>NC_054599.1:9060463-9757546 GCF_004785595.1 Juglans microcarpa x Juglans regia | reverse complement strand
CAAGGTAATCCGCTCAGCATAACGCTGGAGGCCTCAATGTGAAGAAAACATGGGTCATCATGCTAACTCAAATATATCTAGCGTTTAACCATAGTCATCATTACAATCATGATCATCACCATCATCATCTTGATCATACTCTGATGCAAATATGGATCATCTTGCAATCATACCCTGTTGCCAATGTTTATGACAATACTGACGATAGGAAAGAAAATAAAATGAAAGGAAAAGAGGATACAAAGCAATCAGAACCCAGAGAGTTATTGATAAATGAGTTGCATTTGTTCTTAAGCATTATATTTATATATTATGCGACTCAATTAAAGAGGTGAACACCCAACTAAAGATTTTCTAAAATACTCCCAAACCAACCAACAAGACTGCAGGGCAAAAATAAGTCTTCAAGGCTTCACATCTCCATCTAAGCAAAAAATCATGAATATGCTGGGAAACACCCAGGACATACCAAAGAGGGGAAAAGCTGTTGCAGACTTTTTTTTCTTTTTTTTTTGATAATTAATAAGAGATTTTATTACCAAGAATAGGCACAGCCCAAATACACAGGAAGTATACAAAGGAAATACCTACTACACTCTAGAAGCAGGAAAAAGACAAACAGATTCAGTACATTATCATCATCCCTTACAAAAATCCTAGCCCACAAACACAAAGTACAAAAGAAAAAATTCCGAAGTTCTCCGAGAGAATGCTGTGTCTTCAAAATATCTCTCATTCCTTTCCAGTCAAAAACAACACATTAAACACAAAGGAATCATATTCCATCTGGCAGCTACACATTTCCTTCCCTCCAAACCTCTCCAACATGCAAGAAGATCCACAGTTTCCTTTGGCATCACCCAATATAAACCTGTCCAACTCAAAACCACATACCATAAAGACTGCCACCTCACAATGAAGAAAGAGATGATTTACAGATTCACCATCCTTCTTAAACATGACACACCAATCAGCAATGCACATACCACGTTTTCTAAGGTTATGCATGGTCAAAACTTTCCCTAGAGCAACCACCCAACTGAAAAATGCCACCTTAGTAGGAACCTTCACTCTCCAAATGGTTTTCCAAGGGAAAGCACAACCAGAATGACAAGTCAGCACCTTATAAAAAGAACTAACAGAAAACCTAGACTTTCCAGCATGGTCCCACAGTAAACTGTCCTCTCTTCCCTGCATCACTTTTTTGAATTATAAATTCTTCGCAAAAAATCAGAAACATCATTCACTTCCCAGTCATTTACCTCTCTGATAAAATCAACATTCCACAGAATATTATTATCCGTATGTTGGAGATATTATCTGCCACAGCAGCATTTTGATTCCTTGCAATCCTAAAAAGAGCGGGAAAATCAGATTTGAAAGCCGATTCCCCACACCGAATATCATGCCAAAAAAGAATAATCCTCTTCCCTTCCCCCACCTTAAATGTAATATGTTTCGAAAACTCCCCCCAACCTTTCCTAATGAACTTCCATAAACTCACCCCATACGCTCCTCTAACTTCATTAGAACACCAATCCCCCCACCCATTCCCATATTTTACAGCAACAACATTCTTCCATAAAGCATCTCTCTCTAAATGACATCTCCAAAGCCATTTCCCAAGAAGTGCTTTGTTATACATCCTCAAATTTCTCACCCCCAATCCTCCACAAGAAATTGGTTGACAAACCTTGTTCCAACTAACCAAATGAAACTTTTTCTCCTCTCCTATACCTCCCCATAAGAAATTGTGATAAATTTTCTCAATTCTTTTTGCAACCCCTGCTGGCAAAGGGAAAAATGAAAGAAAATACGTGGGAAGATTAGACAGCGTACTCTTTATCAAAGTAATTTGTCCCCCAGTTTTTTCCATCCAGCCAACCTTCTCTCGATCTTCTCAATCACCCCTTCCCATATGGAAACAGATTTGTGAGAGGGCACCCAACAGAAGACCAAGATACTTCAGCGGCAACGAAGAAATCTTACAATCCAAAATATTAGCCAAATCTGAAATATTGGCTACTGCACCCACTGTAACAATTTCAGACTTGTTAAGATTAATCCTTAGACCCGAAACAGCTTCAAAACATAACAACAATGCTCTCAAAGATCAAAGATGTTCTTGATTAGGCTCACGGAAAATTAAAGTGTCATCGGCAAAGAGAAGATTAGATAATTTAATGCTGTTACAAAGATTCCCAGTTGGCTACCATCATGACTTGATTCTTTTATAGTTACAGTATCCAATATCTTTTTTCAATAAATTTCAGTGATTCATGAGGAACAAAGTTTGAGGCAAATTTTCAGCCCAGGCACATCTTTCCCTACCAGCTGCATATCCACCAAATTCCTTAACCATGCTTAGAAAGACAACAAACCGGCAGCTACCACTTGTCCTTACACTACTGGAAATCATATGATTTTATGATGACGATTTCGGCAAAAGTTAGTATGTGGAACCAACGAGAGCGAAAAGGACAGCACTCTCAACTCTTTGGGAAGTTTATTCAGGAGAAAAGGCAGGTAGAATTTCCAATAAACACAGACCATTGAAAATGCAAAATGAGACTATCCAATTTGGAAGTGAGAAAGTATGAGTTCCTCAACATCATTAAAAAGAAAAACCACCAAATTGACCTCATAAACAAATGGTGTCACTAGATGAAGATCCTGACTCAACATCCTCCACAGTTTACAATTTACTAGCTTTCTTCTTTCTTTTTGATAATTTGTGGAGCTTGGCATGTCTGGAAGCACAGGAGAACGGTATTGGCAGTCGTCGTCTGACTCGGACACCAGATTGCTCGTGCCTGCCCATTCTGGGTTTGCCCGAAGTTGTTTGTCTAAAAGGAAAAGCAGGGATGTTTTTGCCCAGGTTTGCCGAATTCATAATTTCACTTAATTTGATATAAAGGCAATACAATGCATTAGAGCAGTTGGATCTTGAATGCCAAATAGATAAGGATAAAAAAGAAAAAGATTCAGGTAATTTTTTTGTCCTTCCCACCCAGAATAAATAAATAAATAAGTTTAAATATATTCATGTAAAGGGGAAAAAGACAAAAACTCATGCCTCCACACAAACAAACAAGCAAGCATGCCATCACCAAACTAAACTATTCTATGTTGTTTTACCTTTGTTAGGGTTGTAACCTTTCCTGGTGGAGAAGATCTGGATACACTTCTGTCACCATCCACTAGCAGATAACGATACCCACTGACATGATAGGCATTCTCACCACCCCATCCTTTTGAGAGTATCTCTTCAACTTTCAACATCTTCAGTGATGCCTGGCAGATTCAGCAAGGAAGTGTGAGATTCAGCCAGTAGACATGTTTCCTATTCTTGACGCAATATCACTGATTTTTTCAAAGTCTTTAAGCACATAGATAATGAACCCAACATTATATACTGAGCTCCTCGATGCACAAAACTAATAAACCCCCCTGCCCCAAAAAAAAAAAAAAAAACCCCCTGCCTTTCATGTGCAATGTAAAGCGAGAAAGCTGCAAATGAATGAGCAAAACACAGGCAATAAACAATGTCTATTTAGCAAAAACTTTGATCAACATCAAGCGGGAGTGCCAGAAATGACCTAAATATTACTTGTCACACCTTGGGAAAAGCACATTACTAATAACAAGGCAAAAGAAAGTAGCAGTAATACAAGGAGAAAGGAGCAAGCACAACTACTTCAGTCTTGTCTTTCTAGGATTACCCTTCTACTATGTTGTTCCAGTAAATGATTATTAGGAGGAAACAACCGATTTTAGAAAATTAAAAACTTCTAAAAATGGACACTCATTTGAAGACAACCAACAAAAACGTAAAGGAGAAACAAAAGTAGGTCAGTCATTTGGCAGAGTATTATTTCAATCAACAATGGGTATTTTGGTTCCAAGTCAAAACAGTCGAGGGCTTCAAGAGGCATAACTCCATGTTCACTTTTCACATTTTCCATTTCTTTACCTGCTCCTGTTTCTTTTCTGCTCTGAAACTCCATTGTTCCCTCAAGTATGTTTACTTACATGACTTGGTCATTCCCCCAAAACTATGTTTATGTGTATGAAATCCAAAACTGCTAAGAATCTAATGCAAAAAGAAAGAAAAAAAAAAAAAAAAAAAAAAAACCCAATTTCTTATCAATGTATTCGAGAACAATATAATCAGAACTCTCAACAAGTGACAACATTTAACTTCACCGCCAGGAGTTACTTGTCATGCTCATTCTAGAAATATATCAATTCTGAATGCAGTTGATCGGCATCACACATTGACACTGCCGTGTACTACAGAATCATTCTTCTTTGAACCTGCATTGCAATGCTTAAAAACATGCTTTTTTGTGTATTCAAGATGCCACATAAGCAAGCAAAATAAATGACATGATTGGATGTATAACATTGGATGTTGCTTTTCAGTTGTATAATATTTCTCAAAGTTGCCTAATCCTGCTAGGAATCTGCCAAAACTAATAGTATTATATTCAATCAACCTGTAATAGCCCTAATAAGCTGCAAAAGGATATGTGTGATTGTTTGTATGACCCTGTGCTCCGTTAAAAAAAGACCCAGAGAGATGAAGTGCTAAGGAGGAGGTAGAAGGATCTAAAGGAACAAGATTCTGACTAAACAAATGAGATAAGATTCAACAATATGGCATATTTAAGAAAAGTATCCCTGAATCGGTGAGAGGGTGACAGCTCCAATAAGTTAGGCCAATAATTAAGGTATAAAATTTGTTTAAACAAGCAATAAAAGGATTCAGAAGAGACAAAATTGTAATCACTAGAACAGCAAGGGACTGACATTTTCATGAACTTGCTGCTTCACCAAAGAAACACCTTGCTCCCCATTAAGAGAGGCAACAGGAACAAGAAGGATTAAGGTAAGACTCCTATACTGGTAAGCACTGAGATACATTTTCTCCTGTGTCTGCTGGAGCCAAATGGTTGGAGCAGCAGGAGTTGAACTACCATTCTCTGCACCCCATAAGTCAGTCACAAGAAAACCATCATTGCCTTTGGACCACCTGTCTTGCTGTAAGGGTCTTGCAACATGATAGCTGTCATCTCCACCATGGGAGGTATCCCAAGAACCATAAATTTGTTCTAAAACAGAAGCTGAGTGGGTCAATGTAGAGCCAGTGGCAACGTGAGATGCTGTATTTCCTTTGCGTAAATAGGACCAAGAACTTACTCCAGAGGAAAGAGCATGCGGAGTCAACCTTAGAACAGCATATGTAAATAAGCTTATGGTGTCAACCTGGAAAATATTTAATAATGAAGGTTAGAGAGGGAAACAAAATTATTTCACCAAAGATCTCTAGCATCATTCTGTTAACAGGAATGCCGTTAACAGGAATGCCGATCAGTTCTGGGCATCTTGTAAACTTTATGGATGGAAATCTAAGCTATATGGTATAAATTTAAAAGCATAAAGATCAAACAAGAATTTATCCGTACAGGAGAAAGTGTAGTGGAAACTAGCAGGTCCTGAAATAAAATCAGCGAGTAACATGGTTTGTTTCCCGCAGAACCTTCTAGCAGCCTGACAAGTGACTGAAAGCAAGATATCGTTAGAAGTAGGTGAATAAAAAATTGCAAGGAACTCAATCAATAAGCAAAACAGTTACATTTCACCATCACGTTTAATATATAGGAGTCCAATGAAGTTAAAAAGAAGAAAGAAAATACTAAGGCCTTGTATGGATATTGAGATGAGATGAGATGAGATGAGATGAGAAATCTATGAATAATAATGAAATGGGTTTGTGAATAGTAGTGAAATAGTTTGAGTTAAAATATTTTATGGGGTTTTGGGAAATGAGAGAGAAAAAGTTAAATAAAAATATTATAGTTAAAATAGTGTTAGAATATAATTTTTTAACATAATTTTTGTTTTGGGACTTAAAAAAGTTGAATTGTTTTTTGTTTGGAAGTTAGGAAAAGTTGTAATGATTAGATAATGGGTAGATGAAAAAGTTGAAGATTTGAAATTTTTGAGTGGTGTTTGGATGTTATGATGAGATGAGACGAGACCATCTCAACATCCAAACGGGGCCTAAATGTTGAAGTTCCTCCTTTGGGAAGATTTTGGTCAGCCGTTCATAGGTAGGTAAGTTAAAATGTTGATCTTTTTTTTATAAGTAAATGTTGATCCTTAAAGCTACACAATAATAAATAAGACAAAAATAATTGGCAGTTGGAGATAGGGCAAAATACATGAATTCTAATCTAGAAAGAAAGCAATCATACATGAGATCAACTACAATTAATGTCACTTCCCCTTAGTCCAAAGATCCTACATTTACTTTATTCTTCCAGGTGAATGAAAGCTCAGTCTCATAAATATGTGGCACTCAGTTACACTCCTATAATTGTTCTGAAAAAGTGCTATTTTTGAAAGATACAAATGTATATTTAAACAAGAGAATGAGATCCAAAGCATTTTAAGTAGCAGTATAATTATTGGAAGCATTCCCATTTAATGACTCGTGCTTCAAATGAACATGGGACCATTTCAATGACAACCACAACCAAATTAGTAAGGGCATGAAGAAGGTCGAACAAAATATGACATCCCCTTGCTTAACTTGAACAATTACTATACAGTCGATAGAATATAACGCGAAGACAATTTAAGCCAAACACTTAAAAGTAAAACAAATCACCAGAAGATGAATAAAATTGCAAAACTATTGGAAGTTTTGATGGTGATGTTGGAAATAATGACGATAACAATAATACATAAGAGCATTCGTAGTGGCCTCGACAAACCCACTGCTTGGCTATACTTAGCCAGTTCCCTTGAAAACCATCATATAATGAACTAGTTAAATGAACAGTTAAAATAGCTAGAGTCATTTCCGGAGGCCAAAACTGTTGACCCAATTTTGCTGGCCATTCCATTTCTTTGCTTTTTTTTATTTCTTTAGTGTCTCTCGCGCTTTCTTCTTCTCTCTTCACACCTCTACCCTCTAAGAAAAATCAGAAGCTAGTTTTCATTCCTGAAAGCTCTCCTCATTCAAGTTCATTCATGTATGCTCTCTCCTTGGCAGAACCAGAGCTCGGTGCCCCCCCCCCCCCCCCCCTCTCTCTAGGTCCATTGTTGGGTTGTTAATCTTTGAATCATCCCTTTTTTTTTTTTTCCTTTTTTTGTTATGTTGATGGGTCCATGACAGTCAAGCATCTTGTGGACTTCGAATAGGAATTTGACTTCAAATATTTAAAGCGGAAGTAGAAATCCAGTGAAAGCAGTGGAGTGGCTTTAAGTAGGTTGGTCTGAAAGCTGGCTGGCTTCAGCCAAGTGGTTCCATTATTAGTAGTTGTATTTATTAAGGGTGAAGAAACAAGTGTACATATCATTGGAGTTGGGAACAAACAAGTGTCCATTATTTGCTTCACTAAATGCAACCTTTGAACTTTGTGTTGCACAATTGGCATGCCGTGAACTTTTTTCTATTTAAGACTTTTTGCATTTCTTGCTAGTCACTTGCATTATATTGCTACCATATCTGCTCTGAATTAGCACATATTCTATAAGGGTTCAAGTTCTGGAATTGAAAATTATGAACCCATTACCCTCTTACCTGAAACTTTATCATTAGAGAAAAGCAAATGAATGGAACAGGTATGACGTTACATTCTGTTGGTGTCTTTCTGCCAAGTACTATATGTTCTGTTGTTAACTCTTATTTTCACAGAAAGGGGGATGTAGTGTATGCATGCAGTGTATCAAGTACTATATGTTAACAACCCATTTCAGAGCAGTGCACGTTTATATAGTTCAGTTGAATAAAAAATATATTCATTGGAAATATATAATCATTGGAAATTGTCATGTTTTGATTCATGTGTATTTCTTTAATATGGTTAGTTCAAACCAACCATCCAACTGCCATGAGAATAAAAAATTGTCAAGGAAGAATGGAAATAAATATTTAAACTGAATAGAGATAGATTCAGAGAGTTTGTTACATGGTGCTTTTGAAAAGTGGCTAGCTAAACTACAAAAGGTGAATTTTCTAGTCAAATTTTAGCCAAAGAGTAGCTCATTCACCACTAATGATCTAACAAAAATAAAATATAATAGATAAGTATAAAACCCACCGATACTGCTCACTAGTCATGAGGAAATATTGATGAGATATTTTTCAGTAACTATATAGCACAGATCACAACAACCACTAATGCAAATCAGCAGTACCCTGTTCCAACTAAGCTCCCATTTGTAAAATATATGATGAAAATCATAGAGACAGTTAAAATATTATTTAAAAAGAGTTTAAAATACTGGCATAAAAATCTGACTCAAAAAGAGTTAAACCAACTACACACCTAAATGACAGAAGGTAAACAACCACAGCACACCAGAAATCAGATCTTCACAAATAAGAAAAATAATAATACAAAATTCATGTAGAAAAATAACACTCTCAAAGCATTAAACACAAATACTTAGTTTAATCATGACGAAGCTAAGGACTTTCACTCCATATTACTAATGAACATTGTTTCCAAAGACAAACCTGAACTTCAATTGCAGCCTCCCGACTTACAGTTAACATCTGCACAGTTCCACGCTCCTTTAAACAGTCACGGAATGACGGTAACAGGAGTTTCTTGCCAAAAAGAAAATCTGCCTCAAAGAGAAAAGTTACAAGGTATGAGATATGGCAACTTGAGCATTACGTGGGTAGCACAAATCCAATGGGAAGCATTTGATACAGCAACTTCAGCATTACCGCAGCAGCAATTATCCAATGGAGACCGCTTTTGACATGCTGACAATTAGTGACTTACAATGAAATATTTTTAAGTGTAGACAAAAGAAATTTAGATTTAGGATAATTTTGTGGGCATGTGATTGCTTGATGATTACCTCTTAGATAATCAATGATGAAAGGGTACAAATGGGATCGAATTAATCCGCCAGCAGGTTCTTTCTCA
Source organism: Juglans microcarpa x Juglans regia (assembly GCF_004785595.1). Lineage (NCBI taxonomy): Eukaryota > Viridiplantae > Streptophyta > Magnoliopsida > Fagales > Juglandaceae > Juglans > Juglans microcarpa x Juglans regia. Next base: position 9,748,592 of record NC_054599.1, on the reverse strand, counting down.
AGCAATGCTCTTATGGATCCATGAAACATTAGAAAAAGAGAGTGAATTTCTTTGAGAACTTTTTGTAATGCATCAACCCGCCATATAGCTTCTGACTCATTTTTCTCCACTATCTTCAATAAAACAGAGCATAATTTAGAACTAAGCAAATAAGTGATGATATTTGAACATCATGCGACCAAAACCTATAATTGATGCCATTCAAACATTCATGTAACCAAAATTTAAACATTAACCAAACCTATCTTATTTCATGAATAACTTCTGATGAAGGAAACTCCAGAAAGGATTATAGAATGTGATATACTGAGCACTAAATGTTATTCACACGCAACCACCTTCTCTGGCAAGCATTGGCTGAGATTTCGTTTCTTCTTATCCTTTCTACACCCTTTATGATCCAAAACTGGAAATTGACAGAGTCAATGGATGCACAGACCATACCTTGTTTTTTTCTTTCATTTACCCTGTCAGCTAGTGAGTGAGTTAGATAAGTAATTCTACCACATAATGTGATTCATTTCCCCAAGGCACAAGAATCGAGGGAAAGCTTTCATGCTATAGAGCCAAATCCACATACATGGAATAGAGGAAAATGTCGTCAACACATTGACAATGGAAATCTCCAAAGAAAACTCAAGCCCTATTTTCCTTAACAAGTGGTCGATCCCTAATATGCCGTATGCCATCATATTATACTCAATATGTGTTTCCAAGGCTTAGATTTGAGTGCAAAACAGTAAGCAAATCAAGAAGAATAAAATGGAAACAGAGATATGAAAGAATGAAGTTTTAAATTGATTATGTGATGAGAAGGACCAGTCTACAGTCTGAGATGTAGATTATTCAAATAAAAAGAGGTAGGGAACACTATGCCAGATCTGCAAATGAATAAAGGGCATATTAACATCTATACCTTTTTTATTGGTGAATTAAAATTCACATTATCATCAATGATAATAGCAACTGCTTCATCGAAGTATTCAGTAGATATAATATAGAAATACTTACGAAAAAATACAATACAAGCGAGGTAACTTACCATAACCATCCAGATATCGGGTTCTGCCTCATAAAATACATGAGTGTGCCTATCTGCTTCTATGACCTCACAAGCAACCTCTGGAGAAAATATTCTGTATAAAAAAGAAATGTTGTACCATTAAGTTAACGCTAAAAATACAAAATGAAAACGTATTGATAATGTTAGGATGTGACAAAAGGCCATATTATTTTACTTCGTTTGTAATAGGATTTTAAGCCCTATATATGAGTAAAACCATGCTTTTGTACTCATAATAAACCAATAATTTTTTCTGTTACCTCTTCATTGAAAAAAACCCCAAAGTGGCCCAGTAAATTGCTATGGTATTATGAATGTAAAAGTAAACAATTAAAAAACCGGCAGTATCTTTAACCCAAGCTTCTTTCATCAGAAGTAAAGCAAAGGGAAATAAAGGGGGGGGGGGGGGGGGGGGGGGGGGGGGGGGGGGGGGGGAAGGACATAGCATACACACAAGTACTAACCTTGTAAACGTGATAAGTCCTTCACTTAGCCCTATTACGGAAAGCTGTCTTGAAAAGGGAAAATCAGCAGGAAAGAAAAACAATATCTTGTCTAGCTCCTGTCCTTCTTGTTGTCCCCGTCTTAAATCAAATATGCAAAGTTGTATGGCTTCAGTGGCAGTATCAGCCGATGAAAGTCCCATTCTGTCTTCCACAATTCATAAACTTTGACAGGAGAAAAAAAAAGAAGGGGGGGGGGGGGGGGGGGGGGTTGAGATACAGCCAAATCGTGGAAAAATTACTGTAAAACTCCTAGCAAGAATGCCCAATGATGCTGGAATATCTTGCATAACTGTGGAAAATTTTTAACAAACTTGTCCAAAATCAAACTTGAAAATGATGACCAAGATATCTCTATAAAGTTTAATCAGCCAAATTAGTTTCTAACTTTCTCAATTTAAATCAAGAAAAATAGTGAAAAGGAACATTCCTTGGTCCTCACTTCCGATGAATGCTGCCTGGGAACCCACCACCGTTCAAAATTAGCATATAAAAGAATAAGAGATTTTGGAATTGACAAGGAAAATCAATTCATTGAAGTTACTGCATCTCATAGCAGAAAACTCAATCGAGAATGTAAAAATGAATACAATAGGAAGACGACTCAAACAACCCTTTAACTTTCAATCGAACCAAATTTCTCACTCTTCTTCCAAACACGCAGGCATGCAATGTAGTGTGTTGATAGTGGTTCTTTCAAAAAATTAAGGTAGAATGTCCAACATATAAATCTACCCTGTTACTTTAACATATAAATATCTAGGCATGCGAAAGATGTAAGAGTTTTATTACAACTTGATGCCGCACATCCATATTTTTATGGGTTTATACTAGTTCTAATTATATCACTTAAGTGATGAGTTACAGTGGACACAAAATACTTCTAGATTTCATGATGGCTAGAAGTTTATTTAAGCAGTGAGAGGGTTAAGGTTCTCCCCTACAACATAATTATGCCTCTAGCCAGGAGAGGCTTAGAGGAAAGTTGATGGGGTGTTACATTTCTAACTTGTATTATTTAATATCGTGGATTATAGAAGATGGAAGATCCTTTAAGAAATTAATGTTTCGTGTTAAATTATTTAACAAAAGACACAACAGAGGCATTTTCACAAACAGTTGGAATAAGAAACTCAAAAGGCATCTCCACAGTAACAATTACTTGAAAAAATTTATCAAGAAGATATTTAATTCTTGGTCAAAAAAAAAAAAAAAAAAAAAGATATTTAATTCTCCATCGCTAGAGGGAAAAATAAAAATCGAGAGTTGAATGCAAAATGAAAATGGCAGCTGCAAAAGTGGATCGCCAGTTATGGATGAAGAAAAGTTACCATAAATATGGGGTGCTCACAGGTCGGGCTCTGGGTTGGGGATTTTGCAGTTTTGAAAGAGAACGCCCGGGATTCGTCCAAAAGCTAAAGCTATATGGGCAAATAAGAATCCAGTTTACAGAAGCCAAATGAATTCATGCAACTCACGCAGGGACAAACCCTATTTTCGCTCTGGTATGGAATTTACGTTGGGAATGGAGGAGAATTCTGTTATATGAGGAGTGAATTGTTAGCTCAGTACCCTACCATAGTATCAGGTCATTCACATTGGGCTGAAAAATATTTTGCCAAATTTTACGCAAAAATATTTTTTCTTATTTTACTGAAGGTTGGGAAACTGAGTTAAATGAAAATGAAATAAAAATTAAAAATTAAATAAAATATTATTAAAATATTATTTTTACTTATTTAAAAAAATAAATTATTTATTGTATTTGTATAGGATTTTAAAAATTTTTTTAATAATTATATGAGATTAATTGAGATAGTTTCTCAATGGCCTAAAACTTCTTATCCATATTCTTTATTTATTCTGATAAACTAATTTTTCTCTATTATTTTTTTAATTTATTTCATTTTACATTTTAACTATTTTTTTTTATCTTTTTTCCTTTTATTTTACATTATTGATTTCTAACAAATATTTTAAGAAAAATTCTAATTATTTTTTTTTAAGATAATAATATTTTCAAAAGTTATCCGTTCTTAATAATATGATTTATTTTTCAATATGATATATGATTATTTTTTGCGTTTTCCAAATTGATAAGATTTAATGGAGATATTTTTTAACGATTCCAAATGTCATATTTTAAATTTTTTCCAAAATAATTAAATTTTCAATGGTAATGATTTTTGTCTTTTTCCTAACTATATTATTTTGGTGTATAAAGAGAAGAATTATATTCGGGCCTCATTCTTCACTTTGTTCTTTCTATGGCTTTTTTGCTTTTGCGAATTGCTTCTTCACTTAATCTCTGATAATGAGTTGGAGATAGTTCTCAACAAAGATGGAGAATCAACTAAAAAGGATTTAGAACATGCACTTGGAATCATTCCACAACGTTTTGCAATTTTTCATGGACCAGCTCCAATGTTCAAAATCACAAATCTAAAAGAGCATTATGAAAACATGTATAATTCTACTTAACATGATTATTTAAGATGAGTCACAAAATAATGGAATCTCGACTTCAATTATGAACAACTTGATGATTGTCCTCCTAAACTCTCATGCAATCATACAAGTGAACTTATGAAATTTATTCAAGTCCTCGTCAAACTAGAAACACTTTAGCGCAATCTCAACTCCAGTCAAATCTAATTGAGCATCAATGACATTTATATAGCAAGAAGTAGAAAATGACAAGTTTAGTATCACGTATGTTGTCAATTTGATTTTTTCATTCCTATGTACAGTTTCATTTCGGTATTAATATTTATATGATTTATGCTTTTTTTTTTTTTTTGTTCTCATATGCATTCTCCAGCCTTTGACGCAAAAATAAGAGATTTATGTATCTATTGTCACAAATCTTCACTGCTTATCTGGATTAAGTTTTGCCATAACTTTCATTTGACATTAACGAAAATATGCTTGTTGTATTTTAGGCAAGACATTGATTATTTTAGGTAAGACATTGATATCCATCAACATAATTCACTCTTCCCTTTCTAGCCGCTTCCTTCCAACTTTATCCTCAACTTTAAACTGTGTAAATTGAAGTGTAACGTCCGTCCTTGTGGTGAGACTTTAGAAAATGAGATGAAAATTATTGGCCCTCTTAAAACTTTTTTCCTTTCCATCCTAGGATATAAAAGATTTTATATTTTAAAATTAAAATATGTTCTATAAATTAAAAAAGAGTTACATCAGAAATCATCAAATTATATTAAAAGTCATTTTACAAAAAATATTCTTTCATACGTTACATAAAACTTGCCTAGTCTTCTGTCACACTTCCCTTAGGCCATGTCTGACTTGACGCTTCTTCCTCATTTTGTCTCTGAGAGGAGAGGGGATGGATATACATAAAAACTAAAGTGAGTCGAATACTCAGTAAGCATTAGTTCATACTGTAAAACTATAGTAACATAGGTTTTCATTCATGCATTCCTCATTCATCTACATACTTTACATAAAACATTTATTTCCTTTGAAAATATTACAAGGTGAGATTTTTCTTTAAAAATATTTTCCTTTTTCATAAAGCATTCCCCATACCTTGTACATCCTTCATAAAGAGTTAAATGATTACACAACATTCAACTTAACTCTTTTCATTTTTCTTCTGGCTGGTACATACTGTTACGTCCCTTGTGTTGGGATTAGCAGTCTTTTATATCCGAATTTTGTCCCTGGCCAGAGGTTGGGAATCTCTTTCAATCAGGGCCAGCACTAGGTGCACTACCAGTACTACTTACCCAGTATTGCAATCTGCCCAGTCCTTTGGTATGTATCATCATTCATTCATTTAGTCATGGTTGTTACGTATTTTCATACATTAAAACATCCATTCATTTCCTTTTCTTTCATTCATTCATTCCTTTCAGTCCTTTCCATTCTATTCATTTCATTCATTAGTCCATTTCATTTCATAAACATCATTTAAACGCATAAATATAAACATCATTTCATAGCATAAGCTTAAACATCATCATAAACATCATTTCATAGCATTCTTTAAACATACTTTTATAGCATCATTTAAAATTCATTTCATAGCCTCATTTAAATGCACTTTCATCGCATTATTTAAACATCATTTAAAAGCATCAAGCATAAACCTCAACATTTTCTATCATGAAAATAAGGACAATAGCTACTATGTATAACATTCATTCACATGCATACAATTATTAATTTGGGTGTGTAAATAGGGGTTGGCAAAGAATGTCTTTACATACATATACATTTTAAACATTAATACTTAGCATACTCTCATAAAACATCATTTTATTTCATTTCATAAAGTATCATAAGGAGAAGCATTCACTTTTCATTTTCATATCATTAGAGAACTCTAAAAGAGTACAAACATAATACTTACCTAGACTCCATGCTATTTACATTTTATGCAGTCCATTCATGTGCGTGTCAAATGGCAACCTACATCCACACATAAGCTTAACATCATTTCCTTTTTCAAGTGCATAAGTAACTAAACATAGAAAATACATAAACTTCTCTCCACTACGACTTCCTTCACTTAGACACACTTTATCATCCAAATCTATCTTCTATGTTTTCCTTTATCACGTTTCCTAAATTCCCAACCCATAGCTTGGGACCCACTTGAGGTCACCTTTTCAAACACAACATTCTACTCCATGTTATTATCCTTTATAGTGAACCTCCATGATTTGTTTTAAAGTTAAGACACACAATCACCTTCATCATACTCTTCCTGCCAAACCATCACTTCCGATGCATAATTTGGATCAACCAAGTTATACAACTCAACCTAGTCAATACATACATCTCTTCCTTCATTCATGCATAATCTAACTAATACTTCACTGTAATCTTAACCATGCATAATACACAACTTTAAGCTAACATTAAGGCTTAAACATCGTGTACTCATATTTAAGACAGATTATCTATTACATATGGTAAGTCTGTCCGACATGCATCCAACATATAATCCACTAAACACCCGCTTGTGTAAACAAGCCTCATCCACCCGATACCAACGTCCAACTCAAATACATACAATTATCATGCTTCACAGTCTTTCTCAACCTTCACAATCCCAACACTTCACTTGACATCATGTCACTTCACAAACTACACAACTATCCCAACACTTCACATAATTCCCAACTACTTCCAAGTTGTACCATGATCCCATCACTTTACATGGCATCCGGCCATTGCACAACTACTCAATCACCCCATTCTTCTCACAACACAACTCTACATTTAATCTCAACACTTCACAACATCACGCCATACCACCACTATGTCATAACTGCACAATTCTGCCGCCACTTCACACTACTTATAGCCACAAAACAAACTATTCCACAAAGCGTCATTCACAGTTCCCAACACTTCACAACTACACCACATACCACATTTCACAACAACAGCAAAATCCACAATGCCAATCAAGCTTCACAATAAAATAACTATCGAGGAAAAGGAATAGGAATCATACCATGCATTGGGGCTGACTTGTCGTGTGCTGCTCGATGTCCGGTGGTCTCATGGTGGTGGCTACATTTGTGTAGGGAGGGGCTGTTTGGGTGGTTGGAGCTAGGGTTTGGTGGGGCTTTGTGGTTGTGGTAGGAGGTGAGTTTTGGTCTCATCGTGGTGGTTGATGGCTGGTGAGTGGTGGCTGGGTGTGGCCGTGCACGGTGGAGAGAGGGACTGTGTGGATTTGATAGGGGAAAGGGGTTGTGTGCGCGGTGGTTGCTTAGCATGGCGTGCACCCATAATGGTGTTGGTGGTGGCACTAGGAGGACAAAACGGCTAAGCCTAAGAGAAACAAGGAGGAAGTGTGAGAGAGAAGGGCTTGGGCTAAGCACGAATGAGCATAGGCTCCGGTGGAGGGGATGGTGGTGGGTGGCTATGCTGGTGGCTTGCGGCGGCGATTAGGAGACCCGAGAGAGGTGAGACTCGGGAGGAAGAGAAAGGGAGAGACGTGGGACTGGGGAAGGAGGAGCAAGAGGTGGTCGGCGAGGCTCGTGGGGGCTACTCACAATGGCGGTGTGCGGCGCCGTGGAGAGAAACTGAGGGAGGAGGGAGAGAAAGGCTACAAGCATCATTCAAGGAGAGAAAGAGATCCGTGGTGGGGGAGGCAATCGGAGGTGGAAAGAGGTCGTCGGTGCCATCGCGAGGGTGGTGTCGTTGACTTGCGGTAGCGACAAGGGGTTGGCCACAGTGAAGGCTTGCAAGATAAGGGAGATTGGGGAGAGAGAAGGGGACGTGGAGGGAGGGGAGGAGAGAGAGGGAGGAGGGTAGAGGGAAAGTGAAGGGGGAAAGTAGGGGTGGGCAACGGGGCCCTACCCCCGCTGCCCCGTCCCCCGACCGCTCCGCCCCCCGTGAGGGTGGGCAGATTACCCCATCTGCCGTTGCGAGGTGCGGGGGACCCCGCCCGCATCTGGGGCTTCAAGCGGAGGCGGGAGTGGGATGGGGTGGAACCCCGCCCCGTATATACCCCGCCTCGCTCTGTTTGTAATATATATATTAATTATATATATTATATATAATACATATTATATAAAAAGAAATACCCAAACACAAAACGACGTCGTTTTGTGCTGGGTATTTTTTTTTTCTCTTCTTCCTCGTGATTCCTCTTCTCATTTCTCTCTCTCTCTCTGTGATTCTCGCCTCTCAGTTCTTTCCAATTCACCGTTTGCCTCACCAATCACCATCTTCATCTCCATTCGCGTCGCCGTCACCGACGCAGATTTCCTTCACCGCCTCAACCTCAACATCAGGCGAATGTAAGTAGGGTTCAATGGCTTACTCTCGAATCTCTTTGTGAATCGCCCCATATTTTTTTATCTTTTTATTATTTGTGGATGGAGATTGGAGAATGGGATTAAAGGAGGATGAGATTGTGAATTGTTGAGGATTTGATTGTGCATGTTGTTTTATGAATTGCTTGATTGTGCTCAATGTACTGTGAATCATTGAATTGTTGTGGAGATTGGAGGAGCAGGGGGCGGACAGTTGGAGGTCCACCCCGTCAACATCCAAGAAAATATAAAAAGGCTTATTTGAAAATTAGGTTTGGTTCAATAATACTAAAAATACCCCATTTAAAATAATTTTAGACATTCAAAATATTTTGAAGACTTTAAAACACTGGGCCCCGTTAAAAAAATCATATGCTAAATTTAAAACACAAGTTTGAAATTTAAAAAGCAAAGGTGAGACTCATGATAATCGAGAGAAAATGAGCGGTTGGTCACATGAAGCCTGTCCATTTTCAACCTAATTCTCTCGTCCTCTTGGCGTATTCTATGCACCTCCCTTTCTCAATCAAAATGTAGTTTTTGTTCTTTAAGACTAAAATATTCTATCTTGAAGGCGTAACTCCTTAAGAAGCGTATATTTCATCCTCGAAATCTCGACAATGTCCTCAACTGGCTAGGAGTCCTTTAGTTTGCTTTTCCATTTTCTTTCACACTGGCCTCTCTAAGTCAATAACATCGTTCTCTATGATATTTTCCCCCTCGAATTCATTTCGTGAATTGGGAACACAAGGTGTATGAGTTGGGGTTAGCGACATTGGGGATCTTCTCTTTGAGGGTACTTGGAGCAACGTTTAATCCATTTTGGTTGGTCCTTCAACAAATGTCAACAATACACAAATGGAAATTGGGTCTTCTCGAGTGATTGGTACATAATCTTCACTTTGTCAAACTTACAAAATACAAATGAACATAAAAAAATATAAGTGTGTAGTTTATAGTCCAAAAGCATAAGAAGGATGTATAGACAATAGCATAAAAAGCTAGAAGAACTCTATACATTGTCTTACTCGGTGAAACCACTTTGATTTAACCATTCCACTTGGGCTAGCTTCACATAGAATTTATTGATCACTTTTTGAATCGTCGACCATCGATGCATTAAGGACCCAATTGTATGCTTAGTTGTACTTTACTTATACTCGTTGAAATATCAGAGAGTTTTCTCCCAAAGTTAGGTATGTTTTTTATCGGTCTCTTGTATTGCATCTAAACTAATATTTAATCACGCCTAAACAAGTAGTTTGTCTTCCTCTTAGATGAAGTTGGCACCCCTTTATGATTTCTTAGTGGTAAGAACCTCAACTTGGGGTTGGGGTGAAAAGTCTTCCATCTACATTGGACTATATTGAGTTTGACTCAAGAATGGGTAGTCAATGTTAAGTTTTTGATTTAAGAGATTCATGAAGAACATATTTCTATGCTCTTGCAAGTCCATCTCTATACAGTAGACAATGAAATAATTTAGACATGTAAAATTAACCCCAATGTTTAAAATTAGTTCATGGATATAAAGACATAGAGCATCAACTCATAAATCTGGGATAGGGGAGGCTTAGAATGGGCAGTGGTGACGTAGAGGAAGGGGCACAAATGCCATGGCTGCAAGCCACAGTTGCCTCTATATGAAGTTTGCACCGATAATGGCCATCCAAGTTACCTTGTCATGGTGTTTGTGCCTATGTCTCTTGTCCCTAATGAAGTCTGATTTCGCAATAAAAATCAGTTGTTTACAACAATCGTCACAACTTCATATAATCACAGCAAAGCCATTGATCACAGTAAGAAAAGCATAATAATAGGGAAAAAGAATCAAACACAAGGGGCTGCCAATTCACCACAAATAGTTAACATTTAATGGTATAACTCAAGAACATGTTGTCACAAATTATATCCCAGTAAAGCAAGTTATCAAAGAAATAGAAAAGCATCACAACAGAGGGAAAAGAATCGAGCACAAGAGGTTGTCAATTCACCCTAAGAACTTCAACAATAAATGGTATAACTCAAGAGCATAGTTAAACAAATTATATCCTAGCAAAGCTAGTTAACACAGCAACAGAAAAGCATCACAACAAAGGAAAAAGAATCGAGAAGAAGGGGATGCCAACTCACCCCAAGAACTTCAACAGCTAATGATATAACTCAAAAACATATAATAAAATCAAGAGAAAAGCATAACAATAGAGGAAAAAGAATTAGTTAATAGTATAACTTAAAAACATATAACTCAAGAGAAAAGCATAACAATAGAGGGAGAATAATCAGTTGTCATTTTCAGGAGTTGCCAACTCACCCCAATGGAGAAAACAAGATAAAAGTATAATAAACTCATAACATGGGCGCTCAGAATGGTCAAATGTCAAACAAAAGAAAGGATCACAAGCTCAATGACTGCAAATTCTAGCTGCCTTTGTGAAACCTTTCACAATGAAAATGGTAATCTAGGTTACCCTGCCATAGAGATCAAGCCCCTTTCACAATACCTACTGATTTTACACTTCTAACATTCAATAACCATCATCACAGCCTCGTAACATTATAAATACATCCTCAATGATAGTTCGTGCATATCAATACCACAAGCTACAAAATATTTGTTCCAACAACAAATTCAAGGCCAAAGCAATAAAGTGACCAAATCACACCATCAAGAGATGCCAGAACAATCACATGAAACAAGAATAATGCAACAATTATAAACAACATATATACACACAAAAAATGCAGACAATAAAAGAGCATAACTTGGTCATGACACATTAAGAGTATTCCTTGAATCTACCAAAATTCTTATACAAGAAATGGCAGATGACAAAGGTGATTCTAATATAACTAAAAAATATATAACTCAATCCATATAACTCAAGAACATAAAACTCACAGTTAATGGAGGTAGAGGGAACAGAATCATTTAATGGAAATTATAGCACCATGGAAAGATATGCCAATCAATTAGAGATCATAGCCCAATGGTGAAACCAAACTATCACAAATATATCACAAATCACAATTATATCACAAATCGAGCACAAATGAACCTAATCTATCACAAATAAGCCAAATTACAAAGAAAATATCATACCTGAAAACCCTAGGCAAGCATGAAAAGAGACAAAATAACAGATTTCATCAACAGAGAGCAAAAATGGTCGATTAAATTCGGTGAAGCCATTTTAGGGATTTGTTCTATGCAAGAGTGAGAGCAAGAGAGAATCGAAAGGATTTCTAAGGCATAAAGAGAGAGAGAGAGAGCACACGTGCTCGCGTGTCTCGGACAAAGTGGAGAAATTTACTAAATAAGACAATAAAAGGGGCAATAGTTGATGGACATGAAGATGACTCGAGAGTAGAGTAGAGCACGAGATTGAGAGTGAGAAACGTAGGAGGGTGAAAGGGAGGAAGGAGGAATACAATATTAAATTCGAAATGAGATCTACACTAGAGCCCCAAATATAGGGATCTACTGTATCATCCCCAAAATCAAATCCTTAAATGCTCAACTGGATGTAGGGGTCGAACTGGTGAGTCCCCCAAAGTTTTGACCATATTTTGGCCAAAAAGCGTAGATGATCAATCGAACGGAAATGATTTTAGGGGATTGTCCAATTTATAATTGAAGAAATTCATCAGTCCAAGGTAACAAATCGGTCTGTGTCATAAAGGCTAGGACTGTTCATCTGGGTTAGGTTTTTTCCGAAACTTGGGAAACCAGATTCTAATTCCGGTCCGAAACAAATCTGGGCCGGAACCCGGGTTGCAAAACTCGGGTACATCCGATACCTGGGTTTTTTTTCTTTTCAGTTTGAATGTTTTGATTTTTTTTTTTTTTTTTTGTTCTTTTCTTTGGATACTCATCATTATTCTCTAATTTCGTTATTTTGATGTCCATGGTTGATGAATACTGCCTCTTTTATTGAGGGTACTAGTTGAATTCCAGTTTGCAATCACATTCATCATGATGTGATGAACTTTACATAGAATTATTTAGAAAGGTATAAAAAAATAATAATCCTATTTTGGGACAACAATGCGACTAATGATCTTTACGTTGAATTCATCTGCCTAAAATTCGCAGGTTTAGTTTGGATTGAGAAATACTTTCAACTCATCTCAACTCATCTTATCTCAACTCATCTTATCTCATCATTACAATTTTCACAAATTTTCACATAAATACAATAAACAAATTCAACTTTTTCAAATCTCAAAATAATAATAATATTAAAAAATAAAACAAAATATTGTTAGAATATTATTTTTTAATATTATTATTGTTTTGAGATTTGAAAAAGTTGAATTATTTATTATATTTCATATGAAAATTTAAGAAAGTTATAATAATGAAATGAGATGATATGAGATGAATCAGATCACTTTTCAATCCAAACGGGGCCGAAGAAAGGTTTCCATATCCCATTTTCGCGTTCTTCTCTCTCTCAGATTCCATTTTCTCAGCTCCCTATTTTCGCATTCCTTTCTCGCTCTTTCGTTACTACCTACTCTAAGAGGCCCTTCTGTCTCTCTCTCAGATCCTGAAGATTGGACATCAACTCCGTTGTCAGATCAGCCAGAAGCTCCCCACTCCTTAGCATCGAATCTGTAGTTATGGTAGGTAAGGACATTTCCCCCACTGCATTGGTGCAAAAATAATTTGAAGTTTAATAAAAGGGTCTATACATGCACACCCACATGAAATCCCCAATGTCTATACATGCACACCCCCAATAGCAGAAATTTTTTTTGTTAAGATAGCATTGTCTATAAAATGTTTAGATTTCATTTTTTTATGAAGCCTGTAATTTTCTGTTCAGATTTCATTGTTAAGGATGCATTGTCTATACAATGTTCACAATTTTCTTGATCTAAACCCCCTCCTTATTCTCATATCTTCTTCATTTTTAGTTTATTGTTTTGATTAATTTAGGAATGTGGGCTTTTTGGGTTAATTCGATATCTTTAAGAATTTTGAATAGAGAGTTAAACACCAATTTCATCCCTTCCTGGGTCTGCAAACATTAGGCTATGCTTTGTGTTAACGTCGTGTTTCGCACATCTTTAGGCCAAGTTCCAACAACTCAGATCTTAAAAAATGAGGCCCTGCATAAGGTAGAAAAGACTACAGCTTTGAGAGGGCGGCCTCGGGGCCGGGTAACCTCCGATGCCAAAGTTAGTAAATATTATTGGAGGGTAGCAAATAAGTAAAAGAGTCTAGAGATCAAAAAAAGTATTCTCATACCTAGGATCTACTATTTATACTACCAGTATGAGGAGCAGATCGTGCTTGCTTTCATGAAGTCTGTGTTTCCTGTACTGTTCCTTTTGTCAGAGTCTTTAAATGCGGCGTGGCTCTGCAACGACGTCATTAATGTGGTGTGTTGTCTAGGTGGCAGAACCATTAATTCCGTGTGGTTCTACAACCTTCTCCTCCTAGTCTGCCTTTCCTCTGGTCTGTTCATGCCTTATCTATTAGTAAATCAATGGTTCCTCGTATCATGCATGTTGTGCAAGTGGACACTCGAGGACTAGACACTACCCGAAGGGTCCTTTGATCAACAAGTCTCATCCTTTGTAGCACTATCCCTCCTACAGGTAATGTACAGAGGAGCCTCCTAGTGGACCGAGTTAATGGCTTTCTGCTCCGGAGAGGGCTTAATTAGGCCTCTTGGGCCTTGAGGGGAAAATTCACTTACAGTTACCCCTACTAATTCTCACCGAACAAGTACGGTGGGAATTTATCATAATTTGATCCCGCCTTCTTACCAAGGCCGAGAACTTTACTTAGGTTTTCTGAGGTCCGGGAGGCTTCTGCGGATTGGCATTTCTGTCGGTGATCCCACTGCATTGTGATTGTCCCACTATTCTAGTTTTTGGTTTTTCTTCTTTCCGACCAGTCTTCTTTGCTACTTCATGTTCTTGTAGTGATGGCCTCTGAAAAATCCGTTCAACCTAACGTTTCCGGCAGGTCTCTGCTGATATTGGGCCATCATTTTTGGGTAACGGATGGTGCTCGACTACCAACAAACCAACGCTGGCCTCTTTAGCCCTCATCTACCAAGTACCAGAGTCCGCTTCCTTCAAAATTCCTAGCCCTGATGAAGGCGCCGTCGATGTACAGGTTCATTCCACTAAGGTGACCCTTTACCCTTCCATGTTTTCATGCGGCTTCACACTGCCATTCCCTCCCCTGTACGTGACCTTCTGCATCGCCTTGGCTTGGCCCCTTCCCAACTGCACCCGAATGCCTGGAGATTATTAATGTGCTGTAGCATTATCTGGAGGTGGGCTTTGTTGGAGTCCTTCCCTGACTACACGGACCTTACAAGTCGCGAGTTTCTTCTTGCCCATAAGGTGCTACGTCTGAAGGGGAATGTCTACAGCTTCAAGGCATCTCATGCTCTAGTGACCTTGGATTGTGGTACCATAAAGTGAAAGACTGGTCTCCCAAATTATTCTTCTTATCTGGCCGCAAATGAGAGTTTCCGGTAGTCTAGGTGAACTGCTGGGAGTTTCCAATATGGATAGACAGGGAAAAGTCCCGGAACATAATGTTGTGTGTCCAACAACCACTTGTTACGAAGCGAAGCGCATTCTGATCATGCGAGAATGGGTGTAGAACCATCCTGACAGTGTTTTTTTCAAGGTCCTTTCCGAGGAGAATTTGAGGAGTTCTCTACCTCCTTTGGGACACCTTATTCTGGTGATAGGCCGGTTGCCATGTGGCCCCAAGTTGCTTCAGAAGCTTCCTTGGACCTTCCTCTACCTGACAAGGTGAAGAAATTTCATCGAGAGAGTGTTCATACCAAGGATAGGGCTCTTCCTGAGGTACGAGACCCCTTAATGAGGGGAGAGGCTACCTTGGAGGCCAACCCTCCCATTACTGTGGCGGTTCTGGCACTGGTTGTGGCGGGCGAGCTGGCGAGCAGTTTTTCCATGCTGCCTCTACCAATGGTGACTGTTGAGGCTTCCGGGGGTGAGGTCAAGTTGGACGCCCTTCTCCAGAGTATTTTTGTGTCTACCACTCCTGATGAGGGACAACATTCTTCTTTATGAACCTATCTTCCTTCTTCATCACATTCGACCCTCAAGAGTCACTCTCTTGAGGCAGCTAATGAAGGGGTGGAGGCTACATCTAGCAACCGCTCGGAGGTAGGGGATTATACAGGAAGTAAGTCCCTTCCAAATGTTGCCATCCTCGGGTTTTTGAAGAATCCTACTATGAATTCTTTTGTTCAAGCCGCACCCCTAGAGAGGGGGAGTCCTTTTCTGTATATTCCAGGCAACGATAGTTCGAGGAGTCCAATCATCAACCCA
This sequence comes from Juglans microcarpa x Juglans regia, assembly GCF_004785595.1. Lineage (NCBI taxonomy): Eukaryota > Viridiplantae > Streptophyta > Magnoliopsida > Fagales > Juglandaceae > Juglans > Juglans microcarpa x Juglans regia. The sequence continues at coordinate 9,732,891 of NC_054599.1, read as the reverse complement.
CTCATCTAGGTGGAGTTTCCTGGAGGTGGCGGCTCCGTAGGTGATGTAGCCAGTGAGGGTCTGAGTGATGAACCCCTCACCCGGGCTGAGTACCCAGTGGGGGTCGACTTTTTTCCTGATGATGCGATCGGCCACCATCCAGGGGGTTTGACAGGAGACCCACCTGCTCCCGCTGAAGTCTCTGTAGGATTGCTTAAGTTTGTAGGCCTTGCGGAGACCCTTCCTTCTCTATCCCGGCTGACCATGGAGGGGAGTCGAAAGGAAGCCATTGGTCGGGTTGTTGAGTACTCGTCTGGTTTTTTTCACGAGGTTCGATTGCTTCTTTCCCGCCTTTTACCTTTTTTTTTCCTCTTTTCCTTAGTCTTTTATTTATGTCGCCAGGGTACTTCTCAGCTTGTGGCCTTCATTGTGGATGATCAGGAGGCCGCCGTTCAGGAAAACTTAGACCATGCTCCCGCCGAAAATGAGGAGAGGGAACAGCTGAAGCACGACCTTGAGAGGACGAGACTCGACCTATCGAATGAGCGCAAAAGAGCGAAGAATCTGAGCGTCATCGGCTAGGGTTGAAAACAATGGGTTCAGCACAATTTCGATGCCAAACTGACACCGAACTGATGTCTACCTCGACGCTGTGCGGTTCGATTCCAAAATGGATTTAATAAAACCCTGGCCACCTTCTTCTTCTTCCTCACGACGGTTCGGTTTCATATGTTTTTTTTAAGATCCAAGGTAAAAACGACGTAGTTTCACATATTTAAGTGAAATGACACCGTTTTATATAAATATATTTTAATATATATATATATAAAAGGTCGGCCGGTTCAGTGGTTTTCCAAGGTTTTGAATCGGCTGATATCGATTTTCATCAATTCCTGCCACTCGCCGACCAGTTCCTTGCCGGTTCCGACCGTTTCCTTACTTAGATAGCCGGTCTGATCGGTTCTCGGCCGGTTTATGCGGTTTTTGTACACTCCTATCTTCGGCAGAAGCACAAGCAGAAGTGGGAAGAGGAGAAAACATGATTGGAGCTGCTTAACCAAAGTCTTCAAGGCGACTTATCCCAAGCGCAGGAGGAGATGGACCGGTTGGAGCAACTGAACCAAAACCTTCAGGACACCACCTTATCCTTTCAAGGGCAGTTGAGGTGGTTCCCGAAACTTCGCAATGAGGCATGGGGACGCAGGGTTGTTGAAGGCCGCAGATCAATGAGGGCATTCCTTCTGGAGAGTCTGGAGCTACGTTCAAGATCTTTTACCAAGTACCTTCAGTGGTTTGCGCTTGCCAAAATTTCCACCGATGAGGCATCCTTACCACAACCTGGGAAGCAAAGAGATGCCATATGCTTTCCCTGGTCCAGTCACACCTGTACTGGCATTAGTGGAGCCGGCCAACCTTACTCTTGCAGCCGTTGAGACCGATGCTCTTGGCGTTAAGGCTTAAAGATTTTATTTGTTTCATTACACTTTTCCCCTTTTTTTATACATATATCCGCATTTTGTTGCTCAGTGGCTTGCATATATATTCATACTGACTAATGCACATATCTTGTTTGTCATGTCTCGTCTTTGCCTCCTTTTTCTTTTTATTTTTTGATGGCCGGCCTGTTGGACAATGGTGAAGGGGTCCGTAGAGCTCCTACCTACCCCGCTGGCCGGTCATGGCATGCTTGTTTATCCTTTATGGATAGTCGTTCTCAAAATACGGCCATCGTTTTAATTGTTACTTGGGTGGCCGTGTCTGGCCGTACCTTTGAAGTTTCTCGGCCCACCCCACTGGCATCCAGTTTAACCTTTCTGACCCCGTTAACTGCTTAGCCTTTTGTTCATTCGTGTCTCTAATGCTTGAGTCCTTCTCTTTACCCCGCCAACCCTTTTTCCTTCCTTTCACTTTGTCCCACTGCTTTTCCTCAGCTTTTTTTTTTTCTCCATTTGCTCTTTCCTTTTTTTTCTTTGGTGCTCTGTGCAAGTTTTTGGTTTCTGATAGAGGTCGTGAATTGTTAGACTGACCTGCCTTGTTGACTATTTAGCACCCTCAGGCCGGGTAATGGCTAGAGTCCTAGCGGGCTTTAAGCAGTGGGAATAAATCCCTTATAGTTTCCTGCTAATTTTTTCCAGATGATTCCTGGAGGCTTCTTATTTCCTCTGACCTTATGCCTTGCCTAGTCACATGCAGAGTGACCGTTTGCATTTTGCATAAGTGGCAACACAATGCTAGTTATGTTTCTGCATTAAACGATGTCCCTTCGATTTCCGCATCATTGCTCCATTTTTTTTACTGGCATTAATTTTGCACATCATATCAGTAGATATGCTCTGCATCGGTTGTGATAATCAAGAGATTCTAGTTCTCTGGAGGGACACATGGTGATTCGTGGAGTTATAGTGCCTTAAGAGGCCAAACATCAACCTCGCCTATATAAAAACCCTTCTCCATGTTAGGAAATCCATTATACTCACTTTTGCCTTTTCTCTTTTATTTTGTGACTCTTGCTTTACTGCTTGGGTTCCCAGTTCCTTTGTTTTTTGTTACTTTCCTTTCGAAGTCCCTTTGTATTTTCTTCTATCTTTCATGGCTCCGATGAAATCTTTACACCCTAGTGGGTGACGGGTCCTCTGGTGTCACTCAGGCCGCTACTGGCTGTGGCGGTCTGTGCGTCAGAGGTTGGAACCACCAATCCTTTGTTGTTGGGATGTTGGACCCTTTGCTCTCGTTCTTGCCCTTTTGCTTATTGTGCCTCACTCATTCTCTCTTTTTTGCTTATAGGGCTCGACTTCAAAGCCATTCTCTTCAACTCGCTGCCTGCTTGGTTGCAGTGGTGAATGGCTTGGTGGCTGTGGTGCGGTGGCGACCGTCGCTGTCTAAAACACACAACTGCAAACCCCAAACTCATTTTGGTTTCCTTGGGTTCAAGAACAGTGAGGTCTTCTAGATCTTTTAGATTATCCTTGACTGTTTTACGGTCTAGGTTCCCTGGCCAGTTTACGGTCTAGGTCTAGGGTCAGGCATTGGAACTTGTTTTGTTGAATATATAAGCTTCACGATGTAACTTGCTCATTGTAGTCCTGTGACGTTATGCGGCCTTATGATGTAATTTGTTCCTTGTAATCCTGCATAATTAATAAAATGATTTTGTGTATCTGACTATATGGTTCTACATTTTCCTCGCTGTATTTCTCTTTGCTTTTTTTTTTTTTTTTTTTTTTTTTTTGCGTCGTTCTGCGCTGATTGCCTTCCGCTGTGTGTCATTCTTGCTTTTGCTTGTATCTTTTGCCTTGGTATTTGGAGAGTTTATAACCTCAATCTATTTCTTGCTTGTTGATGCTTATGCAGCCTTTTTGCGGGACTTTGCTTCCTTGTTGGAGATTCTTCTCACTTCGAGTAGTCGTAAGACTAAAACCCGCACTCCATTGGGGAGAGGTCAGGCTCCCTCAAATTAGCCTGCCCCTTTTGGTTCTCCAAGGAAGTAACTTCTTCAAGCTGCCATGGGGCAGTCCGCTCTCTTGCTGTGGTACGAGTCAGGGTAAGTTCTTCGGGCCACCTTAAAGGCCGGACCCACTCTCCTCTGCAGGAGGGATAAGGCTACCTTTAGGCCCGGCCTTTCCTTGTTGAGTCCTGCAGGGAGGTAAGTCGTTCGGGCAATCTGTTATTAAACCCGCTCTCGCTAGTTGACATCACAGGAAAATGTAACATTTTGGGCCAGGCTGGTGCTAGACCCATTTTTCACTCGTAGTGGAGGTCGGGGTAAGTTTCTGAGTATCTGCAAGGGCCAATCCCGCTCTCCTCCACGGGGAGGACAAGGTAACCTTTTAGGCCTACATTTCCCCTTATATCAAGTGGGGAGGTAAGTTATTCTGGCAGTTTATCACTGTACCCGTTCCTGCCTGTTGACCCTTACGAGGAAGGTGTAGTTTCTTATTTCAGGTAGCTGAGGACTAATCCACACTCTGTTGAGGGAGGGACAAGGCAACCTTAAGGCCTACCTTTTCCTATGGTATCCCGCGAGGAGGAAAGTTAAGACGGCAATTAGTTGACCACTCTTTACTGTGATAGGAGCCATGGTAAGTTCTTCGGGCAGCCTTGAAGGTAGGACCTGATCTCCTCTGTGAGAGGGTTAAGGCCGTCCTTAGGTCGGCCTTTCCCTATTGAGTCCCACAGGGAGGTAAGTCGTTCGGGTAGTCTGTTATTGGACCCACTCTCACTCGTTGATATCACAGGAGATGTAAGTGTTGGGTCAGGCTGGTGCTGATTCCACTTTTCGGGATAGTTTATTTGGGAGGGCCGACCATGCCCTATAGTGTCTCGTGGGGAGGTGATTTCGGGTAATTTGTGACTAGACCTGCACCCGCCTGTTGACGTCTGCAAGAAAGGTAAATTTTCAACTTCGAGCCACCGAAGGCTAACCCGCACTCCACCACAGAGGGATAAGGCAACCCTTAGGCCTACATTTCATTATGGTGCACCGCGTGGAGGTAATTTGTTGATGATCTTGTTGTCGTAGATTTTGTTAGCCGCATTTTTTATTGTTAGCACCTTACTGGTAATATGAAAGCGTGGAGTAGATGTTTTGTATTGTCCTGAAAATTCATGTTTTTATTAAATAAAAAAGAAAGTACAAACTAGATGAAGAGGTGTTACAAAATTAAGGGACACGAAATCCCGCTCTGGGAAGTCTTCATCCATATTTCTCTTCAAAGACGTGCACCATCCCTTCCCCTCAAAACTGGCAGGGCGAGCTGTAGACGGAGGCCTGCCGCAGTTTCTTCAATGGTGCCCGACCTATTCTGTTTTGTTGGTGTCGTCCGAGGCGGGCCCTTCATCTTTATGCTTTAGCACTTGGATGTAGCATTCCCTCGTTGATACCTGCTCTCCTCAGACTTTCCCATTCCCTAGGGACTTAGGAACTTCATTTTAAGGTGGTAGGTCAATGTGACGACCCTTACAATGCATTGATGCACGTGCTGACTGTGCATGGCACATGCACGGTGCATAAGTAGGGGTGCCATGCACCTAAAAGGGCCAGAAATGGTCGTTGTGCGCCTTGCACGGCAACCAGCACCTCGCTAGTACCTTCTGCTACGTCAGAGACAGTCGTCGACCACTATGGTAGATGTGAGGTGGCTTGTGGTAGTGCACTTGGTGCACGTTAAAGGCTCCCAAAGAGCCCACGACAAACAACTAGGAGCTCCCCTCCTGTCCCAGCCGATGGTCATTACTTGGACCGCCAGCACCTTCTGCCGGGTTAGAGATTGTTGCCGTCCACCACGACTAACGTGAGGTGGTTGGCGGCAATGCACTTGGTGCACGTAGCGGGCACTCGACAAGCTCACGAAGTTGCTGTAAGCCCCCTTTATCCCCGCTGTGGGTTGGAAGGTAGCATGGCGTTGCCACCATGACCCCGGCGAAATCTGTCTCTAGCGACTTGCTGCTCGACCGCAGAAGATCCCAGTGGGGAGCCTCCCCACCAGTCACACCTTCATGGCCAAACTAATGGCCCTTGAGCTCCTCACCCATAGGGCAGGTCCTTCGGTCACAAGCTGCTTGCCATGGTTTCCTCTGCCATTGGCCTCTAGGACAAGCTCCATGGCCATGTGATCATCAGCTAGCCACTCCACGAACAAACTCCTCGGACAGACTCCTTGGCCACTGGCGAGCAACCTCGGCCAACAAGCTTCTCAGCCGTTGGCGGGCAACCACCTTCTCTGCAGTCTGCTCCTCAACCACGTACTCCTCGGACAAATGCTCCTTGACCACCTGCTCCTCGCCCATGGACTCCCCTCCCTCGGCCTGGTACAAGACTCAACTTGGACAGCAAGCAACAAACATCCCTTCCTCTGCCCAAGATCTATCTCAGCAAGCAATCCTGTCCATGCATCCTGTCCGCTAAATCCTGCCATGCACTGGAGAGCAAGAGCATAACGAATTGCATCATGGCTACATGGTATTTCCTACGCCTAGCCCAACGAGGGGAAACTCATTAGGAGAGAAGAAAGAGAGAGGGAAGAAGGGGACAAAAGCATTAGGGAGGGCAGTGTATCAGGAGGAAAAATGGATGATGTGACATAAAGCAAAGAAGGGAAGGAGATAAAAGGCACATGCACATACAACTTCAGGGACTTTTAGACAGGCTTGTGGGAGACTTCACCTTCTTCAACCTAACCACAGAGGATGAAAATCAGAGGATAGAACTCAGATCTCTATTTTATAGTGAGGACAAGAGACCATGAGAGACTGTAAACAAGCATATTATAGTGGATTCTCCCCTCCACGAACCCCGTGGATATAGGCCTAATGCCAAACCATGTAAATCTGTATATCTCCCTCTGTTTATTTTCTCTGTATTTATTTATTGTTTACCATCATGGATGTATGCACGAACACCGTACGGCCATACCTGACCACCGCCGAGGGCTCCACACCACACCGATCGAGACCCGAACAGCTCCAGCGATGCCAAGAATCTCCCCTTTCGATCTGTTGCGCTATTTTTAGGCGTTAACACTTCTTATAATACATATTAAAGCAGTGCATTTGGTTATATTGTTTGTAATGAAATTGGTATTTTTTTTTTTTATGTGCTTCAATATTCTACATCCTTCAAAATTTAGAGAATGTCTTTCACTATGGGATCCAACTTCTAATCCGATGTGAGGCTCTCATTCTAAAGAAATGATATATACAAGTTCCAAATGTATAAATCTCATGTAAATCTTTTATAAAAAGGTAAGTCTATGAAAAAGTACGAAAAACTCACTTTTTCTTAATGGAATCCACATTTTTACAAAAAACTTGTACAAGACTTATACATTTGAGGCCTTTATCCATTACTCTTTGTTAAGGCAGCAGAACTGTGGGCATCCAAAGACCCTTCTAGAATAGTGAAGAATAAGTCTGCAAAAACTTCTTGTAATGGAAACAATGACTAGGCTAGACAGGTGTCTAATGATTTATGGCAATAGATTGCAAATTCTGTTATGTAAAAGTTTATATAAACTGTCCTCGTGTATATTGTGCTGCAAGGAAGAAAATATTCTAAAATAAAAGGCAAGTTTCTGTAAGAAAGTGAACTTTATTCAAACACTTGGTGTGTATTGCCTTTTTCTTTACTTTTTCATGGTATAAGAGTGAGAGGGAAAAAAATTAAATAGTTGTTGAGGTGGGCGTGGACCAAGAAGAATACCCCTACCATTTCCACGACATCGACGTCCCCCACGAAAATAATTTCCCGACCATGGGAGAAATTAGCAGGTTTGGTACTTTGGTGGTATTATGATTGTGATAGTGGTTCCCGAAAGCAAAGATTGGGTTTGATCAGAGAGCCTAGATTCATGGTATCTTACTTTAACTCGTCTTGATATTTCATTTGTTGTGAATCGTGTGTGTCAATATATGCATAGTCCTCGGCTTCCCCATTGGACAGCCGTCAAACGTATTCTGCATTATCTTAATAACACTCAGTCTCTTGATCTCTATTTTCCCCCCACTTCCTCTCATCAATTATCTGCCTTCTCTGATGCTGACTAGGTCGGATACCCAGATGATAGCTGATCCACAGGTGGTTTTTGTGTGTATTTTGGGAATCATTTGATTTCTTGAGGATCCAATAAACAGCCCATAATTGCTCAGTTTTCCATAGAAGCCAAGTATAAATCTGTTGCTAACACCGCTTGTGAGCTTATTTGGTTACAGTCTCTTTTAGGAGAACTTGGTGACTTTCTCTCTTCTCCTCCTACGCTATGGTGTGACAACCTTGGTGCCCCCTACTTGTCTATGAATCCAATTATGCATTCTCGGATCAAACATGTTGAGTTGGATTACCATTTTGTACGTGAAAGAGTGGCAGCAAAATCCCTTCAAGTATCATTCGTGTCCAGCAAAGATTAGATTGCTGATATCCTTACAAAACCTCTCTCACCAAACCGTTATTTGCACCTTCGATCAAGCCTCACTCTTATCTCAGTGCCGCTTGCATCACAATGGAATGTTAAGGCAGCAGAATTGTGTGCCTCCAAAGACCCTTCTAGAATAGTGAAGAATAAGTCTGCAAAAACTTCTTGTAACGGAAACAATGACTAGACTAGACTAGACAGGTGTCAAATGATGTATGGCAATAGACTGCAAATTCTGTTATGTAAAAGTTTATATATAATGTCATCGTGTATACTTTGCTGCAAGGAAGAAAATATTCTGAAATGAAAAGCAAGTTTCTGTAAGAAAGTTCTTGAAAGAACTTTATTCAAACACCTGGTGTGTATTTCCTTTTTCTTTACTTTTTCACTCCTCGTTCTAAATGACCGTGATGACTTATAGAGAAATATCTCCTGATTATTTGGCTGTTATTGCCAAAGTTCCTTGTTTCCTTCGTAGCCATGAGAGCTGATTTAGCTTCTCTCACCTTAGGGTCATTTGGATGACATCGGTAGCTAGGTCTTAGCATGGAGGAGTTTTCTTCATCATGACAAATTGTTGCTGACATAAGTCCTCCCTCTCTGCGCTACTTCGAAGTTTAGCTCTCTGTGGTTCCACGGGCAATGTCCATGGTCCTTCCCTTTTGCATATGGTTCTTTATTGTCAGTTTTCTTTACAATATTCATAGGTTTTCTTCACCAGCAATATTTTACGAAAATAAACTTACAAATTAATGTATTTTGATGTAATACGTTAGATTGTAAAATTATTTTTATTATTAAATAAATATAAAATATTATACGAAATTATATTAATTTGTAAGTTTACTTTTGTATGATCTTTTTATGACTGTAGCACTTCTCTTTCTTCATTGTGTCTCCTCACATTCGATTTTCTCTAGTTATGAACAACCTCGTTCATTAGAAGCCACTGCATGTTCATCGTAATAATTGTAAATAAAATAATATAGGTAGCAAAAAAAAAAAAATTCTATTTGAAATCTACTCTATTGACATACTCAGCATGCACATCGTTAATGTGAAACTTTCAATATCATCAACTACAATAATAAAATTATAATGAGTTGTATAACAAGTAGTCTATTTTTATGCCAACTTGTATGTAGTAGATAGAATTCATCGTTGGCTTCATCAGGGTGGATATTAAACATATGAAAAAGGTTTAAAATGATTCTAATTCCCTTTATGTGACTTGCTGCCAATTGTTGTGTATTCAAGCGCCAATAGGATTCCCTCCACAATACTTCAGAGAAATGGCATTCCAAGAACTCAGGAATTATCTCTTGCAGATTATCTGAGGTTTGTTGATACCTTTTCTAATATGTAAATAGTTCTTACGAAGGCAACATGTAGAATGGCTCATAGTTTAGAAGAAACCAACATTATCAATTGACTTGTTCAACTTGTTTATATATCCTCCATGGAGATATTCTCTTTTTGGCTCTGGGAAGTCTCGTTTGGATAGTGAAAGTGTTTCATTTTATTTTATCTCAACATTACAATTTTTTCAAATTCTCATAAAAAATATAATAAACAATTCAACTTTTTCAAATCCCAAAACAATAATAATATTAAAAAATAATATTCTAATAATATTTTATTCAACTTTCAATTTTTATCTCATCTCACCTCACTATCCAAACGACACCGTAACATGTGACGTGTATATGCTACAAAAATGAATCAAAGTATTGGAGATAAGATGAATACCGTTTTTAATATGAGGAGTGTTAAGGCCACATAAAGGATTATGTAAAAGTAGTCTCACAAACTGACGTAGTTTCATGTGATTCGTCGAATTTACTTTACAATAAAAATAACTTTAACAAACCACATCAATCTATATTAATTTATATGTTTACTTTTGTAATCATTTTATCACTAGAATATTTCTCTTTAATATATTATCAATTTATCATGAGACTGTAAGTGCCATTTGGCAAGTTAAAATAAATTTAGTCCAACGCCGTTGTGTTATGGCCGACTTAGGATTAAGTTTATGTGCAAATTGTTTTAGGAATAGCAGCCCATGTTACAAGTTACTTAAAAGAAAAATTCTACTGATTATCATTCTCACACCCTATACTATACATAATTTTTTAATTTTTTTCTCTTACTAAATATATGTTGTATGGATGAAGAGGAGAAGAACTCAATTAGTTTAAGAAGAATAAAACTAAAAAAATTTTAAAAAATAAAAATAAGTATGATATGTGGTATGTGGAAATGAGTGCAAAGCTCAATTCGGCCATTGGTGGTCATTTATCCACCAATGTTCATGTTTTTGCCACCGTGAGGGTGGTTAGAACTGGACGCATTTCTGTTTATTTTAAATTATTTATTTATTATAAAAAAATAATTTTTTTATTTACACTCGTGCTCAAGGGCGAATAGGAGAGGAGGCCACCACCCCCAAGATTAAAAAAAAAGAAAAAAAAAAAGAAAAAGAAAAACCAATGATAAGGTGTATTTTTAAAAATATACAAAAAATATTGTATTTTCGTCAAGAGATTTAAACTAGAATTTTGCTACAAAGAAGACGGTGTGTAGCACACCACTTATAGTGTTTAAAAGACCAATTATTTTCTCAATTCTTCTATATGCAACCGTCGGTGCGAAACCGGTGCGGAACCAGCAGACGTGGCACTGCCACGTCAGCTTATATTTTATTAAACAAAAAAGAAGGGGAAAAACGAATGAAATGTGCAGAAAGAGAGGGAAACGGAACCAAAATCAAGCCGAAGCTCGAGCTGAACCCAGAGACCCATCCTCGGAAGGATTTCGTCTGTCTTCGTCGTCGCCGTGGACTGAAGAACCCGTTGTTGCAGTCGCCGTTTGTCACACATTCCGCATCTGAGCCGCCATCGACTAGGGATTCCCCTTGATTTCCAAATCTGCTTCTTCCCTTGCCACGTTGAGTATTTATTTCTCTTCTTTTAGCTTTAATTTTCTATTGTTCTTCACACATTCTCATGTATATGTCTTTTACTGGTGAGTAAAGATCCAATGAAGTTCTTAACACCTGATGTTCCAGACAATGAGAGTTTCGGGCTTTGGGTATATGTTACAGTTATAATACTCTGAGCTATTCTTTTTAAGTGCTATTTGTCTAGAACTTCATGTTTAAGTTGGTGTTCTAATGTGGGAGCTTTGTCGATTTTTAAACTATTTTGAGTGATTTGTTTTAGTTTTTGACCATGTAAAAAATCGTCAAAAATAACTCTGGAGGTTTTTTGGTTTGGGACTTCGCCCCCATGCGAGTTGCTTTGGCAACCACTATTTTTTTGGGTAAATTTTACTGGATGAGATTGCAGTGGTAGGTGTGACTGGTTCTTATTAATGGCCAGACTGGCTCTTCAGGTAGTGAGCAAATGATGTTCCAAGTTTGGACCTTAGGTTTGCTAATGATGATGTTTAGTTTTGGTTGAGTGATGGCTACTTGAGACACCAATTAATCATAGTAATACTATAAAATTCCCTTTGTGACATCATGAGTTGAAACAAGTAGTACTAGTACTACTGATCATGAGTAGCATATATACTTCGATGGTATTACGTTTGGAATCAACCTATGTATATATGTTTTTGCTAACCACTATATAATATATTGTTCCTTAATTATTAATTGATTCATTCTATCAAATTAAGGAAAAACTCATGCTAATGTCTCTTCTCCCAACTGCATGCAGAATATGCTCACCAAACCGTCCTAAATTCAACAAAACTCCATACTTCCAGATCGACGAGTTGTCCTCTGTTGGCATAAATAGATACCATATGATTAATTTGTACACATTTATTTTGACCAATTACATGCAGTTCTTATGATCTACATGAGTTTTGAAGAAACAACTGTGACCCTCTTTACTGTATATATAATTTGGTCACTGATCATCTTAACTATTCACAAATAATCTGTTTCCGAGCAAAGTATATAGATAATGATGTTTGCTTCACCCGCGAGTTTCAATCAAACTTGGTGTGGCTAATGCATGCTTGGGTTCCCTGTGCTTTGAAGCCTTATTGCATTCAAGAAGCCTGATATCTCTTCCACTTCCAGTATTCTTTGGAAAAACCTGCAAGCCCCCAGCAAAGGTATTGTGCCTCTAAATCCATTTATTTTAGTTATCTTGTTTGCATCTTGGGTCTATCACTTACATTATTGGTTTTCCCTCAAATTATGAATCATTAAGGCCAAAACACCTTAGTTCTTTGTGTAAAGAATGGAACCTTATAAATAGAATGTACATTTGAGGAATATGAAGTGATTGTTTTAACTTTTAATTTATTGATTTATGTAGTGTTGGCCTGCCAATTATATTCCACATTCCAATGTAAATGATTTATATTGTTGGTTAATGTTTTTGTATTTTGGTTTTGGGGTCATAATTAGTCCCAAAACTGTTTTCATTGTATTTATGATATTTCTTCACCTTAAACAAGAGTGTTTTCAATCAAGTGTGCTAAAAAAAAATGAATAAAAAATTACACATTCAAAAGTGGTGATCATCTTAAAGAAATATCATGATAAGATGTAAAATCGTGCTAAACCAACAGGAAACAGGAAAAAAATATTATGATATGGGTAATATTCGTACTTGGCCCCCCCATTTGGCAACCATATTTGCATCGCCACATGCTCATGAATGAAATAAATATTAAACATTTTATTTGAAATGAGATCCATTGTACCAGTTCATAGATTTTAATGTGGTTTGAGTTATACAATATTGTTATTGACAAGATGCATTTGTCTCCCTCTCAACATGGAAAAAGGAAAAGAACATCCATCTATCCTAAGACCATGTAGCTCAAATCCTCCTTCCACAGTATGTTATTTTATTTGCAATATATCAATAACATTAGATCCGAGATTAGTTTATATTTATTTTCTGAACACATCAATAATTTATCCAAACATATTTCAGAACATACCATCAACTTCTCCAAATATCCCAATGCACGGTTATTATGGACCTCCATCCGCGGTATGTTATTTTATTTGCAATATATCAATAACATTAGATTCAAGATTAGTTTATATTTACTTTCTGAACATATCAATAATCTATCTAAACACATTTCAGGACATGCCATCAACTTTTCCAAACATGCCTGCGTGGTCACCGGGTTTTCTCCCATTTCCCGCTGTCAACCAATATCCAAGCAACCTACAGGTGTTGATGTCATGTTTTCCATTTAATTTTAATAAGTTGGTTTTTTTTAAGAATTGAATCGTGTCTTTGGTTTTTTTGAAGAGTTTAATTGCAATTTTTTTTTCAATATGCCAGAATACTAGTTACCCATTTCAACATGCCAATGAAGGCCAGTTGTCTCTCAACAATACCTCCGTTACAAGCAAATTTCTTGGACCAGATGGAGAAGAAACTAAGTATGACAGTGCCGGAACATCTGAGAAAGTGCAAATGTGTAACAGCCCACAAGAAATTCACTGGTAGAATTTCTTTTGACCTTAGGAACCTCGTGAAAACCCATACGTTTTTACGAATCGATCAATCGCTCAGGTTTTAGTCTGTCATCATAATCAGTGTTATCACTCACTATGGTGCTAAATTTACAAGTTTAATTATTTGAGGTAGTTAGAAGTGTTAGAATGCATTATGGTCTACGCCATTAGACTCAGTGGATTATTTAGGATTTTATGGCGCAATAGCCTATTTTCATAATTCCGGACGAAACGTCTGTTGAAAATTGTGAAATTATTTTTAGGGGCACTTCGGGGTTGAATTTCGGTAAACGATTTTCACTATAGGTTAATATGAATATTTAGAATTTTTCAGTACTAATTTTATTATACAATTTTTTGGAGTGAATAGTAACCTCAATAAGCGCACCTAGTGCAGTGTTTTTAAAATCACAGTGTGGAATGCCCAAATTAGGTTAGGGAAGTTTTATTTGGTCACTCGGCAAGATCTTAGCCACACATAGTGAATAGTATTAGACACTTGGCACAAAAAAAAACCATTAGATAGATTTGTGAAGGAATCAAGGTGTGAGATCATGCCACCTAAGCAAAACTGTGTTTCATCTGTTCAACCAAATTGTGCCAGACCAAAGAGGGTTTCAACCCTAGCAAAACCCTAAATGGTTGGAATCCAATTGAAACTCCAAAAGCTTGGTTGAAACCAAAACCCTAAATGGTTTTCCCAAACCCTAAAGTTGGTCTCCAAACCCTTTTTAACCCGATTTCTAGCATTGTGTTTAATCACTTGATTAAATCACTTCCACATGCTATTAATTAATCAAATCCTTGTTATGACATCATTATTCAACCTTTTAAACCTTGGGAATTTGATTGGGCCAAGAAAAATTGATTTTGGTCTTGATAGCATCTCAAACCCTAACCAAACCCCCTTTAAACCCCAAATTGAAGCCCACTTGGTGGGGCCCACCAAGGCCTACGAAATTGGCCACCTTGGCAAAGCTTCTTGGAGAAGTTTCCTCCCCCACATGGCAGACCATCCACTGCCATTGGCTGCACCCAATAGTGCCTTGATGTGAAGGAGAAATCCACTCCATCAACCTCCATCTCTCACAGCTGCTGCAGGCAGTCCATGCCTCTCACTATTCTCTACTTTATGTCACATAGCCAACTCCAATCAAGGGTCTTTCAAGTCCATAACTTCCCCTTCCAGGAGTCTAAAGTCGTGCAAGACACACTTCTCTCCATTTCATCACTTCTTTCCCCCGTTCTTAGAGAGAAACCCAAAAGCGCTCTCTCGGGCAGATTTTTGTGTATTTTGCGTGGCCATTTTCGACCCTTTGTAAGTATTTTCGCACGATTTTTCCTTCGTCTAAGTTGTTCTTCTTTGAGTCTAGTTTCCGTTGGTATCTTATTCGTCTCAATCCATGCTCATTTGATTAGTAAAAAGTATATTTAACCATGCAAACGTCATTCTGGGCGTGAAACTGGAGAGTATGATATGTTTTGAAATTTTTGACCAAGCTAATGGACATATCTTGGTCCGAAAATTTTATGGAGTATTGTTAACATGTTTTTATGAATGTTCATTGAGGTTTTATTGCATGACTAAAGCTTTTGATGATAGATTTCCTTAGATTTAGAAACTTGAAAACTGGAGGTGGGAAAACAGTTTTTGTTTTGTGAAAGTTTAAATATTTCGTGGTATAATCTTATTCCAAAGGCTTTGATATTTTTATATGATGATCCTAAGCCTCTTATATACATTTTAGGATGTTATTTAGAAGATATATAGTATTATTTTTAAAGATATGTTTTTTCTATGTAAGAGGATTTCGGTTTGGCCTAAGATTTGATGTTTTTGGGTTAGATCCATGTTTTGTTGAATTTTAGCCATGTGATTTTAAGTTTGATGGTTAGATCTTCTTTAGGACACATTGTTAGACCATGTGATGTTTTAGTTTGAAGATCACATGTCTTTAAGCCATGGATCAAGAGATTGATCAAATGTAGTTGAGAGAAAAGTTTCTGTTTTGGACTATGTTTAAAACCAAAAACTCCAAGTGTTGTTTTGTGATTTTTGGTGACTTTTTTTTGATGATTTAAAGCATGGTTGATCTTAGAATGATGTTATGAATATGTTAGAGGTAAGATTTGATTTTTTGGAATTCTTGGAGATGTTTTTATTAAGGTCAAAACTTGTGATTTAAAGGGCTTACTTTTTGTTAAAAAGTTTGGGTCTTTTTACAAAAAGTTTGGTGTTGATGAATAGATTTTTTCTAATGGATATTTTAAGTGTGTTTTTAAACTTAGGATAGGAATATCTTTGTTACAAAATTTTGGTTTAATCATGAGTTTTGAATTTTGAAAGAATTGAACCAAAATCAAGAGAAATGGCCTAAGTAGGTTTCGGCAATAGTGAGTTTTCCATAGTTGTAAATGGTTTTAAATTTTTCTGAGTTGATATTTGAGTTTAGGACAAAATTTACATGAGGAATGTAAATTTTGGTAATTTTTGGAGATAGGATATGAAATCCTTAAGTTAGGGGTAAAATAGTCATTTTCCCACTTGTAAAGGGTAAAATGGTAATTTTACTCTAAGCTGCCTCTTTTCACATTTCTAATTGCTAGTAATTAATTTCTAACTTTTAGAATACCCTCTTACAGTTCCTCGTGTTTCACACTTATTCTCGTAGAACGCGACTATCGAGGTAAGTTAGCTTTTAACTTACTATCAGTTTAATGTGTATGAGTGATAAGTAAGGGAACTAAAGTGTATGTATGCATGTTATCATATGTTTCATGCCAAGTCATTACATATTTATCTGTTACACAGAATTTATTCTATCACGAATTATTCATCTGTTATATAAGATATTCTGTCACGTATTTCTATACATTGCTATGCATTGCAAGTATGTCATGTTAAGTTAAGTATGCCATCTGTTACATGTATTTCATTTCACGTAATATTCACTGTCATATGTTATGCCATGTTACGGAATATTGTCTGTTATATGTTATGCCATGTTAAGAAATAATATCTGTTACATGTATGCCATGTTATAAAATATTTTTTGTTACAAGTAAGTCTCAAAGTAAGTCATGTATGTCATCTTCTGTTCATGTCACGTTACGCTACGTCAGGACTTCTGTCTTTTCATATTCATGTCATTCCGTCTTGAATACAGTTTGTGTATCTCGAGAACAGTCTTGTTAAGTTATTCATGTCAATCACGACCCTAAGTGCTAGGATGGGGTAATATCCTAGTGGAACTCCTTTGTTCACGCTGGAGTGTCTAAATAGGTGTGAAATTCCCTGGGTTGACGAAGTACAGTCAACAGGTTACGAATGGGGCCTAATTAGCTGGTCAACGGAACGCGCCAGGCACTAACGCCGATGGAGCCAAACTTTATTTTACGTGTGTCCACAACAAGTGTGGCACAAACAATTCATGGGGCCACAACAACTGTGGAGCATGAAGTATGGGGTCGCAACAACTGTGGAGTATACACTACGTGAGACACAGCAATTGTGACACGTAGGATACGTGGGGCCACAACAACTGTGGAGTACGTATTAACGCACTCACAGCTGGTATAGACACATGTGTTGTGATGCGGTAATCGGCAGGGACACACGGCTCAAAGGGACCTGTGTAGCACCCGTATGGTCACTTTAATGACTAAGTCTACTGAATAAGATTCCAAGTTCATGTATTTCACGTTCAAGTCATGTTTCACGTTATGTTATGTTCAAGTTTACGTTCATGTCAAGTTTCAAGTTTGTGTCACGTCAAGCTAAGTTTCAGTTTCAGTTCAAGTTATGTCAGCTTATGCCATGTTATGTCAAGTCATGCTATGCTTATAATTTCATACCATGCTATGTCAAGATATGTTATGTTTACTATTGACTTTGATTGTGCATTTATGCCTTTATTGCCATGCATGCATCATTAACCTGTGTGAAGGTTTTTTGTTAACTTGCTGAGATTTGTAATCAAATCTCACTGTGGTAGTCTCAACTACCATTCCCCCCGAATGGTAGATCTTATTACAGGATCTGAAAGAGAACTAGGGATCGACCAGCTGGAAACGGTCGACTAAGCGACGGTGTGACTTAGATGTAGTTACCCTAGATTACTACTTGTATTTTGTGGAGTTAAATCTCTAGCAATCTTTTGTTCACAATCATTTTGGACTAGTATTGTGATCTCGGTTGTTAGTATGCCTTTATGTATGAAGTATGTTTTAAGTATTTGGGATATTATAAGTTTGGTCCATGGTATTGCCAAAAGAAAAAAAATTTATCCGCTGCAAATATTGCATAATGCTAGACGCATGTTAGGAATATTGCATCTTATATGTCATGAACGAGGGCAGGTAACCTTGTGTTGCATGTCCCGACGCTTCAGATGTCCGTCCGATCCCAAGCGGAATCTGTGGGCGTCACAAAATGGATGGTGATGATGAGTCAGTTTCGGGGATGGAGTTTAATTTCTTAAAA
The DNA here is from genome assembly GCF_004785595.1 of Juglans microcarpa x Juglans regia. Classification (NCBI taxonomy): domain Eukaryota; kingdom Viridiplantae; phylum Streptophyta; class Magnoliopsida; order Fagales; family Juglandaceae; genus Juglans; species Juglans microcarpa x Juglans regia. Next base: position 9,715,016 of record NC_054599.1, on the reverse strand, counting down.
GATTTAATGAGTTATTATAAGGAATATGGTAAGAAATGCGGGTTTGGGGTGATGACAAAAAGGAGTGAGATGGGAGATGATGAGATTGTTAGATATGTCACCCTTGCCTGTGCCTGTGGAGGGAAGGCCTGGAATAGGATTGTGAATGTCGCAAACCCACGTTCGACAGCAAAGATGAAATGTAAGGCAAAAATTAATGGCTTAAAAGTTGCTGATGGAAAGTTTCGGCTGACTACAGTTCACAATATCCACAACCACGGCCTCAGTCCGAAGAAATCTCACTTCTTTCGATGTAATAGAGAAGTGAGTGAATCTGTTAAAAGAGTCCTAGATATGAATGATTTGGCCGGCATCCGAATGAATAAGAGCTTCAAGTCTCTTGTTGTTAGCGCAGGTGGTTTTGAGAACCTCCCACTTTTTGAAAAATGATTGTCGTAACTACATTGACAAGGCGTGACATCTACGATTGGGCGCTGGTGGTGCTAGAGCGCTTCGAGACTACTTCTTGCGGATGCAGTACAAAAATCTAGGACTTTTTGCACTAATGGACTTGGATGATGACGGGAGGTTAAAAAATATCTTCTGGGCAGACCCCCGTAGTAGAGTAGGCTACCAATATTTCACGGATGTCGTAACTTTCGACACCACATACTTGACAAACCGATATGGGATGCCCTTTGCGCCATTTGTTGGTGTAAACCACCATGGACAGTCAATTTTGTTGGGAGCTAGCTTGATTTCCTCTGAGGATACTAAGACCTTATTGTGGTTATTCCAAACATGGTTGCAGTGCATGGATGGTATAGCGCCTCAGGCTATTATCACTGACCAAGACAGAGCCATAAAAAATGCAATTGCAATTGTTTTCCCAGAAAGCCGACATAGATTTTGCCTGCGGCATATCCTGAAGAAAGTTCCTGAAAAGCTTGGCTATTATGGTTCTTACAAAATTGGAATGAAAACTGCACTGATGAAATGTGTGTATGATACCCAAACACCGGAAGAGTTTGAAAAATATTGGAATCAGTTGATTAGCATGTACAACTTGCATGAGAATGTCTGGTTGCAGAGTTTATACACTGAGTGTGAGCATTGGGTACCGGCATTCTTGAAGAATATTTTTTGGGCTGAAATGAGTACAACGTAGCGGAGCGAGAGCATGAATGCCTTTTTTTATGGTTATGTTCATGCTAAGACAAACTTAAAAGAGTTTGTCGATCAGTATGATAATGCCTTGAAAAGGAAGTTTGAGAATGAAAATTATGCGAACTTCCAGTCATTTAATGTCACAATTCCCTGCATCTCTAGATTTCTAATTGAAAAGAGATATCAAGATCTATACACAAATGCTAAATTCAGGAAAGTTCAACACCAACTTACCGGCATTATCGACTTGGACCCAGTTTTACTTAAGGTGGATGCTACAATCAAGACCTATCTGGTAGACGATGAAGTTCGTCTCGAAGATTTCACTAAGCTGGTTACACATTCAGTGGATTTTAGTGAGGACGATGTAGTTGCCAAGTGTTCTTATAGTTTATTTGAAATGAGAGGGATGTGTGCCGACACATCTTTGCCGTCTTAAAATGTAACGGGATTAAGACAATACCAGATAGGTACATTCTAGATCAATGGAGGAAGGATATCAAGAGAAGATACACGTTAATCCACAGCACCTATGACGCAGGGGATCAACAGGAAGATGCTAATAGATATTCAAGTCTATTGAATATCTATTACAAGATGATTACTTGTGCGGCGAGTTCGAAAAAGCATACTGAGGATGCAACAACTAAGTTAAATGCAATGATTGACCTTTATGAAGCGAACTAAGAACCTTCATCGATGACTGAAAAGTGTTTAAATGTTGATGGCACGACAAAGGACACAACTAAAATTGGTAGTTCAACAAAAGTACTCAGTCCACATATTGTGCGAGGAAAAGGCAGACCCCCATCTTTGAGGAAAGCATCCAGGATGGAGAGAGACCTACGGAAAGTTAAAGAGAAGAAGAAGAAAGCGCAGGGAAAGGGAAAACGCAAACAGGTGCAGCTTTGTAATATTACTTAGTTTATTTAATTTTTCATATAAATGCTATCTGACAAATTGGTTTCTATTTTATTAGCGAGATGGGGAAGATACACCAGTCGTGGACACGTGCAGAGGCTATTTGGCCCGTCCAATTTGGACTTCTCCAATGTTGGACACGTCCAGGTAATATAATAAGTATATATTTAATTTATATTTTAGTTATGATTTATTGCAGTGTTTTTTACGAGTATTTATCATCAGGCTATTCTAGAAAACATAGCAGCTGCTGACATTAGTGGAACCCAGCCCTGAGAAACAGTAATTCAAAGTCAAGAAAGTGTAAGTGAATCCAAACTTTATCGGTATTTTAATGACATTAGTCGACATGACATTAATATATGAATTAATATTTTTTACAGATGCAATTTGGGTCGGATGGATCACAACTGCAATACGTTGAGTTTGATGGCTCACAACCAGGGCAATGATATGATTATCGTGGGTATGTTTTGTAATTAATCAAGAAAAAAAAAATGGAAATGTCCTTCCATTTCGTTTTAGAAATATTCAATTTTGTCTGATGTATATTTATATCACTTGGAACGACAATCTAAATTGGCTTTGGCTTGACAGAAATTATGGAAACTGATGCTATTATTCTGGGAGTTACAAGCAGATTTGAGTTTTGACTGTATTTTTGAAGTCTCATACAACTGGGAGTTAGAAGCAGTTTTAAGGATCCAATATGTATGAAAACTTTCAAGAATTATGTCTATGTATATGACCTTTATTTTGATGTATATAGAATTATGGCAGTCTTTGAGTGGCCAAATATAGTAGGTTGTAGTTTTGTGTAATTGAATTTGACTTTTTTTTTTAGCAAATGAGACTGTTAGGTATGGGAATGCTTATGTTGAATGGGCATATATATATAGCACGTTGGAGTTTTGTGTAACTGAATGAGTTTTTTTTTTTAAGCAAATGAGACTTTTTAGCAGGTTCAGCTCTCTGACTTGGTTATATCCAGGTTTAACACGACTTGAGAAGTCCCAGAACATGCACACTCGAGCTTCGCTTGATCTTCGCTCGAGCTTGAAATTGTTCAAGCTCGAGCAAAGATCAAGCGAGGATCGAGGTTCAGCTCTCTGACTTGGTTATATCCAAGTTCAACTCGACTTGAAAAGTCTCAGAACACTCACGCTCGATCTTTGCTTGATCTTCGCACGAGCTTGAAATTGTTCCAACTCGAGCGAATATCAAGCGAAGCTCGAGCGTGCGTGTTCTGGAACTTCTCAACTCGAGTTGAACCTGGATATAACCAAGTCAGAGAGCTTCACTCGATCCTCGCTTGATCTTCGCTCGAGCTGGAACAATTTCAAATGCTTGATCTTCGCTCAAGTTGGAACAATTTCAAGCTCGAGTGAAGATCAAGGGAGGTTCGAGCGAAGTTCTCTGACTTGGTTATATCCAGGTTCAACTCGAGTTGAGAAGTTCCAGAACACGCACGCTTAAGCTTCGCTTCACCTTCTCTCAAGCTTGAAATTGTTCCAGCTCGAGCGAATATCAAGTGAAGCTCAAGCGTGCGTGTTCTGGAACTTCTCAACTTGAGTTGAAGTTGGATATAACCAAGTCAGGGAGCTTCGCTCGATCCTCACTTGATTTTCGCTCGAGCTGGAACAATTTCAAGCTCAAGCGAAGATGAAGCGAAGCTCGAGCGTGCATGTTCTGGAACTTCTCAACTCGAGTTGAACTTGGATATAACCAAGTCAGAGAGCTTCGCTTGAACCTCCCTTGATCTTCGCTCAAGCTTGAAATTGAGCGAAAATCAAGTGAAGATCGAGTGAAGTTCTCTGACTTGGTTATATCTAGGTTCAACTCGACTTGAAAAGTCTTCGAACACTCACGCTCGAGCGACAATCAAGCAAAGATCGAGTGTGACTCTCTGATTTTGTGTTCTCCATGTTCATGTGCATAATTATCCTAGTAAGAAAACTGTCTTTTTAATGGTTAAGATAACTATCTCCCTTCCCTCCATGTGTTGTTTCTTTTCATTTATATTATGAGTTTTTTTCTTGATACTATCATAGTTAACTTTACAATTATCATTATTATTAGATTTTTTAGAAGGGGCAAGGGCTTATGGAAGCTAATTGAAGAAATACAATAATTTGGAGCAAAAGGAGCTCACTCACACATGATAAAAAAGCTGTTGCAAAATAGACATGAGATATAACCATAAACAGTGATAATTATTTTGCATATCTGAATAACTTGAAGTTCTTCAAGGGGTACTTATATTGAAGATAGTAAAAAGAAAAATACAATTTTCATGACTTGTACAACATATCCCACCCACCCATGTATCCTATGACAGATAAATAAATAAAAACATCAATGACCAGCATCTGGAGGAGGTTGCGCAGCGTGCCCAACGATACTCGCATTCCCATCATCATCCTCAGAACTGTCTATTAGTAAAGCTTCCTCCATTTGGTTCAAGTGTCGTAGGACCGTGTTTTGGAGCTCAACAAATAGACCACCCATGATATCGAAATGATATACCAGACTCTCACATTGAGTATTCATGCGCTCAAGACTCGTATGTAAGCCATCTACACGAGCATCCACGCTATCAATGCGAGTATCTGGATGATCCACAATGCGATGTAGATGGCCTTCCAAATTATCGAGCAGACAATCGATGTGTTCAAGACCAGCAACAATGTGATCAAGATGACTATCGATGCAACTATCGATGTGGTCAAGACAAGTCTAGATGCGGCTCAAACAATCAAGCACCAATTGTAGTCCCGGCTGATTCGGATCTAGTGCAAGGGTGGATGGTCTTGAGCTAGATGGCTGAGAACCTGATGGCGTTGCACAAGACTGCTGTGAATTGAGTGCAGGATCCTCATCATCAAAAGGGAATCAACGAATGTGTGCACGACTAAGCTGAATGGTCTAACGACCATTTGGAGTCTTCAGAGGGATTCTAGGCTCTATCTCTGGGATAGGAACAGAGTGAAACAAAGCAATGCGAGTGACAAGACTCACAAAAGGCAATCCTGTTCGAATTTTATTGGACTGATGAGCCTCTAAAATGACCTTCCAAAGATGACTTCCCAGATTAATGGGAACGTCATCGATCAGTGCATAAAGTAAGGTGGCTCTGTCAAGGCCGACATCACTATGATGGTTGGTTGGGTAAAGGTTAGTAAGGATGACCCTACTAAGAAAGAGATAGTCAGGGGAGAACTTATTGGTCACCCCCAACTAGCGTTTTGCTAATCTTTGAGCAAAATAGTGAAAATTAATTGAGATGAATTTTACATAAAGATCGAAATCCAAACAGAAACAATCAAACACAATTCTGAATTCTCACAAAAGTGACACGTTACTACTCAATCCCCAGGGCCTATACCCACCAAGACTATCTCAACAATCTTTCACATAGAATTAAGGCAAATGTCCCAGAACTCAAATGTGTGTGTGGAGCTAAACTGGCTGTTTCTCCTCATTACTAGCCATGTTTTGTCATAGGATTTTTTCAACCTTAAGATTAATCATTGATGATTCTAACTACCTCAAAGCCCAAGGAACTAGCAGTTTTCACGCCAGCTCTGTTTTTAAAGGTTGAACACTCAACTCTCAAAGTCTTGGATAACTGTTTCTAGCCTTTTACTTAGGAAAGTTCACTAAGTCGCATTTATCCTTCTTTTGTTTTTTTTTTCAAATCTATTTTTTTCTTTGTTTTCTTTTCCTTTTCTTCTTCTTCTTCTTGTTTTTTTTTTTTTTGGAAAGCATGGCTCGGTAGTCCTGCAATTTACTTCTCCTGTGTTAAATCAGTGAACAATAAATAAGGAATACTATAAGCGTAAGCATGTGCAAAATGTCCTTCAAAATTTGCCCTTCATTCAACAAAAATCTCACCAAGTCTCATCTCAATGAGTATAACATCCTGGTGTTTCAAGCCACACATCAACAAAATATGATGCATCAAAATCATGCTCTATGCTTAAGCTTGAAAATAAATCTTCATAAAATGATTCCGCTCAACTATTCTACCAAGATGCTCAGATTTCACAAAATACCAGAAATGGAGTGTGTGTCAATCGTATGTGTATCAATGCACATCACATTAATACAATTTGTTTTTTTAAAATCTGTGCACACACGCTACCCCCCAACTAGTGAGAGATATGGTCCTCAATGAATCGAATGAAAAAAAAAAAAAACAAAGTACACAATAAGCAAGCAAAACAAAAGATCAACATAAAATATAAAATCAAAGCAAGACAACAAATAAAAACAAACAAAATGCAAGTAAAGAAAACTATAAAGAGGAAAAAAATCAAAACACTTCCCTGGAATCTTGCGCAAGCAAGATCTCTTCGTGTGGATCGAAGACCTTCAGAAAAGGCTTTAGACGTTGTCCATTGACAGTGAAGCAATTGTCATTCTTCGGATTGATAATGTCTACCGCGCCGTGAGGATGAACCTTATTTACAATGTACGGCCCCTTCCATCGAGATTTCGGCTTCCTAGGAAAAAGATGCAATCTTGAATCGTAGAGGAACACTTTCTGATCAGGAACAAGATATTTTTCATAGATCTTCTTGTCATGCAAGACCTTCATTCGCTCCTTTGCCAAGCCGGAATTTTCGTAGGCCTCTCTCTTTATTTCATCAAGCTCTAAAATCACATCAACAGCATGCACCTCTGACTCATCGCAATCACTAGGCATCTTGCAAGTATTGAACACATTCATTTCCAATGTCATATTCCCGAATGTGAGTTTTAGTACTCCACTTCGACAATTTATCAGTGCATTAGAGGTAGCAAGCAATGGGCGCCCAAGGATGACAGGCGCCTGGTAAATAGTAGTGGCTGGCTGTTGCATATCAAGAACAACAAAATCCACTGGATAGTAAAATTTGTCCACCTGAACCAACACATTCTCAACAATACCCCTCGGCACCTTGACTAATTTGTCAGCTAACTGTAACTTGATAGAGGTCTTTTTTAGCTCACCTAATCCCAACTGCTCATGCACTAAGAACGGTAGCAAGTTCACACTACTCCCCAAATCAAGTAGAGCTCTCCCAATGCATGACTCACCAATCATAATGGAAATGTGGGGAGAGTCGGGATCTCCAAACTTCTGAGGAGTCTCACTCAATATCAATGCACTGACTTGCTCCGTTAGGAAAGCTTTCTTCTTTACATTCAGCTTCCTCTTCACTGTGCACAAGTCCTTCAAAAATTTTGCATATGAAAGAACTTGTTGTATGACATCCAAGAGTGGAATATTAATCTTTACTTGCTTTAAGATCTTCTGAATCTCAGTGTGGTATTTGTTCTTTTGGCTAGCTGCCAATCTTTAAGGATAGGGAACCACAGGTTGGTACCCCCTGCTAGTTTCAGCATCTGCACTCACAGACTTCTTCGACTCTGGTCTCATTACCTCTAGTTCTTTTTCAGCTTCACCAGTCTCTGCTGCATCATCAAGTGTAGGAGCAACTACCTGTGTGTCCATAGTCATCTCTGGTTGGAGAACTTCCTTTCCACTTCTTAAAGTAAGAACGACCTTCGTTGTCTCAAAAACCTCCCCTGAGACATTATGCAATTGTTGTTGTGGTTGCCGGTATACTTGAGGATTAGGCTGAGGCTGTGCTAGGAATTTTCCTTTCTCTAGAGTGCTCAATGTCGTGCTCATCTTATTGTTGGTGCCCCGCAAGTCATTTATGGCCTGAGTGTTCTGATTGTTTGTGGTGGCCTAAATCTGCATGAATTGCTGAAGTGTATTGGCCATCTGTGCCATACTGTCATCTAGAGACTTCTTCACAGATGATTGAGGCTGAGAACTCTGTGCAGCAACATGAGGCTGAAATCTTAGAGGTGCTACAAAAGGATAGCTCTGAGAACTCTGATATGATTGATACTGGTGCTGAGGAGCAGCTTGATGAAATGGCTGCTGAGAAGGTGGTGGAGACCGGCCAGGCTGATCATTCCTCCATGAAAAATTTGAGTGATTCCTCCACCCCGGATTATATGTATTGGAGAAAGGCTGATTTTGTGCTCACTAATTGCATCTGCTTAGAGCCACTCTCCTTAAATACTGGCATAATCGGGCAATCTTGGGTCTTGTAGTTCGAATCAGCGCATATAGAGCATGCCTCTACTGTTTCACTGCCTTCACCTTTTCCATCTCCATGACCTCTAATCTTCTAGTCAATGCAGCTATTCGGGCTTGAACGTCAATGTCCTCCTCAAGCTCATATCTGCCCCCACCAGCAATAGCCCTCAGTGGTTGTGCTGTCAAAGAAACTCAATCAGTCCGAGTGTTCCATTGTTGTGCGCTCTCGGCAAGATAGTCAAAAAATGGCAATGCTTCATCAGGTTCCTTGCTAAAGAATTCTCCATTGCACATAGTCTGAACAAACTGCTTGCATTGTGGAGTGAGACCAGTGTAAAAATAATTCACCAACCTCCAGGATTCAAAACCGTGATGTGGACAGATGTTCAACAAATCCTTAAACCTTTTTCAGCTGGCCAGGAAAGTCTCGTCAGATTTCTGATTGAACTGGCTGATCTGCTCTTGTAAATACTAAGTTCTCTTAAAAGGAAAATTTTTTGTAAGAACTCACGTTGCATATCAGACCAACTAGAGATAGAATTAGGCCTCAAAGAATTAAACCAAATCTTCGCTTTATCCTTTAAAGAGAAAGGAAATAAACAAAGTCTAATAAATTCATCAGTAGTGGCTCTATTGATAAAAGTAGTACAGGCCAACTCAAAATCTGTCAAGTGGTGATAAGGACTCTCATAATCCATCCCCTGGAACTAAGGTATCACTGACATCATGCCATGCTTAATGGAAAAATTAGGTGCATCATCAAGTAAAATAATGCATGATAGTGTAGTGGTGCGAGTGGGCTGCAAATAATCCCTAAGAGTGTGTGGTGTAGGTGCAGCCATGGTTTGTTCAATTTCAATGTCAATGTCCTCATTTGTAGAAAAAACAGAAGAGCTATCTATCTCTGGGTTGTGTATACTACTCTCAGTGTTCGATGTAACTCTAACCAACCTATTTGAATGGTCTCTCACCCATGACATTAAATATCAATCCAAATAGCATAAGTAAGGTTCAAGTAACTGAGTAGTAGGTGACAAGTGAAATGTGTAATCAGAGATCAGATAGTGAAGAAAACATTTGAGATGAAAAATAAAAAATAAAAAATAATGAGTCTAAATTTACGTCAAGCAACTTTTCCCGGCAACGGCGCCAAAAACTTGACTCACTCAAAAATGAGTAACACAACAGCTATCCTAAGTGCAGGAGGATGTCGCGTAATAATTAGGAATAAATTCCTAGATCGTTTCCTCAAGGAAAGTTACTTAAAATCAAACTCGTTTAAAATGGTGAAAATATTCACAAAGAGAAAATAAAAATGATGGTATGTGCAATGGATGGAAGAGTGCAACAAGAATGAAAAAGGCACTAGTCATGGACTAGATTCATATTTTTGAATTTTTGAGTGTCGAAATGAAATGTAAATTACTAACAAATTGAAATTAACAATAAAAAAATCAACTAAACTAAACAATCTTAATTAATCTAAAAATTAAACAAAAAATTGAAATTAAGTCCTAACTAAACTTTAATCAATCTAATATGCAATGGAACTAAGAGATTAATAAAATTAAACTAAGAATTAAACTAGATTAGAAAGTATTTGACAAAATACGAATTGAGAATTGAAAAGCCCCAAAATCAAGATTCTAGGGTTCATCCTTGTATTCAAATCACAAATTCTCAAAATTAATCCATAACAATTGTAATCACTGTTCAATGAAATCTTAAAAGAGCAAGAAAAATAAATAATACGAATTAAATAAACAGCAAATAAATTGCCCAAACTTCTAAGCCAAAAATCTTAAAAATATTCCATAAACTTTAAACTGAAATTAAATAAAAAGTAGAGAGTGAAAAGAGCAAGCCAAATAGATGGAGATGGAGGTGAAAGGCAATGGAGGAGGCGACTGGAGCGACAATTGGACCCCGGAAGAGTTCTTCAAATGTGCGGCGCTGCTCTCCAAAATTATCCAATTTCGTGCTAATGATATCCTTAAATAGGGTAGGAAAGAAACCCTAATGTCTTCATATTCCCGCACACAAAATCGCTTAAATTTTTGGACCCAACTTAGTAGCCACGTACATGCTTCAAAAATTCGAATTTGAAAATTCTTACTAGAGACAACTTTGTAGCCCTTTAAGATAGATTTCTAACGCATCAAGAATCGTATCAATCCAATATTTGAGCGAAAAGTTATGATTAAAATACTAAAGTATGTCCATTCTGTCTCCTAACGCATTTTGGATTTGATCCGAATTACTCTCAAACTCCATCATTATCCTTATTTGAAGAGGCCTACACTCGTTGAAAGTTCTTAGGTTGCTCCAACGTCTTACCCACTTGAAAGTCCCTTAAATTTTAAATTAGAAATTAAATAAAATAAGAATAATAGAATATCAAAAATATGTTGTGCACGTGAATGAACATTGTCCAATTAAATCACAAGTTATAAAATTAAGCATAAATCATGCTATTAACCAATTTAAATGACAACTCAGATTTATTCATCTTAACCATTTTTTCATGTAAAACCAATAATAATGTAATAAAATAAATAAAATATATTGGTTCTAAATGTATAAAATATGCAATAATTCAACTCAATCAGTAGGAATGGGTGTCCAACCATCCCAAGCCCATTCATATCCACACAAGCGGGCATAGATAGCAAGGTTGCTAGGACCAGAGGTGCTGGCATACGGATATGGAGCCTCGTAACACGAAGGGCGTTAAGCAAATCAGCTAACATGCTCGGACTGACTCGGATTTGGATATTCCGAAGAGTGACGTCAAAGGAACCATCAGGTGACATGGCATGAATGTTGGAGTAAAACTTTCGGACCAACTCCACAGACGGAGGGGGGAGACCAGTGGTTAATGATACCCACTGGTGAGACTGAAAGATATGTGGCAGTATAGTCTCTTCAAACTCACCTAGATTGACCTCACGCTCAATAATGAGAGTGCGCTTAGAAAAATTTTCAATGTATAGTTGCTAAGCCCGAGCATTATGGAACATTGATTGGTCGGGAGCAGAAGGAGTTGGCCGGCATCATATACGTCGCATGGTGTTTGTCTGTAAGCATAATAAAGCAAATTAGACATTGAGGTAAATTAATAAAGCAAATTAGAAATTAATGTCAATTTGTTAGAAAAATAAAAGGTAAGACGTAGCCTAAAATGACAAGTAGCAGACTACTCAAGTGTTTAGTAGTTGACAGACACTGAGTGTTTTATTAGTGCCGTATCAGGAGAAGCAGTGAAGAAATTATCCTTCAAGGTTGAGCCACATCCAAAGGCAAATTATGCAATATGGATCAACTGTAGCAAAAATGCTAAGAGCATTAGTCAAATTTAAAAAAGTAAATATACTGAAAAAAAAGGGAACTAGTACTAACGACAAAAACGTTCAAAGTCTTTTGTTGAGACACTTCTATAAATGTAAGTGATATTAAGCCTATAAATGCCAGTTAATATACGAAAAAAATTAAAGGTGCCAACTCTGAGTGTCAAAGGAAAAAATAGAGAACCATCTCAAATCACATCAAGATTATTCAATTTTCACAACACTGCTATGTCTATTCAATTTTCACAGAAAATGGAATCAATATTACCTATTTACCATATATGCTAATAGTGGTTCAATGCATCAAGATATTGTCTTAAGCAGGAATCTTGGTCTTAACCTTTACCACAAGCACAAGTCCAATCATAAGAAGAGCAAAGTTTTTCAATGCAAGAAGAGAGATAATTTGGCATCACTAAGCAAATTCTCAATGCCCATTTCCTTTGAAAAAAACACTTATTTCCGCGAGAATGACAAATATTTTAGTAGGCGACAAACACTTAGTGTGCTGCTAGTGCCATATCAGGAAAAGCACTAAAGAAATTCTCCTTCAAGGTTCACCCAAAGGCAAATTATGTGATATGGATCATGAGTTACTAAAGGAAAACTCAGGGAGACTATAAATTCGAACTAGACACTGCTTAAGAATTACAACATACTCAAACGTTGGCATGAATTTTTTAGCACGTCCAACTCTCTAAGACAAGCATATGCATAATCTCATGTTATACATATATATGTATTCACACATTATTTTAGGAAAAAATATCATAGTCGTGACCTCAATTTAGTATATAAAGTGTAGACTGCATGTAAAGAAGTGATGTCTATCCAATCCAACAATGAATTTGGCAAAGAAGAGGTCCAATATGAATTCATTAATATTCATTAATGGCTTAAAATTACACAGCTCAGCGATTCCAGTTCTCTTAGGCAACCTATTACAAAAACTGTCATATCTATACTCGCTTAGAGGGGTAAGGCAAATAATAGGCTCTGCCATATGTAAATTCCAAAGGGTCTCTCAAACCAAACATATATTTTTTGCCGTTTTCATATCTCTAAAGAAGGAAGTAATTCTTTATTTTTTGTTAGATAGTAACTAGTAATGACAACAATGGAAAGGATGACAATAGTGTGGACAATAAAATGATAATAATTATATTAACTAAAGAATAATACAGCGGAGGAGGGGAACTCCAACAAATAACCCAAACAGGTTAATACAGAGCAAGAGATAAAAAAGTTGATACCAAGAACTAAGATTCAAAAATAGATTGCTAATACCTTTACACCATACCGATAGAATGTATGTTGGAAACTAAAATCAAAACACATAAAAAGGAGAAAACTAACCTGATTTTTTAGGGTTAGGGTTTCGGTGCTCTGTGGGAAGACGAAAGGGGTTTGTGGCTCTTGGGAGGGAAATCGAAGACGAAAACCCACTTCGTAGAGAAGACGAAGACACACGAAGACGAAGCCAATGGGTGGGTTCGTCGGTTGCTGGGTCCGTGGCTCTTGGGAGCAAAATCGAAGACGAAGAGACTCTTTGAAATGGAGAAGATGAAAAGGCTGGCTTAGTGGGGAAGACGAAGAGGCTGGCTTAGTGGGAAAGACGATGAGAATGGAGAAGACGAAGAGAATCGAAGACGATGGGAATGAGAATGAGGGTTTCGACTGAGATGGAGGGGAATTCAAATTCGGGAGATGTTGGAGGGGAAACCATTTTTTAATTAAATTAGAACAACACCGTTTTTGAAACGTGCCACGTAGGACACGGTGATGCACCGGTTCTCCAAACCGATTGTAAGTAAAATTTTTGTTATTTTTTAGCACAATTGACGTGGAAATCTTCCACGTCAGTAGTGTGCTTAGTGTGTTAAAAAAAAGTGTGCTAACTCCCTTTTTAAATAGATTTTCTCTTTAAACTAACTCCCTTATTATCCATTTAAAATATTTCTTTTTAGAAAGATGTTAAGAATTTATAATTTTTGTATTTTTCTTGGAGTCCTCTTCAAGATTATTTTTTGTTCTTTTATATTTTATCGTTTCTACACATGATTCTTTTTTTATTTTTATCTTAAGTTTTTATTATTTAATATCCTTCTTTGTAATTAACATTGACCATATAGTTTTTTTTGCTAGAGAAGAAAAATTATTATCCATATGTGGTTATTATAGGTGTGTCGTATACCCCTATCTTGATAAATATATTAATAATCTCATTGTATATAGACTCAATTTTATAATATTAAATATTATATATAGTTCAACAAACGTTTATATGAAAAGGAAAATGATATTTTCATTCATAGAGTATGCGCATATTTCCTTTCAAAAAAATAGAGTTTACTATTAAAAAATATTCTTTTCATGTGGATCCTGAATTTCTCTACTTTTTTTAAAAGTAGTATGTGCGACTTGCACATCTTAAGACTGTAAGCATCATTTCTCATAAAAAAACATATTAAAAAGTCTAATTATTTCATTACTAATTATGTTATCTTTACATTTTTTTAATTAGAAAGTTAAATAAATATGCTGAAAGAAAAAAAAAGGGAGGTTTTTCTTGTTGTGTTTTATTTTTTTATTATTTTTGATAGAAATGTTATGTTTTATTTTTGTTTGTGGGAATTTGGGAAATCATATTTTACACTCTCCATCTATCATTTTTTCAATTCGTACAGTTATAAAAATTGAAGATTTCATTTAGATTCTGAAAATTTTTATCTTATCTATATTATTATTATAATTTTCTCAAATTCTTTTACAAAATATAATAAAAAATTTAACTTTTTCAAATCTCAAAATAATAATAATATTAAAAAATAATATTTTATTCACTTATATAAAATTTTCTCATCATATCTCACTATCCAAACATTCTCTCTTTCTTTTTTTTTTTTTTTTTTTTTTGAAATAGACATCGCCTTATACCTCACACCACAAAAGTTCAAATTCATACGTATTTTGAATGCTGGATCAAAGGTACCCATCAAGATTACGAAGACAGCACTTGTACGTGGCCACGTCGACCACAGAACTCATGCTGACGTGGGTCCACATCATATAAAACCCGTCCGTACTCCGATTCAAGACTCAGCAGCCCTCAACTTCCATAACCGTTCACACCTCCTCCATCTCCCTCTCCCTCCTCCTCTCTCTCACCAAAACCGAATCAGTATCTCCAAATTAAATCGAATACTCTCTCCCAAACTTCAATCAGGAACCCAAACTCAAACGACCACTCACAATGAGATTCACATTGAACCGAGCGAAGCGACGTCTCGAAGCGGAACCCGTGCCGTATATCATCAAGAAGAAGCTCCGTTCGGAGCTACCTCGCCGGAGAAGATCTCAGTTCTCTCCTATCCTATATTCATCTCTTGATTTATTAGCTATTCCTTTGAAGAATTCTGGTTTTTCCTTTTCTCTGGACTCTACCTCGTGCTCCTACTTCGGAAGCGAAGTTTCATGCGATTCCAGCAGGGTTTCGGTTGGATTGGAGAGCAATGCGAGGTTGAACTCGAGGAAAGAACAGCTCGGTGAAATTAGAGGTTCTAAAGTTCTAGTTCGTGCAAATGAGGTTGTTGGTGATGCGCGGATTCGTAGAGTTACCAGATCGTGTTACAGAAGGAAGGAAAATGAAGGAAAAGGTGGTGAAGTGGAGGTGCCCGAGTTGTCATGTGTGGAGTCAAGTTCAGGAGCTGATGCTGCAATTTTTCGAGAGACTAGCTCCAAGTTGAAGAGCGAAAGTGGAAAAGGAAGTGAAAATGTGAATGAGATTGAAGGAAATGACGGCTCTGAAGTGGTCTCCAAATCGGAGATTTCTTGTGTTAGACAACTTTCCGATGTAAATACGATATTCAGTGCCAGAAACATGAACATTCCGTCGAAATTTAAACAGATCGTTCCGGTTAGCTCTGGTGTCGAATCATGCTCTGTGGCGAATTTAGGTGAGGAAGCAACAGAACAAACTGTAAACAGAGCATTGGAATTTGACCTTTCTGAAATTTCAGGAAATCTCTTCGATGCGAATTTCATGATTCCTAACTCGGAGTCGACGGTGGATCAGAAGCAAAAGAACTTACAATTCGACTCTGATCTCGCATGTACAGAACAATTCTCGTACGAGGACATGTCCGAGTATTCTTCCAGTCACGAGACAGCGTTTTCTGATCTACAATCGGAAATTTTCCTGGAAAATTCGGAACAGGAGTTTTCCGATTACACTTCGTCTTCATTCGATTCTGGAAGCCAATTTTCCGAGCGGTCCGAGGCAGATTCAACTTCTTCACATACTTTCTCCCTGCTCCTTCAGTACAGAGAGGAATTCTCGCGGTCAACAACTTCTCTAGACAGAGGAAGTGTTGCACCCCTAGAAAATGAGCATCAAAATCAAGCAACTGTGAGCTTTCACATGCACTTCTTTTGGTTTCTGCTTTTTTTATATTCACTTCTCGGCAACCAGACACAGGAATATATTACGTCTTTTCATTTTTAAGTTAGCATAACGTATTTTCATTTACGGATTATCTTATTTGATGTACTTTGTATTCGAAAATCTTCAATTAGTATATGAGGTTCGAGGATGAGGCGGACGAAGAGAGTTACAAGGCGTTGAGAGAAAGAGAGAGGAGGACAGTGTCTCTGCATAACTACGCCGAGGAGTACTGCTCCAGGACGGAGTACGGCGATTTCGTCCTCCAACAACGGTCACAAATGGTCCGCTGGATCGTTGAGGTCAGTGCCTCCACAGACGTCTTTCTTCATGTATCAATCCCCGTAGTTGGAAACAAAATCTATTCCGTTTTAGCGAGCTTTCTCACTTCTCAAGAGTGCTCCGAGATAGTTGTACACTTGCAAAGTGGGAGCACGTTCAACGAAAGCACAGATTAAATTAGGGAGAGGCAAAATATTCTCTAATTTGACCGTTCTATTCTTTTCTTTCTTTTAGTATCATTGGTCCTTCAAGTCATTTTGTGAAAAGTCATACCGCTGGGAAACTGATGCACCATTGTATGCACTTTTCTCGTGTATTGATCCATCGGGACACTGCTCAAGTGTTCGCTAGGTAGTTAGAACTAACGAGTTTTGTTTTTCTTCTACTGGCCAGCAACTGATACGGAACCCTGTGGGACTGTGCCACAGTCGTAAAGCGGATTCGACAAATGTTCCGAGGGCAGTTTGGTCATTAAACATTAGCAAGGGTCGCCAGTAGCACGTAATCTTGTGGCACTATAGTTTTAGTTAGCATTTCCTTATTAACTGAACCTATAGGATGTGGAGAGCACCAAATGGCGTATAGGCTGTCAGTGTTAAGTACATGTTTGTTGGACGATTTTTCCTCACGAGTTTTCGTATACACAAGTAGTGTGGATGATACAGTGTGTTGGGTTTGAAAAACCTGATCTGTTACATCAAATATATATGTGAAAGACAATTTTCTTTCCTCTTGAATTTTCTATGCCCCCTGTTGGTTCCTCTAAAGAGTAATTAATGACTAACTTTGGCGCCAAGCACCAAGCTGCAAGCATAGATTTATCATGATCTAAAATCCAAAGAAACTCATAACTGAACAAAATAGCAGTATTGGACGAGTTCATATATACCAGTCATCTCTATTTTGGTTTTTCTTTAATTATTTAAGAGGTTTTTCAATGGTACTAGGATTCGGGAAAGGTGGGAGGTGGCCGGGTGAGCCGATTACATTTTTTCATTAGTCACTAATTTGTTTGTGCTACATGCTAGTTGCTAATGTATGCACTTTGGTATGAACCGGCAGCAATCTACCGAAAAGCGGCTTCAGCAGGAGACGATGTTCCTAGGAGTTAGCCTCCTAGACCGATTCCTAAGCAAAGGATTCTTCAGAGACGAGAGGAACCTTCAAATTGTTGGAATAGCCTGTCTTACCTTAGCCACCAGGATTGAAGAGAATCAGCCTCACAACAGGTTCCGAAGCTAAAACGATTAGTAGAATTCTACCGTCTGCCCAGATGAATGACTTAAAATTCTATGGTTGTCCAGATAAATGTGAATTTTACTAACTGCAATTTTTCTGATGGGGGTATTGTAGTGTGCGGGAAGATAATTTCTGCATAGGGAGCAATGTGTACAGCAGATGCGAAGTGGTGGCCATGGAATGGTTAGTACAGGAGCTCCTCAATTTCCAGTGTTTCTTGCCCACCATCTACAACTTCTTGTGGTACATCCTTATACCCATCATTATATCTTAGGACGTGTTCGGTCTGAGATTCTCATTCAACATTTAACGCAGCTTGTAATGTTCCCTCTACCTACTAATGCTTATACGACTTAAACCATAGGTTCTACCTTAAAGTTTCTAAAGCTGACGCAGAGGTGGAGAACAGGGCCAAGTTCCTGGCTGTGCTGGTCGTTTTGGCCGGTGAGCAGCTTTGCTACTGGCCATCAACAGTTGCAGCTGTTCTTGTCATATTGGCTTCTCTAGAGAGCAGTCAAGAAGCATTCCACCAAAGAGTGATCGAGGTACATATATCTATGCTTGGAATATATAAGACATTATTAGCTACATCGAATCTTGAGGTTAGTTGCTTCTAAGCGTCTAATGAGACGAGCCGGTTTGTTTTACTGCTTGAAATATTCACAGATTAGGCCCCGTATAGATATAGAAACACTCTCAACTCATTTCATCTTATCATTATAATTTTATCAAATTTTCATACAAAATATAATAAACAATTCAACTTTTTCAAATCTCAAAATAATTATAATATTAAAAAATAATATTTTATTTAATTCATCTAAAATCATATCATCTCACTTCATAATTCAGAAATAGTGGAGTACACAACCCCCGGGTAGCAGTCCCCCACCCTAAAATCGTCCTTTCAAGTTTTATTTATTTATTTTTTTATCATCTTCTAATATAGTTTTAATTGATTGAAAAATTAGTTTTTATTTTTTATTTATCTGTCAATCATTTGATGCAACATTCAAAGATGGTTGAAAAAGACGACAAATATTATTATCCCTTCAAAAATGACAAGGGCTGTTACGTTACATTACTATAGTCCGGTAGTTCTGATATATTACTCAATTCTGGTTTCAGTTCTCTATAAAATATCAGAAAACCCGACACTGGGTTGTGCCAACTGGCCTCATCGTGATGAGATTGTGCCCTCACAGAAAAAATAAAAATAAAAAATCCAAATTCTTACTATTTTCACCATATGATTTTTGCAGACTCACATCAGAACAGAAGATCAGGATTTAAATGAATGCATAGAGGTATGGAGAGAGAAATAAATTGCTCTAGAGCAATGTTAAATGCTACAACTTATTTATTTATTTTTATTAATTTTTCAATTTTGTAATATTATTCGTCATAACTAGCATGCTAAAGCTTCAAGTCTTGATACCCGTATTTGCTGAAACAGAGCCTCGAGTGGCTATTAAGCTACATATGATAGCACGCTAGCTAGCAGGGAAGGAATTGGAACATCCAGCATTATTTTTAGACATTTTTCTTCAGCCATAACAAAGGCTTGGCTGAAGGTAGCAGCACAAGGTCAAGGTGATCTTTCTCAAACCTGAAAAATACGGAGTACAAAAAAAAAAAAAAAAAAAAAAAAAAAAATTCTTTCTTCAATGGAAGCAAATTACGACTGCCTGTTATAAACTTTGCATAGAAATTAAGAATTTCATCTGTATCTCAATCTCTCAAGCTCTTAAGCTTTCAAGTCATTTGTTATTAATGTGTTCCTGCTGCAAGCAAGTAGTTCTACACTTAAACAATACTTTAAAGAATAATGCTTAATACAATCATTATGCAACCATGAGACATTTCTTTTGAAAGAAAATGAGATTTATTATTAAAAAAATAATTTTTTTCATATGGATCTCATATTTACTCAATTTTTTTAAAATGAATATGTGACGCTTGTGCACTTTATAATTACAAATATTATTTTTTAAAATGAATATAGAACTCACATAAAAGATTAATTTTTTAACGTTCACTCTTTTTCAAAAAAAATTCGCAACATTTACACAATACTGTACGTCTGTATGTAGATAACTCGAACCCCATGGTTCTAGTAGCCTTCATCAAAACCCATGTATTATTAGACGGACATTGCTACTCTGCCCCTCACTATACTGTGGTTTAGCATAATATCAAGACACGTATAATCAACGTGGGACTTAACACGTCTTGACAAAAGCTAACAACCCATTGCTTCTTATGCACCATCTCACGACAATATGAAAGTAGTCTAGTGTTACTGGAGAATGGGCAGAGCAGATAACGACTTGTATTAATGTTATATATAGTAATAATATTTTAAAAAGGAAACATGCACCTAATTCATCTGCTGACTCTGGCCGAATCCTTGCCCATCCATCCCCATTCACTCGCAAACCTCTCGAGTCTCGGCTTTTTTTGCTTTTGGCGTCCCATTTTTTGTCTGCCACTTTCACATGAAAACAGAAAACCCAAAGATTTCTGCCATAATTAAGGGAGGGGGAAGGGCCCACTTATGATAAATATTGATCTAATATCTGAAGCAACCACCCAAATCCTACACAGTGCGAACAGAAAACATTGAAGTAGTTGTTGTTTTTATTGTGAAGGGAGGAGGGGGAATATCCAAAGCAACCTTAGCACTTTTAGGAAATAACAAAGTTTCCAATCTGAGAGTTACATAATCAACCAAATGCCTCGTTAATAAGAAAGCAACTATTTTTCTCATCTTTACAATCTTTCTTATGCTGTCAAAAAAATTCTTCAGGCCGGGAAAGATTTTACATCGGGGAATTTTTAATAGCGTTTCTGTTTTAGCACCTTGATAATATATAAAAAAAAAAAATGTAAAAAAAAGTGGCAAATGAAAATGAACATAAACTGTATAAGAAATATATGGAATGAAAAGAACAAAAGAAAGAAAGTGGGAGAGGAGGGGGATGGTTTGTTTAAAGCATCAGAAATGAGGAGCCCTCAAAGGGATGCATTTCCTCTTGTGCCGGGGCTTCCTTGGCTTCAAAGCTGAACTTACCCCGGCCCCCCTTATCTCCTCCGATGAATCAGCCACTGAGATCGACGATTCCATTTCGTTCGTGTCTGTTTCTTGATGGCAGTTTTCCTCCAAAGTTGTAGCAGCTTCTGGAGTTGGGAAGGGGATCATCAAATCATGGCTTTGATCCTTGGGCTTCACTGAAACTGCAGAGACCTGAAAATATATATGTAGAGTATAAAAATGGCTAATACTTTTTTCTTTTTTCAAGTGTTCAAGCAAAGAGCATATCATTCCAAAAAAATAGAAAGGAGGATTATGATCACTACCTTGCATGCAATGGAACAGAAGCAGTTAGTAAGGTCTTGTAAATATCTCTCACAAGCTTCACAAGTACCACCAAACTTTGATTTAGTTGATGGTTTTGTATCTTTGGATTGAGGCCGAGGATTGAGATGCACGGCCTTCTCGCCATTGATTTTATATGTCTGCCAAAATCAAGTCATCATTAGTTGAATGTAGATTTTCATGTACTCATTCATAAACACACAAAATAAAAATAACATACTATTTACTAAACAGTTGCAAGTGATCACTGATTTAAGCTATCACCCATAACTAAAACGGGCAGACCAATCAAAGAGAACAATCATCAGCAAAACTGATTTTTCATCAACAAGAGAAATCAAGCAGACCGATTAAATTTGTGATTGAATTAAAGTGTTAATCATTCCACAAACTAACAAAATAAACATTAATTGTAAAGATTATGTGGAAGATGAAATAATTTAGGTTAGGGGTTTTGGAGCTTAACTAATGATACATCAAATATAATCAATATTAGTTGAAGTAAAGATCAATTTATTAGTTAGAAAAAGAACACCAATGAAGTAATAAAAATGGCCAAAATATGAATTGAACTCCGCTTAGGAGTAAAAACAATCAGAAACCCATTAATGCATGTTCATATTTATTAACAAAACAACAAACACAAAAATTCTATTATCACATCAGTGCCAATTAATACCTGATGAACTATATGATTTATCCAATTTATATTTCAAAGCCACAATGTCGGAAAAAAATAAAATTCTCATCAGATTGATAAGAATACAGAAAAACCTGAATTTTAGAGCAGTCAAGATGCTTCTGCATTTCGTGAAGGCGGACAACATCATGGTAGACATATTTGCAGATTTGAAGCCGCCGGTGGAAGCAATGAGCTGCCATACAATGCCTACAAAACCCAAGACTACAATCGATGCAAAATACATTCTCTTCATTTTTGCGAATCTCTTGATGATGAATGCAAGGACCAAAGAATTTGCTCTGCAAAAGGGTACTAAGCCAATCTGTTTTCATTTCTTTATACAAAGCTTGCACCCTACCTGGAAAACAACCATTTCATTCGCTGCATAAACTTCAGAATACGCCCTCGAAAAATTTAAAGAATTATATAATCAACAGAACTTTCAAAATTCAATGATCAAACTTTATCAAGATAAGGCAAATCATTGATTCATCTGGTACCTTAAATATATGTATAATTCATTTACTAGGCAAAAAAATTTATGATGTCCAAAAGTTTACATTTAAGGCCTAGTTTGGGTACTGAGAGGTATTCTTAGAATATCTCACTACTATTCATTATTTTATTATTATTTTTCACTCTTATTCACTACTATTCAATATTCTATCATTTCTTTTTTACTACTATTCACAAAATACCTAAGAATACCCCCAAACACAACCTTAGTCATCAAACCTGAGAAAATAAATCCAAATTAGCAAAACCCTTTTGAAAAACTCATAACCACCCTAAATCATTACAAGGTCCATGACTTAAAATTTAGAATTGAATAGTAAAGTAATTTCATAGTCATCAAATTCACAAAACCTCAGTCAAATTCACAAGACCCTTTAAGAAATCCACAGCTATAACATAAGGAATCTAACTTCAACATCTAAGATTCAACGCCTAGTGGGAAAATTTATGAAAGCCCAACGTAATCGAAATATACCAATAAAAAAAAAAAAAAAATAGATTAGTTGAATCGAGATGATGCAATTTTTGTAGTCACCACCACAGTACATAGAATATGAGAATGTAAATTTAAGCACTTGGAAACTAGATATTGATATCAATTGTCAAAGAAGTAGTTTTCGGGAAGGAAAAAAAAAATCAATAGCAAAAGGAATTCAATAACAGTGAACGAGTAATTGACTAAGCAATTTGTAATCAAGAACAGTCTCATCAAATAAGAGAGAGAAAAATAAAAACTTTAAGACCCCATTAACAAATAACCAAAGAATGAGGAGAGTGATCTTACCATTTCAGATTTCAGACAGAAATTGCTGTAATTGCTGGGTTTCAACGGGCAATCACAATCACAAAGAAAGATGAGAATTCTCAAACAATTTTATGGGGTTGTAAAAGAGCAAGATGAAACTACAATGCAAATTGGAATCTGTGAAAAAAAATTAAAAAAAAAAAAAAAGAAAGAAAGAAAGAAATAAAAAAGGAAAAGAAAAAGCATAAATGGAAACAAAAATGATACAGAGGGTGCAGCGTACTCAACACTTATAGAAGAAAGAGGAAGGAGGCCGACTATCGGCGGGAAGGTGAATTTATTGCAACCCTTGGATTGAATTTCATCGAATGGTCATGCTTCTGGGGTCATATTTTCTATGATAGTGTTCAGTGTGGGACCATTATTATTAAGGCCTTCCCCCAAAAAATTACCCTAGAAGTGTTGAAAAGTTGCATTTGTCATGATTTATTACCAACTTTTCCTTCCTCCGAGATTTTCGCTTTTGGTGTTTTCCTTTATTTTTTATTTATTTATTTTAATTTTTTGGGCTTCATGTATTTTCTAATTATGATGTTTCATTTAGGGGTAGTTTTGATAATGAGTTAATACGAAAATAAAATATAATATTTTTTATATTATTTTTGTTTTAAAATTTAAAAAAATTAACTTATTTATTATATTTTATTTAAATATTTAAAAAATTATAATAATTAGATACGATGAAATAAAATAAATAGAAACCGTTTTGGTATCCAAACCATCATAAGTCGAAAATAAATAATGAGTTTTCTAACTATTATTTTCTCACGTCCTCAATTTTATTAGACTTTTGAAATTTTAAATATCATATTACAATAAATTGTAAATTATAAATTCACAGGAAAAAAAAATAAAAGGAGGCCCGTGAATTCTCAGTGTCTAGGTCCAGTTTGTATTCACAAAGCATCTCAATTCATTTCAACTCATCTCAACTCATCTCACTACTATTCATTATTATTCATCAATTTTAACTCATAAATCTCACTATTATTCATAACTCATCTCATTACTATTTACAACCTATCTCAACTCATCTCAATTCATTTTCGAATCCATACCTAAAGCATTACGCATGACATAATTATGACACTTTAGTAACGAGAACTAAAGCCGTGTTTGTTTCAATGGAATTTTTTTTTAATATTTTTGTATTTTATGATATCTGACAGAAATGGTCAAGAAAATACGGATCACGTGATCGATGAAAAACGTGACTTTTGAGAAAAGTTCAATCAATAACTGTATTTTTTTAGGAAAAAACCACAGTTATTTCCTATAACATAATAAATAGTTGTTATGGTTTTCGAGCCTCCCAAAAGCTGTAAAATATTTTATACAAATAATATTTATAATTATAAAATATATAAATATATAATTTATATTAAAAATTAATTTTTTAATAATAAATCTTATTTTTTTTAAAAATAAATATACAACGCTTATATAATCTATGACTACATCTAATATTTCTTTTTCAAAAACAACGACAATTAAGAAACTTAATTAAAAATATTCTTTGCAAAGAATGTAACATAGCATTTCAAATTGCCTCCATCCTCCTTAGCCAAATTTTAGTAAATAAATCTAAAACGTTGGCTATTTCGGACTCTCCGAATTAACTTTTAATTTTAATCTTGCTACAATATAATCTCAAATTTGGGAATCGATTGTAGTAAGCTTAAACCATTCTTTTGATTTTTTTTTTTTATTCCGAATTTATATATTTAGATATATTTGTTATTCCTACTCTTTTTTCAAAATTAGAAAACAATATCATAAAAATAAAATTTTCTTATTTTTATTAATGTGAAGTAGATTATATTTTATATCTTTTAATAATATTAAATAAAACCAATTTACTAAACATTCAACTAGTTTTTATTAACAAATACACATTTCCACATTCCAAATAATACATAAATTATTTTATGGGAAGATTTTCAAAAATTATGATTGTCTGAGAGAGAGTTTTTTAAATTATGAAGATTAGTAAAAGATGAATTTGAAATATTCTCATTGAAAAAAAAATGTATTTTAAAGTCTGACCATTTGTTATAGATGAATTTTTGGAATTTAAACAGTTAAAAAAATAAAGTTTTAAAAATATAATTATTAGAAAAAGATAAATAAGTAAATAATATTTTAATAGAGTAAAAGGGAATATAAAGAATATTTTAATAGAACAGATAAATAATAAATAGTGGGATTTAGGTGTTTTGAAAATGTTGATGGTTAAAATAGAAAAAATATTATTTTTGACTAAATTTTAGCTAGATTTTTAGGAAGGAGGATAGGAAAGATCTTATTTATTTTTAATTTAGATCGAAACTAACAAAACCTTTCTAGGTATTCTCACTCTCTGTCCAATATTAGCTTATTTGTGGTTATTGTTTTACACATTTTTTGTATACATAAATTATAGGACTTTTTTATGAATCATAAAAAATAGCAAGCTTGTGTTAGTGTCAAGTTGTATAATTTATGTCATAAATTAGAGGATTTTGTATTCGTTTATTTTTGTAAATGAGATAAGATGAGTCGAGATTAAAGTTAAAAATTGAATAAAATATTATTAAAATATATTTTTTTTAATATTATTATTATTTTAAAATTTGAAAAAGTTCAATTGTTTATTTTATTATGTATGAAAATTTAAAAAATTTATAATAATGAAATGAGATAAGATAAATTGAAAAAAATTATGAAAATAAACGACGTGGACAAACTTCCTTTTTTTTTTTTTTATCTTTTATTTTTTACCTCAATTTACCTCAAAATCTTAATAGGATTCCATGACATGAAATGACACTATACAGCAAAAGATGACTTTGACTTTTGTTTGCGCGTTTGAAAAGAAGAAGAGTTTGACATAATAATAAAAATAATAATAATAATAATAAAAAAGAGTTATCGTTTTACAATTTTTTCCGAAAGTTTTTATATTTCTCAATTGATTTGTTGCGAAAGTTTTTATATTCCAGGTAGCGGGGGCATGCTACTTGAAAGTTGGCCTATCCATCCAGTCTGCCCGACACATAGGCTAAACAGGTGGGTCACAAGCTCAATTTTAATCCCACCTGCTTGGCTTACATTATATAGAAAGAAACAAAAAAAAATCCTACTTTGATATTTCTTCTCATTCCTTTTTTCCTTTTTTTTTTTTCTTTTGTTCTTATCTCTTTTCCATCGTATCTTTCTTATGTAGAGAGTAGCACTAGCACAGGATTCACTCACTTACCCACAGCCTTAGCATGGGTCTCTCGAGGTTGAGACCCACAACTTTGTAGGTTTGCTTGGAAAGCTATAAAACTAATCTCTTTGGTACATTTTTGTTTTTTGACAGGAAAGATACAACTTCATTCAATCATAAACTCATACTTACAAAAACTTCTCAGTCCAAATGGCTTGCCAAATACAAGGGAGAACATGCTCCCACCAAACAAGTCAGTCATCTATATGTCTTGCATATCTAGCAAGCGTGTGAGCTGCTTCATTCGAAAATCTGTAAGCATGCTCTATTGTGCAATTCTTAAATCTTATCATCATTTGCCTTACATCTATAACAAGGTTTTCCATCAACGAATTCGATTGATCTGAAGCTTGAACCTCTTTCACCATTAGTGGGGAATCACTCTCAATGTACAAGTGATGTAACCCAAGAGGGATGCATAGTTGTAAGCCCCTAAAGATCGCCAACAACTCAATTTTAGAAGAGTCTTGGATTGCTCCCTCCTTTTTTGTTGCTGCCATAATGACCTCTCTTGAACAGTCATTGTAACGCCCGTCCTTGTGGTGAGACTTCTTATAAAATGATTTTAGAAAAGATGATGAGAATTATCGTTTGATTTAAAACTTTTTACTTGCATGCTCAGGGTGCAAGACTACGTTTATAAGATAAAATATGCTTTGAGAATAAAAGAAGTTTACAGCAGAATATATTAATCTTACAATAAAAAGGTCACTCGTACAATTAAAACTCATGCCTAGACTTCCGTGCTCTTTCTCATGGGTCGTGTCAATCTTGATCATTCAGTTCCTGTGGGGAGAGGGACATGCATAAAAACTAAATGAGTCGATGACTCGTAAGCATTACTTTATATAGTTAAAATATAACAATATAGGTTTTAATTCATGCATTCATCATTCATATATACTATACGTACATGCGTGCATGCATATGTGCGTTCATTTGAAAACATCACTGGACAAGGTTTTCTTTTAAAAAAAAAAAGAACTTTCTTTTCGTAGTACGTGCTTCCGTCAGTGCCTTCATTTCTTAAAAGTTCGTGCATTCGTGCATACGTGCGTTCATATATTCTTTCTTATCACTTTCATAGGCCAGTACACACTATTATGCCCCGTGTGTTGGGGTTAGCGGTCTTTCTTTGGACCCAAACTCCTCCCGGTGACCACGGGTTGGGAATCCCTTTTCAGTCAGGGGCAACACTAGGTGCACTTCTAGTACTACTAACCCAACATTGCAATCTGCCCATTCATTGGTACCCTTTGCATTCATCATGTGGTCGTTACGTATCTTCATACATTAAATCATTCATTCGTTCAGTCCTTTCTTACAGTTCAGTCCTTTTAGTTCAGTCATTTTCATTTAACAGTTCAGTTCATGGAAAAAACATCGTTTAAGGCATGGGCTTAAACTTTCAGTTCATTTCAACTCTATCCTTCATTTAACAGTTCATTCATGGAAAACGTCATTTAAAAACATACATGAGCTTAAAGGTCGTCTTTCATGGCATCCATAAGATCATCTTAAACATCGTCTTTCATGGCATCCATAAGCATCACCTCATGGCACACATGAAAGCATCGGTTGGTAGGATCCATAAAAGCATCTGTTTTCATGTCTTTCATGCATTTTTGTCAGTTCATGGATTTTCTTAGAAAATACATACAATAGAAATAGCGTATAGTCATCTATTCACATGCATACAATTAATACTTTCGTTGTGTAAAAAGGGGCTGCCAATGAGGGCTGTACATACGTATATATTTGAATACTTAACATTTTCTTTTGTAAAATGTCTTTCGTGTCTTTTTGTAAAGCATCGTGAGGAAAAGCGTTTCATTTTCATTTCTTTATATTTTAGAAGAACTCTAGAAGAGTATGAACGTAACACTTACCTAGATTCCATGCTACTTGCACATCATGCAGTCCATTCATGTGCATGTCAAATGATAACCTACATCATACACATAACCTTAATGTCATTCTCTATCTAATGCATAAGCAACTTAAACTAGAAATAGAGCTACACATCACTTGGAACACTCTCTTTCTATCCCGTGCTCTTACGTGCCCTTTACTATGTGAACACCTTTGGAGACCGCTTACGGTCACTATCTCTTCTCAATTAGACGTTCTTGCCTCAAGTGCTTATCTCTAATGTGAACCCGTGATTCACCTTAGAATTAAGACACTAAGACTTCCGTCTTACTCTTCTTATTAACCACATTCTAACGTATGATTCCGACCGATAGAATCACGCATCCCAATCCTAGACACTACACCCGTTACTGCCTTCATGCATCTTAGCCCACATTAAATCCTCATTCTCATCCATACAAGCCACACGACTATAAGCCAACTCCAAGGCTTAAGCACCATGTAACTATGCTTAGGACAGATTATCCATTACATATAGTGCATCCGTCTAATACATGTGTCTCACCAGTTTACACATGTACCTTACCCCTTTATCACCTAAGATCAACATATGACACATTGATCACCTGCTTGTGTAAACAAGCACCATACTCTGATACCAACCTTCTCTTAACCCGGCTAGCATGACTCTTTATGCTACTCGTCCCTTTTGACAATTCATCCCAACACTTAACACGACAAGACTCTTTTCACCACTATGCCTAATGTCACGTCATATAACTCAAGACTACACCCAAGCTACACCATGACCCTGTCACCTCACCTGAAATTCCGCTACGTCATTTCTATGCCAACTCCTAACTCATCACGAGTATGGTTTCTCACGTACTCCTGTCACATCGTGACATCTCGTCACGTTCCTGCTACATTATTTCTACACTAACTCCTCACTTATCATAAGTATGACTACCAGTGGTCATGTCACTTCGTGACATTCCCCAGTCATGCTTCCGTTGTGCACTCTTACACTTGCTTTGCTACTTCACAGTTCACGCATACTCCAAGCCATAAGTCAATTACGGTGACACCTGTCACCTCAGACTATAGGCAGCATCACAGCTAATTCAAGACATTGTTCCATAGTTCCCGACACTACTCATCACGTTCCACGCCAATCAATCACACAACCATCCTTATATGTCCTACACGCCACACGGACTATCGCTGCTTTGTGGAGTACACTCCACGTATACTCCATTTTCACATGCTACGACCCATCATCATTATGGCATACGCGCTACATGATGCATTGCTCCACTACATGGAGTACACTTCTCGTGTACTCCCTTCACACACGTTACGTCACATCACCACTATGGCATGCTCGCCGTATGATGCATCACTCCACTACATGAAGTACACTCCGCGTGCACTCCCTTTATACACACTATGCCAAATCACCATTATGGCATACCTGCCATACGGTGTATCACTCCACTATATGAAGTATACTCTGTGTGCACTCCCTTTACACACACTATGCCACATCACTATTATGGCATACCCACCATACGGTGCATCACTCCATCATATGGAGTACACTCTGCATGCACTCCCTTCACATATACTATGCCACATCACCATTATGACATACCCGCCATATGATGCATCACTCCACTACATGAAGTACACTCTACGTGCACTCCCTTCACGCACACTATGCCACATCACCATTATGGCATACCCACCATACAGTGCATCACTCCACGTGGACTCCATTCACACACACTACGCCACATCACCATTATGGCATACCCACCATACAGTGCATCACTCCACCACATAGAGTACACAATCTGTGTGCACTCCCTTCACACACACTATGTCACATCACTATTATGACATACCTGCCATACGATGTATCACTCCACTACATGGAGTACACTCCACATGTACTCCCTTCATACACACTCTGCCACATCACCATTATGGCATACCCACCATACGGTGCATCACTCCACTACATGGAGTACACTCTGCGTGTACTCCCTTCACACACATCACACCACATCACCATTATGGCATACCCGCCATATGATGCATCACTCCACTACATGGAGTACACTCCACGTGCACTCCCTTCACACACACTATGCGATATCACCATTATAGCATACCCGTCATACAGTGCATCACTCCACTATATGGAGTACACTTCATGTGCACTCCCTTCACACACACTATGCCACATCACCATTATGGCATTCCAGCCATACAGTACATCACTCCACTACATGGAGTACATTCTGCGTTTACTCTCTTCACACACACTACGCCACATCACCATTATGGCATACCTACCATACAATGCATCACTCTACCACATAGAGTACACTCTATGTGCACTCCCTTCATACACACTCCGCCACATCACCATTATGGCATACCCACCATACGGTGCATCACTCCACGTGTACTCTTCCTATTCCACTGCATAGAATGCCCAACACTTCACATCGCACTACACAAATATGCCCAACACTTCACATCGCACTACACATCACAACACATCAAACTCCACAATACTAACATTACAATCTACAACCTAATCAACTAATCAACATCTAACATAATTAACGAGGCATAGAGGGTTACACCATCGACGGGATAACTCGTGCGTTGCTCGTTGATCGTCATGGTCAATGATGTCGGAAGTGTCGTACATTGCGGCTAACCCACGTACGGTGGCTATTTGGGCATTTGGATCAGTGTTTTAAATTTCGTACCGTACCGGCCGGTACGGCCGAAATTTTTCGTTTCGGCCGTCCAGCCGGTACAGGTACTATACCTGTTCCGTACCGGCCGGTACCAGTCGTACCGGCCTCAATTTCGGCCGGTACCGGCCGATATTTCGGCCTGTGTTTTTTTTTTTCCTTTTTTCAAACTACAAGCTTATTTTTTAACCCTCAATTCAGACTAGACTATTTATAATTTATATATATATATATATATATTTGTATATAATTTATTTATATATAGACTATTATTTTGGAATATAATTTTTATATATATTTATAGATCGACTATCCCGAAACGCTATCCCGAAACGGTACCGGTGCCGAAATATTTCATTCCAGTGCCTTGACCGGTACGTTGTCCAGTACGGTATTCAAAGCATTGATTTGGATAGCTAAGTGTGGTCTTGGAAGGGCTCGTGGTGGCCTTGTGATGGTGGCAAGGAGCATACACACAACGGATCTAGCTGTGTACAGTGGTGGTCAGCCACGCGTAGTGGCTGTCCATCACGTGCAGTGGCTACCCACCACATAAAGTGGTAGTTCGAGCTTAGGGTTAGACCAATGGAGGTTGTTGGTGGAGCTGTGGAGGCTTGGTGGTGGTGGCACGATGGTTCACGGTGGTGGAGAGAGGAATGGTCGTGTGAGAGGGGGAGATGCCTTGAGAGAGAGTGAGGGAGAGTGTGCATGCATAGGTGGCAGATCGGGGCCATGGGTGGTTGGGATGTATCGGTGGTGGCTGGACCAGTGTTTTAAATTTCATACCGTACCGGCCGGTACGGCGGAAATTTTTCGTTTCGGCCGTCCGATCGGTACAGGTACTATATCTGTTCCGTACCGGCCAAAATACCGGCCGTACCGGCCTGAATTTCGGCATGTACCGGCCTATATTTCGGCCAGTACCGGCCGATATTTCGGCCTGTGTTTTTTTTTTTTTTTTCATTTTTTCAAACTACAAGCTTATTTTTTAACCCCCAATTCAGATTAGACTATTTATAATTTTTATATATATGTATTTATATATAATTTATTTATATATAGACTATTATTTTAGAATATAATTTTTATATATACTTATATATATAATTTATTCATATATCGATTATTCCGAAACGTTATCCCAAAACGGTACCGGTACCGAAATATTTCGTTCCAGTGCCTTTACCGGTACGGCGTCCGGTACGGTATTCAAAAGATTAGGCTGGACACCATGGGTGGCGGCGCACGGCAGTGGAAAGGGGAGAACCCGTGCTTGAAGGAGGGAGAGAGCCCGTGTGGTGGAGGGAGGCTATGGGCCCCGGTTACGTGGAGAATGAAAAGGGAGGGATGGGGAAGTGCATGGAGGCGCTTGGTGGCCGTGCATGGCAGCGCAAGGAGGGGAAATGGGTTAAAAACCCTACTTACCATTAAAGGAGAGGGAGGGCTGCACGGTGGAGGCCGAGCTTGCTAGAGAAGGATGGCCGGTGGGAAGGGAGGCTACAGTGGAAGTGGTGGCGCCGAAGGACGACGCAGCAACATCAAGCCCATTCGGGCTGTGCATTGCTGAGAGAGAGGAAGAGAGAGTGTGAGAGAGGGAGACTGGCATGGGAGAACTCACCGGAGGGAGGAGGTGCCGATGGTGGCGGAGGCGAGGCTCATCGGTGCACGGCGGTGCAAGGTTGTGGGGTGGAGCAATTCGGGCATGGGGGAAAAGTGAAGGGGAGAGAGAGAGAGAGAGAGAGAGAGAGAGAGAGAGAGAGCTAGGGGAAAAGTGAGGGAGAAGGAAGAGGGGTCTGGGTATTTAACCTAGCCCTTTCGTCTTGGGATCTTCAAAACAATCTAACGATGAGAGATTAAAACACTTATTTGAAAATGCGAAAACATTAACTTAATTAAAAACATTTAGAGGAATTAAGGTAAAATATTATTTAAACTAACTTTAGTTTATAAAAGAGTATTCCTTCATCATTAATAAAATGGTGAAGTCTTATTTAATATATTTAAAAGGATAAAACCATTTAATTAATTAAAACTTTCAACATAATTTAAATTTCATAATATTTTAAATAATTGAAATCATTTTAATAAAAATATTAAAATGATTTCTGACAATTATAATATTTTTGGAGCTCTTCAAGAATATTATAATTGTCGTATTTAAAATCAAACTTAAGTTCAATAACATTGAAAATACTCCTTATAAATATTTTCAGTACATTTAAAGCACTGGGTGTGCCTTAAAAGTCACATAATATCCTTTGAAACATGCCATTGGGATTCGGCATGCATGAAGAGGTTCGCAGTCATTAGAGAGAATGACAGATTGTTGCATAATCTCATCCTTGGAATTTGCTAACGTCAGAAAGGAGAAGTCTTACGTCAGAAAGAAAGAACGTACGTCAGAAGGAAGGAGTGGGGTGTTACAATCCTTGAGTACTACACCATCCCAGCACATCCTTGTTCATGAAATATAGCACCATATACGTTAAGTTTGAAAGCACCCCGAGGAGAGAGTTGAATTTGAAACTGTTGCGTGTGCTACCACGAGGAAGAGCCTTGGTTGTTCTAAAACTTTCTACATACTCAAAGCTTGATTGAAAACTTCCTCTGTTAGTAGCTGTTTGTCCTCAAATAACCATTGATTTCTTCTGTACCATTTGCCCCATGATAATAGGAAAAACATTTCCAAAGCTCCTTTTTTTTTTTTTTTTGATCTCTTGCACATGTATAGCTACCTCCTCAAAAGTTGTATTTGTGGCATTCAAGTGTAACTCAGGGAAGAACTTTTTCCAACTTGCTGACAGATGGGGACACTGATATAGGGCATGGGAGTGTCTTCAACAGATTTAGAACATAGTTGGCAGATCACATCCACCACCACTTGTTTCTTTCTCAGATTTAATCTTGTTGGCAAACCATCCCTGCATGCCTTCCAAACAAAGATTTTAACTTTGTTAGGTACTTTTAATTTCCATAAGCTCTTCTAGAGTTGTTGTTTTCTGTTAGCATGTGATGTCTCTACATGTGAGTCATTGCTTTCCATGCTCTTAAACATCTTGTAAGCACTTCTAATAGTGAAGCAACCATTTTTATCCCTTTCCTACTTGAGGAGGTTATAATCAGCTTTAAGACTTCATCTGCTGCTGCAGGAGGTAACATTCTTCTGACTTTCTGGACATCCTACCATTTGCTGTGAATGTCAATCAAGTCTTTAACTTTCTCACATCCTTCCCTCCTGTGTAACTTTAAATCTCGAAAACCTGGAATCCAATAATCATTCCAGACATCTACTTCTTTCCCATTGCCCACTCTCCATCTGCACTCTTGAGTTAGTTTTGTCTTGACTGACCATATCCATCTCCATGCATAAGAACTATTATGTCCCAGCTTAGATTTAAGGAAGCTATTGTGAGGAAAATATTTAGCTTTGAAAACCTTGTGCAATAAGCTATCCTCCATATGCAAAAGTCTTCAGCCTTGTTTAGCAAGAAGCGCATCATTAAAACAACTCAGTTTTTTGAATCCCATTCCCCATGCATCTTTAGGCTCACACATGTTTTTCCAGCACACCCAGGGGATTTTCTTTTCCTCACTTCTCTGACCTAACCAAATCTTGTCATCATTTGTTCTAACTCATTGCATAAAGAGATAAGGAGCTTGAAACAGCTCATGGAGTAAGTAGGGATGAAATGGGCCACAACTTTGATAAGCACTTCCTTCCCACCTTGTGACAAGAGTTTCTCCTTCCAACTTTGCAATTTTTGCCAAACTCTATGCTTTATGTCGGAGAATGCTTTATATTTAGATCTACCAATCATTGGGAGGAGGCCCAATACTTATCATATTGCTGGAACTCTTGAATACTCCAAAAGGACATGATTTCTTCTTGAGTAGTTGGTTTGACACGAATTGCAAGGTGATGTTCCTCTCCTTGAGATTCACGAATTGTACCCAAGTAGCCCAAGTGCAAGCATCGAAGTGTTCACAAGAACAAACCAAATCATTCCACAAAAGAAAAAATGTCAAATGATCAAAAGATGTAAATAAAATGTCTAAGGGTCTTATTTAAACTAATAACGTAGGTGGAAAAATAATAAAAGGTCCCCTTATAAAATAGGTCTTGGGTGGGTCTCATAATAGCCCGTGTCATATATTGGCCCTTGGTGGCCTAGGCTAGCCCATGGCCATGGCTGGCATGGCCCAAGCAAGGGCCTGGGTGCTCGAGCTGCTGCATGGCCCAGGTAAGGTGCCTGGGCGCTAGGCAACGTGCGCGTTGGCCGTGCATGCTATTAGAAACTTTGGTCTAGTCCCTAAGTACTAAGGTCCACGAGCTTGCCTTGATGGTGGTGATAACCGAGTGGGCCTTGTCAACTTGCTTGACCTTGAACTTTCGTGGCAATAGAGGGTCCCTAGGTTGATGATGAAGGTTTATAATTTAAGTGATGGGAGTGATGATGATGATGATAATGTAATCGGATGAACTAAGTGTTTTGATGAATGTAATGCACTATAGCACGACTTGCGCTTGTCCTTGAGGATGGTGCCGAATGGGTATGAGCTAGGGTTGGATGGGTAAAGTGAGGTTAGGGTTCCGGTGGCTAGGGCAAACAAGTGTTTAAGAATGATGGTAATTAGGGTTTGCGTGATTTAGGGTAATGGCTAGGATTTTGGATTGATTGAAGATGAAGAAGAAAAGATTCCTAAATGGTAGGAATCTATTAAGGAAGGATGATGATTCGATTTTGGCAAATAAGGTAAGTCTTGATTGACTTGAGATAATGTAGGATGAAGAGATTTAAGGGATTGAAGATAGAATGGAAATTCCTTAAATCAAGGGATTGGATATGGAGGAAGTCAAGGATTCCTAAAATTTAGGAATTATTTTATGGGAACTTTTATGGTTTCGGCTAGGGTTTGTGGAGGATGGAAGAAGGCTAATTATGATAAGTGGGGATATGGGATATTGGCTTTGGCATAGAGGAGGATTGATAGATGCTCCTTTGGTGAGAAAAAGTCAAGAAAATAAGAACGATGCATGTAAAATAAACATGAACAATGGAAGATAATGGAAGACAAAAGAATGAATGAATAATACTCAGAATATTGGATAACTTGAATCACACTTATTCATGAATTGTAAGGTGTAATTCTCTCTTTGGGATTCACAAATTGCACTCAAAAAAGTCCAAGTGCAAAGGCACCAAAATAGACCTTAAGAACAATCACAAGTGTTCCAAAAGAAAATTTTCAAAGGGTGAAAATGAAATGGCTAAGTGCCTTATTTATAAC
Organism: Juglans microcarpa x Juglans regia; assembly: GCF_004785595.1. NCBI lineage: Eukaryota > Viridiplantae > Streptophyta > Magnoliopsida > Fagales > Juglandaceae > Juglans > Juglans microcarpa x Juglans regia. The sequence goes on along the minus strand of NC_054599.1, from coordinate 9,678,973 downwards.
AAAAGCATAAGAGGAAACCCTAAGGTGGTTCCTTATAAATGATGGCTTGGATGGGCCCCACGTGGCCCTTGTTAGGTCTTAGCCCATGGTGGCCTAGGTTGGCCCACGATACGGGCCATGTGTTGGCTGGCCTGACTTGGACTGGGTTGGCATGGCACTACCCAAGCTGGGGGGCTGGGCATTGACAAGGTTTGCATGTTGTACGGCATGGCATGTGGTGTTGGGGCACGCACAAGAGCGTGCCATGGGCGTAAGCATGCTGGGCCGCGCGTTGGGCTACGTACGGTCACTAACCTCGCTAGGTATCCGCATGCTGGGAAGCACATTGGGCTGCGCGGTGCTAATAGCCTCGCTGGGCACTTCATGATTGTCAAGGCATGGGCCATGACATACATAGGCTAGTTGTGGGGCTATCTAGGTATGTCAATAGAAATATCAGGGTCTTGTCTTGTCATGTCATTAACATGGCTAGGACATAGGCTATTCGGTCATGGGCTACTTTTCTTATGCTTCTGATATTCCCCCTCCCTTTAAGCACATCCTTACCCTCAAGGATCAATCGAGGAAATCTCTCCCCTATGTCATCATAGTCTTCCCACTTAGCCTCTTCTCTTGGCACTCCTCTCCATTGAATTAGCACTTGCCACACTTTTCTTCTCTTTGTCCCCTTGTGACAACCCTATAATCAAGAGCCTCTTTCAGTTGCAATAGCATTCTCCCATCTTCATCAAATCTTGGCAATTCCTCCACAATGAGCTTGGCTCACCAACTCTCTTCTTCATTATTGTCACATAGAAAATTGGATGTAGCTTTGAGGTTGGAAGGAGTTCCAACCTATAAGCCACCTCTCCCAACTTCTCTAGCACCTTGAAAGGTCCATAGTACCTTTTGGATTGCTTCTTCCTCAAGGTCAATTGCCCATACGGTTGAATCTTCAAGTAGACATAGTCCCCCACATCAAAGGCCACTACACGCCTTCCTTGATCATAATACGTTTTCATCCTCTCTTGAGCTCCCTCTTCACTTTTGCCAAGATCTCATCCCGAGTGAGCAATCACTCTCCATTTCATCACTTTTGGTTGTGCCTCTCTCATAATTCACCAAGATGGGTGGTGCTCTCCTATACACAACTTCAAAGAGACTCATTTGGATGGAAGCATGGAAGGTAGTATTGTACCAATATTTGGCCCAAGTGAAACAATCAACCCACCTCCTTTGTTCTTCATGGCAAAAACACCTGAAGTATTGTTCAAGTGTTCTACTCACAACTTCGGTTTGTCCATCATTTGAAGGTGGTAAGATAAACTTGCCTTCAACCTACTTCCTTGCAACTTAAAGAATTCCTTCCAAAATGTGCTCATGAACACCCTATCTCTATCAGTAACATTGCTTTTTGGGAATCCATGGAGCTTCTCCACATGGTCTGGCCACACTCTTGGCAGTGTAAGGATGCTTGAGAGGAATGAAATGAGCATACTTACTAAGGCGATCCACTATCATCAAAATAATCTCATAACCACCACTAATAGGCAAGCCCTCAAGAAAGTTCATTGTCAAGTCCTCCCAAATTAGTTTGGAATTGGCAATGGTTGTAAGAGCCCGGAGGGAGGCCTTGTGTCATACTTGGTCTTTCGGCACACATCACATTCGGCCACTAAGGTCTTCATGGCCTTATTAAGCCCTTCCCAATAAAAGAAATGCTTAATCCTTATGTAAGTCCTCAACCAACCCGAATGTCTCCCTTCCTTGCTATTGTGAAAATGATCAAGGATCTTCCTTCTCAAGTTTGGTACATTTAGCATATACACATAATCCTTGTAGTAAATTGGGCCATCTTTCACCTTGAAGCCGACCACTCAATCTCCTTATGCTTCTATGAGTTCCAAAATTTCAATGGCCCTAGCATCAAGCTCGGTGACCTCTCAGATCTTGTCTCAAATTCTCCATTCGGCCCACTCAAGCCAACATAGAGGACTCATCTCCTCATGCACAACCCATAAGAGTGAACTCCTTTCTCTTCTATCAATGTATCGGCTACCTTGTTCTTTTTACCCGGTTGCTACACAATGTCATACTCAAACCCAAGTAACTTCACAAGGAACTTTTCTTGTTCGAGGGTCACTATCATTTGTTGAAAGAGGTATCTCAAAGCTTGTTGATCCATCACAATGGTGAACTTGCAGCCCAATAGATAAGGCCGCCACATCTTCACGACATCCACTACCGCTAGCATCTCTCTTGCATAAGTACTCCAAGCCTTCTTCATTGGCCCAAGTGTTTTGGAAATAAAGGCCAAAGGTCTTTTTTTCTTGAATCAAAACAACCCATATTCCTTCACCACTTGCATCGATATATACTTCAAATGGCTTCTCAAAGTTAGGCATGCTACCACGGAAGTAATGGTCATGACCCTCTTCAACTCTTCAAAGGTTTCTCTTGCCTCTTGTGTCCACTCAAAATTATCTTTCTTCAACAAAGAGATAAGTGGCTTAGCAATAAGCTCATAGTTCTTTACAAACCGCCTATAATAGCTGGGTTAGTCCCAAGAAACCCCTTAAGGTCGAAACATCTTTGGGCAAGGGCCAATCAACCATGGCCTCAATCTTCCTTTGGTCCACTTTTACCCCATCTCCCGAGAAAAAGTGACCAAGATACTCTAACCCATTCTCCATAAAGGCACATTTGGAAGCCTTTATAAAGAAGTGATGTTTCTCCAAGATTCTCATCACAACCCGCAAGTGATCCTTGTGCTCTTCAATTGTTTTGGCATAAACCAAGATGTCATCAAGAAAATACTAAGACAAATCTCCTCAAGAGTGGCTTGAGTATAGTATTCATAGCGGCTTAGAAAGTGGATGGGACATTGCATGACCCAAATGGCATCACAAGGTACTCAAAATGCCTGGAGTGAGTTCTAAATGCCGTCTTGTGCACATCTTCATCTCTCATTCTTAGTTGGTGATACCTATCCCTCAAATCAAGCTTGGAGAAGACTCTTGCCCCATGTAGCTCTTCAAGCATCTCATCCACCGTGGGGATAGGAAACCTATCCTTAACCATGGCCTTATTCAAGGCCCTAAAATCCATGCAAAATCTCCATGACCCATCTTTCTTCCTCACAAGCATTACTGGTGAAGAGAATGGGCTAGTGCTAGGTCTTATCAAACCGTTCTTTAACATATCATTAACTTGCCTCTCAATTTCTCCCTTTTGAAAATGGGCATAGCAATAAGGGGAACATTCACCAGTTTCTTCTCATCCACTAGCACAATTCAATGATAAAAGAGCCTAGAAGGTGGCAATGAAGTGGGCACCTCTACGACCCCTTTATGGTCCTCCAAGACATCTCTTACTTCCACGGGCAACCCTTCTAATTTATCATTGTTGCCTTCTTTTTCAATTTTCTCTATCTTGCACGCAAAGTCTTCATCAGCAACCATAATAGCAAAGCAATGAGCTCCACCCTTGCACAATTTTTCAAACATGATGGCTTCACATGATTTCACCTCTTTTGAAGCCAAAGCGGTCCACACTCTCTTCTTGCACTCAAGCTTGAACTCCATGGTCATGTTGTGATAATCGTGTATCACTCTACCAAGTCTCTTGAGCCATGCATTGCCCAAGACCACATCTAGACCAACAAGTGATAACACATGAACATCAGCCACAATCCTCAATGTTCATCCTTACTTCTTTCACAAGCCCTTCACATCTTAGCTTATCCCCATTGGCTACCTTAACCTCAAAAGGCTCAATAGCACTCAGCTTCAACCCAACTTTGGTGACGATGTTGGAGTTGATGAAGTTGTAGGTAGAGCCATTATCTACCAACAAAGTTATCTCAAACTTCCCTATCCATGCCATAACTCTTATGGACGTGGGCCTTTGAATCCTAGTCATAGCATTCAAAGACAATCCGGCCTCCTCTAGTGAATTACTAGATTCGACTCCCTCATGCTCGAATTCCTCACTAGATGACTCAACATGGCCATTTTCCTCGTCTTCACTTGCTCCGTCCTCAAGCAACACATATGCTTGCTCAGATCTACATTTATGTTCTTTGCTCCACTTGTCAGTACACTTGAAGCATAGACCCTTCTTGATCCTTTCTTGTACTTCTTCTCTAGATAGTTTCTTCACGTTATAAGGTTTCAGCTTTGATGCACTCCCCATTTCCTCCTTACCTTTTCAATGAGCTTTGGTTTGCAAGGGTTTAGAGAACTTGATCCCCGTGTCCTTCGATTGGCACTTCTCTATATGAGTGCTTTCCTCTAGGATCTTCGTCATTCTCATGATTTCTTGAAGCCTAGTAGGTTGCTTTAATTTGATCTCCTTAGCTAACCAAGGTTTCAACCCATCCACAAAAGTGCCAATAAGTGCTTCTTCCGACCAAGCCTTCACTAAGATTTGGAGTTGCCGAAACTCATTTATGTAGTTGTGTACTTTCTCGTATTGTTTCAATTTGGCAAGTTACCCATGGTTGTTGACAATGGGCAAAGGGCCAAATTGTATCAAGAACTCTCTCTCTCAAAGTTCATCGACCCTAAGCGTTTTCTTTCTTTGTCATATTGGTCACGAAGCCATCTCCAATATTTACTTGCTTTTCCCTCTAAATAGAAACAAGCCATGGATACCCTTTCATCTCTAGGTACCTCATACACATGGAAATAGTGGTCCACTTTATCCAACCACTCATATGGATCTCTCCCATTGAACTTGAGGAAATCCACCTTTGGCCTCTTGGGTCCTCGGTCATAAGCCCAGTTTTCATTTCTTTCATCTTCATGTCTTTGGCCATGGTGGCCTCTATCTCTATCACGGTGGTGATGTCTTCTCTCAAAATGGTCATCATGACCATTCGGCCTCTCTTGCCAATGCTCATACTCGGCCTCTTCTTCTTCTTCATGGTGAGGCTGCTTAAACCTCACATCTTGAGGTTCTCTTATCATACTTGGACTTCTAGTGCAGTTACCTTAATCACGGATCCATCTCTCAACAACCACTTGTTCATTCTCAACTCGTCCTCTTCTAAACTCAAGACGTGGTGGCTCATGCATGGAGCTCGTAACACATGTCTCCGCACCATCAACAAAGGCCTCGTGCCTTTGTCCATTCGGATTGGGATGTGGCCCATGGCCATTCCTATCAACAAATATTCTCTCGAGCCGCTCAATGCTCGCATTAGTATCTCGTCTCATGGCTTCTAGGGCACGGCGGTTCTCTTCACTTTCTCTACATGTAACATTCAAGGTCATCCTTAGCTAGGGCCAATGTAGTGGTGACCTTGCCAAGGATGTTAGTAAGCCATGTGGCATGCCCTTCCATGGCCTCGAGGCATTCTCGGTTGGAACCACCTTGTCCCTTGGCTTCTAGCACGTCTCAGTTCATGATTCTTCAACTCTTGCAACTGTTCATAAACTGAACTTCAAGCCACAAATTTGCAAACTGAGCTTGCAAACTGAGGCTTCAACACACGGCAACTTTGGACAATAACAACTAGGCTTGCTTGGAAGCTTGTTCATGGCTTCACAAGTCCAACCTTCGTTCCCCCATCTTCGAGGGTGGTCAACCCCTCTTGCACAAGATTGTCCAACCTCGGATCCCCCACCTTCAAGGGTGGTTGATCCTTTCGAGTAACACTACTCCGTCCTCTACCTCAACCCCAAACTTCGTTTCACAATTCAATAACAAAAAAATAAATGAAATCCAAGAGGGATTTCCCAATCCAAACAAGAGGTTAACGCGTCGTTTACCTCGATGAGAAGCGAGAACTTCTCAAAAACACCAAGTAAGATAACACTATCAATGAAAGCACTAATTAATGTTAGGGACCTCGGTCTAGTCCCTAAACACTACGATCCACGAGCTCCCTTTGATGATGGTGATGATCGAGTGGGCCTTGCTAACTTGCTTGGCCTTGAACTTTTGTGGCAATGTAGGTCCTAGGTTGATGAAGGTTTAGTGTTTAAGTGATGGAAGTGATGATGATGATAATGCAATCAAGTGAACTATGTGTTTTGATGAATGTAATGCAATGTAGCAGGGCTTGTGCTTGTCCTTGAGGATGGTGCCAAATGGGTATGAGTTAGGGTTGGAAGGGTAAGGTGAGGTTAGGGTTTCGGTGGCTAGGGCAAACAAGTGTTTGGGAATGATGGCAATTAGGGTTTGCGTAATTTAGGGTAATGACTAGAGTTTTGGATTGATTGGAGATGAAAAAGGAAAGATTCCTAAATGATGGAAATCTATTAAGGAAGGATAAGGATTCGGTTTTGGCAAATATCTTGGTTAACTTGAGATAATGTAGGGATGGAGAGATTTTAAGGGATTGAAGATGAAATGAAAATTCTTTAAATCAAGGGATTGGATTTGGATGAAGTCAAGGATTCGTAAAATTTAGGAATTACCTTATGGGAAATTTTGTGGTTTCAGCTAGGGTTTGTGGGGGATGGAAGAAGGCTAATTATGGTAAGTGGGGATATGGGATATTGGCTTTGGTGTGGAGGAGGATTGATAGATGTTTGTTTAGTGAAAAAACTCAAGAAAATATAAGAAAAAATGCAAGTAAAATAAAGATGAACAATGGAAGATAATGGAAGACAAGAGAATGAATGAATAATACTCAAAAGATTGGATGACTTGAATCATACCTATTTACGAATTGCAAGGTGTAATTCTCTATTTGGGATTCACAAATTGCACCCAAAAGAGCTCAAGTGCAAAGACATCGAAATAGACCTTAAGAACAATCTTAAGTGTTCCAAAAGAAAATTGCCAAAAGGTGAAAATGAAATGAATAAGTACCTTATTTATAGCAAAAGCATAAAAGGAAACCCTAAAGTGGTTCCTTGTAAATGATAGCTTGGATGGGCCCCACGTGGCCCTTGGTAGGCCTTGGCCCATGGTGGCCTAGGTTGGCCCACGGCATGGGCCATGTGCTGGCTGGTCTGACTTGGACTAGGTTGGCATGGCACGACCCAAGCTGGGGGGCAAGGTGTTGGCCTACTGCTACTAGTGTCGGCCTAGCATGGCCCAAGTAGGGGCCTAGGCATGGGCATGTTGCTGCGACTGTTGTTGATGGCACTGCCTGGCCCAGGCAAGGGCCTAGGCTTTGACATGGTCTACGTGTTGTGCAACATGACCTATGTGGGGGCCTGGGCACCGGCATGGCATGGACATGGGCGTGCGGCATTGGGGCAAGCGCATGCGCATGCTAGGCCTAGCGTTGGGCTGCACGCGGTCACTAACTTGGCTAGGCATGCTCCCATTGTGGCATGTCAGCAGTAGTGTCGAGGCATGGGCCATGCAGCTGTCCAGCCTTGTCAATGGCAGTGTCAGGGCATCAACCTTGGGACCATCAAAGCTTGTCATGGCTTGGTTGGCAACTTGACAGATGGGGTTCTGACAGATGGGCCTACGGCGTACGACTGACGGAGTGGGAGAGAGAGGGGCTAGGGTTTCGATGTTTCATAATGGATTGAGGAGAAATGAGAGAGAGACAGAAGAGAACTAAGAGTCTGAGGGTGAGGGGCCGGGGGTGTGTTTAACTTCACTTATCAAAACAACGCCCATTGTTTTGATATATGAGTTATATATATATATATATATATATATCTAAAATATATATATTATATTTATGCGGAGGCGGGGCGAGGTAAAAGTGGGCTAGGGTTGGGCCCAGTCCATCTTGCTACGGGCGCTAGATGCGGACGGGATTACCAGCATTTGGCGGACGGAGGGTGGACAATGGGGCCCGGCCAAGTAACTGTCACTATCTTTTTCATGGAATACTTCAAGGGAGTGCTAGTCTTCATATGTGACTATACTGTCTTACTATACCTTTTCCATTAAATATTCCAATGGCCTTTTCATGTCATTGGCTCCATGATATATGAAGCTATGGTAGTTTGAGAAACATTTTTCATGATTCAAAGCATTTAGTCAATTGTTAATGCTTTCCAGCTTTGTTATTCATGTTGAGAAATTTTACATCCAATCTTTGTATCATACATTTTCACCTAATTACTATGTAATTTATTATTTTTATTTTTTTATCTTAATGCTTAAATATGTGTGTGCTTAAATAAAAAATAATTATACATACAACTGTAAAATGTGTAAACGTCACATAATTGCTTTGAAAAAGAGTAGGGTTTTCTATTAAAAAATTAATTTTTTTCATGTGAGTTCTATGTTTTATTCATTTTTTCAAAGTGATTACACAGTGATTGCACAATTCATGATTGCAAATATATTTTTTCTTAAATAAAATGACAAAAAGACAGATCACATATTAATTAGCTGAATGTGTATGAGACATTGATTTAGCGGCAATAATATTTTTTTTCCCATATTACAAAAAATCCTTTAAACTTTCTTACAGGTCTTGACGTGTGATAATTCACTACAAAGCAAGTATCTTATTACATAATGTTCCGAGACATTAAACATGAGAAAAAACCAGGACAACATAAAGCTCTTATTTATAGTTAAAATTACCTAACTACCTTCCCATTCATTTAAAAAAAATACGGAATAAAAATAAAATTAATGGCCATGGGGCAACAATGGGATACATTAATGGCGGTCATGGGAGACGGGAGTGGCTCCAATGGGCCAATTGTGGACCAGACTTTGCAGATCATACACCACCTAGGCATCGGATCTAATAATTTCTGCACCACCTAGGCATCGGATCTAATAATTTCTGCACCACCTAGACATTCAATAATATTTCTATTTATCATTCCATGCATCATTATATGTGATTTATCATTTTTATTCTTCTATTTAAATACATATATTTAATATTATGTAGATGGGTTTATTGTAATTTTAGAAAAACTGAAGTGTCAACTTTCCATTAGAGGATGTAAATGACCTAGTTTATACTAGGTCCTGGCTTGAGGTTTTTACATAAAAAAAAGACATATATTGCACTATTAAATTATTATTTAGTTTGTAACATGGTGCCAAAATTACCAAATTTGATACATGAGTTCTTCTAAGAAGCAGCCACTATAGTGATGCACACATTGCACACCCTACATGACTATTGTTCTTTTCTTTTTCTTTTTTTTTTTAATGCAAAACATGTGTTTTACTAGTTTTACAGTTTTTTTTTCTTCCCAAATTCAAATTTTCCCCGAGCGAAAAAACTCTTCCCTCGCCCGCCTCACATCCTTCCTTTGCCCACCATCACTAGTGACGTCATCTCTCTATCCGGCAACACCGAGCGATGTTCCTCCATCTGCACAAGGCCGCCGCCCAGCTCTCCTCCCTCCCTGTAGCCCACCCATCTTCTTTTGTACCTTGACATGAGAGGTAGAGAAACCAAGGAACACGATTGGCGAGAGTTTACAGTGAGGAGAAATGGCGAGCCTAGGGTGTACCGCTAGAATCTTCTGGTTACACTGGTGATTCACGACTGCTCCTTCATCGGTCTAGAGCCGGATCAACTAGTGGCAACATGAGTATTTTTCTCTATTTCAGTGGAGAAACACAAAACACTACCTATTTTCGATGGCTGGTATGGTGTAGATCAGGAGTTACAGTGATGGGGGTTGGTGCAAGTCCATGAGGTAGTGTCTCACGGCTGAGGCACGATCAACGGTGGCAAGTGGCTAGCAACTTTCGTTTCTGGCGGCTAAAGTGCAAAGTGAAAAAAAAAATTTGCTCTGTTTTTGGGGGCTTAAAACAGAGGGCCACTAGTAATGGTTTCCGGTGACTTGGTGACGGTGGTGTTGGGCGAAGGCTTGGGTACACATCGAGGTGGCTTAGGTTGCTTCCCAAACGTGGAGGCAACTACTAGTACAAAGAACTAAGTGGCTAAGCAATGGCTACAATGTATGAGATGCATGGAGGAGCTTGGTAAGGAAATTTTAGTTTCGCATGGGCTTGGCAATGACAATTACACAACGACTTTGAGTGGTGGGAGGAACAAAAGAAGGTGGGGGGTGATGCGAGGGGGAGAGGAACAAAATAATTTCATCTGTTGTGAACTGAGTCTTAGAGAGGGAAACGCAATGCTCTAATCGACATGTAAGGTGTGCGATGGGATGCAGCCATACAGTGGCTGATCTTAAGATATGTTTCTGGATACATTGCATCTCAACCTACCACCTATTGTTAAACAACACTAGTAAGAATCCAGTTCAATATTTTTAAGTTTGAAATATAGATAATTTTTATTATGCCTAAATTTAGTTTATAGATTTTATTGGATAAGCTTATGAGCTATTATTTATTGAGGTTTTCTATGAATTTTAATTAGGTCCAAAAGTTTATTTTAAGACCCGTTAAGGTTTAATGAATGATTTTAGATATTATCAATGGGCTAGTATTTTAAAAAGCCCAATTGATATTTATCCAGTGATTTTGAATAGGCCACATGTCCAAAATTTATTATGGTAGATTAACCGCTTAATCAAATAGGGCCTTAGTAGATTGGTTTTCATTCGGACAATTGATATGGAGGAAATGACATGATGCTTTGTTGTGGCAATTGAAGTTCCACTTCAAGGGGATGTGATGTCTGGTGCGATGAACTGTCATCATTATTACAAGAGAGAGCTACAATGAGACTCGTTGCGGAAGTCGAGTGTCTGGTCTGTTGTGTGTGTGTGTGTGTTTTTTTAAGGTTTATCCAGGCCTGGTACTTCGGGGCATCCAATTTCTCTTCTTTCTTTTGCTACTGATCTTATATTGTGAGCAGCTCCATAACTTTTTTTAATCTTTGAAAAGTAAAGAGAGAGAGAGAGAGAAGAAAAGGGAGAAACCAAAAACAAATAAAAAAAGTAAAATAAAAAGGACTTTGCAAAACGATCTATAAAACAATTGCCATCCATTCCAAGTTGTAGTCTAGTGACATGGTATTCTAGAGTGATGGTCTACAATCTTCTTTTCTAGGTTTATTGATATTGAATCAATTGAACCAACTTCTAACACGTGTTCTACTTTTGGAAGACCTTGCGTTATATCTGCAGTGGGGAGGATGTTTTCCACCCTCCGAGTTGGGCCGACTAGGCCCATCTCCATGAGAGCCAGTTGATGGATGCTCAACCCACTCCTAAAGAGGGTCCGAGCAAGGCCCGCGGGTTATGTACAAAAGAAGAGAAAGAAACAATCATCTCGCCTGCGTGAACCGCTACTCGCACAACCTGCCAAGGGACATGCCCTGCCGCACTGGTCAGAAGGGGCAGCAAGCAGTGTCCAGAGCCTACCACCCGCCTGTCCCTGAGACTATGGTGGTGGGCGCACCATCCTCACTCCTGCCACAAAGGACAAACGTGGGAGTAAGACAAAGTCTCGCACAATACGATAAGACAATGATTGACATGGCAGGCAGACACCTTGCCATTAGTGTCGCGCTCGAAACTTTTCCTACACAATGGTAAAGAAGTACTCAGGACCACCCGACTGAGGTCTATAAACCCATCCTCGAGCTCAAGTAAAGGGGACTCACTCTCTCAAATACTTTTCTATAAGCACACTTCTCACAAGAGACTTGGTTCTAACTTAGGCATCAGAGGTGTCATTTACCATCCTGAGCCCTCACCTTGGTGGATTTTGCAAATTAGCGAGTGGAATCAACAAGTTGCCTAGGATACGAAACATGAAATCAACATTCAGATCTTAACTTTTCAGATATAAATGTAATTCAAAGTGTATTGTTTGCTTTGAACCACGAAAAGATATACTTTCGAGTTCTATATTCATGTGAAAGAAAAGGAAAATAAAATGAAAAAAATTGAAGTATGATGTAATAAAATATTATAATAATAAATGCAGTAAACTCATACCAGATTAATTCATGAATTGAATCAAATGGGACTTTTGGTGTGCTACTTATTGAGGCAAATCGTTGGTGGAGACTTTTGGTTTTGGGACACACTCTATTTTTCTATCAAAGTGTGGCAAGGGTTTTCGAGTAGGTGTTGAGTGTGATTTGACTCGATGGTGATATATTTTAAGAGGTCTTAGCTTTATGCATTTCAGTAAAGTTATCAGAACATGCAATAGAAGCATGGTTCTTGATAATATGATGGTTGAAAAATGCTAGGGAGCCCGATTTGGGCTCCCTTTTGCTTTTTCCAGTCTGACGTGGGAAGGCCAACTGTCACTTGGTGAGTCCAAAACAAATTCCAACACAACCAAACCCAGAAAAAAAAAATTCCGACTAAGAACCCAAAAGACAAAAATTATCCGATTAAGAACTACAAAATGAAATGTAGTGGAGCACTTGGTGCTTAGAAAATCACTAGCCAATGTGACCAACTGCCATAGCCGAACCCACCAAAAAACTCAAAACTGAGTCCAAAAAAAAAACCCAATAATGAAATTGGTACAACAAAACTCAATAAACTAGGCAAAGTGGAGACGCAGAAAACCAGAAACAACTAAAAAAAAATCGACATTGGCATCTTACCTTGGAGAAGAACTGGACAGTGATCGACGAGCAGGGAAGACGGGCTCACTGGGTAGGGGAGATGGAGACACAGTCGCGAGGGAGGGGAGATGGAGATGCCGAGTGATAGAGATGGAGATGGAGACGCCAAGTGAGTTTGGCTGGGCAGGGGAGACGCCGATTGAGAGAGATTTGGGTGAGGGAAATGAGAGGGGTAACAAGGGGAAGGGGAGAAATGTGAGGGAGGAAAAAAAAAATTAAAACTCAGTACGGAAGGCCAACTAGCCTTCCCACGCCAAATGGAAAAAAGCAAACGGGAGCCCAAATCGGGTTCCCTAGCATTTTCCTATGATGATTTGAGAGTAAACTTAATGAGAATTGGGAAGTTAGTTGACTTGAGATTGCTTAGTACTTGAGTTTTCATGGCTATAGAATTTAATGTGGGTTGGTCATGTTGCAGCATAAATTTATAGTTAGTAATTGTTAACATTAGAAGAGACTAACAAGTGACCAGAGTGTTGAATATAATAGAGACTTGGAAGTCGAAGCTTGAGCATCAATCGTGGGTAGCACCATCTAAATTGTGAATATAACAATCATTAAGATGCATGGGTGTGTAGGATATATCTTTGTGGAATTGGAGAAATTAGAATACTTCTAGATCGTCCTTGATGAAGACAACAAATATATTAGGATTTTTCCCTTAGTCCTATTAATTTTGTTTAAAGCTCATTCATAGTTATTGGACTAATTTATTTTAAAGCCTATGGAATATTTTGGTTTATTTTAGGCCCGGTCTAGTAGTGATGAATCTGTCTGGACAATCCGATGGCTTGGCCAATAAATATTTAAGGAGCCTTTCGAAGTGTTGCTGATGTGATTGCCGAGTGGGAGAGTATTAAATAGGCCCAACCCATCAGTGAATAGCCTGGCAAAAGAAATCGCAATAGAGCTCTCCCACAGAGAAATAATTTATATAAATTTTAAATAGATAATTCTACACAAGGCTTTATAAAAAAGTTAACCACAGTTTAAAAAAATATGTTTTATTAATGAAATCTACTCTTTTATAAAGGGTTTGCATTATGGGTGTAATCGGTCCAATCGTCCGGGGGGAGGGGGAGGGCTTCACGGACTAAAAATTTTATTTTATCATTTTTGTCAAGCCGGACCGTTAGTTATTGATCCATGAACACTTTTTTTCTTTTTCTTTTTTACAGAAAGATTAATAAAAAAATTAATTAAATTATTAAAATTAAGATTAAGTTATCTCTTTAACATTTTATATATGATTAATGAATATAAATAATTTCATTATATATATGGAAAATGATGATCTCTTAGATGGAAATTACATAATTAACTTATACAGCTATTATATAAAATAACATATTATACGTATAAAATATATATATATATATACATTCAGATGGTCTCTATCCGATCTGATAAAAAAAAACTACACTCCAAGACCGACCAATAAGACTATTGAACCGATCGATTTTTTCAATCTAGACCGATAGTCTTACAGCCCTAGCTTGCATAGAAATTGTCTATTTGTGGCTTATACCTAACATTACTCCTCTCAATATGGTTAGAGCATTCAAAATAGATTATTTATCCTATTCTTTAAAATACATCACTAAATTATTTTTTTCTATTTTACATATCAACTTTTATAATATATTATATACATTAGTCTATTTATTTTTTCTCTATATCATTTAAATATTATACTTTTTAATATTTTTATTCATTTCAAATATTTCATTTAACTAAGAATGAATTTACAATATCTCTTCATATATAATGTCATACAATTATGTCCTATACACACAAAATAAAGATTTATAACCTAAATAAAAAAAATTCAAAATATAAAAAAAAAATGAGATTATAGTATGAGAATATTAAAAAGTATATATACTTATTTTTTTTATCTAGCACATTTGCAATGTCTTTATATCTTTCAATATTTTCAATATTCCTTATTAATGTGATTGTAACGTGTCTATCCACACTCTAAATGATAAAAATAACCTAAATAAAAAAAATGAAAATTAGAAAATGAAAAAAAAAAATGTGCATATTAAGAACTTTTTTCACACACTCGACTTTTTAAATATTGATATAAGATGCCACTATAGCAGGAAATAGTAAAGAAAATAGCAGTAAAAAAGTTGGAAATAAATAAAGAGAGAATGAGAGAGATGATAAATAAAAGATTTTTAGGTAGATGAACAGTAATTATATTTTACATTTCCTTTTACATAATTGGATGGAACTCCTTTTTAAAATAATTTTTCAAGAATTTACATTTCTTGTATAAGCTCTTACACTTCTACATCTTCTTCACCCAACAAATTTCTCAAAACTAATAGTATAACTCCTGCTTCTCCTTGGTAAAAATTCAAGCCATACTTATGCCTAGTTTGGTTTTACAAACCTCTCAAATTATCTCAACATCTAAATACCATTCAAATACAAACATTCTTTAATTTCAGGTTTTAAACCTTTTAACTTTTTTTATCTAATTATTACCTAATAATTACAACATTTTCAAACTTTCAAACAAAACACAAAAAACAATTTAACTTTTCAAATCTAAAAAAAAAAATTATATTAAAAAATTATATTCTAACCCTCTTTTAACTTTAAAATTTTTTATTCAACTTTTTCTTTCTCATTTCCTAAAATTTCATAAAAATCGTAATTTAAACCATTTTACTATTATTTTCAAATTATCTTACTACTTTTCACAAATTTCTCATCTCATCTCATTTGTATAACCAAACGAGACCTTAAGCCCGGTTTGAATAGTGAATGGGATGGCAAGTCTTTCTTAGCCCCAGACAAACACTGTCATGCCTGCATCACCTGCCGTGCCGCAAGATTACAACCATGCCAACATGGACTGCATACATGGGTGACTCTGATACCATTTATTATGAGTCTATTAGGTATAATTCACTTTTGAAAACTGACTTACAAGGAAAAGGTATCTAGGGGTTTATAAACTACCAACTAATCTCATACTTAGTTGATATGAGATTGTAACAACCACCACACTTTGCAATCGACACCCACGACAGTCCCGACGCTCACATGGGCTGGCTGTGGGCTAAATCTTTCCTAATCTTGGACGAACACTGCCATGCCGGCATCACCTCTCGTGCCGCACGATTGTCTTATTAAGGACCTTGTTGGTTGGCTGTTTGTATCAAGGAAAATGGATGGTGTAAACGCAGAAGAGCTGCTACAATGGGGACTCAGAGTACATGCAAGATGTTTGATAAAATGTAGAAGATAAAAACCACAAGTGTATTGGTACAGGAATCTTCGAGGGTTCCCAACCTCCATATAGAGTTCTCAAGTTTCTACAAAATTCTAGATAATTCGCACTCTACCCTCCTCCTAAATATATACTATCAAGCAACCATTAAAGAAAATATGAAGGCCAGACCAAACACTAGGGCCGTGGGCTAGGCCAATTCTAAGTAATTAAAAAGAGTCTTATAGTAAAGAAATTATTATTATAAATGAACTAGGCCCAAGCACTATTAAGAGACCCATCAAGCAAGCCCAAGCTGATTGGGTTCATTACACCATCCTTGTACCACCAGAAGCCAAGCGCCACCTTAAGCCTTACAGATCAAGCAACCCAGCCTTGCAAAACTGGGAGCAACTCATGCAAACTCTGTTTCTTTCTTTTCGTCATTGTCTCTCTCTGTCCTTCTCTCTTATCTTCTCTGTAATTTTTATTTTTCGTCGCCCCTCCCCACTCCGTCCATCTCTGCCTATAACATGTATGATAGTAGGTGTTTGGATGACTAGAAAATATAAGAGAAAAAAAATAAGAAAATTAGTCACATTCGAGGTTGACCAAACCTCCAAGAAAAAGAGAGAAAAGATAATAAGGAAATATTTTCATTAATGATTCTACTTGATGAACCCTAGAACCATTGGCTCTTACATAAAGAAGATGACCCCTACATGGGTCTAGGCTAACACAACTAAAGGCATACAATAGAATAAAACTAAGGCCCAAGGCCCACTAGCTATCTTAAGGCCTAAATACATGCTGAATGTGAAATTGTAAATGACATTAAACGGGCTCAGAGCCCATAGCCCTGGTCCTTCATTCGGGAACTGTGACAAACCATCTCCCATATAAGCACCTTGTCCATAAGGTACGGTTTGACTGCCACACTTCCTTTGTAATCGGAAAAGTCTTGTGCAGACTCATCCTTGCATTCATTTCTCTCTCTCTCTCTCTCCTTCATAGCATTTGGTTTAGTGAAGTGGTAATGAACTTCATCCCTCTCACAACCCTTGGGAGGCGAGGTTCTATGTCTCACAGGGACTCTAAACACCGATGGGAATTCCTTCATGAGCACGGATATTAGTTTACCCTTACCAATTCCAAAGGGATCACTAATAATAGCTAATTTATCAGCATTGTCCCTCACAACCTTGCTCCAAGCAACAACTTCTTTCCCCAATATTTTTCTCAGCTTCCTAACAAATAGGGTGTCCACCTCAAGAAACCATATACAATCATCTGGGGTAGAACCTGGCACAGTAGGATTCACCAATTTGCCTATTGTTTGGTTAACAATATGAATACCACTTGATAACAATGGTTCATCATTAACTCCCCCAATCAAATGTGCTTTGTTGCCGATAACAGTGGTTGTTGCACAAGCTTGAGATTTTAAATCAAACTCATTTGATAATCTCATATGTAGCTCATCAAGAGTGCTAGCTAGCCCAACATTATTCCACGGCATCCCCAATTTTCCATACACATTTAGGAAGACATTACAAATTATCAAAGTAGGCTAAGTCAAAAACGGGACCTTATCAGATTTCACCCTGCTCTCAAGCATTTCATTAAACACATTAGGTTCAAAATCATCTCTACATCTAAGTACCTCCCCCAGTTTCTTGTCAACTTCTACTACCAATGATTTATTCATCGCTAGATCTAAGTATGTTGTGCCTGGATGGTAGGCAACAAACGCAACTACAACATTTTGACCCGCAAAATAGATCAAAGGAAGCTCACATATACTGACGAAGCCAAGGGTTGTAGCTCTGAGTTAAGGATGTTGCAATCCTTGCTGATGGTGCGGAATGCTTGGTCTCTCTGGTTCTGGCTAGGGTCAATGGCAACAGCTGGGAACCCTCGTCCTCCACCTGACTCGAAAGATGAAGATGATCACCTGGAAGGAGGGCACCCTAGACAATAGCATCTCGCAGAAGAGAAGCTCCAAGGAATGTTGTATCTCCCACGAGGAGAAGCTCTTCGACGACGTCGATAGAGACTTGGGGTTGATGCTCTGCAGCTGCAACCTTAGTAGATCTGGCAACTTCATAAAAAAAATTTTAAATATTGATCTAGTTGTTGTATGTGTGTATCTACCAATTCATATGCCTAAATAGCCAAGGCAACCTTTTCTTCAGCAATCCTGATGCTATGCTTATGCTCATCAAGTGCATCGCCTGAGAATCGGATGAGTGAATTATTGGTAGTAATATTAATATGCTGTGCAACCTAAAGGATGGCTTGACGATGAGCCTTGAGATTTTTCTTTTCTACAATGGCGAGCTTAAGCGCTTCTCTGTTAACAACAGTGATCTTAGGCCACTCCAATGAGTCGGACTCAAAAAGTGCAAAGCCAAGTTTTGTTTCTCTGGCCATTGATCCATTTCGAAATCCTTCAAAAGATGTAATATCAAATCAACCAAAAAACTTGCCCTCTACGCCGGTAACCACGATGGTCTTCACATCGTCTCTTCTTAAGGCCGTCTCATAACAGTCTTTTAAGCTACGCAACAGGGGAATTCCTTTATCGTACTGATTCGAACCTATCTGAGATGGAGGTTTTCTCGACATAGGAGGCTTTTTGGCTTTGGGTTCCTTTGGTTTCCTTGACTTGCTAGCTATGTTGGGAGCAGATTTACCCTCTGCCGATTCGGTGGACTGCGACTCTATAGTAGACTCGAGAGGATCGGTGGGTTGCTCTTTGGTGGCCATTAAAGGACCGAAAAAGGCCAAAGATAAGGAAATCTAGGGTGTCTTGGTTCCATAAATTTTTGCCAAAATCTAGGGTGTGTTAGATGAAGGTTGATTGTGGCTAGGTGTGAAGATATTGGTTGCGATGGAAGAGAGATCTTGGTTTCTGATGGTGGTTTCAGTAGAGAGGGATGTTTTGTGAGCCAACGAACCAATTGACGTGGAGAGTTGACCACCTCTTTCGAACACGACGGGGATAATAGGCTCACTGGGTGCGATAGATGGTAGGGGAGGGTTTTCTTGTTTTGAGCTACGAGACTGATTGAGGAGAGTGTTTGAGATATTCGGGGATGTTGGAGAGAAAGTGTAATCAAGAGATGGGGGCGGATAGATAAATGGCGCTCATGGGAAAGAAAAAATGAGGGTGAGGAAAGAAAAATTTCGGAATAGAGATACTGAAAATGGCTACCACCAGGATCAAACTCCCTAATCTGAAAGTCTGAGAGTGAAATTTGAGGCTGTAGCTGCAGTAATGCTGTATTCCAACTTGGGGAAATCTCCAAAACCGCACATTTCATCTTCCTCTCTCGCCCTTCTTTGACTCTATCCCTGATTTTGGAAATGCCAGTTTCGAAATCAGGTCTGGAGATATTGAAGTCACCTTCCATAGTCATTGCATCTTTCTCTTGTAATTGGTTGAAACTTTCCTGAAAGTTGCTGGCATATTCGTCAAGAGGCTGTTGAAATACTTGCTGCATTTTGTTGTGACTCTCCCGAAAATCTTTCAAACGTTAATGGATAATGTCTAAGCGATAAAGATTTTGTTCCAATAGCTCTTTGACATTGAGTAAAGAGGAGATAATATTTTCCATTTTCATGGATTTATGAACTTGATGCCAAGGAAAAATTGGCCCTGAATACTATTTGTAACACGCTGATAGTAGGTGTTTGGATGATTAAAAAATATAAAAAAAAAATAAGAAAATTAGTCACTTTTAAGGTTGACCTAACTTCTAAGAAAAGCAGAAAAAAGAGAATAATGAAATATTTTTATTAATGCTTCAGTATGATGAACCCTAGAAACCTTAGTTCTTACATAAAAAAGATGACTCTTATATACTCTTGATTCTTACATAAAGAAGATAACTCCTACATGGATCTAGGCTAACACAACTAAAGGCATATAATAGAATAAAACTAATGCCCACTAATTATCTTGAGGCCCAAATACATGCGTGAAATTATAAATGATATTAAACGGGCTCAGGCCCATAGCCCAGTTCCTTCATTCGGGAATTGTGACACTGCCTCGCCGGCCGGTAAGTCTCTCTTGTCCGTCTCCACATTCGTCTACCTGTCCCTCTTGGATTCTCTCATCACTCTCTCCATCTCTCTCAGTTCGCTCTCTCTCTTCTCCCTGTTGTGCCGCCGCCGCCATCCAAGCCCTACACTACGAGCAAGCCGTCCCTCCCTTCGCCACCAATACACCTCTGTTTATCTCTCTTCTCTGTACACGAAGCTGCAACCCGTAGCGGCTTCACACCACCGTCGTCCTCCGCTCCACACCACTGTTTCCCGCACCTCGGTCTCTACCCTGCAGTCGCCACCTTTCACGCCTCGCACTCCGTCCAGCCAGAGCACGTTTCCGTTGTTAACACGTCGTATCCCACCGCTGGCTGCCACACCACGTCCAGCCGTACCGCCTCATTCTATCGAACATCCTTCGCGCAACACCATTCGCCCACACATCCGACCGACTACTCTCCGAGTTGGGTAAGATATTCATTTGCTGTACCCGTGTAATATACATATATTTAAGTGACTCAATTGGTCAATGTTTAATTGAAATTGTGACGGTACATGATTGTAGGTTTGATTTGGGTTTTGGTGATAAATGCTAGGTTTGGAAATGCTGACTGATTTGGGATGTTTTACTAACTGTGGATATGGAGTTCTGTTGAAGTGGAGCGTATTGGGCATGGCTTTATATTTGGTTTGAGGTTTTGAAGGGGTAAGGTTTTCCTCGTTTCGTGTAAGATAAGGTTGGTTTTCGTATAGTTGTATTAACCTAAATACTTTCGGAAATGAAAGGTTTTGTTTGTACAATAGTTAGTACGTTACATTTGGGTTAAGTGAAGGTACTTGGAAGAAATAGAATTAGATAGATGGTTTTTGCTAAATTCGGGTAATAGGTGAATTGGCCTTTAAGTACATTTTAGTGTATTTAGGGTCACTATAGAATTTGATGGGAGTTTTGGTATGATCTGTTTTATTTCTTAAAAATAGTATTCAACTCTGTTAACTCAGAATCATGGTAATTATGTTTAGGTGATGATTGGTATTCGCTTGGCACTATTGTGAGAAAATTCAGAGATGTTAAAAAGTCCAAGTAAATGATGCTCCTATGCTAGATTTTGCTAAAAACTGACTGAGGTTGATTTTGTGAAAAGCTTGCATATTTTGTTATGAAAACAACCTTGATTATTTTCTGCACTAGTTTTTGTATCTGAACATTGAAACTTGACATTGTATCATGACTGGTGTAGA
The DNA here is from genome assembly GCF_004785595.1 of Juglans microcarpa x Juglans regia. Lineage (NCBI taxonomy): Eukaryota > Viridiplantae > Streptophyta > Magnoliopsida > Fagales > Juglandaceae > Juglans > Juglans microcarpa x Juglans regia. Next base: position 9,658,004 of record NC_054599.1, on the reverse strand, counting down.
CATGAGTAATTCTTCTACTCTGTTTCTCTACTGCATAAAATGTGAACATGAACATGAACTCTGAAATATATTATCCGATTATATGATATTATTTGATTAGTATACTATTATTTTATTGCATTGTATCTGAAAACCCTGAAGATTCTTATCTGTTTTGGTTACGGGCCCTGTCATGGGTTATAATAGTGGCCTCTAATTCTTGGCCTTGCCAGGGGTGTAAATTTGTGGCCTATGATTTCTGACCTTGCCACGAGTGTAAAATTGTAGCCTTTGATTTTTGACCTTGCCACGGGTGTAAAATTGTGGCTTATGATTTCCAACCTTGCAAAGGGTATAAAATGGTAGCTTTTGCTATGAGTGCACTCACTTTGGTGGCAAAGTGATTGATGTTCTGCTTGGCTATCTACAGATATGCACAACCCTGCCACAGGGGTAAACATGGCTTTTGTATCTGTTTCTGATCTTTTTTTAGTATGCTTGTGTCTTAAGGTCTTTTGATATATTATTATTGAAAAATAAATGTTTGTGAAGATATCATTGCTATTTTTTACAACTGTTTGTTTTTGTATCTTGTAACTGGCTCATATTTACACATTAGTATAGGTTCGTTGCTTATTAAGTCGATGGACTCACTCGTTTATCCACCATTTTTTTTCCAAATACTTGATGGTTGTGACAATTGGAATAGATGGCACGTGATAAGATTATAAGAGAAATGTGAGATAATTGCCATGTGGCAAAAGTGGATTGGTCCGAGTTATGAGAAATTTTGATTGTGTTTAGTTTATTCTGTTTGGAAGAATTTTTGAGACCTTTAATTTTGGAGGATTATTGTATCTAAATTTTATATTTTGTGGATTTCAGGTTAAAGAGTTCACCCCGAGTACGGGGCGTGACACACATGGCCTCAAATCTCATCCGAGTCCCTTCCTATGGAGCCGAGAACCAGACAGAACTCTCTCTAAGGCAAGCCTTTGAGCTTCTGGAACCTAAACTAAGACCCCCATTTGCATTAACAATCCCAGACCAGCAAGAATATGACCAGCTCAACCGGGCCATTGTTTACGGGTTTTTATGCGAACCCCATAATGCAAAAACCCATATTAAGCACTTACATGCACTTGTCACTGATGGATATGCCTTATTTGTCCATTTGCTTGTCAAGGTTGTTCAAGAATTGTACACAAAACTTGTTGAGTCGGTGAAAAAACAGTTGGTTTGGGTTGCTAAGGAGATGATTGATGTCTCCGGGGTAGGGGTTGATGGACTTTTGGTGTGCTTACTGAGGCAAATTGTTGGTGGAGATTTTTCTGAGGGGAATCTGTGGCTGTGCTCTGAGTTGGTGAGAATCTTTTTGGCCAAATGGGATTGCTTATTAGAAGCGGAACCACTAGTTCTTACTAGTGCTTTATACACGTATCTTCGGTTATTGGCTGATCATTGTATGTTAGTGAATAATGCGAATTTAGAGGCATTGAAGCAGTTGGAGATTGATTTTTGTGTCAAAGTATTGAGGGAGCAGTTTCATTTGTGTTTGAGAATTGGGAGGGATTTTATTAGAGTTCTTCAAGATTTGGTACACGTGCCCGAGTTTAGAGCTATATGGAAAGATTTAGTATTGAACCCAAGCAAGTTTAAGACTCCAGGCTTTTCTGATATTTCGCAGTTCTATCACACAAGGACTTCAAGTCGGTATTCTTTACTTAGGATTACCCCAGAAATGGAGACCCAATTGCGGTTTTTACTCACACATGTAAAGTTAGGGAGTCAGTGGCGACACCTGGAATGGTTTGCTAAGAAGTTTCTATGTGGGGCGGAGAGAGAGACTCTTTTGAGTGACATTGTTCGGTTTATATGTTGTGCACACCACCCAACTAATGAAATTATTCAGTCAGATGTTGTTCCGAGATGGGCAGTTATTGGTTGGCTTATGAGACTTTGTAGGAAAAATCATGTTGGAGCCAATATGAAGCTGGCTTTATTTTATGATTGGCTCTTTTTTGATGAAAGAGTGGATAATATTATGAACATTGAACCTGCAATGCTACTGATGGTATATTCCATTCCCAGATACATTGACATGACTCACACCCTTCTCGAATTTTTGTTTCTTGTCATAGACAGCTATGATTTACAACATAATGACATTATAGTTAGGGGTGTATCATCAGCTTTCAGTGTGCTTCTTAGGAAAGGAGTAATTCAGTCTTTGGATGTTTTGACTTCTAGTGATGCAATTTCTCCTTTTCTGAGGGAGAGGCTTGGAAGGTTTTTGTCTGGTAGGAAAATGGGATTTAAAGACCTGCAGCCAGAAAATTTTCCTCACAACTTTTTGACACCTCTGAGCTTGCCAAACTCATCCTGTGTGGAAACTGTGGCACCATCACTGAAAGGGCAACTTACCTGCACCCAGGAAGATGGGTTTGCCACCAAACCTGTTGATTCTTCTGTTCCATCCATTGTGACTAGTGAACACCAAGTTGTTTCTGCGGAGAATTTAGTTCAAAATTTTGGGGAAAAGATTAAGAAGTCGTGTGTAGTAGGCCATCAGACCTTGGAGGAGGAATTATATTCATTACTGAATCTTAACAATCAAAAAACAATGAGCGGTACAATATGCAATGAAGTTTTATCTTCTACAATATCAAAGGAATTTGAGTTGAATGGTTATAAAATATTTTCTTTACTTCAATATCTTCCAGATAATCTTGACTGTGATGATGAAATAGGGTCTGCCACTGCCTTACTTATTCGTGCCTGTATATTTTCTCAACCTAAGATGCAGGACATGCTTCTATCCTGGTCAAGGAATGGCTTTTCTGTGGGAGCACGATTACTATCTTATGCATCAAGACTAGCCTATGAGGCATCCATGGCAGATTGTTTGGGAGATACAATGGTCGATAAAGATTCTGCTAAAAGAAGTGATTTACCTTTATTGATCTTTCATATTGATGGGTATATTTCTTTTCTGCAAGGTGAAAAGGAGAGTTCTTTCTCAACTCTTGTTTCTACTGCAAAGATAGACAATAAGGTAGTCTCACAGTTGGTAAATAGTGCTTTTGCTGCTTACAGAGGTTTTCTTGAGTGTTCAAGGACTATGTTACATAAAGATGATGATGCATCTCTGACAAAGCTCCTCATTTCTGACTTAATGTCTTGTGCTGAATGGGGGAGGAAAAGATTGAAAAGTTTGTTCTGCGGCGTCTTTCATCATCTTCCTGATTTGTCCATTGGTAAGGAAGACATGATCAAGTTACTTGTTAGTCGGTTGGATCACACCGGTCTGGTTGATATACAATTTGAAATTGGCTTGAAAAAACTCTCTGTATTTGGTGAGAACACCAAAACCATTTTGCACTTAATAGAGAGCTCTCTTGATTGGAGCTGTTTGGAGCAACGTAATTTCTGGGGGTTGATTAGATCGGAGCTTGCTGCTTCCAAGGTTCAACTAGAGAAGGTGATTTTGGAGTTTTTCTGCTCAGATGAACTGGATGCTAAAAGAGTTGCCATTGCAGTTGAAGGCCTTCTGACACTATGCTGCTGTCGTGCACCCACTCCTGAGCTTGTTGGGGCAATCATGTTATTACCTAGTAATGTGTTCCAGGATTTTGCTGCTGCTGTTTTAGCAACATGGGTTGTGTCTAATGCCACGATGCTATTTGATAGCTTAGCTGATTTTTCTGAGAAATTTGATATCAAGACTAGGGATTCTAATCTTCCCAATTCGGCTGGGATTGTGGTGAATCATTCTGCCATTTTATGGTTATTCAATAATTTTGATCCAAAAGGGATGAATGGCTCTGATATTTTGAGAAAACTCTCCCTAGATATTCCGGACAAAAAGTAGTGCAGCAGTTCTGAAGAATAGTTGAGAATGCCCTTTTTTAATCAAAAGATGAGCCAGAGTGCCCTGCTCTCTACTGATATTCCCAACCTCAACAAGATCAAATGTTCTGTTAATATTTGCTGAGTAGCTATATTTGCCAAGCTTCTGTAAATGCTCCCAATAGTATGCTGTTTCATGCCAAACTATGGAGAGAAGCCTTTTCCTGGAACTGGAAAGAGTAATAATGCCACAACAAGCAGAATTTCCTGTGGGCTACATAACTGCTCTTTCTGTGGGACGTAAAAGTTACACTTAAGTAAATCCAGCAGCTAGCTGGAGCTTTAAGGTGCGTTCCCTGGTAGGGTTATGGAGTTGTTAGTTAGGTACTTTGATGAAGATTTTTTATATCTACGTGAGTCAGAAGAATGCTGATTTATATGATTGTGAGCTTCTGTGGTAAAAGGTCACCATTTGCCCAAATTTTTTGGCAAAAACAATATACCTTTTTTTTTTTTTTTTTTTTTTTTGTTTAGAAACCTATTGCCAGTTTTGATGGATCTCTGTGGATTGCTAATCAGCAAACCTGAGATTTGTTTCCCGAAGCACCACTTTTTATTTTTAAAATTAGTTGAATTTTATATGATTTAGAACCCATGTTTGACTTGATGTACAAAGTATTGTTGTTCAATATTTTATTCAATATTTTGGAACTCAGTTTCACGTAGTTCTGATGTTCCTTGAAGAGATTGGCGATCATGGAGAATATAATGGCAGCTGCAATGGTCACTTGAAGGCTTCTCTTGGAAGAACCTGAGATAGTATGTATAACCTTTATTCTTAAGCAAACACTTTTCACCTGAAGTTCAATCAACCAGATTTCTTGGATTTGGGAGTTATGGGTTGTTTATGACTTCTTCACAATTGGCAAGACACATTATCTTCTGTCAAAGCTGCTGTTTAATCTGCATTATACATTTGCGTAGATATATAGGACGTTGAATCTTTTTTTCCTCATTTTCTTGTAGGCAATGCTATCTATATCCATCACAGATCGAGATCAGATAGAATCATATATCATCATCCATTAAAAGTTCTTTTTCCAGGGTATGAGTTCTACTCGATTTTTGTAAATTATAGAGCTGATGTAGTAGATTCATTTGTTGTTATTTCAACAATTTTATTTTAACTGGACCTCTTTCAAGGAGATATGAATTATGCCATATCTAACTCATTATAAAAGTCTTCCATTTTACGTGACACATACTTTATCCTTGTGTGCACTCTCGGGTGTGAATGTGTTCAAATGCTTAGTTAGTTGTCTTCCCTCAATAGATCTGTCAGAATTGTTTTGCTTGCTTGTTGAAGCTTGGGCTCAACTCCAATTGATGCCAATCATACATGCTTAGCATGACTATTATCAGTTTGAGCTGAGATTAGCTTGGACTGTTTACGAATGTTTGAAAAGATTACAAGCGATGCTTCTGTGGCTGTCTTGCTAAACAAACAAACTTGAAACCCAGTTTAAACTCTGCCAGTTGAAGCTGATGAAAAGCTTGAGCAAGATTTTAATTACCTTTGTTTCACCTGATGAAAAACTCTGCCATCACTGTCCATGGTATAAGAGTGCTCATGGGACACTAGACAAGAATCTGTGTGGGATCCTCCTGCAGGGATCATCAAAATCAATTGGGCTGCTGCACTGAATGAGACTAAAGATAGTATTGGTATTGGATTGGTGGCTCGTGACCATGAGGGTAGCATCTTGGCCACTAAGAAGCTGTCTAAAACTGGCTTCATGGAGCCACTCTTGGCAGAAGCAATAGGGGGTTTCCAAGCTGCTGTATTGGCTAACGAATTGGGATTGAACTCTGCTATTCTGGAAGGGGATGCTCTGCAGATTGTTAATGGGATCAATCATCAGCTTGAAAGGTGGGATAGTGTGGGAATGATCTTGACAGATACTAGAATGTTACTATCTAGGTTTGAGTCATTGGCAAGTGGTGTTTGTAAGGACAAGTGGCAATGATTTTGCTCACTGTCTCTAGCTAAAGCTAGCTGAGGATTCGGTTGTACTCGTTGTTAGACCAGGTTGTAATCTTGTATGCTCTTCGATTTGAGATTAATAAAGTCTTATGATTCATTTCAAAGTCTTTCTTTAGAATTTTGGAAAGTCTTTCATTGTTTCTAAATTTGCCTCCTTTTTATTAGGAATTGGACATTAATAATAGACTATAATGTCATGTTTTTATTAGTGTTGTTAAAAGCACTTGGTGCAGTTATGCACTTGCGAAACACTTCTCATCAGCCAAAAACACACCATACGTGGAAAGTAACAGCCATTTTTTGGTTTTTTTTTTCCCTCCTCCTCGCGACTGCCCCTTCGTATCTCTACTCTGAGAAACCCTCTGAGTCGCCCAAGCTCCTCTCAGCAACGCTCTCTGAGTCGCCCAAGCTCGTGCCTTCATCTCCTCATGACATGAGATCCAAACTTCCTCGAGCCTTCATCTCCTCGTGCCCTATCTCCCTGTGCCTTCATCTCATCGTCCTCGCTTAATATTTTTCTTGGATTGTAGAATATCTATGAGCGCTATGTATTTTTTCTATTTGTGCTCAAGCTAACTTTATAACAAATGAAACCTTCTGCAGAGAAAGCGAAGAAAATCTGAGGAATGTAACATGGGAAAAAAGCTGAACAATCATAAGGTATGGTAGTCAAATTATGCTAGTCTTTTTTGCGATGTTAAATCTCCATCATATTAAGACTGCAACCTCAAGTTATTTCCTCTTGGGATGTTCCAGAGAAAATTAAAATTAATTCTTAAGCTGAAAAATAATTTATTTATCCTAACACTAATCTTTATTCTACCTGGTGTTTTTAACTTTTGCCTACTCTGCTATTCTGCATAGTCAGTACTTGTGTTTTTATTAAATCAAGAGCTGCATATATTTTGGTACTAGTTAATATACATGTATTTTTCTTACCTGCACACTGCTAATGTGCTTTCAGTTCCATCTCATGAAATTTCTGTATCAGTTTCCACATGAAGATATTGCTTATGGTCCCATGCAGTAAATACTTTTAGCTTTACAGCGATAAGAATTGATGCTGATTTTGTCACCCTTGTTGATTAATATGCCCCACTTTATCCCATTTGTTTGTATCTACTTGTTAATGATTCACATACTTGGATGCTTCACAGTATGCTTGTTATAATGGATCTGCAGTTTGGAAGAGAGAGGAGGACTTATTGCGAAGAAGGGAAGATAATCTAAGAGAGAGATACAAATGCTCAGGAGTAAAGGTTGAACAAAATTTGCGGAAGGTCGAGAATATAAATGCACGAATATTATTGTGTTTGTACTAGGTTATATCAATTGTAATAGTTTCTACTTGGTTCGAATAAACTATAAGGCATATGTAAATAGGTGGATATTTTCTTTATTTTACTTGTATGGATCAACTGTAATGATACTCTCCCTTGAATTAGGTAGAGCCTTGAATTAGGTAGAGCCTGATTAGGTACTTGATTAGACATTTTGTTATATATGGGGAGAGGTATGTGGAGGCTATGAAAAATGTAGTGTTTTTGGTCACTTTTCTGAATCTGCTGGGCTATATAGATTTTTTTCCCAATCTATTATACACACAGGATGATAAGTGAACAAAAATTTGCACAAGTTATATAGATTTTTTTCCAAACTCACGCATGCACAAAAACAAATCAACTGAACTGACATTGAAGCTTGATTAATTTCATATGCAAGTTTTGTATGGTAAGCTTAACAGCAGGTACTCCCAATTCCTAAGGAATCACAAGCTATACATCTCCACTACACAGTCTCCACAAACCCACCTATACACAAAATCTATACACAATTGGACACAAAACCATCTATACACAAACTTGAACACAATCCACAACTATTATATATACGAAAATCCTTCCACAACTGAACACAAAATCATTTACACATACACCTACACGCAACCCACAACATTTATATACACAGTATACACAACTAGGCACAACGACATCTACACAAGTAGCCACACCGACAGTTCTCAATATTAGAACATGTCGCTTTCACACTGCCATCAAATAATCATTCTTGGATTAAGTCATCTAGTAAAATATTGAGTCATAATATTCATTCCAATTGGATACAACATTACAAAGAAGTTTATAACAACCTAAGTAGTCTCGTAATATTCATTCCAAAATCCAACATTCTAATCCAAGTAGGAGCAATGCCTTGTTTCCTCTAATGTTGCATACTTTTAGCACCAATATGGTGCTTTTCCTCTACTGTACAATACATCAAAACCACCTGAAAATATCACAAGACAATGTAAATAAATCTTAAAATTCAGAAAATATTACATTTAGTGCAACGAGTATTAACCTGGCATAAACCAAGAAATATTACAGATTGATTTCCTTCGAACTTAATCAGACTGACATGTCATGTTAGAATATAATACAAACCACAAACATTACTAACTTCATGTGGGTCCTTAAAAAAAATAATGAAACGGAAATAACACAATCAATATGGTTCCTTGTCTTTGTTGATAACAGAACAGAGGTAGTGGTAAAACGGTTTAAGTCGAGAAAATTTTGGTGGGCGCACACATCCCACACCCCATGTGACAAACTGGGTTCACTAAAAGTGAACTGGTCCTACACCCCACCTACCCCCAATCCCGAGCCCCTCTCCTTCCTCCCCCCCTAACAAAAAAAAAAAAAAAAAAAAAAGATTTTAGATTGATATTGCATTAGTTTCTTTACTGATGAAAAGGAGGCGGCTTTTGAGATTCGAGATACATATTTGATAACCTAAAGCAAGTGCTTTTAAGAGTGCCTGGTTCACTCTTTAATTTAAAAAGCCAGACCAAAATTTGATGGTGGAGTTGCCTTGACCTCTTCACTGATTCTTGCAGATCTCCTAGGGGTCTCACCAGTACCCCAATCAAACTATGATATTGTAAGACTACCAGCGTGTTTATTGCTCTAGTTGTTTTTTGTTATTGATCTCCTCTCCAGTAGGAGCAATGAACACAATCTCATTCTTCCTTGGTATACCTCCTTTCTTGGGAAAGAACTAAAAGAACAATGAAACAAGGGTGTAAGTCAAAGTGCCACACAATAAGAATTGTGAACTAAGCACCAAATCAACTGAAATCATGCCTCAATGCTCCCCATCATAAATACAGAATAGTATGATTAAATTCAAAAGCATCTTGAAAGAAAGCCCATCAGTACTAACTACTTAAATCGGACATCTTAATCAAATAAATCATAATGGTTCTAACACACCAACTAGTCCCTTCATGAATTGGTTGGATCAGACAACAATACATGTAGATAAAGACAAAGTTATCGGTGACAGTGTACAAGAAATGGAAAAGCTAATTCTTTTGAATTTCCACTCAAATGAATTATGAACCAACTGCTCATTTTGCCAAACCTCAACTAAATATTTCAACAAACATCCTAGAGATATCACATAAACTTTTCTTTTTTTGATTGGTAGAGACATCACATAAACTAATGAAGGGACAGTGAACATTCAGTTTTGAATACTTGGTGAAAAAAGTATTGGAACAAGGAATTGAATATCTAATAGCGATAGTCAAACGACATAATTAGTAAGACTTATAACATGGCTAGATTGACTAAATCATTCACTGAAACAAAAAAAGGTAAAAAGTTAATGAAGCAAATACCAGAGCAATTAGTTATAAACTAAAAAAGAAAAGAACAGAAAAGAAATCCAAACCTTCTGAAGGGAATGACTAGTCAATGATAAATTAGCAGGCTTGGGTGTATGTATCTCGATATGCATGTGGCACTCGATACAATGACGTTGATAGAGGGGTCCATGAAACTTTTGTTCTTCATATGCTAAATTATTTAAAGAGAACAAATTGGATGTTTGTACACCAATTACTGCATTATAAGAAGTACACCACAGGCTCACAGAGAATTGTTCCAAACAGCAACTACTAACCAAATTCAAGTTTCACTTTTCCTCCCAAAGGTGGTAAAAATAAATATCCTCAAGGCTTAATTACTACATAGAAACACAAGTATCATAAAAAATAAAAGCAGTAGAATTCACAAAGGCTTTAAGCCAAAAAAGTACAAGGATTAGGCCAAGAAATACATCTCGCTTGGCCCAAAGGGTGCGACTCTTGAAAAACAAAGCCAGGCACATCATAGCTAATGCAATTTCTAGAGGACAGAGACAGAAATTCTAAAAACCAAGAAACCTCTTTGTCAAGGGAACAAAGCTTTCGCATGAATTTTCAGCTATCTTCTTCTCATCTCAAACCAATTTTTCAGAGTGCAAAATAGTTTATTGTAAAATTAGTAACCAAAATAGTTTATGGTTGCTACGAAAAGAAAAGGAGAAGAAAATCCTAAACACAAAATCGCTCCTCCGACACAAAATTCAAGCACAATCCCTAGCCGAAGGAGACAAAAAGAAAAGAAAGCTATATTATCAACCATATCCTACCACATAATACAGAACACTACACAAAATAAGCAAAAACCAGATACCAAATTTTACCTACGAGCATAATGGAACAGAAATTTCGAGAAAGCTGAAATCTGCAACAGCAAAGTACAAGAATTTATTCTGGAGATAGAGAAAAAGACTAATTTCATCCAAGGAGGTGCTGGAAGAGAAAGCTGAAAACTACAATAACAAAGTTGAAGAATTTATTCTAGTAAGAGAGAGAGAGAGAGAGAGAGAGAGAATTTATTCCAGACGTGGGTTGCTTGGTAAGGGGTCTTCGTGGGATTTCACTTGGGTTTGCTCCATTCACTCAGCTTGCGGGGACTGGTGGCATTGGGCAGAAGACGAGCGTTGCGAGGTGACGCTGAACAACAGAGAGATGCCGTCGCAGGATGGCGCTGGGAAGAGGAAGGCAACGCGTGTTCGGCGAGGGAGGAGGGTGGGTTTCGCGGGATGCATGCAAAATTCAAATGGGGAAAAGGAAAAACCCACGTTGCCAAAACGCACGTTTTACTTGAAATAAAATAAAATAAAAAAACAGAAGGTGTGCAATGGCTGCTGCGCTACAGTGGTTGATCTGTAGTTAATCTCCATGCACAGCGATAAAATACAATAAAAAAGGCAATATAATAATATATTTATCATATTAACTTTTTTATTAGAGTATTATGCAATTAAATAAAATTTACGTACTTCTCGTGGCTTACAGAATAAACACAACCATTATATTTGGTAGCCATAGCCAAAATAAACTATATAATTGAATCAAAACTTCAAAGAACATCTCAAAGGCAATGCTCAAATTGCATTCAAAATCTACCTCAACTGAACTCATCTCATTATTACAACTTTATCAAATTCTCACTAAAAATATAATAAACAATTCAACTTTTTCAAATCCCAAAATAACTTTTTTAAATTTTCATACAAAATATAATAAATAATTTAACTTTTATTCTACTATTCACAAATCATTTCAACTTATCTCAACTCATCTCTGAATCTAAACCACTTAATTGACCCATGTGTTATGTCTTTATTGCTTTTGGTGCCTTGCTATAGAGTCAAGTGCTTAAGAACTGAAAGGTTTTTTCTTTTTTTTTTTTTTCCGTTAAAATATAGCAAAGCATATATTTTGCGTTTAAGGTTCAGTTTGGATAGTAAAATGAAATGAAATAATTTTTAATGAAAATTTAAAGTTAAATAAAATATTTTTAGAATATTATTTTTTAATATTATTATTTTTTTTAGATTTGAAAAAGTTAAATTGTTTATTATATTTTGTATGAAAATTTAAGAAAATTGTAATGATGAGATAATATAAAATAAAACACTTTTACTATTCAAATTATTTTTTATTTTGTGAGTTTATATTTAGAAGTGATGAGATGGTTTTAATTTTTTGAAGAATTTGATAGTTGTGAGTCTCACTAATTATTGCATAGTATTTGTAATGATTGAATGTTAGTTATAAATATATTTATATTAACTAATCGTAATTACTATTGCATACCCAAAAAAATATTAAAATCACATAATTAATAGCACAGAATTTTCGGAATTTAGATTAATCAATAACTCTTGAGTCCTTGACATTTCAGAATTTAGGTAAAGCCATAATTCTAAAAAATTGAAATTTTTATTATAATATATATCATTCTAATTATGAATTAGAAAGTATTAAATGCGGCTTATTATTGCATTTTCAATCCCATTAATATAAATAAGTCAATATTAACAATAATGGGTGGGTCCGGGAAAAAATTGACAGTCTGATCTTAGCATTACAACAATGAAAATGTATCACCTGTTTTTAGCAAAAAAATTATAGTTTTAAAACTGAATCAGTATACACCGATTTTTAAAAATGAAGAATCGATACCGAACCGATTCATCTCCAAAATCAGTACCTCCAGTTTTATCTGTTTTGATCTGGTTCGATTCGATTTTACCAATTTTTCCAATTTACTAGCAAGGCCAGGCAAAAAAAAAGATAATTAATAATTGCCTAGATATAAAAATAATATGTAACAAAAAATAAGAAGGGCGGAATCACACTTGTTTTCTGCTTAATGATCAAGACCCAAGACCCAAAACTAACAATTAAAATCCATCCAAAGCCAAAACATGGCAAAACAAGTAACATGTTAAGTTATTAACAACCTCCACAAGATCAGAGACAACTCAGCCAAGGAAATCTATCACATAGCTAATCTCATAAAATATCTAGTTTAGTGTCATGAAGTGTCCATAAAAAATCTGGAATCAAGTGTCCATAAAGAACCGTTAATTCCAATTTAAAGTTAGGTTTTAAAGAATTTTCAATTTCTTCCATGAGCTCTACACAAAAGGAAAAAAAAAAAAATTCAAAGTTTAAGCATAAGAATTAAAACAATTTAAAAATATTATATACTAGATAGAGACACTAGAAAAAAGGTACAGGAGGCTATATACCTATATCAATATTCTTGACATCATCTATTAAATTGCGAATATTAATCAGGAAAAAAGAATAACATAACCAATTTTTTGCACACATAAGGGCTTCTACCATAACTAGAGATAAGCTACTGCAGAAAAGATCTGATACTCGACCTGTTGTGCTAAAAGTCGACTTAGAGGCTACTATAGATACTGGAACTATAAGAACATCTCGCACAACTTTTGAAAGCATGCAGTATCTAATGGAGTCAGCCTTCCACTAAGTCAATAAGTTGAATTTAGCATCGTCTTATTCACATTTGTCAGATAAACACCTTTCCACTTCGGATTTACTTTTTAAAGAGTTTTCAAACTCCAAACGCTTCTTGAATTGAGCCAAGTGAAATGACCTCATATCTTTTACCTGAGTAGTTGCATTTGTAGTACTAGTCCCTCCCTTACTGGTTTGTGGTTTGATCTTGTGCCCTAACATCAACTCCTTCATTTTCACAATAACTATTGTATAAATGAGACAATGCAACTGTAACTCGGTTCACCAATATAAAAACACTCAAATTACCATTAACATACATACATTCAAAATAGAATTTAAGATATCGCAATTTATATCAAGAATCAAGAACCAACCCAGCATACAACAAGAGATTTATTTTTTCAAAATTACCCTAATATGTTTCAAATTTAGACCTCATATCAGACAACATTGACATCAATTTATGGGGGCCATTCCACACACTCCATATTAATTGCATCTTAAATTGTCATTAGCTCCATCTATGGAAAAATAATAGCAAGTGACATAATTACAGCCTAAGAAACGCAAGGTTGCATTATAAAAAAGTTTAAAAAACTTTACAAACAACCTACTCTTATCCCAATTGTCCTTGTTTGGAGGCCCTAGCATGGAGGCCACTCCTTTACTCAATCCACTCATACTATCATCATCATCACTATCCTGCTCTCCAACACGCTCCTAACATAATCCGAATCTTCCTCCTCTAGCCATTGAAATGCATTTTGGAGTTTTTCAACCATAGCTAACATCATATAAGTCGAGTTCCACGGAATTCTACATCTAAACATACGTGATTTTTACACGTATTTTCCTCATTTTCACAACATTGTTTAAACATACTCCACCTTTGTAAGAAGATTTCACATACTTCACAACCCTTCTAGTTCTTACAATTGATTGATCTAATTCTTTCAACCTATCTCGAACAATCAAGTTTAAGATATGAACACAACATCTTATATGCAAGAACTCATGTTCTAAAATTGTATCATTTCTATTATGTCTTTTTTTTTATATATGAAATTGTCCCATTATTTGAACTTATATTATCAAGTGTAATTGTAAAGATTCTTGGTCTCTCCTATTCAAGCAAACACATTTTAATTTTCTTACCAAGTGTCTCACCCTTATAGTTTTCCACCATACAAAAGTTGATAATTCTTTTGTGTATTGTCCAATCTTCATCAATAAAGTGTGCAGTGGGACACATGTAATTAAAATTCTGCACGGATGCCTATGTATTCGTGATAAGGCAAATTTGCTGCCCCTTAAGAGCACTTTTCAACCTATTCTTCTCCCTCAAATAAACCTTATAGCCATATTTTGCAACTATTATAATTTATACGTGATGGAATCCAGGCTCATCTAGGTTGCACAACAAGTATAAACCTCTTAAATTCCTCCCCTTCCACAAATCTAAAGGGCAGCTCATCAATAATCAACATTTCTGATAAGATTTCTCTACAAGTCTCTCAACATTGAAGTCTCGTTTGGATAGTGAGATGAGATGGGATGATCTGTAAATAGTAATAAAATGGTTTGTGAATAGTAGTGAAATGGTTTGAGTTAATATATTTTATGCAATTTTGAAAAATGAGAGAAAAAATTGAATAAAAATATTATTAGAATATAATTTTTTAATATAATTTTTGTTTTGAAATTTGAAAAAATTAAATTATTTTTTGTATTTTGTTTGGAAGTTTGGGAAAGTTGTAATAATTAAGTGATAATTAGATAAAAAAGTTAAAAATTTGAAATTGAAAAGTGTTTGTATTTATGGTGTCTGGATATTGAGATGAGATGAGATTGAATGAGTTAAGAGGCTTTGCTATCCAAGCTAGATCAAACAAATAGGTACAAGCCCCCCACTGAACACTCCTCTTTTTCCAAGTTTGAAACCTATTACAAATTAGTTCTTAGCCACTTTCCTTAATGGAGACTTCTTACATTATTTTTCTAAGTGATGCAATATAAATCTTGTTTCATTTATATTAGAATTACGAGCATAACTAGCCCCGCAAAAATGACATGCAGCCCTAGGTTTTGACTTATCTTCACTTTTAATCTTTGTTAAATATTTTCAAACTACAGATCTTTTCCTACCAACCCCAGTAGTTGTCTTACTTACATTAGATTTGGGTGAAAGTGGTGGATCATTAGTCGCTGTTTCATTTGAAGCATCCATTTGTAACAACAAACAACTTGATGAAGACATATTATAGATTAAGAAAATTGTACATGGTCTAGTTGATAATTCTACACTTCTGCAAAGAAAGAAGCAAACGCATGTGTACAGATTATATATTTATACTAATGATTATATCAATAGTTTATACTATTTTAACATGAATACAATCAAAAGATCTTTGAATTTGATAAGGGTTTGATTAATTAATGAAAATTAGAGAAGGCCACGTAGATTCAACCACACGAAATAACCACATAGATTAGCACACAAAATAACCACACAGATTACCAAACAAACACCATGGTTTCAATGAATTATCAACAATCAATAAATCTAATTAACATAAAACAGAGCAATCCATAAATCTAAGTACTATAGCAACATTCCAAGGTTTCATCCAACAACAATTAGTAAATCTAAATCTAAGTAGTATAGACTATAGCAATGACTCTCGAACACTCGAAGTAAATCTAAGATTTGAAATTGAAAACAAACTGAGATTGAGAAGGGAGACACCAAGGACGCCTAGAGAAGAAGGAAATGCATGATGAGTGGTAGTTGTTATGAGATTAGGATTATAGCTCCTAAAAACCCGAAGTCTGTCTTTAGTTGTTTAAGCTATGTCGTTTTGCTTAATCTCAAGTTTGACTGAGTCTGAGGTTGTGGGTCGTTGTGGGCTCTTAGTGGGTGGTTATTTTGTTAGTACTTGTAGCTGTTGTGGGTTAGTTATTTGTTTCTGTAAGTAATGGGTTATGCCAACGTCGTGTTTCTGGTCATTGTCCATGGCCTCTTTATGTTATTTGAATTCAATGAAAGGAGCATCATCTATTATCACAAATTTACAGAATCTAAGGAGGCCTGGTAACCTCGAATTTTCCAAATAATTATCTAATTTCCTCTTACACATTATTTCGGTTGACAATAGTGGTATTCAGAGCCGCGTTCCTGCAACATGGCTGAAGGAACTAGGCAAGCACAGTTGGCTAAGGCGATGGCGTCTTTCAAAGGGGAGAATCTTTGTCTGCGTGAACAGAAATGGGTGATGAATGAAGCATTTAGGCCCTATTTGAGGAAGTTTGTGGTTGTATTCTTTGATGATATCTTAATTTACAGCAAGTCTATGTAGGAGCATGTACAACACCTTACTCGGGTTCTGGAGTTATTACAAGCTGATCAGTTTTATGCAAAATTGTCAAAGTGTGTTTTTTGCAGTACAAAGGTGGAGTACTTGGTACATATTATCTCAAGAGATGGAGTTAAAGTAGATCCTCAAAAGTTGGCTGCAATGCAAGGATGGCCAACTCTTAAAAACCTTGAGGCACTAAGAGGTATTTTAGGACTCACAGGATATTACAGGAAATTTGTTAAGGGTTATGGAGCAATAGTAGCCCCACTAACAGCTCTTCTAAGGAAAAACTCTTTTTCTTGGAATGATAAAGCACAAGAAGTATTTGAGAACCTCAAGGAAGCAATGGAAAGGCCACCAGTGCTCAGCTTACCTAATTTCACTAAGACTTTTGTTGTGGAATGTGATGCATCAGGGGAAATATTGGGAGCTGTTTTAATGCAAGAGGAACGACCAACTTATTTCAGCTAGGCTCCAAAGGGTAGAATCTGAACCTTTCCACCTATGAAAAAGAATTATTGGCACTAGTGATGACAGTAAGGAAATGAAGGCACTTCCTATTGGGACAATCCTTCAAAGTACACATTGATTAACAAGCACTCAAATACCTTCTGGAACAAAGAGTAGGACCCCTTCACAACAGAAATGGGTCTCTAAATTGCTTGGGTATGATTTCACAGTGGAATATAGGAGTGGTAAGAGTAATGTTGCAGCTGATGCCCTATCCCGAGTGCAATACTCAAAACCCCATAACTCAAACAGTGACCAAACACTAACCTCAAACACAAGCCAAACAGAACCAACTCATCCCAAACACAATCCCATAAACCTAAAGTCCATACAAACAAACCAAACCAACCAGAAAAACCAAATTCTCCAAAACTAAGCACTTAGCATATTGCAAGCCCAATGGATAGAGAAGTTGAAGAAGGCTTACCAATAGGACCCGATGTTGCAGCAGCTAATAAGCCACTACCATCATGGAGACCTGGACTTATCCCGTTACCAACTCCGAAATGAGTTACTGTTTTACAAGGGTAGACTACATCTCGAGTCCTTGGTTCCCTTCCAGCAGCAGATCCTACACCAATTCCATAGTAGTCCATTAGAGGGCCACACAAGAACATTGAAAACTCACGCCTGAATAAAAAATGAGTTTTACTGGTTTGGGTTAAGAAATGCTGTCAAATCACATATCAGGGAGTGTGATGTGTGCTAGAGAAGTAAAGTTGAAGCCTTCCACCCTTTAGGGTTGCTTCAGCCTTTACCCATACCTAGCAAAAATTGGGAAGACATCAACATGGATTTTATTGAGGGTCTACCCCCTCAGGAGGAAAAACTATGGTCCTTACGGTGGTGGACAAGTTAAGTAAGTATTCTCATTTTATGCCTCTTAATCATCCATACACAGTGATAATAGTGGCTAGGGTTTTCTTGGATAATGTCTTTAAGTTACATGGGTTACCATAGACAATTGTAAGTGATCGAGATCCTATGTTCACTAGCAATTTTTCAAAGGAGGTATTCAAATTATGTGGGATAGATCTATTTCTTAGCACATCTTATCATCCACAAACAGATGGCCAAACAGAGACCATGAATAAAGTGCTCGAATGTTACCTCTGATGTTTCTCCAGTGACAAACCAAAAATTGGATAAAGTGGTTACCTTTAGCTGAGTATTCTTATAATACCTCAGTACATACATTCACAAAGGTGACACCTTTTGAAATTGTCTATGGCCAACCACCTCCACGGTTGTTACCATATGAGCCAGGAACTATGAAAGTCCAAGCTATCGATGAAGAGCTTTGAAATCGTGAGTTTATTGCTAAACTCATCAAAGAGAACCTGCAAGATGCCCAGTCAAAGATGAAATATTTTGCTGACAAAACAAGGAGGAATCAAGAGTTTGAGATCGGCGAATGGGTTCACCTCAATTTACGGCCATACTGACAAATGATAGTAGCGATGCGAAGGAACTTGAAGATCGCACCGAGATATTATGGCCCTTTCAAGGTGATCCGGAGGGTGGGTCAAGTTGTGTATGAACTAGATCTACCTCTTGAGGCTAAGATCTACCTAGTATTTCATATTTCGTGCCTTAAGAGGAAGCTAGGACAAGGAATACAAGCTTGCACAAACCTACCGAATATTATCACCCCTGAAGGCTCCCTGGAACCAGAACTTGAGAGGATCTTGCAAAGAAGTCTAAAAAGGAAGGGAAACGTTGCTGGAGTCGAGGTCTTGGTACAATGGTCTGGCACCGATGAGGAGAGTGCTACATTGGAAGACCTAGTAGAAACCCTAAGGAGGCAGTTTTGTAACCTTGAGGACAAGGTTTCCTAAGAAGGGGGTTCTGTGTCGTTTTGCTTAATCTCAAGTTTGACCGAGTCTGGGGTCATGGGCTCTTAGTGGGTGGTTATTTTGTTAGTACTTGTAGCTGTTGTGGGTTAGTTATTTAGGTCAATTATTTGTTTTTGTAAGTAATGGGCTATGCCCACGTCATGTATCTGGTCTTTGTCCATGGCCTATTTATGTTATTTGAATTCAATGAAAGGAGCATCATCTATTATCACAAATTTACAGAATCTAAGGACGCTTGGTAACCCCGAATTTACCAAATAATTATCTACTTTCCTATTACACATTATTTCAGTTGATAACAGTAGTGGTGGCCAATGGCAAGGGGCTATAGCCTGTGATGGCGAGGGGCGCTTGAGCGTTTGAGAGTGTATGGGAGAGGAATCAAGGAAGTGAGGTCGTGGGGTGAGAAGGGAGGGGGGAGGGGGGGGGGGTTAACCCTAACTCCCAACATAAAGCCAAACGATGTTGTTTACTCACCTAAGCATGGAGACATTTTAATTAGATGGTAGCGGGTATTTTCCTATTCGATTAAATGACGTTGTTTGGGCATGGGATTTCGTTCTGGGCCTTTTGGCCTACTGGGTTTTGGGAATTCTGGGTTGCGTTTTGGGTTGTGTTCTGGTCTAAAACCTAAAACCAATTAAACCAAACCTTCTTTTATTTATGATTTTTTATAAGTTTTTCAACACTAATTTTAATTATTAGAATTTAGTATTTATTATCAATAAATAATAATTCAATATTGTCTAATTGTACTAGTATAGTAGTATCTAACTTATTAGCGAGATTAACTTATTAGTCATTAGTATTAACTTATTAGTACTAGTATATGATATATATATATATATATATATATATATATACACTAGGATATTATTATATTATAACTACAGTATAATATAACTAAACTATCACTATTAGTATTAGTGTGTGTATAAATAAATATATATATAATAGTATCCTGTAGTAATATAGTATTAGTATAACCTGGTTTATATAGTTATTTATATATAGTGCATTACTAATAGTATACTAATACCATATATATAGTGATACTTTGATATAATATATATATATATATATATATATATTTATATATATGTAGTTATCTACTAATACTATATGTTTGTGATAATATTGTAAATTACTAATTAGTGAGATAAACTTATTGTACTTAGCAAATACTATAGGTTAGTGTCTAACATATTTATATATTTGATTAGATATGTTAGTGATAATAGGATGGTTATATATGAATATGTAGAAGGACATGAATCTGATAGATTTTTACAAAGATGCACATTGGCCGATTAAAAAGGGCAAATTCATCACACCAACCACAAAAGAGAATTATGTGAGCACTACCTTGTTTATGCATAAATAGTTGGCACTTGTGTTATTGTGTATTGTTTAGTGTATGCCTACACCTATTGTCCAACCGTCTCAAAGACTTAGTTAAGAAATCAATGTCCTTATATGCCAAACAATGTACCAGAAATTGGGTTACATGTATCATTTTTACAAGACCGAATATTATACATTGCATAGTAATATTTGAAATTGGTGAATTGAATTGGTAAACATGGCATTAATTGAGGATGAAGTAGTTAGCTGATAGAACATAATAAATTCCACACTCAAAAGCTAAGCTAATCAAAAGTTGTTACATGCTAATGCTGAAAGTTATTCATTTTCAGAATAAAATGGTTTCAATGATGAATGCCAAAGAGGTAGAGTGTCGCACTGATGAAGCAGCGACAGTCATATTTAGGGAGGTTTTAGGACATAGGTCTGGTTATTCTAGAGGACTGGACCACTCAGTACTGCCCGAGAAATCTATAGTGGCTGGAGTGCTCAATGAGGAGTATGAATGCCTTGCCAAGGAAAATCAACAGAACAGGAAAAATGCAGAGTATTACCAAAATCGAGTTATTGAAATTGAAGGTGGTTTTGCAACTATGAGGAACCATATGTTGGAGTATGAGCAACGTGTAAACCTTCGAATGTCAGAATTGGAAACAGAATTAAAGTCTCAAAGAGAGACTCTAAATGCAGATCCTTAGCCGCACTAATGTCAGCAGTATTTCATTTTGTATTTTGACGTACAATTTTGGTACACTTTTGATGAAGATGTAGTGGGGAGATGACTTGAAAGTATTAATTTTGTTCAGCACTGCCGCGGAAGTATGCTCTTGATGGAGAGGGTAGTCGAAAAAAAGGTAATTCCTTTTTCTTGATGGATTATAACTGCTGATTGTGACAATTTCAATATATTTCCATTTTCAGACAGTTCTCTCAATACTAATTGATGATTAAAATACATGCAAAAGGGAGCTGGGATAGTTTCAATGAATGTGTGTATTTTGCTTAGAACTAATGAATTATATACTCTGCAAGTTGTGTGAGGTTTGTGTGAGGGTAGGCTTGATCTGGTTGCAAAAAGTATTTCATTGTAAATAATAAATCTTAATCACTTAGACAGTTTTTGGCATAAATCCTTAATTCTCATGTTGGAGAGGTAAGTTGTTTGATTGACTGCTTAATTTTTTAGAACAATATGTTGTAGACTGTCAAAAAAGATGATAGAGTTAAGATAACGTTGGTGGTATTTTCAAAGGATTGAGTTTTTAATAGCATCATTGAAGGCCTTAATTAGTAATCTTAGATTAGATGATAAGGAATACATGTTAATGCACAAGGAGAAGTAGGAGTGCTTGAGATAGGAAGAGGACAATAACTTCCAGTTGGGTATTTGTGTACCTCAGAAAAACCATGTTGATTGAGAATAAAACAAAAAGTTTTTTTTGGGTAGTAGGTGATCAAGTATACTAGCTTGACATCTGTGAATGTAACCTAAACATATATAGTGCACACCAAGAATGTTTTCTTTGATATTTGCTAGATAATTTACAATGATTGACCAAACCAAATATTAGGCAAAAAAAAAAATATTTTACTGCATGCTATTGAATTCCAAGGCAAAGCTAAATTGGCTAGTGAATAAATTAAGTAACCTGCTGACATGGGTTGTTTGTCCTGTTTACATGTTTCTTTGAAGTAACAAGTGTTTTCTCATCTGACCATTATTCCAGTAACTAGAGATATGGTGTGATTAGCTTTTGGGTTTTCATCGTATGTTATAGTCGAATTTGAATGTTAGGCATATTTAGTTTTGGATGCAATATATGAATTCGAAAAACCTACAAATTTGAACCATAAATAAATCCCATACTGATAGATGAACCAATGAGAAGGTTCATATCTGTCATTCCCCTGACTAGATAAAAAAGGCCATATGTGAGGTTTGAAGATGCATCCAACGAGTTTATATTTTGTTTTTTTTTTACAAGTACATCCAATATACTGATATGAAGTAGAAATTGCAATGAATCAGAAAATCAGCATTTTTGTACTTATTTTTAGAATTAAAGGTTTTCTCCTGCAGCATAGAAAAATCAGTGCAGGGTTTGCTATGATTTGAAGAACTTATTTCCTAAAATGGTTATACATGAATGTATGCTATGGTCTAACTTTATGCCATTGCAATAGGTCAATTCACCTTCCAAGGGCAGTGTTGATTTGGTTGTGATCTAGCCAAGACCCCAACAACTCCTAGAAACTAAAGATTCCTCTATGCATGTATGTACGTGTAGGGATTTTGACAACTGCTGGCTTGTTGAAACTTAAAGTATTTAGCATTGTGGTAGTGCTAAATTAGTGAATGAACGTGAATGAATTTGACAAATCCATGGTTTATATAGCATGTACATGGTTCATTCAGTTTATATATAGTACTATGTAAAGTCTTCAATGGCATCAGGCTCTATCTATCATTGGTAGAATGGTAATAATTGGTAGAATGCTGATATATGCATCCAATATATGATTAGTTTATATAAATATATATTTATATATATATATATATATATATATATAACGACCATGTAGTCCAGCAAGAATTATATAGAATTATATATATAATTCTTGCTGGACCAAATTTGCTAGACCAAATCATGCTGGCCAGCGTGATTGGTTTATATATATAATTTGCTACCTACAGATTATGTGTATTAATTTGCAGTCCAGCACAGTTGGTCTATTAATCTATCTATAGACCAAATTAATAACATACAGATTATGTGAAAAACCTATCATGTGCAAACCCAGTGGAGATCTAGAAGTGAGAAAAAGGGAACAATAGAAATTGTTTAGTGTCAAACCTTGAAAGTTTATGGAGACAACTTGGCGAGTGCTGAAATTTACCAATTTCAGGGTTGATTGGAGAGTGTCTAAATATCTGGGACCAATTTCTGGGAAAAAAATTCGGCACCAACCCCCAATTTTACTGCCTAGAAGCACTGAACATGATTGGTAATTTTGTATTTCTGTCGTCTAATCTGCCGGAAGAGATTTCCCCCATTGTGCCGAAAATCCTTGGGAATTCGTAATTGGGGGTGAAGTCTTCCACGTTGTAAATGGGTTTTTGCAGCTGAAGCTTTAATTGATTTTTTCCCGTCATTTGAAGGTCGCAGGTTAATATCCCTTTGATTTAAATCTAGCTATACGACGAACCAATCCTGCAGGAACCCAAAATGTGCCCGCTTGCGACGAGTAAATCGCCATGAATAATGTAATTTCCAGCAACAATTTGCAGATGAACTCAACAGAACGAGATTGACGATATTGGTCGATGGGTTTTCCATTTCTGTTCCCGATGTCGAAATCGACAGTAGTGACCGATGCTTTTCCCGGCATCTGAAAAATCGACTACCATTCCTAGTGATAAAGATCCAACTGTGCGACGATCCAATCCCGCAGGTAGCTTTGCTATTCTTGCGACGAGAAAATCAATTGGAAGCATGGGATTTGCAGCGGCAAATTTGTCTGGTTTTACCGGCGTCGAAATCGACGTTATTGGCCTCTGTTATTTGCGAAGAACGCAAGCAGCGACAAAAAGCGTATATGTCAGGCTGTACTCTCGGTAGACTCCCTGCGATCGATTTGTTGCGGTAAAACCTAATAAGCGATGATTTTTTCATGCTTGTTGAGGCGACTTTAGGCTGCCGTAAAAATACACTTTTCTTGTAGTGATGCCTCTCTTTGGTTTCTACCATCTACCCTCTCTACTAACTAGAACAAGGTCTCTATCTACAAGAGAAGCATCTTCTTGAGCTTGCTAGAATTCTTCGTACTTAGATAGGGCACTGCTATACACCACCCTTCGACTCTCAAATTTCCTCTCAAATATGAACTTATTTCTCCTAAACCATATTTTCCCTTAAAACACACGCTACTTCTCCCAACTTCTGCATATGTAAGCCTGATGACTATCTCTCCCATACACTACTAAAATCTTCCTCTACACTATTCCTCTTTTGTAGCACACTTAGTTGTTCTGTCCAAACATCAGATGCAGCCCCACAACTCCACAATGCATGACATGTTGTTTCCTCTGATTACTCACTTATAGGCATAAAGCTGAGCCAGTTACTCTTCTATAAAACATATTTCTCTTCATGGGAATTGCCTCATTTATTGCTTTCCATATGAAAATATTGACTGAATTTAGCAATCTCATCTTCCATATGCATTGACACCCTGATTTAGCTCGATCAATGTAATGTTTGATTGCTCTCCCACCATCTGCTTTTTCCTCTAAACTGCAAAGTAATATGAACTCTTTACACTATACATTCCATTTCTACTCATCCCCCAAATTAGTTTGTCTTAAGATCCTAGCTTGCTTAGAGGATATAGTTCTTGCTTCTTCTTCATTCATCACCTGGTGGATTAGGTCTTCATCCCATCTCTTATCATGGTGATTAATTAGCTCACTAATAGTTGCATCCTAGTCCAAAACCTTCATTGGTGATTCACTTGAATAGTATTCTGAGTAGGCAACCAATTATCCCCCCATATCCTAATTGTTTCCCCATTTCCAACTTCCCATCTCATAACTGCTTTAACTAGAGGCATTTCCCTCCAAATACTCCTCCAACGATAAGATGGACCTTTCCCTAACCTTGCCTTCAAAATGTTCCCATCTTTGTAGTACTTTTCCTTCATAATCCTTATAGTTAGAGAGTGAGGATTGTTTATGAGTCTCCATATTTGCTTGGACAACAAAGTTTGATTAAAACAGACCATGTTCCTAAATCTCAACCCTTTTATACTCTTTTGACTCCCCCACCTTTTCCCACCTCTTCCATTATATTTTCTTTTCTTGATCCAGATTACTCCACCAAAACTTTGCCAGTAGAGATGAGATTTCTATACACAATCTTTTTAGAAACTTAAACACACTCATGTATAGGTTGGTATCGCTTGAAGGACTGACTTGATGAGTACTTCTTTCCTTGCTTGTGACAAAAACATATTCTTCCAATTATGAATCTTATTCCATATTCTTTCCTTAACACCCCTAAAAGAATTGTACTCAGATCTGCCCTCCATTGTGGATAGACCTAAATATTTTTCCAAATCTCCACTTGCTCTAGCCCCTGACTTTCTTAGTATCAATTCTTTGGTATCTATTCTTGTGTTCCCACTAAAAACTATTGAAGTTTTCTGCAAATTCAACCTTTATCCCGATAGCCTTTCATATATATCCAATATTGTCCTCAACCATTCCCAATCTTCTAGAATTGCTTTATAAAACATGATGCAATCATCTACAATATGCAGATGATTTAATCTAGTTCCCCTTCTTGCTACTGAAACCCATTTGATCCACCATTGTCTTTCTGCATTATTGATCATAGCAGTGAGACCTTCAACACACAAAAGGAAGAGATAGGGGGATAGTGGATTCCCTTGTCTTAGCCCTCTTGTGGGATAATAACATCTCTTGGCTGTCCATTTATCAAAATTAAATAATGGACAGTACTTACACTGCATAATTAAATCTATCCACTTTCTCCAAACTCCAATTTCTTTGTCTAGATTGCATAGAGTGTAAAACTTCATAGGCAGCAACTATATTATCTGTTATGAGCCTTCCTGGGATAAAAACACTTTGATTGTGGGAAATTACTTCTGGCAGAACATGTTTAAGCCTATTAGCTAGTGTTTTTGCAATAATTTTATACAAAACATTGCATAGGCTAATAGGCATATACTCTCCAACCCCCTCAGGATTTTTTTTTTTTTTTTTTTTTTTTTGTTTTTTTAGGAATAAGGACTATATATGTTGCATTTAAGGATTTATCTAATCTTTCACCATTTAAAAAATCAAGAACAACCTTGCTTACCTCATCACCTACTAGACTCCAATAAGATTGGTAGAAATAGGCCCCAAACCCATCAAGTCCTAGGAATTTTAAAGGGGCCATATCCTTGAGTGCTTCATTGACTTTAGCTCTTGTAAACTCTTTCTGTAGTTTCCTGTTCATTGCCTTTGTTATTCTACTTTCCACCTCACCTAAGCATTCCATAACTGCCCCATCTTCAGGATTTGACGATCTGTATACCTCCACATAGTGATCTTGGAAAGCTTTCCTTATACCTGCCTCTCCTATTCTTATTTGATTTTGATTGTCACATATCTTCATTATGCTATTATTCTTCCCTCTTTGTGTAGCACAAGGGTGAAAGAATTTGGTATTTCTGTCTCCTATTTTATACCAATTGCTCTTGGCCCAATACCTCCATTTCATATTTTCTTCCTCTAATAAATTGCCAACTACCCTCTGTAACTGCTTAATTTCTTCCACATTACTAAGGCCTTCTTCTTCTTGTAACCTTTTCAACATATTAGACTTTTCTCTTATAGTAGCTTCATTCACTAGTACTTCTACTCCACCTTGTAAATGCCTCACTACACTATACTAGAGACTCCTAAACCTTTGTCATAGCTGCAATTGGTCTAGTTTTGACCTTCCACTCATTTTCTATAATTCTTGCAAACTCTTCATCATTGAGCTAGCTAGCTTCGAATCTAAACAGCCTCTTTTTTCTTCTCCATGACTGCCACTTCCCTTTACATGACATAAGTAAAGGTCTGTGGTCTGAGCATCTTGCCACTAAACCTTCTAGTTTATTTTATGAAAACATGTCTCTCCATTCTACATTGGCAATAACCCTATCCAATCTTTCTTTTATGAAACCTTCCCCCTCCCGATTGTTACTCCATGTAAAAGGATCCCTGTGTATCTTAGGTCAAATAATTGATTGTTCTTTAGAGCCTCCCTAAAATTTACCATCTAATTCTAAGGTCTTGCTCGTCCCCCCACCTTTTCCTTACTCCACAGAATTTCATTAAAATCTCTTGTAATGCATCATGGTACATTTTCTCCTAGTTTGATTGTTGATAATAATTCCCACGACCAAGGTCTCTTACTAGTCCCAGGGTATCCATAAAAACCTGTCCAAAGCCATTTCTTAGATTGATTATCTACACTGACCCACCCACTAATATATCTTGTAGAAAAATTATGAAGTTCAAAATTAACATACTATTTCTACAAAATGGCCAAACCACGACTCCTTCCATTTGGATCCACCACTAGACATCCTTCAAAACCTAACTTTCTTCTTAACCCTTCTAGCTTTGAATTTTGTAGTAAGGTTTCCATTAAGAAAACCATCTCGGGACACTTATCCTTCTCCAACTGGTAAAGGTCATGAACTGACCAGGGGGTTCTCAAGTCCTCGACAGTTCTAGCTTAACAAAATCATGGCTCTCGGCAGGGCTGAACATCAACCTCCGTCGCTTCGTCAAACAAAGAAAACTCCTCCCCAACTCATACTGTTTTGCTCTTCTTACCCAGCCTGTCATCATCAAATTCATCTCACAAAAACAAACATCTTTTCCTATCCAAAGATAGAGAAGATACCTTATCTAGCTTTCCTTGTAATTGCACTCTTCTCTTCCAAGAATTTCTGGTTGTTGTCACTTTCATTTCCCCACCAACATTTCCACTATCGAGCTGCTTGTTATTGTTTTGGTATAAATAGTGGCTTCCAACTCCAATAGCCATCCTTTGTTGGTCTTCAGATAACAATGGGCCTCTTTTGTCAAAGCCCACCATTGAATCTAGACCCAATTCCTCTCCTTGTCCAAAACTTGATCTCCTCATCTCCTTTTGGATAGATGATAATCCATCTCGCCCTTGAGTTTCCTCCTTACTCTTTGCCAATCTCCTTATACTCATCTCTGTTTGAATATTATTCTCTTCTATCCGTTTAGTAACAAGCTCACAACTTTCTCCTAAAATCACGGCCTCCATAACCACCTTATCGCAACCTCACTCGCTTTGAACCTCATCATCATCCTTCCCTTGGGTACCGGAATTCACTATCGGATGATGGTTGCTCTGATCTCCCTTCGACTCCACCTTTAAGCTATGCCCACTAAATCATGAACTTACCCCTTTAATCCTTCCTCCACTGCCCGCCTGTAACGATTACCCATATTGATTTTCCTTCATTTTTCCTATGCTAGTAGATTGATTCATCTCTAAGCAGCCCTGCTCCCCATGAAACATCTTACCACACCTCAAGCTGAACTTTGGCAATTTCTCATATCTCAATGGCACCCACATGTTAGTGTTGTTGAAAGTGATCATAAATCCCCTTGGCAATGAATGGTGTAACTCAAGTTCTACTCTCACTCGTAGGTAGCTTCCCCAACCAACATCATCCTTTGGCGTGTCCACCTCTACTACTTTCCCCAACGACTTCCCAATCTGTTCCCCGATCTGAAAATTCATACACAACATTAGTAAATTGTGTAATTAAACCCAAAATAGTTCAGTGTTAAAAGTAAGTTTGTCCAGCAGGGTGGTTCCATCAAATGGGTTTAACACCAACGAACTATTGTCAAAGAGCCATGGCCTCCCTTCCAATACGGGATCCATGTCTCTGGTGCAAACGTAATCACATAAATATTTGGTTTGATTTCTTTGAAAACTACAGGTTTGCCAACTGTCCACACTTTCATCATATTAGAATGTACTACCTCGTTTCTGATACGTTTGTCCATACAAATCTTGCCAATCAGACTCTTTCCTCCATCTCCCCATATCCTTCCCCCTCCATGGTCGTGACCTTTATTACTTCCTTTTCAGGATCATTAATAAGCGACATCTGTTCCCATGCCTCTCCCAGTTCCTCCATACTACAGCGCCTCTGTTAAAGAAACACTCCTCTCACTATCGTAATCTACCTAGAAAAAGTAGAAAATGATTGAATACCTTCTCTACTTAGTGGGAGTAGAGAGACTCTCTACTTTGACTCTTGTTACTCCAGAGAGAACAAAAAGCAAAGACTTTCATTTTGTTAGCGGATAAACTATATATTGTTTAATAGTGATAACAAGCTTATATCAACAAACCATTTATTAAATATATGAATTGAGCTGAATTTAATTTTTCGGTTATAAACAAATAGACCTACTTATTTGAAAGACTTGTCAAATAAACTTATTTATTTACAACTCATGTGACACAATGACAGCCAGCTTCACATCAATGCACAACATCAATTTATAGTGCATTTGTAATAAAATTGTGTGACATCGGCTAGCAATTCTACAGCACATGGAATAAATTAGAGGTATCTGCAATAGGTTTCATCTCCTACCATCGTTGTTTTTTTCTTTATTCTTTTGTATTTAATGTAATTCTAGTATTTTGTTGCTATGTTAACGAGCTTCCCATTACCATCATGTCTGGTTTGAAATTCACAACCATTAATTGAACTCACTCAAGAGTCAGTTTGATTACGTTCATGCCTACCATTATATATATATATATATATATATATATATACACTAAAACACAATTGGTCTTTAGTGACGGTTGGAAAATTGTGACAGTCTCCAAACCGTCACTAAAAGGCCTTTTCTGTGACGGTTTCTGGAAACCGTCACTAAAGACAGATGAGGTTTTTTTAACATTCGAACGTATTGGAAATTTACGTTCGAACGTCAAATTTACGTTCGAACATTCTGGCAACTTACGTGCGAACGTGAAATGTTTTGGCTTCAATGTTCAAACGTTAGTAATTAACGCTTGAACGTTAAATGTTTTGCGCTAACGTTCGACTGTTAATTAATAACATTCGAACGTTGATTGTAAATTTAATTTAAATAACTCTAATTGAAAAATTATGTGATTTTTATAGTACATAATTTATGAACAAGTCTAAAAAATTGACTTGTATATATTTATATATACACAATTTGTAATATATAAATATATATTTATGTTTATATATATTTGAAGTGCAACGATTTAGTATTAAAGTTGAAAAATATAACATTAAAGAAGATTGAGAATTGAATGGTGAAAAACTATAGAAATATTAAATAACATTTTTCTTTATAAATAATAAAATTAAAATACAAAATATGATTGAATTTCTTAAACAACACTCAGATGATAGCGTTGTTCGCCAAATTCAAACTCCGTACCTCCTCAGTCAAGGTATCAATCTTGTCGTTGAGGATACCTACACGATGGGCGATCTCATATACAGACGCCTCTATAGCTGCGAGTGATCGATCGATCTTATGATTGATATGCGCAGTCAGCTGTGAGATCACCGCATCAATCCAAGCAGGTCGTGCATCTCCCGCAGATGTACTTGGCGGCTGCTGACTACTACTCCCCACATGACCTGGCTCAGGCTACGTCGGAGGAACTAGATCCTCTACAGAGGGTGGCTGACGTCCCCTAGCCTGTCCAATGCTACGTCGATGCATGGTCATGTCGAGGGGGCTCATCTGATCTTTCACCCGCTCCTCTGGCTGAGTTGGCACTCCTCATGCAAGTAATAGCCGGCTGATCAGGATACCGTATGGGAGATTATCCGTGGAGACAATGCTCGCCTTATAACGGATCCTCTCAAAGATGTGAAGTGGCAAATCTATGGGATCTCAATGTGCCACTCGTATCAAAAACTGTGCCCGAAGCCAACTAAATGTGGTTTTATGTGCCACATGATCTACGTTTGTTGTAACAATAAAGTGCAACATGCGGAAGAAAGGTAACAGATGGTTCTGGTTGAATGCGTTCTTCCTCTCGATTTGCATGCGGTCCCTCCTGGTGAGGATGTAGAAATCCTCGTCTCGGTCATCATCTCGAGCCTCGAGGTCAGTATCCTCAGCCTCTTATCGGTCTGTATCTCTGGCTGATCCTGGCTCAAATGGGCGGCCAGTAGATGATGCAGAAGTCGCTACATCCTCATGAGATGTAGCGTGTGTAGATGTCTCAACTCCTTGACGAATCCTGAGGTGCTCGGCGATGACATCTAATGAAATCTCAATAAAAATACTGCATACAGTCACGGTGTGAGAGGATGTGTCTTGAGGTATGGCACACATCCCATATAGAACTCCTGAACCATTGAGGGGTATACCTTCCTCCTCAAAGTGTAGATATTTTCCCAGCCTCTACTGAGGAAAACATCTCTCAGGTTCGTCTGCTCCCAAATGAGTTCGTCGAACTCATTAATCATGACCTCTCGCTCTACCATAACAGTACAAGCCTCGATACAAGCAGTGTCCTGAGTGGCTTATTCCCTCCCTCGTTTCCTAGTATGCAGAGGATGAGTCATATCCTGAAAATAGAGAAAGAAAAAAAATTATTTACATTGATGCATTTTTTGTATTAATTTTAAGCTGCTCTGCATTAAAGTTCGAACATAGTAAAATATACGTTCAAATGTTAAGATAAAACGTTCGGACGTGTTTCCTTTACGTTCGCAAGCAAAACACATACGTCCGAACGTATAACATACACGTTCGAACATAAGCAGTAAATAAATATTGGCTGACATACGTTCGGACATTTATATTATACGTTCGAACATATGTGTTTTACGTGCGAACATAAATATGAACATCTGAACGTTGAAGTATAAATAAAGTAGAAAAGTAGTACGTTCGGACATTACAATTAAATGTTTGGACGTAACTTTTACGAAAATAGTGTCCGAATGTAAAACAATACACGTTCGAATGTATAAGCCTTAACGGCTATATAAGTGTAACGTCATATGTTCGAACGTAAACAGCAAATAAATTTAAACGACATACGTTCGAACGTGTATCTTATATATTCATGGTATTGTTTTACGTGCGAACGTAAAGAATTTACGTTTGAACGTTGAAGCTTAAATAAAGTTAAAAAGGTAGTACATTCGGACGTATTCATTAAACGTTTGGATATAAAATTTATGAAAAATAACGTTCGAATGTAAAAAATTAACGTTCGAACGTATAAGCCTTAACGGCTATATAATTGAAACATCATATGTTTGAACGTCTTGATGAAACATTCGAATGTTACGAGACAAAATGTCTGAGTCGACTCAACCATTATTGAAATCTCAAAAATTAATTTACAACGTTCTAAATGCCGAAATGCCACCGTAGAAATGAAGCATACACTTCAAGAAATATTTCTACGGTGACTATTTGGCCAATGGCAAGCCGTGGTGGCCGAAAAATGAAGTTGAAAATCCGGCTACCACTTATCCCTTTTTAAACAAAACTCAATCCAAATCTCAAATAAAATACATGTTATTTGATTAAAAGATGAATGCCTACCTTTTAGTGACGATTGTGGCAGAGTTTGACTGCGGCGGTGACGGAGGAGAAGCGGCGTGCAACAGAATGACGATGATAACGGTGAAAATGATATGGATGCCGTTCTGTTTCCACTTTATATACACAAAACGTTCAAACGTAATTCTTAGTACGTTCGAACGTTTTTCGATTTATTTTTCAAAATATTAACTATAATATATTATATTATTAATATATGTTATATATTATAATGTTATATATAGCATTATAATATATAATATTATACTATAATATATATAGTATATTATATATACTGTATTATTTATATAGTACAGTATATATCTAATATTATATAATATAATATATAATATATTATATATATATGATCTATTATAAACTAATGAAATTAACATTAGAACCATATGCTCTTATTACTTGTCTAAAACAATATACTTTATTATTACAATCTAGTACCCAAAATTCTAGTGTACAATTTCCTAAATAATTTGATTAGAATCAAATTACTCTCCCTAATGAATGACAATTATATTAATTGATTTTTTTGAATTTGTGAGTGCTAGTTATATTTCTAAAGTTTAGCAATATGTTTATATATGTTATTGTGATTTTATGCTTACTCTTAAAATAATTGTGATTATTGTTTGTGAATTTTGTGAATAGCTTGTGAGTTTATGGTGTTCATTGATGAATTAATATATGTATAAATATTGTTGTGAGAATATTGTGACTATGTTGTGATATGGGTTTAAAATATTATGATTATTGTTTTTGAATTTTTATTGAATATGTTTAACAAGAAAATTATAAGTTTATGATATTAATTTAAGTAAAGATTAAAAACATTTAATATACAGATAATATGAAGTTTAATATTTAACATGGAGTAAGTATATATAATATATTCATACTAATTTAGTTAGAATATGATTATTATTCAAATTATAAGTATAGTGTAAATTATGTCTTAAAAAAATAAAAATAAAAAGTATATTACTTAACTATATATAAAGTATAATACTCTTTTCATATAGAAGGAGATTAAAAACGGGGCTGGACATTGGATCAGTAAATAGCGAGGTGCATTTTTTTGGAGAGGATCGATCCATTTTGTTTTCAAAGTAACTTTCAAACATCCTCCATGATTGTGCATGTTACAAGTAATAAATATATAGAGGACCGACTAGCTAGCTAGCTTGGTGATCACGTTGTAGTTGCATACCTTCATTTGTTGCATTTGTGGCTATGAAGTGGGTCGTATGTATCTTCAGACATCGAGATAGGTGTCCATTAAGTAGTAGCCCCAGCCGTACTGCAACAGCTGATAGTCATTGAAAGTCGGAAATATTTATGAACGGTATGAAACTAGATTGGATGAAGTTGAAAGTCATACAAATTATGACCCTCCGATAATGTGATTCAAGAAAATCATTACTATATAGTATTTATATAGTGCATTATATATATATATAAAAGTTTTGTTGTTCGTTTTATTAATTATATATTATTGATTTATATACATGGTATAGTATATATACTATATTAATTATGTTTTCATCTAAAGTATTATGCTATCATATATATATATAATATAGTATATATACAACATTATAATATAGTATATAATGCAGAATTTAATAAGTAACAAAGAATTATATATTATTGATTTATATATATGGTATAGTATATATACTATATTATTATGTTTTCATCTAAAGTATTATGCTATCATACTATATATATATATAATATAGTATATATACTACACTATAATATAGTATATAATGCAGAATTTATGGAGTAACAAAGAATATCTCGAACAACTAGATTGTATGAAATAAGAAAATAGTGAGAAGAAGTTGGTATTTTTTTCAACTTTGTTTAAAAAAAAAATTATAATGAAGAGAAATATTGTGAGTATCTAAAAATAATCCCTATATATAACTATTATATTAAGGAATACTAACTATTGAATAAAAATTTATGCCCGACCATGATTTTTAATGTTCAAACTTTAATTATGTATTCTTGCTGTATTTTTTATATCTGTTAGGAAGGGTACATTTGAACGTTTCAATTATAACGTTTGAACATTAAACTAAAAGTACGGGAAATTTCCCGCTCGATTCTGGTAACTCTTTGATGATATGAACGTTCAGCATGTAAGTTGTACGTTCGAACGTTAGTCGGTGAAAATCTATGAACGTTCGAACGACAAATTCCTTAACGTTCGAACATAAAAATAAAAGTGCGGGAAATTTTTCGCTAGATTTCATGCTCTATCATACGAAGGGTACGTTCGAACGTTTATATAAAACGTCCGAACATTAATCGCAGAAAAATTATCCCATTTTCTGACATTCGAACGTCATATTAAAATTGGGCGAGATAATATAACGTTTGAAAGTACAACTTAAACGTTCGAACGTCTGGTCTAATAATTTTAGACTTAATGAATACACGCACGTGAGGAAGTGGCTCATTTCTGCTTCTCCCGTATGCGCAACAGAGAGAGAGCCGAGAGAGAGTCTCCTGCAGGAGAGAGAGAGAGGGTTGAGTGAGAGAGAGTTGAGTGAGAGACGAACGTGAGTTAGGGAGAGAGAGCTAGAGTGAGAGTCCCGTTGAGTTTTGGTAAGAAAAAAATATTGAGTTTTTGTCTTATTTTTTAAAAAAAAAATTTATGATATTTGTATTGTGTTTTTGTTATCTAATACAAAATAATAAATTAGTATTGTATTTTTTTGAATGATTGGTTGTTTTGGCAAGTTGGAAGTTTTGGATTTGTAAGAGGATATTGTGAGTGCTAAGTATATTTCTAAACTTTAGCAATATGTTTATACATTTGATAATTACTCTTGAAATATTGTGATTATTGTTTGTATAGTTTGTGAATAGTTTGTGAGTTATTGTGAATATGTTGTGATATGGATTTGAAATATTGTGATTATTGTTTGTATAGTTTGTGAATAGTTTGTGAGTTATTGTGAATATGTTATGATATGGATTTGAAATATTGTGATTATTATTTGTGAATTTTGTTTGAATATGTTAACATGTTTAGAAATATATTGTCTTTAGATTTTGTCAATACATGGTTATTGCTTACTCAAGTTTAGAAATATGTTAATACATATTGTTATCATTTTATGCTTACTCTTGAAATAATTATGATTATTATTTGTGAATTTTGTGTGAATATATGTTTATATGGTTAGAAATATATTGTGTTTAGTTTTTCGTATTTATGTGAATTTTTTATATAATAATTTTTTTGTGTTTTTTAAATTTGTTCTTTGACAAGAAAATTATAAATTTAGGATTTTAATTTAAGTAAAGATTAAAAACATTTAATATACATTTAATATGAGATTTAGTATCTAACATTTAATAAGTATATATAATATATTCATACTAATTTAGTTAGAATATGAGTATTATTCTAATTATAACTATAGTACAAAACTTGCTTTTAAAAAAAAGAAAAAAGTGTATATAACTTAACTATATATAAAAAATATATATATATATACATACAATAACTACAATTAATAATTAATATTATACTATTAGTATAGTTATAAACTTCTATATTAGTATTAGTTATAAAGTTACAGTGATTTAGTACAACTATATTAGTAAGTATAGCTATAGTGTATATTAGATATTAGTATTAGTTATAAATTTATAGTGATTTAGTATAGCTATATAATATATCAGACTATATAATAGTATTAATATGATACTATTAGTATAGTTATATATTAGTATTAGTTATAAACTTATAGTGATTTAGTATAATTGTATTAGTATAAGTATAACTATAGTTTCTATTATATATTAGTATTAGTTATAAACTTATAATGATTTAGTATAACTATATTAGTATAAGTATAACTATAATCCATATTTATATATTAGTATTAGTTATAAACTTATAGTGATTTTGTATAACTATATTATTATTAGTATAACTATAGTCTATAATTATATATTAGTATTAGTTATAAACTTATAGCGATTTAGTATAACTATATTAGTATAAGTATAACTATAGTCTATATTATATATTAGTATTAGTTATAAACTTATAGTGATTTAGTATAATTATATTAGTATATTAGACTATATAATAGTGTTAATATTATTCTATTAGTATAGTTATACTATTAGTACTAGTTATAAACTTATAGTGATTGTATAGCTGTAAAATATATTAGACTATATAAGAGTATTAATATTATACTATTAAATATATATAAGTCACTCAATTAAAATTATATAATAACATTTGAAATTAAGTATAACAATTAAAATAACTCTTTAAGAATTATAATAATTAATATTATATTATAACCTTTGAAATTAATTATACCAATTAAAATAACTCTTTAAGAATTATAATAATTAATATTATACTACAACATTTGAAATTAAGTATAACAATTAAAATGATACTTTAAGAATGATAATAATTAAAATGTTATAATAACATTTGGAATTAAGTATAACACTTAAAATAACTCTTTAAGAATTATAATAATTAATATTATATTATAACCTTTGAAATTAATTATACCAATTAAAATAACTCTTTAAGAATTATAATAATTAATATTATACTATAACATTTGAAATTAAGTATAACAATTAAAATGATACTTTAAGAATGATAATAATTAAAATGTTATAATAATATTTGGAATTAAATATAACAATTAAAATAACTCTTTAAGAATTATAATAATTAATATTATATTATAACATTTGAAATTAAGTATAACAATTAAAATTATACTTTAAGAATGATAATAATTAAAATTATATTATAACCTTTAAAATACTCTTCAATAAAAAAGTCTTGTACCTACCAAATAAGTAGAGTTGGAATAAATATACTTATTTATTATAAACTAAAGAGTAAGTAAATAAGGATAAAATAAATGCTTATATAAATATTATATACTTATTGTCTATATAAATAAATAACTCATTCAATTAAGTATAACAATTAAGATTATAATTATGGAATGATAATAATTAAAATTATATAAAAACCTTTAAAATTATATATAACAATTATAATAACAATTATATAATATCAACGAGACAAAATGATCTTGAAGAAATGTCTATCAATTTGCTTAACTGTTATTGTCTCTCCAGCCTTGACTACTCTCTTCTGGTCTTGACAATTACTAATTGAGAGCTGTCAAGACTGGAGAGTCTATGACAGTTAAGCAATTAGATTAAAATATAGACATTTCTTCAAGATCATTCTCTCCCATATCTACTCATGATACGAAACTTATGAATATATTCTTCCATCTCTCTCTAGTTTAACAATATAACATGCAATACTATTTATTTGACAATCTAGACATAAAACATGAAGATATTGTTTGTAGTATTTTTTTTATAGATGCGTGTGACATTACATAATTAACCTTAGATCTGTTTGGGAATTAGTGTACATTTATGTGTCCACTAATTCCTGATTGTGGACAGTTTGGGATTATATTATCTGTATTGCACATTTTTGTTACTCCTACTTTCTACATTTAATATGAAGTTTCGGTGTCTTCCTCTACTGTTCTTCAGGTATACTGTTCGTAGGGGCACATTTGAACATGTATACTTAGAGAACTATGGGGAGGTGCTGTCGAAATTTCTACGTGGAAAGTAGTAAAGTAACGAGATTTGTGCAATATGAATAATATAATTTCGAATGGGATAGAACCAACTACCTTATCAAAAAAGTAACTTCGTATTGGAGCATGACATGCATATGAATTTTCTATGTACGTGTTATTAATAAATAGATACTTTTAGAAATGAACAAAACTTGGATGCGTCTGGGCGATAGACTTGGAAAGGATTACATACCCTATGCACGTGGAGTAAGAAGCTTCATTGATTTTGCACGGGCCTCTGCTGATAGTCGTGGTTACATTAAGTGTCCATATCGAGGGTGTAAAGATTTGTGTGCGATAAGGTTGGATGAAGTAGAAAGTCATATATTTGTGAATGGTATGGATCTGGGGTATACCTGATGGGTACTATATGGTGAGCAATATGAACAATCAGCAGATGTATTGGTCGATCATCACAATTATTTGCGGCACATGGATGATGATTATGAGCAGGATGAGATGGAAGAGATGTTGGGTGACATTGGAGCAAGGATGTTTATGGATGAGGTTGACGACAATGCCTCAAGTGGCGGAGGGACTGATTGTAATAATTTCGCTTCAATGTGGGAAGATGCAAAGCGCGAGCTTTATCCAAGCTGTACAAAACATTCCAAAATGTCGTTTATTGTTCGGTCGCTTCACATTAAGTCATTGTGCAGGATGTCGACGAAAGCAATAAACATGGTATTGGACTTATTTAAAGAGGTGCTTCCCGAAGGGTCTGCATTGCCTAAGAACTTTTATGAAGCGAAACAGTTGAGAAAGGGATTAAGATTTGAGTACAAGTCCATACATGCATGCAAGAATGATTGTGTTTTGTTCTGGAAGGAGAACGAGGAGAAACAAGCATGTCCTGTATGAGGAGAGTCGAGTTGGAAGGGTAAGAAAAATGTGCCGATTAAGGTGTTGTGGTATTTTCCCTTGAAACCTTGGTTGCAAAGACTATATATGTGTAAGAAAACAGCTCATGATATGAGGTGGTATGAAGAGAAAAGAGTTAAGAATGACGCATATATGAGGCATCCAGCTGATTCACTTGCGTATCAGTCTTTCGATAATCAATATCCAGAGTTTGGGGTAGAAGTTCGGAATGTACGTTTGAAACTCACAACAAATGGATTTAACTCTTTTGGGAATATGAGTACAAGTTATAACACTTGGCCCGAAGTATTGATTCTGTACAATCTTCCACCATGGAGGTGCATGAAGGCCCCAAACTTTTTGTTAATTTTATTCATCCCTGGCCCGAGATCACTTGGGAATGACATTGACGTATTCATGCAGCTGTTAATTGAAGAGCTGAAAGAGTTATGGAAAACAGGTGTTAGAACTTATGATGCATCCATGTTGACATCTTTTCATATGCATGCTGCTGTAATGTGGACCATAAATGATTTCCCAACATATGGGAATCTTTCCGGCTGGAGTACGTAAGGGAAGTTAGCGTGTCCGACGTGTAATAAAGAAACTGCTAGTGAGTGGCTAAAATATTATTAGAAGTTGTGTTTCATGGGTCATCGACGTTATCTACCAGCAAATCATGCATGGAGAAGAGAATGTGCTAAGTTTGATGGCAGAGTAGAGGATAGAATTGCACCAAAAGAGTTATCTGGGGAAGAGATAGTGGAACAATTGCAACATGTTAAAGTGAACAATTTTGGCAAAGGTCGGGAAAAGAACTAGAGAAAACGAGGCGCAGCAGAATTGAATTGGACAAAGGTAGTATTTTTTTTGACTTGTCGTATTGGTCGTCCTGCATGTTGCGACATAGTTTGGATGTAATGCACATAGAGAAGAATATTTGTGATAATATACTGGGTACATTGATGAGTATTAACAAAAAGCGAAAGACATGATCAAGACGAGAAAATATCTTGAGAGAACGGAAATTAAACATAATTTACATTTGCGGGTGGAAGGCAATAGGGTGGTCATGCCACATGCATGTTTTACGATGACCAGGGAGGAGAGGATGGATTTCTGCAAATGGTTGCAAGGTGTGAAGTTGCCAGATGGTTATGCTTCAAATATTGGTAGATGCGTGAGTCCTAATGACTAGAAAATCAGTGGATTGAAAAGTCATGACTATCACGTATTTTTGCAGAAGTTATTACCTGTGGGAATTCGTGGAAAGATGACATCTAATGTACGTGTCGCCATATCTAAACTCTGTATATTTTTTAAGGATTTGTGCGCTCGGGTAGTAAATCGAGATGTGTTGTCGAAATTAGAAGAAGACATTACTACTATACTATGTAAATTCGAGCAGATCTTTCCACCATCATTTTTTTATGTCATGGTCCATTTAGCAATACATTTACCGCGAGAGGTACTTTTGGGTGGACCAGTACAGTTCCGTTGGATGTATCTAGTTGAAAGATATTTGGGTTGACTGAAGCGCACTGTTGGGTATAAAGCCAAAGCTGAGGGTTCAATAACAGAGGCATATATATACAATGAATGGTTAACATTTTGCTCTCTATATCTTTGTGGTGTTGAGACAAGATTTAATCGTCAAGAGCGAAATGCTGATCCTGCTGCTCCGCCTCCTCGTGAGCTATCAGTGTTTTCCCAGAATGTACGACACTTAGGTGCACAAACGGGTTACGATTTAATTGATGGAGAGTTGGGTAAAGTTTGGTAGTATGTGCTAAATAATTGCTGGAAGATTGATGATTATCTCAGGTATGTCATTCCATGCTTTGAATAGTTATAGTTTCCTTAAAATTAACTATAATTGTTGTGCTCAAAATATACTTCTTTTGCAACATTTTATAACAATAAGCACATGGACAAACTTAAGACGGAAGGCGTAAAAAATATAGAGGCAAGACACGAGAAAGAATTTCCCGGATGGTATGAAGAACATGTATGAACTAAAATTAAATATATGTTATATTTTGAAATTTTTAACTCTGGATAATGAAATAATAAATATATACTATTTTAATTTTTAGATTATGGAACAACGTGCTCGTATCCCAGATCAATTTCTTCTGAATTGTATGCATTGGCCCGTGGTCTCTCAAATAGAGCACTTCGATACACTGCATGCACGGTTCGAGGTTATAGATTCCATACTCTGGACTGTCAACATAATAGAAAGACTCAAAACTGTGGTGTGTTGGTCAATGGGAGTCATGGAACAAATGATATTGACTATTATGGTGTCATACGTGATATTATCGGATTGAAATATCTGGGTAGGTCTGTAACATATTTCTTTAAATGTGATTGGTGGGATCTAGGCGGTGGTCGGGTTTCGATACATAGGGATAATCACTTTACGAGTATTAATACTGCATCTAAATGGTACGAAGATGATCCATTTGTATTGGCTTGTCAAGCTACCCAGGTCTATTACTTGATTGATCCAATGAAAAGTGCTGATAAAGATAGTGGAGAGATAACTTGGCGAGTCGTACAAAAATTTGTCCCTCGAAATATATAGAAGCAGGAACGAGTGCAGATTACGAATAGTGGAGATGAAGATCATGACACTCCGATTGTAGAGGCATACCAGGAAGATGGAGAGGGTATTAACTTGTTTGTTGACCTCAGTGCACTCAAGTTGCTCCCCTTATGTAGAGATGATGTCCCACCCATCTATCTCGACCTGTCTGTATTAAATGATCATTCAATTCAAGTAAGTGAAGAGGAGGAAGAAGAAGAGGAAGAGTCAGAAGATGAAGACGAATCAGAATCCGGACAGGAGGTGGATAAGGACAATGAAGAAGAGATGCATGATGATGATGAAGATGTTATTGATGGAGATTCTGAAACAAGCATGGAAAATTCATCCGAAGATGAAGAATAAAAGTACTAAATATTTAATTCATATAGGTGACTATAAAATATCTTGAATTTTCATAATTTCTTCTAATTAATTTTCTTTGATATAATTAATTATTTTCAAGAATGCCGCCAAAACGACAACGAAGAAATGTGCCTCCGCCAAGTCCAAGTCCTGAACCCATTGAGGACTTCCCACTCAAGGAATCTGTTCTTGAAGATCAAGTTAACACAAAAGAGAACAACAGCCAGTCGACACCTACCAGTAAGGAAATATTGTCGTTGATAATTAATCATATAGTTAATACTTTTGTCTCAATAACTATATAATTTATAATTATACTATCTATTATCATCTAGTTGACACATCTGCACGTCGCGGTCGTGGCTATACACGTCTTATCTCTCTTAAAAAAATAGAAGGTACGGAAAACTGAAGATCACAATTCTTAATAATTCCACTGGAGGAGTGGATGATAGTGCAGCAGTGCTTTCCTCCTATATTGGCACAGTAGTTCGAGCTTATACTCCATTTTATGTGCGCTCATGACGAGATGTTCCGAATGAGATTAAGGAGCACATTCGGAGTCGTGTGCTGGTGAGTTTACTTTGAGAGTACATTTTTTTCACCTAAATTAGTATATCATATTTTTGACCTGATTCCCTTGTTAGGATGAATTCGACATCGACTTTGGCCATAGCGAGGATTTGAGAACATTGAATGAGTTGATGACTACATTATTCCGACGTCATAAGGACAATGTCATAACCACTTCAAGAAGTTTGAGACGTTGGAAAAGGCTATGTAGTCTCCTTTTCAGCGGATGAATTTAGATGATTGGAGAAAGTATTGTGATCTTTTCGCATCTCCAGATTATCAGGTATTTTACATTTATATCTTTTAATTATTTACATTCATATTCGTTCTATATATTATATGTATACATATTACAATTAATATTCTTAATATATTTTGTAGCACTTGAGTTCTACAAATGCACAGAATAGATCCGCTGACTGTCCACCATCATGTAGGTTCAAAGTCATTCCACTGTCTTGCTGAAAAAATGGTAATTAAAAAATTTTAGATTTCATTTATTTTCCTGATTTTTTTTATTTAAGTATTAATATTATATTTTTAAAATTGCTAATGTTGCTTTGTTAGAAACTTGATGATCCTGAAAACTTTTCCCTCATTCATGTCTATGCTGCTGCTCACACTAATAAGCATAGTGAGTGGATGGATCCTGTCGCTGCAGATAATTATGTAAGCAGTGTTAATTTTGTTAAATAAATTATTTATGTAACATTGAATAATTTAGTTTTTATTTCTATTTCTTTTAATACATTACTAATTATTTACTATCATTACTTTTCAAATTACGGGAAAAAATGATGGAGATGCAGTCGACTTCTGGGGAATCCTCTCCTAGTGACATAGACATATTTAAGCAAGTGCTCGGGCCGCAGTCTAGTATGGCAAGACGTTTGGGACGATCTATCAAGCATAGATGTTCATCCTCCTCAACCTTATCGACTTCACAAATTAATAATCTTACGACAGATTTAGAAGCTGTACGGCATGAGAATGAGTATATGAGGTCGAGACAGCCAGAGTTAGAGTCTCTCTTAGAACGACAGTCTCATTTAGAGAAGCTTTTGCAGGACCAACAAAGAGACCAGGAGGAAAGAATACGCAGTGAAGTGCAAGAGCAAGTGCAACGGGAGATGATGGTGCAAATGGAGCGTGTTATATCTTTGCAACAGAATCGCGGTAGACGAGAAAAAAAGAAAAAATAAATTTGTCTTTTGTAGTGGTGGCTAGTTTTAATATCTAATTTTAAAATTTTATAAGACATTGTTCGTTTTTAATTGATGGTATGTAATATGATGAAACAAGTAATATGTTTTTAAATTTTATGAAATTAGTATATTTGATTTGTACATTCGAATGTAAAGTAAAAATGTTTGAACGTTTGTTCACATTCGAACCAACATTCGAACGTGAATACATATTGTGTATCGTAACATTCGAACGTAGGCATCTACGTTCGAACGTTCTGACCCTCAAACGAACAAAACGTTCGAATGAGTCAACCATTAACGTTCCAACAAACCTCCGAACGTACCACTTGCATTCGAACGCTCATTCGTTTACATTCGAAATAATGTTCGAATGTTAACGCCTACGTTTGAACATTAGTTCGTTTACGTCCGAACGAAATTTTGAACGTTTATTCTAATTAACGTTCGAACGCATAAACGTTCTAACGTAAATATGATACGTTCGAACTATATTCAATGAACGTCAACTTCTCTCATTCGAATGCCAATCGGTCGGGTTATCGTTCGAACGTTTAATGTGACGTCCGAACGTGACTTTCCGTGACAGTTCTCAACTGTCACAAAAAATGGAACGTTTGAACATTCTACCAAACGGAACACCTCCAACTGTCACTAAATTTTTTTTTGTGACGGTTGAACAGTAAATCGTCACTAATTATTTTCTGTGACGCACTTTAGGTGACGGTCATGGTGAAGGTTACAAACCGTCACCATATATCTTTAGTAACGGTTTCTCATTTTTTTGTGACAGTTTTCTCTGTCATAAAAGACATTCAGTTGTAGTGATATATATAAATAAGGGTTTTGTTATTCACCTGTACACATCACACACCATACTTATTTTTATTTTTACTTCTTAACTTTTTT
Organism: Juglans microcarpa x Juglans regia; assembly: GCF_004785595.1. Lineage (NCBI taxonomy): Eukaryota > Viridiplantae > Streptophyta > Magnoliopsida > Fagales > Juglandaceae > Juglans > Juglans microcarpa x Juglans regia. The sequence goes on along the minus strand of NC_054599.1, from coordinate 9,613,490 downwards.
TTTTTGGGTTTAATTATTCTTCCTAAATTAATTAAGTTCTTATACTCATCATTTATACATTGTATATTTGACAAGAAAAAAAAATTAAAAAATTAAACATAAAATATGACGTGAGAATGACAAGTAAAATATATATATATATATATATATATATATATATATATATATATATATATATATATATCGACACACATAGACACTCATATGTGACCTATAGGCTATGAATGTGACAAAACAATAAAGCCAGCTTTTTTTTTTCTTTCTTTTAAGGAAACAATAAAAAATCATATAAAATAAGAAAAATATGATGGGAAATTGATGGTGGGCGGCTAATGATGTGAGAGCCCTTTTCGTAGCATTAAGTGTGATATAAATCATGTAAATTCTAAGGAGAATATTGATTTATAATTTTTTTTATAATTTTATATTAAAATAGAAATTATTTTTATAAAATTAAATATTTTTTTAATTATATTATATTGATTAAATTTATTTATTTTTAAGTTATATAAAAATGTAATGTTCTGAAATTTTAATCCATATTCAAAGTAAATTTTAGCAGCCATAGATTTTTATTTTGAAATATATTAATTAGAGGGAGGGCCAGCTCATGAGTTCCTTGGATTAAACTTAAGTATTTTATATTTACTCCTTTAGTACCAAAAGCAGCAATATTATCATTTAATTGTAAGAAGAGGTACTGTTCTTTTAAAGATGCGCAATGCATGCACATTAAAAGATGCGCAATGCGTGCACCCGAATACAAAAGGAGCGCTAGCTCATGCCTAAATAAAAAATATTTGTCTACGCAGCTTTTCTCTAGTCTTTTTTTTTTTTTTAATATTTTATTTTTATCGTCATCATGAGTTTCAAGCTTGCATGCATCCAGAATCCAAAGCACTTGAGGTCGGTTTATTATTATAATTTTTTAATTTTTTATATAAAATATAATAAATAATTTAATTTTTTTAAATCTCAATTTAATTTATTTAAATTTAAAAATAATAATATTTTATTTAACTTTTATCTTTTATTTAAAACTATCTACCACCTCTGAATTCAAACCAAGAGTTAATTAGGTTCGTCACTCGTCTAGGATGTAACATCGATCATTGATATCATGCATGGGTTAATTACGATCGAATATATATTTATATAATATTAATTATAGATGACTTGTTCACTTTTTGACTTTTTTTTTTAAATTTAATTCATATATTAGGGCATATCTAATTAGGCATTTTTTCATTTATTTCTTTTTGACAATATATAAGGATTCTCCCCTTTCCTTTTTCGAACGGATATTTTTCCTTAATGGAAAAATAATATGACATATAAAATATTTTAAATTAGTAAATAAAAATTATATATATTTAATGCCTTCGCCGACCATTACAACATCGAGGGAATATTTTATGCTTTTTTTTTTTTTTTTTTGTCCGTTAATACTTCTTTCACTAGACACTACATGAAGACTTATTATTTGTTACTGATTATTTCTTATAAAAATGATTATTTCTAATCAAATTGAATCTATTTTTATTATAAATAATTTTTTTGTCGTAAATAATTCATCATAAAGACTCATTTTTCTTATAGTGAGATATTATAATAGATCATTACTTGCTTTTCATTTTTATATCTCGTCCATCTTTTTTTTTTTTTTGTTTTTACTTTAATTTTTTATTCTTTATTTTTAATTTTTCTTAAATTATAAAGAGGTCATGAATAAAGCTTAATTACTTGGTGAAATTTTTTGGGAGTGGTTGTGAGTACTCTAGTGCACATCTTATGAAAAATATCCTTATATTTTATAAAAAAAAAAAAAATCTATATATATAAGGTGTGCGAGTGTATAATGGTTAATGTATACCATTCCCCATACATATACATATTTATATCCAAATATATGGATTATGGCCTTCAGAACGCGCGTGGCTACGTACGAGCCATGCATGACCTTATGACGACCTGCATGCACTCCACAAGGTGCATGGTTGCGAGCCATGACACCATGTACGTACGGCATTAATGACCCCATTGATCAGCCATCATCTAGAGTTTAGTAGCAATGGTAGTGCAGCTGCAATTCATGTGTTGTTCGATCGATGGTCCAACGTAGCATTGAAAACAACCAACGAAATTGATGATCAACAAGCTGCTGCAACCAATTAGAAGATAAACCCCAGTTAATTTTATTCAACCAATCCTCATGTGGTACTGGTATTCACATGAGGACACGTACGTTGACACTATTCAAGGCCACTCAAGTAGACTAGATCAGAACCCTAGGGAAGAGAAAAAAGAAGGGAATTAAAGATTGAGAAAAAATTATGCAGGAGGATCAGCGCGCTTTGGCATGGTGCGTGCGCGTTGTGAAAAAAGTAAAAAAGCAAGAGCCCCGTGTGCCGTGCTCCTTATCCTTTCCAACATGTCAGGGCGTGTGGTTACCATGTGCCATTTACACAATACTGGTATGGCCCAGTTCATTGTTTAAATTGTCAGCGAATCTTCTTCTTCTTCTTCTTCTTCCTTTACTTTATAAGTATTGGTGGAATTTTGAAAAGTACAGCGAGAAGAAAAGCCAGATCGAGCAGTACCGGTCTTCTTATCCTTCCTAATATGTCTGCAAGCTAGGCGTGTGGCTGGCCAATGCCCACTACGTATGGTCCAGTACTACTTCATGGATTTCCAGTGATTCTTTTCTTTATTTCTTTCTTCTTTCAACTTTTTCCGAGTGCATGTCAGGTTGGTATATGGCAATAAAAACAAAATAGCAAAGGGCAATGAGTGCACAAATTAAAAAAAGCAAAGAGGCCGATCGAGACCTAACATATATAATAGAAACGAGATAATCACTACTTTCCACACACGCACATACCTTTTATTTTTTTTCAAATTATGGCCATTTGGGACCAAAATAATGACTAGTTACTTTATAAGTCTCGTATCCCATGAGATATTCTGTGTTTGGGAGGTGGACGATCGAGATCAAATGATCTTTCAACTAGCTAGCAGTAACTAATGATCATCATGATAACATGTCTAATGCATGATCAAGACGTTGTTTATTCTGAGCCATAAAATGATGAACAAGACATGCATTAATACATGACCCGCTTAATTTTTAATTAGAAACCATCAACAGTACCGTCCGTACTTCATTAATTCACTCTTATATTTTCTCATTTTAATTTGTTCATGATGTCACTCGGTGCATATATAGCTAGATTTTTAATCTGCATACATATATACATGCATGACTAAAACATGCATGACTACCCAATAGATCCAAAAGGTCAGACCATATATATATTCCCTAGCTGTCACGCAACGTCTGGCCAGCCACAAATATTGAAACTGCATTAATTTCATTGAATAAATGACTACTCATGAATAGTTTCCTGAAACAGTACTCATTGAACCTACGTAGAAAACATTGAAAACAATGAGCAAGATATATATATATATATATATATATAGAGAGAGAGAGAGAGAGAGAGAGAGAGAGAGAGTGCACATGCCATTTTGTAAAAAGGAGCAATGGTTATGATGATCGATGTCCAAAAAAGTGATCACATTTCCGTCAAAATCCAAAGAGAATTCACATGGAGAATTTGGTAGAGAAAAGCTAAAGCTATGATGGCCCAACAACAGGAGTAGATCAATATGTTATCCCCAACCTTTTAATAAGATCACATGGCTTTATATAATTGAATTACAGTTCCTATATATGATATGATATATGGAAACCCTCAAATTAAAGATCAGTTTATTTCTCAAAAGCTTAGGGGCAACGTTCTGATATAATAAGCTTATTAGGCAATCCAATCCAAAACAATGTGATCGCATCCGCCCAATTGCTATATATATATATATATATATATATAGTTTAGTGAGAAAATAATGAAGTCTTGACTTGAGATGCATGCAAGGTGATTTATAATTTGATCATGACCAATTGATCTTTTAAGGAAAAATCACATTTTATCCCTCTAAACTACATTCCTTAATTAATTTTGTACTAATCACATTATTATAAATGCAAAAGGAATGATTTGAAAGGGTAAACTGAATTTTTTCCCTTGATGATCATTTAACGAAAATCACGATCAACATCTTAAAATGATATATTCAGATCATGACCAAGACTAAAATATTTAAATGGTTTGCTTAAATGGTACTAACATCTACTGGAGTGACGGTAATTAGAAAGAAAGAGTGGTGCTAATCATGTGCCGCCCAGCTTTGACTCAGGTCGTGCCCACTAGTATAAATTTTACATTTTATTTTATTTTTTATATTTTTTAAATATATTTAAATATTTTAAAAAAATAAAAAAATATACCAATACATGTCTCGTTTGAATTCAAAATTTATCTCAACTCATCTCATCTCATCATTACAACTTTCATAAATTCTCACAAAAAATATAATAAATAATTTAACTTTTTTAAATTTTAAAACATTAATACTATTAAAAAATAATATTCTAATAATATTTTATTATATTATTCACAAATCATCTCTGAATTTAAATCACCCATAAAAGTTAATTTCTTAACCATTAAAAAAAATTAAACATTCAGTGGTCAAAATGGAGGGATAAATTCATAGGCGTACTAACAATTTCCAAAAAGAAATCCATAAACCGAAAGATGATGCACACATGACGAAAATAGTGAAAAAAATCCAAATTCAAAACCTGCATTCACATAAAATATAAAAAAATTTATTTATTATTTTCACACATTACATATCATATTTTTTTAATTCTTTTCTCTTATTAAATATATAATATATAGATAATGAGTAGAAGAATTCATTAAATTTTAAAAAATAAAAACCAAAAAAACTTTATTTAAAAAAAAAAATACAATACGTATATAATATATAAAAATAATGAATAACAAATAGCGGCAAAAACTTACTGAACCAAAAGGTAATTGAATTTCCTTGCTAGTGGTATCATTGCTATTTTCAATTTCCTTGGCCTGTCACTGTCAAAAACCCAAAACTCCAACCCCTCTTTGTAACTTTGGAACACCGTGCCGGGCTCTCTTCTTATGTACGGCTCAAAATAAAAACCAAAAAGGCCTTTATTAATTTTCCCTGATCTTTTGTCTCTACTGACGACATGATTAGCTGGAAACTCTCACGTTATTTTCCTCATTTTGATTATACAGACTTATCATTTTATTTCGTTTCATTTTATCATTATAAGTTTTTTAAATTTATATATAAAAATATAATAAATAATTTAATTTTTTAAATTTTAAAATAAAAATAATATTATAAAATATATTTTAATAATATTTTATTTAATTACTAATTAAATATCTAATCTTATCTCATCGAAACTATTTATCCAAATCCTGGCAAGCTTGCCAAAAATAAAAATGTATCCACATGATAAATTTCATTTAAGATGGATAGCTTTAATTTAGTATAAAATATTGCTTCTTTTGACCAATTTAGTCATCAATTTAACCATTAAATATTTCATATTTTATAATAATAATAATAATTTTAAGATATCAAGTAATGATATACTTACATTTTTTTTTTACTATTATTTTACTATTCAGTTACTTTATTTTTTTTTACTATTTGAATCTAGATTACAAATTTTAAAACAAGACATTCTTACATAATTTAAAAGAAAATAAATTTAATCAATCAACGTAATTATGTAATTTAATTTTATAAAAATATATCCCAATAGTAAAAAATATCAATTTTTATAAAATTGAATTTGTTTTTAATTAAATTCTATAATTATGTTATTTGATTAAATTTATTTATTTTTAGATTATATTTTAATCTAAATTTAAAGAAAAAATTGAATAATAAAACAATAATAATAAAAGAAGTGTAATCATTATCCATCATTTTAAAGTTTTAAGTGACAGAATATTATATATTCAAATTTTCTACAGATAAACACGTTTACAAGTGGGCAATCTGGAGAGCAAGCTTTTCCCCGACAAAGTAGGCCGCTTTATGCCAACGCAAACGAGTATTAAATGGTTTCACATCGGATGATAAATTCAACTTTAGGACTCGAACCAGAGGACCAATTTATAATGTGTGAGTGCGTGTGCGTAATGTCGATGAACCCTCATGACTTGCATCCAAAACACTAAACACTTAGCGTGTGGCAGGCACATGCCAAATAGAGCCTAACTACTATCTCTGACAGTCTGACTTCCGACGAATGATGTTTGATTACCCTTTCTCGATATATATGATCATCAGTACCAACAGCCCACTACCTTTGCCCAAAGGCTTCTGTCACACACACGCCGAATCATTCATTCTCCCTCATTAATATGTTGACCCTTTTGGTGATCTGTGACTGACTATTTTATTCTATTTAAACAGGTTTATTTCGGTTAATTGCAACAATTTTTTTTTTTAATCTTCCCATGTTAAGACTATAAAGTAGTGATTAGAATTCGTTTAAAGAGTGAGATGAGATGATTTTAAATAAGTTAAATAAAATATTATTTTTTAATATTATTATTATTTTGAAATATGAAAAAGTTAAATTTTTTTATTATATTTTATGTAAAATTTAAAAAAATTAAAATAATGAGATGAGACGAGACGATATAACATCGTTTTTGTATCTAAACGAGCTCTAAGGTCACAAAAAAAGAAATTTTATAAAAATAAATATATAAATTAATGTGATTTGATACGATACGTTAAATTATAAAATTATTTTTATTATATAATAGATTTAACGGATAAACAAGAATAAACAGAGTGAACACGACTTCTGATTTTTTCCCTTAATCCGCTGCAGCACAACAAAAAGTGGACCCAAATTAGAAACTAGTGTGGACTACTTCACATTAATATGCATACAGACATTACTATCAATTAATTAACTCACCTTCTCTTCCTATATATACTCTACCATCAGTCACCAATTTCATCTCAGGAAAGAGTACTGAAAATATTAGTTTTTAGTTGGCCTCTTGTTCCACTCGTGCTAGCTAGCTACTGTGTGTCCAGTGCATTTCAGAGCTTAGTATTGCAGATGGCAGAAAATGGTCACAAAGACCTTGATGAGAAGCACCTTCTGCTTCTCCAAGACCACGAGGAGAAGCACTTCATGTCAAGTGAGATTGTCCGTGACATCATTCTCGGTGTTTCGGATGGCCTCACCGTCCCCTTCGCTCTTGCGGCAGGTTTATCCGGCGCCGATGTTCCGTCTTCCATTATACTCATTGCTGGAATTGCTGAAGTTGCTGCTGGTGCCATATCTATGGGGCTTGGCGGGTATATTTATATTCCTTAAGATTTTCTCTTTTTTAATTATTTATATATTTTTTAAAAGCTCATTTTTTATTATATGTCGGGCCGGGGGATTTTTCATCCAATATTATTATTATATAGTATATATATATATGTTCTTCAAAACTAGCTGTTTAACATTCTAAGGATGCATATGCAGGTATCTTGCAGCAAAGAGTGAAGCTGACCACTATTCCAGGGAACTAAAGAGAGAGCAAGAAGAGATCATTGATGTTCCTGATATAGGTTGATCTCCCCACCTTCACGTGTCTTCTTTTCTACACCATCACATTGCCCACCCATGGACTGTTTTCACTGATTCATTATATATATATATATATATATATATATGAAAATTTCCTCAAGGAAAATATATTTATGGAAAATATATATAAATTCTATTCCTTTTAATTATGTCCGAACTTCTAGATAGGTAATATTAAAATTCTTAATTAATATATAAAAATTATCAATTAGACTTGGGATACAGACACTTAATAATAGTGAGATGAGTTGAAAATTTTGTGAATAGTAGTAAGATAGTAGTAAGATAGTTTATGAATAGTATTAAGATAATTTGATTTAAGTATTTTTTAGATTTTGAAAAATGAGAGAGAAAAAGTTAAATAAAAAATATTATAAAGTTAGAATATTGTTAGAATATAGTTTTATAATATTATTTTTGTTTAGGAATTTTGAAAAAATTGAATTATTTCTTATTTCTTATTTTTTCTTTCAAAGTTTGTGAAAGTTATAATGATTAGTTTGAAAATTTTATATTTGAATTATATTTAGAAAGGAGATGAGATAAAATAAAATGATAATTTTAAAATAAGATCTATTTCCAAACAAATCCTTAGTACTCGTATCTTTTCATAGGATGACATGTCAATTTGCATAAATTTTTTTAATTACATGATATGTTGTGATAGGAAGAGAGCATTACGTCATCTGTACTTTAAGAGGACCTAATAATTTTTTAATAATATTATAATACAACCACTTCATGTACCTATTTATCACTTTAAATTTTAAGATTCGGAAAAAAATTATAAAATAATCTTCATCGGCCATTAACAATATATACCATATCTAAATTTTTCCCTCAAATGTCTGAAAATTGTTTTAAAGTTAACAGCAAGGATTTAAATGTCTCAATTTTTCTTTTTTAAGTAATATGTTATTTCATTTAAACTGTTCGTTCTACGTACGTACGTATCATTTTCTTTCCAAGTTTACATTTTTCTCAGATTTATAGTATCTCTGCTCATGCCTTCTGCAGATTTAAATTAATTAGAATCAGTTTAAGATCAGAACTTGCGCGCTTTAATTTTATACAGTACTGTGTTCATTTTTTCTTTTAAAAAAATATTAGTCCTTTTGAGAATCTCGTGGTATTCTCGTACTATTTATTATAAATAATTCATACCAATAACATTATTTAGAGCTTGATTGAGAAGTGAGATCTATTTTTCAATTTTAAATTGGATGAGTATTTCGTGAATAGCAGTGAAATATGTTATAAATAAGATCACAAGAGTGTTGCTGCTTGCGTCTTTATTCTAGAACTGGAAAAATCTACTCTTTCTGCTGGGGGCTACCACTGGTGGCTCCCGCTGAGATTTTTTTTTTTTTTTTTTAATTTTTTTACTTAGTGATTAAGGATATGTTTTTTAATAAATTTTAATTTTTTCATTTTTTAAAAATATTTAAAAGTGTTAAATAAATAAATAAATAAATAAATAAAAAAAAAAAAAAAAAAAACTAATGGTAACTCTTAGTGGGAGCTGAGAGTGGTGGCCGTAGAGCCACCCTTCTAGATCTACTTGATAATTACCATGATTTTGAGCGGTGTTACATTATCAGAACCATCATCATAATTACCCTCATAGTCGAAGACTAGAATCCTTGCTTTTTTTCACACATGATCATGATGTTCTTAACTTTGTTTTTAATAATCTACTTTTTCTTTAGTTTTTCTGTTTTTAATATCTTAAATTATATATGCGTTCACAAAATGCAGAAGCCGCCGAATGTGCAGAAATATTAGCACAATACGGGGTCGAACCTCATGAATATGAACCTGTGATTAATGCTTTAAGGAGGAACCCTCAAGCTTGGGTTGACTTTATGATGAAGTGAGTTGATATCAAAACCAATGCTTTTTTTTTTTTAAATGAATATTCACGATCTAATATGATCTGATGATCTGAATGGATTTAGGTTTGAGCTGGGACTGGAGAAACCAGATCCAATGAGAGCACTGCAGAGTGCCCTAATTATAGCCATTTCGTATATACTGGGTGGATCGGTGCCCCTAATACCATACTTGTTAATCCCAGTTGCTACGAAGGCTCTTCTTGTATCTATTGCTTTAACCTTGGGGGCATTGCTATTTTTTGGTCTTGTTAAGGGTTATTTTACGGGCAATCAACCCTTCATAAGCGCCTTCCAAACTGCCCTCATCGGAGCCATTGCATCCGCAGCTGCTTATTCCATTGCCAAGCTTTTCCAGCGAGCATAGTAGTACTGCATGCATATATGCACCATGATCCTCATCATCGTCTAACAAACTAGTTTACTTCTTCTTCTCTTTTTTATTTTTTCCTTTGAAGTTCTTTTCTATTTCTTTTGTTTGGATTGGAGTTTTCTGATTGGAAATGGTTTGTATGCCCTTTTATATGATATTTAGGCAGTCGGGCTAATTTATCGATCCATATGTTTCCATATATCTTCTTGTATAATATCTATATATAATTGCTGGTATTACGTACGACAGTTTCAAATGCATGTTTTTGCTAGCTAGAGTCGTACTAATATGGGCTTAAATACAATGTTTCTTTTAAGTTTTCTGAAGATAAATAGGCCAGTCAGTTCACAATTCAATATTTCCTGAGCACTTTATCTACTTTATTTCTGAAGAAAAAAAAAAAGAAAAGAAAAGAAAAACAAACCAAATGTCTCGTTTCGCTGCAAGAAAATTGTTTATTTGTGATTAATTATTTTCAGAGAAAATGATTATTTTTTGTTAAAATGAGTCTGATTTTATCACAAATAGTCATTATTGTTACAAATAATCTATCATAAATATTTGTTTTATATATATATTTATATATATAATAAATTAATTCCCTTTGTTACAAGGTCAATTGGGTATGTGATAATTGGACATCAACTTAACAAAAGAAGTCGTTGCCATTAGTTGATAAAGGAGGAGTATATATAGTAATTCGGGATTGAAGGAATTATCCAGCTAGCGGTCAAACCATATGAAAACGGCGACCCATTTCTAATTAGAATTAATTAGTAACTTCCCTTGGATAAGAGGTCCGTGATTCGGATGATTCATTAATTTCAGAGTCAGAAGTCCTGTGGTTAGGGCTTCGTGTAGAGGACAAAATAGTTACTTTTGAGGTGCTATTTTGGAAGGGCAAACCCAATGCGTGGTTGTTGTAGATCATCATGTACTGTTGAAGGAGTTTCGATTAGAGTTTTGCGATGTCAGGAGAGTAGTACTTTGACTTCAACCATTGATTTTTCTTTTGGAGACAAGTTTCAATGTTTTGAAAGGTTTGTTTTTGGGTCAATTACTAATGATGACGGGAAGGCCGAGGAATGTATAAGAGGGGGAAGTTCATTCGTTTAGTTGGAGGGGGAAGCATGGGAGGATAGGAGGTCGATCGCTTGTTGTTGGGAGATGTTTTTACTTTTTACTGAAGAATAAGTTAAATTCTTTGTCAGTGTTGATGGCTTGTCTTGACTGATATTCATTGGTACGGAGGAAATGGAGTATGGCTTGGGCTTCATCTGGCAAAGATGAATAGATATATTATCCACAAAGAGGTGGTAGGAGATGCTATGAAAAATTAGGCCCTTATTCTCAAGTCTAAAGAGAAGTGTAGATGAGATATAAGAGCCAATCATGACAATGGATCCCCTTGGTGTATGAAAGCTTCACTTAGATTTGAAGGGTCCAAATAAGGAGCCATTTATGTTGGGGAGAAGGAATTATGGATATACCCACTTAGATCCATTGGTTCCACTTAGGAGAAAAGTTGAAAAGTTTAAATTAGGCACAGAAGGAAAGACTACTGCTCGTTCCTATCAAAGGCTTTGACCATATCAATTAAAAAGGTCAACAATTCACTCATTCCTTTTAATTTTCTGATTTAGGAGGATTTAATGGACATAGATAGTGTTTTCTTGGATTTGGAGGGATTTGTTTTGGGAGGCGAGGGCTGGATTTGTGTTTTTCTTTTTATGATGAGTAGTACACGACATTGCTGATGGGTTGGTAGTTGGAAGCATGATTTGGATGTTCAAATTTTACTCATCTTGGCAAATAGTTGATTCTGTCTGAAGATATGTAGTGTGATTTACAAATGTTGAACATGGTCAGATTCAGTTTTGCTATAGACTAAGATATCATTAAAAAAAAAAAAGAATAAATCTTCTCAAATAGGGCTTGAAAATAGTGTTTATTAATGACTAAAAAGTGAAGAGTGCATTTAGTCATTTAGTCAAGCCAATGGTATGACTAAGAACTCATAATGACCTTTATGAGTTCTAAATGTAGTTTTGGCAATATCTTAATCCTTCACTCGAATCTGGTGATAACCAGATCCTAAATCAAGTTTAGAATAGATCCAAAAACCACATAATTCATCAAGGAGTTCTTCCATAACTGGATTAAGAAACTTGCCTTTCGCAATTTCTTTATTCGAAGCTCTGTAATCTATACACATCATCCAGCTACTATCTGCCTTTCTTACTTACTAGCAAAACTAGAGATGAAAATAGGCTCTGACTTGGGCGTATCACCCCATTTTGCAAAAGTTCTCTTACTATCTTTTCAATTTTCTCTTTCTGAAAATAAGGGTATCTATAGGGTTTAATAGATATAGCCTTAGATCCAAGCTGTAAATCGATAGCATGGTCATGAGACCTGTTAGGGGGTAACCCCTTAGGCATAGCAAATATATCCTAGTACGTAGATAATAGACCTTGAACCATCTGAGGAGGTTGGACAGCTCCTTGTTGCTTCTCTCTAAGATGCAACAACACTCACTTTCTTTCCAAATTCCCCAATTTCAAACTAGAGGTCTCCTCTAATAATCTAGTCTACTTCAACCCATTCAAATGAACATTCTTACCAAAATAAGAAAACTGCATCGAAAGTTCTTCAAAATTCCATAAAATACTATCTAGCCACTGTATCCCTAGAACTACATCGAATCTTGCCAACACCAGTACACAATAGAAAACACAGTCCCTTGTATCATCATTGAAACTACATCATAACTTCCCACTCACAATCAAATCCCTATTGGCCACTTTCACCCAAATCTTTTTTTAAGAACTAACCATCAACTAAGCTTTTTTCACAATTGTTGGATCCACAAAATTGCGGGAACTGCTAGTGTCAATTAAATTGACTACCCATTACATACCAATCCTCCCCTTTATTTCCATTGTTCTAGGACCTACAGCTCCTATAATAGCGTGCAAAGATATCTCTAGTTTGCCAAATTCTTCCAAGAAACACGGAGGTTGATTTGCCCAACTAAGTCCTTTCCATTCTCATCATTCTCTTCTATACTAGGGAGTTTTTCCACAATTTCTTTAATCAAGAATAACTTGGGGCTCTTACACATGTGTCCAGGCGCCCATTCAGAGTCACAATAGTAACAAAGACCCCTCATCCTTCCATCTTTCATTTGGGATTGAGATATCCTCTGAGCTAGTAGGCTGGCCATATTACTATTCCCGATACTATCTCTTCCAGAAACTAATGACCCTTTTGTAACTCCATTATACCCATAGTTGCTGCTAGTTCTTGCTATTTTCTTGCTGATTTGTACAAGTTTTTCTTGAATTTTGGCAAGTCCATAACAATTGTAATTACCTTGACAACGTTCACATTTAGTACACATTTAGTGATATGTAGAGTAATATGTGACCATTTAGTACACTCACACAGTCTCCTCTATGTTTTCTCTCTAGAGTAATACATAGATTACTGGCAAAGGAACTAGATGGAAGGAAGTGGGGGAACTTACGTCTAACGGAAGAAGAAAATGAATTGATAGTGTTGGGAAGTGAAATTCCTGAAGAAGTGAACAGGAAAGGGTAACGCAGTGTGGTGGGAAAGATTTGTGCGGAATGATGAATAAGTAGAGAAGTATTGAGTTCCACCATGGGGAAAGTGTGGAAAGTCAGCAAACCAGCATCATTTATAGAGTTTCACCAAATCATTTTCATTATTACGTTGGCAACTGAAGCAAATAAACAAAAAGTAATGGAAGGGTGACCATGGTTATTTGATAGTTTCTTATTTGTGTTGAAACAATTTGACGACTTTACCCAACCGCACTTGATGAATTTTGAGTCAGAGCGATTCTAGGTACAACTCCATAATATGCCTTTGGCATGCATGAATAGAGAGTATGGAACACATATTGGAAATATGATTGGAAGATTCAGAAAGGCTGACGTCCCCGATGAAGGAGTGGGATGGGGGAGATTTTTTCGAATCAAAGTGGAATTAAGTTTGTCCAAGGCGATTTCTATAGGGCGGACAATAGTAATTCAAGGACAGAGGATATAGATCCCTATGGGATATAAAAAGCTCCCCAAAATGTGTTTTCATTGGAGAAGGATAGGCCATGACTCATTAGGTTGTCAAGGAGATGGAACCAGGGACCAATTTGGACCCTGGTTATGAGCAGAAGTTAGCCAAAAGAAAGCTATTGGGAAGAAATATAGATTGGGTGAAGAAAAGGATTTAACATGTAAAATCGAGGGATTAAAGACAGAGTCCAGATGCGGGTTTGGGGTTTCGAGACTTATAGTGTTTCAATATGGCAATGCTAGCTAGAAGACATATTTGATAATTGAAAATTTTGAGAAGAAGGCAGAACAGATCCTTAGTATCCCTATTAGTAAGATAGGAAGGAAAGACAAATATCTGAGGATATCTGTTGATGGGAACTTCACTGTGAAAAGTGTTTATTATCTGGCATTCTACCTAAGGAAAAGGCAGCAGGGAGAGACTTCAAAGAAAGATGCTGATGATAGAAGATGGAAACGAATATGAAATATGGAGGTGCCTGGGATTGTAAAGAACTTCATTTGGAAATTGCTGGGCAAGAAATACTCCCAACTAGACAAAATTTTTCACAAGAAGAAAATTATTGATAGTCCTTTATGCCCATCTATAAACTTGAAGAGAAATAAGTGGTTCATGTACTATGGAGATGCATTGCAGCTAATGATGTGTGGGCTACCCCTGAGAGCCCGGTACAAAAATGGGATACAAATGATGGAGACTTTATGCAGGTATGGGTGAAATGCTTAGAGAAGCTTTAAAAGGAGGACCTGAAATGGGTGAAATGCTTAGATAAGCTTAAAAAGAAATACTGCTATGCCGTCTAGTTATATCGCTTATTTTGCCTCATTGATATGACACCACTACTTGATGCCACGTGCCCTATTAAAAAAAAAAAAAAATCTTCATAACAAAATAGAGTTTGAAAAAGTATAAAGAGAAAAACTGAAACCCTACGTCCTCTTTACTCTTTTATGTTTATGTTTTTATTTATTTTTAATAAGCCACATTACACCAAGTGGTGGTGCCACATAAATGGGATAAAGTGAGTTGTATAACTGAGGCGACATAATAATATTTCTCTTAAAATAATACGGTTTTATAAAAATATCTTCAATTTATAATGCAATTGTATATAATTGTAAAATGAGTAAAGTATGATTACTCCTTTTACAAAATCAAGGATCCTCATTTTTGTTTCTTCTATTTTCGGCTTTTATTTCCCTAGACATCATGACGCAGGCCCATTAGTATGTCCACAACGGTACGCACAAATTCTCCGCATGTTTGGAATCCTTCCCAACACAACACAAAAGACCTCGACCTCTCCTCCTTTTATACACACGCCGACACGCCGACACGCCCATTTACTATAATCCTCTCAAATATTCTCTTTCTTTTGTTTCTTTGTCACGTCCGTAACATCACATTCTGATTCTCGCATTCTCTGTTAAAAAGGAACCAAAAGCTTAGCTTAGCTTCGCGAGTCGCGACCCCCCTCCATGGCCACCATTGATGAAAGAAGACACCTAGACGCCGAGAAGCAAAGGCTTCTTAACCAACACAAAGAGAAGCACTTCACTGCAGGTGAGATCGTCCGTGACGTCATCATCGGCGTATCCGACGGGCTCACCGTTCCCTTCGCCCTCGCTGCTGGCTTGTCCGGCGCCAATGCCACGTCCTCTATCGTTCTCACCGCGGGCATCGCCGAAGTCGCCGCCGGCGCCATCTCCATGGGACTCGGCGGGTATATATATATATATATTTGCTCTACTTTTACCTGTTTGGTTACTGAGAAGATGCTGGAAAAGAAAAGAGAAATTTTGGAGTGAAATGTTTTTGAATTTTGACGCTTTATCACCCAAACAGGCAAGGAAAAGAACATAATAGAGAATTTACTCTGGAAAAAAAATAAATGAAAGTAATATCGACGCATTAACCTGACAGTGCACCGCCTCGAATAGGATCATCAGTCAGTCATTAGAAGATTTAAAACTTTAATTTTCTATGGGACGTAAAACGGGTAATTGATTTATTAATTTTCTGAGCAGCCAAGCGGAGGATTAAGGAATTTGTATACGGCTTGTTACATTGGCGAGATTCTGTGCAGGTATCTTGCAGCAAAAAGCGAAGCCGATCACTATACGAGGGAACTAAAGAGAGAAGAAGAAGAAATCATTGCTGTTCCTGATACAGGTCTGGACCTTTCTGTTTCCCAGTTGTTCTTTCTTCATTATAAAATTTTCCTCCATTAAAATTCTGCAAATGCATAAGAAAAATGGTATGATACGAAATTGTAGAAGCGGCGGAGGTAGCGGAGATACTGGCACAGTATGGGATAGAGCCACATGAATATGCCCCAGTTGTGAATGCTCTAAGGAAAAAGCCCCAAGCATGGCTCGATTTCATGATGAAGTAAGTTTATGCCTTTTTTTGTTCTTCAAACAAATTGATAATGAATGTGTAGCTATGTGAAATTTGAATCCCGGATTGAATTGGAACCCGTGCATGAAATTTACCTGTTACTGGAACATGACGCATCACTTAAATTTGTTGAATCTCTGATTCATTTGAGAGTATGTGAGGAAGATTTATTGACCAAAGTTTGCTTTAAAAGCAAAACAAAAGAAGAACCAACATTTTGGAGGGGTTGGTCCGGACTTACAAATTAAATCCAGCAATCTAGACATTCCTGAGGGATTGATTCTTCAGCAGTATAGGGTATTGCTAGGATCACTCTTTTTTAGGCTAGGATCACACTTAGTGAAGGGTTACAAACTTTTTTACTTAAAAACAAATAAAGTCCATAAAGTAGGCTTTGTTGACAAGAACAGTACAGGTCCACAGGATAAAAAGCTTCTTTCGATTCTTTAGTTTTGCTAAAAGTTGGTTTTACTTTTGAAATGTGGACAAGCTCATGTGGTCCGGAGCCTAGAACCAAGTCATGACTCAAAACGCATTTGGAGAAAATAATTGCAGTTGCCATCATGATTACAAGTTCTCACACTTTTGAGTACAGTTTCCTCTTTTTCTTACCCTTCTTTTAGAGCTTATTGGATGAAGCTGATACGAATTTTGGATACTTCTGGATGATACTTGATGCCTAACAATTTTTTTACATTACAAATTTGTTGAAGGTCGCCCTTTACATATTAAAAAAAATGAAAAATAGAATAAAGAAGGGAAGGAAGTGAGAGATTATCTTACTGATGAATTGATTGAGAAAAAGGTAGCAGTTTGCTGTGGCCTATAGAATAAAAGGTTGCAACGGCCCAAATCTGGAGGCCCTAGCAGAATATATATGGTTGTCTAGAAGAGAAGTATATGAATAGAAATAGAAAAGACTTCTTTTCTTCCAAATGATACTTCCTTGTTAGGACTTGCTACAACAATTTTCACACTTTTCATGCATAGAGCTCCCTTCTCCACATTGAATATATTGTTTGACACCCTTTCTTTTTTTCTTGATTATGGGAACTCCTTGAATAACGATGGGAGTAAACATACCCTGCGACAAAATAACTATGGGAACTCCTTGAATGATGCAGGTTTGAACTTGGATTAGAGAAGCCTGATCCAAGGAGAGCCCTGCAGAGTGCATTCACAATTGCCCTTGCTTACATCCTGGGTGGATTGGTACCCCTCATCCCATATATGTTCATTCCCAGAGCTACAGATGCTGTGGTTGCTTCTGTGTGCTTAACCCTAGCAGCGTTGCTAATCTTTGGCTATGCCAAGGGTTACTTCACCGGTAATAAGCCCATCAGCAGTGCCCTGCAAACTGCCCTCATTGGAGCCATTGCATCCGCCGCTGCTTTTGGCATGGCTAAGGCTGTGCATCCATAACCTTGTAGCTAGATCAGAGACCTTAAGCTTGCATCCCTTTCCATTATTTCAAAATTTGGAACTTTTTCTTTGCTTATATGTCTAATTCAATCATAGTTACTGCCATCGCGATACAATCCTGGGTTTTAATAAAAATTTGGTTGAGGAATTGCCTCTCTACTGATTCCCAGATGCCCTTCCTAATTTTCTTTGCTACTCATTGCCCTTCGTAATTCCATTTCCTTGCACTGCCTCTATGCTGAAAACTTGTTGCAAAATGTTTTGGCAATGAAGAATCCATATCCTTCAAAGACTTATGAGACGCTCAATTGTCAGCAATAAGCTTTGTTTATATTGGCATGAAAGGTAGTTTAGCATAAAGAAGTGTCATTCCTAGAAACTTCGTCACTAAAAGCTTAATGACAATTTTATTTCCTGGAAAGAAATTTTAAAATTTTACTTTTGACAATGAATGGATTTGTAATTTTTTAGCGATTCAAAGTGACTTTTTGAAACGACGAATACATATTGTTGCAAAAATTATGGGACACTTAATTGCTTGCCAAAAGAAGATAATAAACAAAAAAGAAGTGTCATTGCTATAAACTCCTATCATAACTTAACGCTTTTGAGCCGTTGGGTTTTGTTTGCTCTTTTGGTAAGAAAGAAATAGAGCATCAATCTGCATTCTGTGTACAGAGAATGTGTCAAACTAATGATGAGCCATATAGTAATAATCAGCCGATGATCTTGACCTGCACAGAAAGATTAATGATGAGTGCCGGGACAAAGATCTTCAAGGGGCTCTTTGCCATCCAGCTAGCTTTCCATCCTTGATATCTTCTAAGAAAGGGCTATCTGGTAAATCTGGTAGGATAAATGGAGCATGACTATCTCTTCATAGTAATGTTAAGTATAAGTCCTAAATGTGGGTCCTATCAAGAAAAAAAGAGTTTTTCACACTTTTTTTTTTTTTTTTTTTTTTTATAGTAAATCTACTTTTTTTATAAAGAGTTTGCGCATTTGAAGCTTGGCTGCTTCAGCCATGCATTCGCCAATTATTTTCTTTTGGCTGAAGTGGCTGAACTACAAACCCAGGGTTTTGCATGGCCATCGCTAGGAAGGACCACATCGGTTGCTGATTCTTTTCTATACCTTGAAGACGGTCTCCCAAGCGGAGTAAAAGGTCTAGTTTGTTTTCACAACTCCTCCCATCTTATCACATCTTATCTAATCATTACAATTTTTTCAAATTTTTATATAAAATAAAATAAACAATTCAACTTTTTTAAATCTTAAAATAAAAATAATATTAAAAAAATATATTCTAATAATATTTTATTTAATTTTTAATTTTAATTTTAATTCATCTTATTTTATCTATGAAAACAAACAAGATTGAGCATTCTTGGTTTGGTTCATCACAGTTGTTCGGTGGCTGCAACTTGTTTTTACTGTACGGACATTGATATATCTTTAACAAATGCTTTTGACCTCGGACAAATCCATACAGTATTGGCTAAAATAAAACTTGAGTTAATAGTTAATAGAGTATTGGCTAACACATTTCATCTTCTTAAAATGATTCACTGATTTGCAATTTACCTGAACTCAAACAAAATCCTTCTTTACAAGGACAACTTTACATCAATTAGCCATCTCCCTTCTCTCTCTCTTTTTTATTTTTTCCCCTTATTTATTTGTTTTATTTTAGAGCAATGTTACTCTTCATCCTGAATCACACATGATGATGTGTTGTTACATTTCAAATGGCTTCTTCTATCAACCACTTAAAATAACATCCACTTGAAAATCTGTTACATCGACAAATGTGAGTGTGAACGACAAAGATTAGGACGAAGAAGAGTAAAATATAATTACTCTTTATTTTATGATAAACGACTATATGTTTATGATATTTCAAGAATAACAACAAAATATTTATTTTACCATGCTCATATGTATGAAAAGTTGGGCAAATATTACTTTAATGCAGGTCTATTGTTCTAAGCAATGGCTGTTTTTAACAATTATATAATAAATTAGGCCAATTTATTCTTGAAGAGATACGGATATATGCACGTTAGGTACCAAGGAAGAGTTCCTTGAGGACTTTAACAGCCTCATTCTCCATTCTAAACTAATGCAGGGAGGTCGCATTGTCTAAAGATTTTAGGTTTTTTTTTTTATAAATAATTTGATGGACCTGCAACAATGATAGCTTTAAGGGTATCGAAATGGCTGTCGATTACTTTCATCTAGTCGTAATTAATAGCTGGTTTTGTGTACAGCCACTTCAATCGTTATCAGGGTCAAGGAGCTTGGAAATGGATCTATCAAACGATCTCTGATGCAGAGTGTCGACCCAAAAGCAAACAATAGAGATGGGAATAGCCAATACAATTTGTGCTATATTGGCAAATATCGAAAACTTGGTTACCTTCCACCACATTATGATATTAAGTTTGGGTGTCAATTTTTCAAGGCTCCCCATAATATACTGATCAAACTCTGATCTACATGTGACATATTAAAGTAATTTTTAAGCTCAAATAAACTAAAAATTACGTTTGAGATTTTGATAATTTTCCTCAAACGTGTTTTTTTAAATAATGCAGAAGATAATTCAAATTTTAAAAAAATTGCCGATGGGCGAAAATACCCATACATCTTTAAGATAATTATAATTTTTAAACTTTCAAGGATATAGTTATAATATTTATAGAAAACAAATAATCGTAATTTCTTCCTCAGAAAGTACTTTGTTTAATTTGTTTCCAAATAAATGTAACATGTTTAAAAGTGCTTTAAACATATGGTGACCAGACAATAAATAACTTTTTAATAGTAAAACTTATTACTTAAGTTATAAGTTATAAACCATAAAGCTATAAGCTATATTTCCCACCACAATCCTAATCATGCACTGAGTATTGCTTATACAACCACTCAATGATTCCTCTTAACCTTGCAACTATTTTGAATATGTAAACCAAAACTCTGCTCCGTTTGAAACTTAGACTCAATTGAGATCAATTTAATTCAGTTTAATTTTAAGCTAAGTCTAACATCCAAACACCCAACTCTCAAATTACTAAACTCATCTCAACTCAAAACTTTTTTACACATGAGACCCACAATCATTTTCAACTCAACATCTCTTTATACACGGGACCTATAACCTTTTTCAACTTCTCATAAATAAATCTAAACTTATCTTAACATCCAAACATATATAAATTTATTTTAGATAGGCCCCACAAAACTCATTCTACTATCTCATCTCACTACTATTTATAAATAATTCAATCCATCTCAATTCAACTCAACATCTAAACAGAGCCTAAAACTTCCAACTTGGAGTGCAGATAAAGCATAGCCGCAATAAATGAAATTTGACTAAAATATTTTATTTGATTGTACATAATAATATTTTGTGTGAAATATTTGGGCCCTCATCAAATCGTTTGTTACGTATATCGGTATAGGCACAATTTAGAAAGTCTTAACAATAAAACAAAGTTGTAACCATCATGATTGTGGGCCCCAACTCTAAACATGTGGTGTTTAACATATAATGGGGTCCAACCTTTACAGACAACAAAGAAAAATTCTGCTTGCAACCGAGCTGCAGCACCCCTACATCATCACGGTCCGACGTGACAGTATGAGGAACGACATCGTTCTAATTTGAGAAGAGCAATCTCGATTCTACCCCCATCGAAGCCCTTCATCTAAGTTCCATTGAAACCCTTTGTCTTCTCTCCATCGAAACCCCCATCCCCACAACGTCAGAAGCCATCCCCATTGTCTTCTCTACATCAAAAGCCCCCTCCCCATCGTCTTCGTCTTCTCCCTATCGAAGCCCCCATCATCTTCATCTTCTCCATTAAAGTCACCACCTCACAAAACCATAACCCACGAAGCCCCTATTGTCTTCTCCACAATCAGCCTTTGTCTTCTCCACGGACGCACGAACACCCACAAATTATGATAACTTTGAATCCCATGGTCTAAATCTCAGTCCAAATGCTTACCCAAACTTTCCCAAAATCAAAACGGAACAGAGCATAACAAACCCACCCAACCCAAATGCACAGATCGTATAAATTACACAAATTCCCTTGTTGATTTATACCAAAAACATAAAAAATAACCCATAATTGAAAGAACCCAAAAGTCAGCAATGATAATGAGAAACTTCTTCAAATCTCTTCCAGTCACAATATCACGCAAGACTACAAAACCTCAGTTAATTTCAATTCTCAAAGCAGCAGCAACTAGCAAGAATGGCTCCTCGGGAAGATGAACTTTTGGGATTTGGGGTGGAGTCTTTTTAATAAAGGTATGAGTATTGGAGCACAGGAACAACATTGCAAGAGCTAGAATTATTATATGACATACAAGAGTAAGCAGTGATATTCAAGCAATTAAAAAAAGACCCAAATTGCAATAGCTCCACCAAGGACCTTTGCAAGCATCTCCATGAGAGATCAGGAGCTTTTCTTCCAAGCAAAAATAATTAAAAAAATGGGAAATGAGAACTTTGGGAATTAAGGATCAAAACCCTTGAACATTTTTTAGGGTCTGTTTGAATCTCGAGTCTAAACTTGTTGCAGTGCTGTCTTTCTTCTACTAATTTTCTTCGCCTATTTTGTTTTTTTTAATAATATCCTCTATTCGTGATCTTGCAAATTCTGGAAAAAAAAAAAAAGCATCGTTCAACTACCAATAAACCAGAGAAGAGAGAAATTGAGAGAGAGTTTTGTTGGACTAGTAGCAAGTTATGCAATTCTTGAGAGAGAGAGAGAAGAAAAGTCTAGGCAAAGAAGAAAAGTCTGGTTTCTCTCTAATGCATCCAACCCAACCGCAGATTTCGTTTTTGGTTTTCCCTCATTTTTGCATTTATTTTTTAATATTATTAGACTAACGTGGTAGTCAGCAGGTGCCGCAGGGGGATGCATCTTGGTTGTCCCTAGAATTTCTGAAAAACAAATGCCAGTGCTTTGGTCTGGACTACCGGAACCTTAAGGTTTATTTTTTCTTGTGCCGATATTAGTTCTATATATTTTTTCTGCCGCACTCTTTTCTATTGGGTGAAACTCACTTCTTTTTTATTCTTACAACTGTGGATCAATTAGCAATAAAATAGGCAA
This sequence comes from Juglans microcarpa x Juglans regia, assembly GCF_004785595.1. NCBI lineage: Eukaryota > Viridiplantae > Streptophyta > Magnoliopsida > Fagales > Juglandaceae > Juglans > Juglans microcarpa x Juglans regia. Next base: position 9,590,597 of record NC_054599.1, on the reverse strand, counting down.
GAATAATAAAAAACTCTGCTAATTAAGAGCACAAGTTCCTAAATTCAAAGTCACAGTGATTGACATAACCTTTTTGTTTGTATTCACATAATCTTTTTACAATGAGTGAATAGTTTTTAGTTGATTTTTCTAATCTATATTTATGGATGAATGATTATATAATTTTATTTTAAACGTATTCATGTCTTTACATTGTTCTGTTGTTTTTAATTATGATTGGTATTTCATTACCCTTTTTAATAGGATCAACATTAGATAGGATAGGGGCAAACCATAATCTATTGAATCATTTTTTTAAGAAAAAAGATGCAGATATTTCACAAGTTGCACATGTTTCGATTACCAATGTTAACACTTCAAGTTTGATGCAACATTCTCTCAAAATACTCATAGTTCAACTGGGTAACTTAAAGGAATCCACAACTTTTCTCCTTTAACAATAATAAATCGACCTCTAGCCAGAGGTTTGTGAAGCTCGAAACTGATTTGAACTCTTAGAAATCTGCCCCATCCACTCCTATCTGTCTTCATGTCAACCTCCTCCACCTTGCCAATAGTCTTCCCTATCTACTTCCTATAGTCTTCATCCATACAAACTAGAGGCATATCGTGCATTTGGACCTAGAACCTCTCATGTTCAAACTTCAGACTTTGAGGTGGTGTGAATTCCTCAAACAGTTTTAGTGCTAGCAAGTGTGACTCAAACAACCATGGACTCCCACTCCATATATTTTGCTTATCTACATGATTAGCGAAAACATTATTCCCCAACCCAACAAACTTTGCTGGCTTACTGACTCTCCAACCTTTCATCATGGTCATCTCTAGCACTTCCTTTCTAATACTCCTCTCCATACATACCCTTCCCACCAAGCTACACTCCCATTTAATTTGGATTTCTTCTGTAATAGTTTCGTTAATGGCTATTGCTTCCCCCTCCTCCTCTGTCAAGTAAAATCTCTCACATTTTTCTTCTGCCTCATTCATTCTCCTTCCACACTAGATCCTCCTCGTCCTATGTAACAGATTAAACAAAGTTCCTCCTGAAACTTTCCGTTCTACCACCACGTTTTTAGGCTCCAGTAATGTCACCCTAACATTTCTCCTACTGCGACCACCATGTGCCACTGTACTATTTGCTGCAAACCAGCTACGGACCACTTTCCTTCCACTACAAAAACTGTTAGGATCTCCTGTGATCCCCCCTAAAGCTTCACCTCATCCTCCCTTCACGAGAGCAAAGAGAAGAATAACTCTCCCATACTATATCTAAATCTTCAATAATACCAACAATCCCATTGTAACGACCAGGCCCAATAATTCTAAGATCGAAATATTAATCATTCTAATTGGGTCAAATTATATTTAGTGGGCCATATTGGATAAGCTCACGAGCGATAAATTATTGAGATTGATTAGAAGTTTTAATTAGGCTCAATAACTTGGTTAAATCCCATTTACTATTCATTTAACGAGTCAGACTCCTTTTAGAATTTAAAGATTGACCATCAAAAATTTATTTTAATTTAAAATCATCATTGGTTGAAATCCCTTATGTAGTCTCATTCACTGCCATTCCTATATTGAATGAATTACTAGATCATATTTTTAAATTTAAATTCTCTTCTTGAATGATGACGAGCGAGTCCAACTTGAACTTGAACTCGTCGGTACCCTCTCCAAAAAATCTCTATAAATATCTTCATTCCGTGTGTTATTTGGAAAGAACCATAAACTTCCATAAGTGCAGTGACTGAACTCAAAATACCCAGTCCAGCACCGTGTGTGTCCCACATTCACCATGCCAATAATCGACTGCCTCATTTCTCTCACAATATCCCTCACATTTTCTCTCTCCTTCTAGTTCATGTGATCGATTTCATACTGGAAATATTAGATTAACGCTACAAAGTAAGTAGCTTGATCATGCCCTTACAAGTATGTATGGTAAACAACATGTCTTTTATAAAATTATTATGCATGTACGCCCTCCATTAGTAGCTCCTTTTTATGTACCCAAGTCATGATTAATTTGAAAATATCATGATCTTATGCATAAGTTTCGTATTAATTGCAAAACATGCATAAAATATTTTATGAAAATTTATGATTTATGTGAACATTTATGCATTAAAATATTTACAAAAATTTATGATTTTATGAAAGGAGTTATGCATCGAAAGATTTGTGAAAAAATCATAATTTTATGTGAGGAAACATGCATCACAACATTTTATGAAAAAATGCGTTTTCATTCGAAATCTATCATATAACAAGTATGCAAGTATGATTATGATGAAGTATAAATGATAAGATATGTAACGACCTATGTTATGATATGAAAACAGTACCATATGTTATAAGCATATTGCATTGCCAAGTTGTACATGCTAGTATTACACATAGTGTGTCTTCCTTCTGTATGGACTCCACAATCCACGGTTATGGGCGAAATCGAAATCTATTTACATTCGTTATTCCTAACTCACGGAGGTCAACAATGGATATTAGACTAAGACAAATGAAAGACAAGTTCATGTTCATGATATTTACGTATGTATTTATGAGTATGCATATTTTTCAATAAACCTTATGTTTATTATGTTTATTGTATGATGTGTTGTTTATTGAGTATTCGACTTATTTTAATATGTTTTTATATTTTAACCTTCTCAGGTGAAGATTTTTATGAAGATGGAGCTGCATGACAAGATTTGGTCCAGGGAGGCGAGACAAAGGCCTTGATAGTTTATGTTATGCTATTTATGATTTCCAGTTTAATAAGTTATTTTGATAAGTACATGAGAGCATATTGATTTCAAATAAGTGCTTCCGCAAACTCTCTTCTAGATTTTAAGTATTTAATAAAAATTGACTTATTTATTTATGGAATCTCTGACACTTTGTTAAGAAGAAAAACTATAAGTCAAAGTTTAGTAGCATACCGATTTCCCAAGAATTCTTAAAATTACCATATTGGGAATGAGGTGTTACACCCATAATTAGCAACAATCTCATAAATAGACAACTTCGAAGAAAATTGTTTTGGTTTTGCATAGTTATAGACTTTACATTTTTAAGTATATTGACACACAAATTTTAAAATGTTGAAATTTCCAAACACAAAAGTATAATAGTGAGAATTTAGTGAATCCGAAATTATCAACCTACAAATTAATGTTGTCGCAATTGCATACAAAAAATTGGCACTGCAATAGCTAAAAGGACTTGAAAGGAATTAAAAAGAAATCGTAAAGTTCATCAATCAAGCAAATCTGACCTAATTGTCTTCCTATAAATATCAACCAGTGACAATTGGGATGCGAATGCTTTGTTTAGGAATATATTATCTGCCTTCGTGCTCCCTCTAAACCCATAAGCTTGCACCTCATAAACAAGATAAGCCTAGATTAGAGTCAGGAATTGTGGCATCCAAGACACATAACCAACCAGTTTTATCATATGAAACTTTTGTTTTCCTAAATTATGGATATCATTTCTCTTAGCATATTGTTCTATAACAGTCATGTATGAGTGTACAATTTCTTAATTTGGTTTTGCTGGGTTGACTTCTAGAAGATGCAAGTAGCATTTTTCACCTTCTTGCCAACCTTGCACTCATTATAAGCTATGTGCTTAACAAGTTCCTTGCTCTTGACCAACATCTTATGAAGTGCATACAAGCTCAGAAGTACAATATAATGGTTCGATGTAACCATCTTCCAAGTTTACAATATCTTATAAAAAATTGTCTTTGTTTTGTTAATCTTATTCAATTAATCTTCCAAATGCATCAATAATGATCATGCAATTTCTTTTTTTTTTTAGGTATTGATCTAGAATTAAATCAAATTCCTTAAATATTGGGACTAATTCGTCATTAACATTATCTGAAAAAGTAATATTCAAACTTTCATCAGCCATATTAGGTATTTTGCCATTTATCCAATAGAACATGGGTATTGCTTTATTTGATATGATGACTCAAAACAATCTCATTTTTTGTCACAATTCTATGTGTACACACATATCTTTTATAAATCTTCAACCAAAATGTCATTGCATTTATTTTTTATCATGCTTCTATGAAAAATGGTACATAAATCATCGTGCTCATCTTATATGTGCTTTTTAGCATTTGTTTACTTACCATGACGTTATGTTAGCATTACTACTTTTAAACATATATATCGTTCTATGCGCATTTGGTTGTACAAAATTGCTAAAGAGTATATTTTGCTATCTCATAAACTGAATGAGAATTTCTCAATATAGCATTTTAAAACTTTTTAAAAACTTTATAAACATCCGAGAACTTTCTCAATCCCCTCAATATTCATACATAAGCTCTAAAACATGTGGATCCTCATTTCCGATTAGGTTAAAACTTATTTTGTATTTTTCAGTAACATTAATCAGTATTATGTACGTTGAGTTTGATGCAATAAGAATATTTAGAAAATACTTTTCTTCTCTTAGTAGTTTTTAAATACAGAAAATATTGTCGATAAACACTAATATTTGTTAGTGCATGACATATAATAAAAGAGTTAATCTTATAACCAGTAAGGCTGACCTCCACCAAAAGACAAACCTCCAATAATTTGATGCCACGTAGGCTTCCCATTTACACTACAATGAAACCATACCTAGGGAAAAAAAACAACTCACACTCAGATCTCTGAATTCGTCCAGTTCACTCCATCTCCCCCTCACATTCATAATCCATCCCAGCCTAACGCCCACCTCTCGCCCACCGCTCAGAACCTTCGTTGGCAAGCTCCCTCTCCACCTTCGCTGGTATTCAAGCATTTGGTAAGGTAATCTTTCTAGGCTATACAACTCTACATAACTAAATGAAACATTAATCTAAAAATTACAAGAACTTCAGACCAGACCAGGGAAGAACCAAAATTACAGATGTAGATGCTTGAAATGTGCCAACCCAATAGTGTCCATTCGAAATTCAACCAAGGCCGTTCTAGGCAGCTGAGAGGCATGAAAATTCCTGTAACTCCTGACTTGGATGGGCAATCTGTAATTTTGTCTAAAAAAATCGAGTTTATATCAAACAAAATACACGGGGAATCTTGAGAAAGATTGAACTTTTGGACCAGCAAAATACGCTAAAGGGATGTCCATCCCCAACCTTCCATCATCTGCATGGATACATAGTTTCTTTCGAAAGGATTTTATTAATGTTCTTGGAAACTTGTTTATGAGTAAAACAAAATAATGTGAGAAGGAAAGAAGCGCTAGGCCAGAGCCAGTAACTCAGGAGAAGGAGTGGGAGTAGAGGACCAGCAAAGAAGTGCTAAGCCAGAGCCAACGGTGATCGCTAAAGCCCATTTCATAAAGGAGCCGAGGAGAGAGCTCTTGGTATCGGGGATTGAGGCATCGATCTGGGGCAATTATTAAAGTGATCATCATATCGCGGGGTGGTTGTTACAAACCGATCGTTTTGCACATGATGAATGACAGTGAGGGTGACAGCAACGGACAACAGTGAGGATGACTATGATGGACAACAGCTGCTGAAGCTTGATTTCAATCGGGTGAAATATGTGACAAATTATCATAGAGGGTTGTTAAAGCCCAAAGACCAGCCCGGCCGCTCCAAAGCGGTTTTGATAATAAAATTTAAAATATGTGCAACATGCCGCGTAGGCAAAAACTCACCCTTTAGAATCCTATTCTCCTTATCTTTTACTCTCCTCACATAATTATCAACAACATCATCATATAAGACATCAACCATAATTGTAAAACTTTACTCAATTCGTCACTCAATCATGTGGGACTCTAACATCCAATTAATGATCCCACCCTTGTGATATGATATCACATGAAATTTTTGCAAAAATAAGATATCTAACTGAATCATTTCTCAACCAAGGCAAAATTAAAGCTAAAATATTTTTCTTTGATACCAATCCAAAAGTGCGTATGCAACTTTAAGCCAAACATCATAGTACTACTTTTCTTATTAATTTATTGGTTTAAAACTGAATCAAATTCCTCCAATGCTGAAATTGATTTATAGCAAACTATATTTGAGGAAATGACAATCATACTTCTTTAGGCCAAATTAGATCTTCATCGACTTACCTTTTGAAACTTGTGGTATTGCTTAATTTGATCACTTTTGCTTTTAACTTTTGCTTCAATTTTAAAGCAATTTAACTTTTGCTTCAATTCTAGCTGTACACTCATTCTCTTTATACATTTTTTTATATCAAAATATCATGATTTCATCTTGTATCATGGATCAAGGACTAAAGCTACATAAATGATCTTATTTTTCCGATCTGTACTCCTTGAACATTTTTCATACCTAGCTTTCATATTACTTGTCATAACCATCATGTTATATAGCATTATTACTATAATACATGTTATAAAGTGTGTCAATCATAAGATGTTGCTATAAATATATTTTTGCGATCAAATACAATAAAATGGAAATTTTCAATTTGACATAATAAAAATTTTTCAAAAGTACCTAATAAGATAAAAATTCTTTGATGCTTTTTTTTTTTTTTTTTTTTTTTGCAACACTCAACATTAAGTATGTCAAGTTCTATGTAACATGAATATCGAAGCACTATTCTTATACTCTCAATATTCTCCCTCTATGCAACATGAACGTAAAAATCTTATTGCATTTTGTGATATTGTTACTTCATCATATTTCTTTCCAATAATAATATATAATAAGATTTAAAATATATGTAGCAGAGCACATATATGTAAACTCACCACTAAAATGGTATACTCTGTCTGTTATCCTCTTACTCTCAAACTTAATGAGAACATTATTAAAGATGATATTACCATGAGTAATAGTATAAAGCAGATCAATCCCTTAATCATACTAGCTAGACTCTAACGTCTTACCAATGGCCTCACTCTTGTGATTAAAAACATGATTTAACTAAATCATGTTTTGAACCGATGTTCAAGCATCGCTACGATAAAACACTTTCTAACAAATTCTTATCTTCTCCACCTCTTAAATTTCTAGAGACAAGTCTAGTTTGGATAATTACTTGATGGATTTACTTGGTATTAGACATTTCAAATAAGTTTGTATTCATAATACTATGTATATTATTGTTTGTAGCTTCATTTACTTCAGTTGCTAAGTGTTGATAGTCTCAATATTGTATTTCTGCACTTTATTTGATTATTACAATAATAGTACATAAAAGAAAATATACCTTTATGTAGATTGGATTGATGGGTTTAACATTTTTTTATGACATAAACATGTTTTGTTGTATTAAATGCTTTGATTTCAATTGTTGTAATTACTCTCACGTTGTTCTGTATATAGAACACGTAGAGTTTAAACATTTGCTTTGGTCTTTATGCAAATATGTTAATCTTTTAGGGTACATTAGCCTTTGTATGCTCAAGCATTTAAAAGAGGAAGATTGGGACGAAATCTAAGGTCTTTTGGACTTCTTGAGGACAAATCATAAATTGGAGGTGGGGCTAGCTAATTTGGGTTGAACCATGGCTTGGTGCAAATGCTGTCCTTTAGACACATATCCATCTACACATTCAAATTTTATGCATGTATCTACTTTTCAGTTCTACGCCTAGCTAGGTCCTTCCACCAATGTTCAAAAAACATGGTACAATTAGTTTACAATCCCATGAAAAATTGAGAAAAAGGTTTTAATAAAAACTTAAATTTACATTGGAATTTAGTACTAGATTATATTGAAGCGAAGTCGAAGTCCAACAATTTTGAGTTTGAATGGGAAGATTAGACTCCAATTGGACGTAGAGTTGGAGTCGAAGACATAACATATCTTAAAAGAAAAACACCTTTGATATTCCTTACTTTGATTTTATATTGGAGATTATCTTCTTTAAGAAGTTATATGCATGTATATAGGTTCTTTACCATATTATAGAAGATATTTTTGATAGCTTATATTATACCATAACTTATACTTTTTATAATCACCAAGTGTTTAGTATGTATAAACATCCCGAACTTAAAAGCTTTCTATTTTAGGAAACTCTAAGGTTTCCTTTTAATTAGTCTTTATTTTTGGAAAGTAAATTAGGGTTCGATCTAAAATTGGTCATTTGAGGTTACATTTGGATGTTGAGTTGAGCTGAGATAAGTTAAATTTTTTATAAATAATAGTGAGTTGAGATGGTAGTGTGAGTTTTGTAGAGCCCACCTAAGATGTATTTGGATGTTGATGAGTTTATATGTATTTATAGAAAGTTAAAAAATGTTGTGAGTCTCACGTATAAAGAAGTATCAAGTTGAGAGTAATGTTTAATAATTTGAGAGTTGTGTGTAGATATTGGGTTAAACTTAAATTTGAACTCAACTTAGATGAGCTCAACTGTTTCCATGTTCCAAAAGAGTCTTCATGTAGTGTTTAATTAGGTTCAATTATTGGGTGTCTAGGCTTGGGCCTTTGAATTTATAAATTGATAATTTATGGAAATTAGGAACCAGACTCTTGGAGTAGATCCGCTATTGAGACACAGACTCGAGAAGTTGTGTAAAAGCCCATTGATGGGTACCAAAGCAAGGTTGGATTCATTTAAATTCATTTAGGCCAAGAATTTCTTTAGAGCCCATTGGAAAATTGGCAGGCTCATCTCCATGATTTAAAATTCTAAGAAGTTGGTTCAAGCTCAATCAAATTGGTAATAGTAGCCCAACCCATTTCGGAAATCACCTCGCGCTATGGATGGTAAAGATCATGAAGTTGGTGTACCATTCCTAGAGTTGCACCAATGGAGGTTTCCTAATAGCTTAATCATGTAATTGCAGGAGAGGATCGGGCTTAAGGGGATCAAGAGGTAGAGGCCTAGAGTACCATTTATAGAGATTTTACTTAATTGTCTTATTTATTAATTAGTAATTTTATTAGCACAAGACTTTGAGCACTTTTTAATTTGTGCTTCCATTGATTTTTTTTTTTAAATTTTAAATATATATAGTATATCTTAATTATTTTATAAAATTCGTTCAATTTGGCTCCTAAGTAATTTTTAAAAAATTTAGTACTAGTATCGATCCCTGTCAATTCCTATTTTTGAAATCAAGAATCATTCTTGTTCCTAAAGAGACGAGATATTAAATAATGGTATATATAATCCGATAACATGCCCACATTATAAAGTCTAGTAGTAGTAGCTAAAAAAGTCTAGTAGTAGTATATATTCACTTCTGTTCACAGCCAGATATTGCAGAAGTTAGGGGGTTATTCATGGTTGCAAGATTGTGTAAGAAACTGAACTTGCAAGAAGTCATTTTTGAAGGGGACTCAACTCAAGTAGTCAATGTTGTGAGACAAAGCACAATACAAAATGGAATACTAAGTTGTTTGGTGGAGAATATTAAGACCACATTGCTAGATACAAACTGAACAATTCAACATATGAGAAGAGATGCTAACAAGGTGGCACATCAACTAGCTAAAAATGTCGTTCCATTAGCTCAAGAAATTTTTGATGTAGACTATGTAGATACTAGCATCATGCCTTTTGTAATGGCTAAAGGCCACAACTCTGGTTGAAGTAATGAAGTTATGTTCTTTTAAAAAACAAAAAAAAAGTCTAGTAGTAGTAGTATGTGCGCTATTGCACATAGGGCAAACCATAAATCAAGTGACTCCTGGAGGGATCGGAGGGAGAGAGTTGAAGATTTTGAGATAGAAGATAGAGGTAAAAGAAAATTGTGAAAGCTCCTTGGAGCAAATTCGGTGGAGAAGTTAACTGTTGTGAAAAAATGATAACAAAAATTGAAAGTAAATGAGAAAAGAACAATCAAACAATCACACGATACAAGATTTACGTGGTTCGGTAACTTGCCTACATTCACGGAGTTGCAGATGATTTTATTTTTTGAAGAATCACAATGTATAGTATATGGGGCGATTACTGTGCTCAATTGTAAGGCCACAATATTAGAAAAAAACATATATATAGGGTACACAACGGAAAGCCCTAATTACTCAAAATCTACGTTATTTGCTCGAGCGGCATGTCGAGCACACGTCGAGCGAACCTGTTTACTAGCCATTTGCTCGAGCCATCTGTCGAGCGGCTCACGAGCGAACTTTCTGTCTGAACTCTGCTTGAGCGACCTATTGAGTGAGTGTCGAGCAAACTCTCTGTGTCGCATTCGCTTAAGCTCCCTATCGAGAACTCTCTGTGTAGAATCTCCGCTCAAGCGACCTGAAAGCTTCGCTCGAGTGAACTGAGCCAGACTCCACAATACTCAACAATTCTCCCACTTGGAGACTGGTACAGGCACTGTATCACCCTCTGCCTCAAAACATGATATCATTCACCTCTGCAACTTATTGTCCCTGTCTTCATGCTAGAAGACTAACTGAAGTTGCGCACAACTTAAGTTTCTCAAGTGTAACACCCTTTGTTAACATATCAGCACGGTTCTTTCTTCCACAAATTTCTCAAGCATAAAATGATATCTGATCTAAATATGCCTGGTCTTGTAATGAAATGCTGGATTCTTGACAATAAATATGGCATTCTAACTATTATTGTAGAGAGTGCCCTTCTGATTCTTCTTGCCCAACTCCTCCAAGAAGCCTTGTAACCAAATCATCTCCTTTAATGCTTCTGACACAGCAATATATCAGCTTCTCTAGTAGACAAAGAAACTGTTTTTTACAAATTAGAACCCCAAGACACGGCAGTACCACCCAGAGCGTAAACAAAGTCTGTGGTACTCTTTCTACTATCAGTGTCTTCAACCAAATCAGCATCAACATAGCCTTACACATTTAAGCTCTCTCTACAGAAGCACAAGCACGCTTCTGAGGAGCCTTTTAGGTACCTCAGAATCCACTTCATAGCTTCTCAATGTTGTTTTCCTGGGTTACTCATGTATCTACTCACAACTTTCATTGCATGGGCAATATATGGTATTGTGCAAACTATAGCATACATAAGTGAACCAATAGCTGAGGCATAAGGAACCTTACTCATATAGTTGTGTTCCTCTTCTGACTTGGTGATTGATCCTTGCTAAGTCTGAAGTGACTACCTAAGGATGTGCCAACTGGTTTGGCCTTGTCCATGTTAAACTTGTTGAGTACCTTTTTCACATACTCAGCCAGTAAGAGTCTCAACGTGCCCTTAACTCTGTCTCTAACAATTCTCATGCTAAGGATTTGTTTTGCAGCTACCAAATCCATCATTGCATAGTGCTTTGACATATGTTTCTTTAGATTATTGATCTCATCAATACTAGACCCTATAATAAGTATATCATCCACATACAGTAGTAAGATAATGTAAGAATTGTTAAAGTGCTTGACATAGCAACAATGATCTGCCTGACATCTGATGTACCCTGAACTGCACATAAACTGTCAAACTTCTTGTTCCATTGCCTAAGAGTTTGCTTTAGGCCAAACAAGCTCTTCTTCAATTTATAAACTAAACTCTATTTTCCCTATACTACAAACCCCTTAGGTTAATGTATATAGATGTCTTCTTTGAGGTCTCTAAGGAGGAAAGTTGTCTTCACATCTAACTGCTCAAGATACAAATCTTCAGTCGCAACCATTGTCAATACTAACCTGATAGTTGTGATCTTCACCACAGAAGAAAAGATCTTAGAGTAGTCAATACTTTTTTCTGCTGAAAGCCTTTTACAACAAGTCTAGCCTTGTACCTCTTACTATCATCATGCTCAGTCTTCACCCGATACACCCATTTGTTATGCAATGCCTTCCTCCCAGATGGAAGTTCTGTCAAATCCCATGTCTAATTCCTTAACAAGGAAATCATCTCATACTTCATGGCCAACTCCCACTTGCTTTAATTCTCATCTTGCAAGGTTTCCTCATAGCTCTACGGTTCTCCACCATCTGTCAACATAATATAATTCAAAGTGGGTGAGAAAAGTTGGGGGGGTCGACTAGTCCTGACTAACTAGTGAACTACAATTGCAGGTGTGGACAACACTGGATCTGACTGCAGAATAATAGGAATGGGTGCACTGGGCCCACTCTCTCCATCACTCACGTCCCTACACTGCATTGTGACCTCTGATAGGTCCTCCAAACTCACAAACTTGAACTCCTGAAGAACTGTATCAGCAATTGTATTGGACTTGTCTTTGTACATGACTTTCTCATTGAATATCACAATCCTACTTCTTATGATCTTCCAACCCTGCCCATCCTAGAAACGATAGTCAAATGCCTTTTCTCCATATTCAATGAAATAACATTTATTTGCCTTTGCCTCAAGTTTGCTACAAGCATCAAAATCAACATGAACATAAAAAAGACAACCAAAAGTTCTAAGATGAGAAAATTTGACCTCTTTACTGCTCCAAACCTCCCCAGGTAGTTCATAATCTAATGAAACTGATGGCCCTCGATTTAACAGGTAGACAACAGTGCTAATTGGGTCTACCCAGAATGTAGATGGTAGTCCAGCATGCAATCTCATGCTTCTAGCACGCTCATTAATTGTTTTGTTCATACGTTCAACAACATCATTTTGCTATGTTGTCCTAGGAATAGTCTTCTCCATTCTAATACCATGAGCTAAACAATACTCCTTGAACCCTCCATCAATATATTCACCACCATTGTTAGACCTCAAGCATTTCAGTTTTAAGTCTATCTCTGTCTCAACTAAGGCTTTCCACTTTTTGAATGCATCAAATACATTAGATTTATGCTTCAAAAAATAAATTCATACCTTCCTGCTGTGATCATTAATGAACGTGACATAGTACCAAGAACCTCTAAGAGACGACACTGAAGAAGGTCCCCACACATTGGTGTGCACAAGCTCTAGCTTTCCTATTTTTAGTGTTCTGCCACTCTTCAAGAAACTGACATTTTTCTGCTTCCCTAGTAGACAGCTCTCATACATGTGGAGATCAACTTACTTCAGTTCTAGTAGTTGCCATTAAATAATAGTTCTTTCATGTCCTTCTGACTCATATGGCCAAGCCTACAGTGCTACAAATCTGCAGTGCTCTCTGCAACGGTAGTAGCAATAGTATTATTCAAACCAGTCGTCATATACAGAGTACCAGTTTTCTTACCTCGAGCTAGTTCCAATACCTCTTTAGTAACCTTCCAGGTGCTATCTTAGAACACTACTGAATGACCACAATCATCGAGCTGTCCTACAGAGATGAGGTTTTTCTTCAACTCAGGAACGTGACTAACCTTTTGTAAGGTCCACTTGTTCTTGTTAGGGAGTGCAATGCCAATGTCTCTCATTTCTACCACGTTCAGTACCTCTCCATCAGTCAGGTACACTTTTCCAAAATTACCAGCAACATAGTTTTGCATTATCTCTCGATGGAAAGATGTGTGAAGGAAGCCCCTGAATCTAGTATACAATTTTCAACTGGATTGTGAACTGCAAGTAGTAATGCATCATGTACTTCTTCAGTTACCACATTAGCACTATCATTCTCTGTCTTTTTCAAATTTTTACAATTTTTCTTTATGCAACTAGCCTTCCCACAGTTCCAGTAAGTTGCCTGCCACCCAGGCTTTGACTTGCTCTTGCCTCTGTCCTTTGATTTTGATCTGCCTCTATTTGAGTTCCTGTCTTGTGATCTTTCTAGAGAATCAACATTTAATGCTGAACTCAAACCTGAGGTCTCACCTGAATCCCTCCTGCGTACTTCCTCAGCCAAAATCAAATCACGACTATCGTCATATTTCAATTTCATTTTTCCATAAATACTAACAGCCATTCTCATGGCTTCCCAACTATTTGGCAGTGAAGCCAACAATATCAATGCACGTATCTCATTATCAAACTCAATTTCAACCGAAGACAATTGATTTGTGATAGTATTTTGAACTCATTCAAATGCTATGCAACAAAAGTATGTTCTGCCATCTTCAAATTAAACAACTTATTTATTAAGTATACCTTGTTTTCAAATATGGCTTTTCATACATACATGACAAAGCCGCAATAAGATCTGCAGTCGTCTTCTCCTTGATGATATTGTGTCCAATGAATCTTGACAGGGTTAGCCTAATAAGCCATAAAACATGTCGGTCTAACAAGTTCCAATCAACATTTTCCATGTTGTCGAGCTTCTTCCCCAACAATGGAAGATGAAGCCTCTTCCCAAAGAGGTAGTCCTCCATATGCATCATCCAGTATCCATAATATGTGCTATCGAACTTCTCAATTCTAGATACCTTTTCTTCTTCTCCAACCATCGTTTTTCCTCAAACCTGAACCTTGGCTCTTGATAACAATCGTTGTGAAAAAACAATGACAAAAATTGAAAGTAAACTAGAAAAGAACAATCAAACAATCACATGACACAAGATTTATTAGGTTCAACAACTTACCTACATCCACAAAGCTGTAGAGGATTTTATTTATTGAGGAATCACAATGTACAGTGTATGGGGCGATTACTGTGCTCAATTGTACGACCACAATATTAGAAAAATACATATATATATATATAGGGTACATGGCGGAAAACCATAATTACTCAAAATTTGCATTATTCACTCGAGCGGCTTGTCGAGCGCACATTGAGCGAACCTGCTTACAGGTTGTTTGCTCGAGCCATCTGTCGAGCGATTCACGAACGAACTCTCTGTCTGAACTTTGCTTAAGCGCCCTGTCTAGTGAATTCTCTGTGTCGCATCCATTCGAGCTCCTTGTCGTTCGAATCACATGCGAACTCTCTATGTAGTGTCTCCGCTCGAGTGACCTGAACGCTCCACTCAAGCAAACTGAGTCAGGCTCCACAATACTCAACAATTCTCCCACTTGAAGACTGGTACAACCACTGTATCACCCTCTGCCTCAAAACATGATATCCTCCACCTCTGCAACTCATTGCCCCTGTCTTCATGCTAGAAGACCAATTGAAGTTGCGCACAACTTCAGTTTTTCAAGTGTAACACCCTTTGTTAACATATCAACATGGTTCTTGGTTCTATAAATTTTCTCAAGTATTAACTGACATTCATCTAGTAATGATCAAATGAAATGATACATGATTTGAATGTGCTTGGTCTTGAAATGAAATGCTTGATTCTTGACAAGAAATATGACACTTTGACTATCGTTGTAGAGAGTGCCCTTCTGATTCTTTCTACCAAATTCCTCCAAGAAGTCTTGTAACCAAATCATCTCATTTGAAACTTCTAACACAATAATATACTCAACTTCTGTAGTAGACAAAGAAATTTTTTCTGCAAATTAGAACCCCAAGACACGGTAGTACCACCCATACAGTAAACAATGCCTGTGGTACTCTTTCTATTATCAGTGTTTCCAGCCAAATCAACATCAACATAGCCCTGCACCTCTAAGCTCTCTCCATAGAAGCACAAGCACGCTTCTGAGGAGCCTTTTAGATACCTCAGAATCTACTTCACAGCTTCCCAAAATCGTTTTCTTGGATTACTCATGTATCTACTCACAACTCCCACTATATAGGCAATATCTAATGTTGTGCAAACCATAACATACATAAGTGAACCAATAGCTAAGGCATAAGGAACCTTACTCATGTAGTCGTATTCCTCTTCTCACTTTGGTGACTAATCTTTGCTAAGTCTGAAATGACTACCCAGGGATGCACCAACTGGTTTTGCCTTGTCCATGTTGAACCTACTGAGTACCTTTTTCATATACTCCGCCTGTGAGAGTCTCAACGTACCCTTGACTCTGTCTCTGACAATTCTCATGCCAAGAATTTGTTTTGCAGCTCCTAAATCCTTCATTGCAAAGTGCTTTGACATCTGTTTCTTCAGATTATTGATCTCATCAGTGCTAGACCTGCTATAAGCATATCATCAACATACAATAGTAAGATAATGCAAGAATTGTCAAAGTGCTTGACATAGTAATAGTGATTTGCTTGACATTTGATGTACCCTGAACTGCACATAAAACTATCAAACTTCTTGTACCATTGTCTAGGAGCTTGCTTCTAGCTATACAAGCTATTCTTCAATTTATAAACTGAAGCCAACAGTATCAATGCACATATCTTATCATCAAACTCAATTTCAATAGAAGACAATTGATTAGTGATAATATTGAACTCATTCAAATGCTGTGCAATAGACGTACCTTCTGCCATCTTCAAATTAAATAACTTCTTCATTAAGTGTACCTTGTTATTCGTAGACGGTTTTTTATACATACCTGACAAAGCAGCCATGAGATCTGCAGTCGTCTTTTCCATGATGACGTTGTGTGCAACGGATCTCGATAGGGTTAGCCGAATAACCCCCAGAACATGTCGATCTAACAGGTTCTAATCAGTATCTTCCATGCTGTCTGGCTTCTTCCTCAATAATGGAAGATGAAGTCTTTTTCCCTAGAGATAGTCCTCTATCTGCATCCTCCAGTATCCATAATCTTTGTCATCGAATTTCTCAGTCCCAGATACATTCACTTCAAATCCAACTATCATTTTTCCTCTGACTAGAATCTTGGCTCTTGATATCAATTGTTGTGAAAAAATGATAACAAAAATTGAAAGTAAACGAGAAAAGAACAATCAAATAATCACAACTTGCCTACATCCACGAAGCTGCAAAGGATTTTATTTCTTAAGGAATCACAATGTACAGTGTATGAGGCAATTACTGTGCTTAATTGTACAGCCACGATATTTAAAAAATACATATATATATATATAGGGTACACGGTAGAAAACCCTAATTACTCAAAATCTGTGTTATTCACTGGTGCGGCGTGTCGAGCAAACTTTCTGTGTGAGTTTATTGGCCGCTTGCTCAAGCTATTTATCGAGCTGCTCACGTGCAATGTAACGCCCCGTCCCCGAGGGTTCGGAGAGTTAACTCATATAACCTGATAATTAACTCTAACAAGGCTAGAGTACTTCCAAATTCAAGAATATATATTTTCACAAACCTCAAATCAAACGTAAATACTTCAATTAAATAAACCATATAAACTCATCTATCCAATTTTCAATCCAGCAACTCAAATAAAATCAACTCTTCTTCATGTCTCAAATAACAAACTAGAAATAATAAAACATTAACATAAGTCTCCATAAACCGTCTAAATCCATTGAAGCAAACTTAAGAAATATAAATAACTTCCACCATCAACACTAATACCACGAGATACCCAACAACCATTCACTGCTAATCTTTTCCATAAACTCTAATATTGATCCTCAGCTGAACCATCAATGTCATCTGAAATATTATGGAGATAAGGAGGTGAATTATCAACAACTCAGTAAGCAGAGAACATATACTAGCATGTAAACATGAGCATTTATAACATTTGATAAGCAGAACAAAACATTTACTTTCAGAATGCAGAAACAAAACTTTGTACAAAAGCATTAGAGCGAAATTTCTAGAAAAATAAACTTATTCCAAAAAGAAAATCCGTTGGCCTTTCTAAACTGAAACATTATAATCTTATCATCGTTTAATATCACATCGGGACAATACCATGTTTAACCCCCGTGGTATAGTTATAAACCACCATTATACCCGTGGCTGGGCCATATTCCATATTTCACCCCCGTGGTAGGGTTATAAACCACCATTATACCCGTGGCTGGGCCATTTTCCATGTTTCACCCCCGTGGTAGGGTTATAAACCACTATTATACCCGTGGCTGGGCCTTAACAGAAACAGAAAGGATTTCATCGAAAATCCAGTTACAATCATATACAGAATCAGAACTTCATGCCAAGATTTTCAGACGACACATCATATCAAAACAAAACACTGAATAGTTTCAGATTATTTCACTTGTTCGAGATAAACATAAACAAAATATTCTCATTTGTTCATAACAAAACTTTTAGAATTCCTTATTCGCTCTTTTACATAGTTCAGAAACAAAGTGCACAAAACTAGCTCATGTCTACACCAGTCATGACAGAAAACACTTCCTCTTATATTGAATTTATGCATATGCAGAATAAACATCTGAGGTTGTTTTCAGATCATTTCTTTTCAAAAACAAACATGTTTATTTCCAAAGTCAACCTCATTTTATTTCTTTTATGCAAAACTAGTATATGAACCCCGCTTACCTGGACTTCTTAGCTTTTCAGAATTTTCCTCAAAAATGTCGAGTCGACTATAAATCGTCACCTATAAAAATAATCACACAATTTCCGTAAGTTTTCAATCAATGACGAATTTCCATATTTAAGCCTAAGCTTCTAAAATAATCTATCGTAATTTCTCAAAACTTAAAGCCCTCATAATCCTAAAATATATCATCACTTCCTAAAAAAAAATCACCAATATCCACCATGACCAACGTCAAACTCAAAACACCAATATTTAAATTCGAAACAGCCAACAAATTTCATAGCATAAACCAATCACACAAACAACTCCATCATCCAATCCAACCGACCCCCTTACTCTTCGGACTCAGTCTGGTACAACCAACCAATTCACAGTAAATATGAGTTAGCGCAAAAATACATTTAAATCTCAAAAATTCTTCGGAAAAAAATACTTACAATGCTATAATATAATTTTTGAAAGATCACGGAGGTGCTAGAAGCGGCAACGCAGCAACAAAACAGTGCCAAATGCACTGTGGCCGTGGGTCTCAAAAATCCACTTTTGAACGGGTGCAAACGAAGACCCCGAGATTAATAGGGTGGCGGTGGTTGGCCGTGGATGGCGGCGCAATAGGCGGTAGAAGACCAAAATACCCAAATCAGAAATGTTGATGAATGTGCTTCACCGGTGACGGATCGGAGGTGGGGTTGGGTCCAATGGGTTGCCAAGAGGTCGAGGATGATGTGGTGAGAAGATGGTGCCCGGAGGTGGCGCGACGGCGGCGCAGCGGCGCAAGGAATGCCGCGGCTTCAAAGGGCTCGTGGTGGTTAACGGCGGCGCGACTGGGGCTGGAAATGGAGAGGTGGCATCGCCGGCGGCTGGGGAAGCTGGGGAGCCGGGCGGTGTCGGCCACCGCCGGCTCACGGCGGCGCTGGGGTGAGAAGGAGGATCGGACGGAGAGAGGGAGGGGGAGTTGCGTCGCGCGGGAAAGAAACCAGGGGAAAGAGAAAGGAAAGAAAAGAAGAAAAAGAAAAATGAAGAAAAGAAAAAGAGGAAAGAGAAAAATGTAGGGAAAGAAATGAGGTCCAATCCTCACATCTTGGGTCACAAAAATGATTCAACGGAAACGGTTTTAAAACAGCAAGTGAAATAAAATAATTCAAACGCAGTAATTAAAATGAAAATAAATAATTAAACCCAACAACAAGTTAATTTAATTCGAGAAGAAATTTAAACACATAACAATAATTAATTTAAAGAAAGCACTGCAAAAATAAATTTCACAAAATTAAAATCATAAAAATAAACCCACTAAAAATCCAACAATTTTAAAACAAGAGAATAAATTTTTAAATTAATAACAAATAATCTTTCAATTAAAAAATACACTAAAATACGGGGTGTTACATGCAAACTCTCTGTCTGAACTCCGCTTGAGCGCCCTATCGAGCAAGTATCTAGCGAACTCTCTGTGTCGCATCCGCTTGAACTCCCTGTTGAGCAAATCATAAGTCTCTGTGTAGTGTCTCTGCTCGAGCGGACTGAGCTTGGCTCCACAATACTTGATAGCATGCATGAATGCATGCATGGACGTTGTGATAAGTTTTGTGTTGGTTTGATCTCGTTTGTTTTCAAAAATGAGATAAGATGAGATGAGATTTTTTGAGATATATGTGAATAGTATTGAGTTAAGTGTAAATAAGATAAGATAAAATTGTATTTGTTTATAAAGATAAGATGATATTAGTTTGATTTTTTTGTGAAGTATTTATGCTTGTGGGACTCACAGTCGTTTTGCTTTTGTTTTTTTGTTTTTTTTGCTTTTTCCTAGGCTGTGTTGCATTTTGTTTTATTTTTTTTCCTAACATTTTTCCGTTTTCCTACCACTGGGACCCACTAATGTTTACCACTTGCGTTTCGCTTTTTTTTTTTTCCCCTACACATTTCGACATTACTGCCACTGGAACACACTAATCTTTACCATTGGGACCCACTCATAAAAGCTATTTGCTACTGAAAGATGAACACAAGAGAAAGAAAGAATAGGCTCCACTGGCAGCTTTTTTTTATGTATAATACAGCTGATGAATAGTAATAAAATAATAAAAAATAAGATGAGATGAGATGAAATAAAAAATAAATATTTATTTTTAAAGAATATTTGACCGTACAAAACTTAGAAAATTTTTTAAAATTTTGTATTTCATCTCTCGAAGCAAACGAGGCTAATTTTTTTGCTCTTCCTCATCTCAATGAAACCGAGGAGTTTAGACGTACTCAAACCTTCAACACTAACTTTGACAAGACAACCCTTTTTCTTTTTCTTCCGATTATCTTTATCACAACACATCTACAGTAGAAAAGTATAGACCATCAAAACTCTCCTGATCATATCTCCACTCCTCCTGAGTTATAACTTCGTAAAACCTAAAGAATATGTTCATCAATTTATATCGAAAAAGAATCAACTTATACTGAGAGAATAAGATCATCAAGACAACAAGTTGAAAAAGAAAGATTGCAGAGGCTGCATGGATCATGAATATGGAGAGGCCAAGGTTATTGTTGCCAAATGATTCCGGAACATTAAAAGATATTTCAATAGGGTTTTTAATCTCTCGCCAAGCTGGTATTCGATTATGCTTAATTCATAAATTAATTGGTGTTATTTGGTCAGTACTACTGTCATCAAAGCAAACGAATCATCTTTCTTTTGCAAACGCAGCGTGATTCAGGTCATGGACTCGGGACCACTTCACAGCTAAAAACCTCTTGTATCTTTCTAGCCAACCTCGTGTAAGAGGCATGCATGTACGAGTAATATTGAAAGAAAAAAGAAGGAAAAAAAAAAAACCACCAAATGCTGCACTCAGCATGCAATAACTTTTTTTGGTGGCCTGTCATGTACCCGAAATATAATATTTTAACACGTACAGTTAGTACGATTATGTGTGTGTATAATATATATATATATATATATATATATAATATATAATTTTATTATGTTTTAGAGAAGATAGACCATAGTGAATGCATCAATGCATGGATAATTAAAAAACAAAATGCCGTACAGTTTTGTCTTGTTCATAAAAGATTGGGATTTAAAAACCTAAAGTGCTACATGCAGCGGCGCCACAAAGTATTATAAGGACTGTCATAACCAGTACTCTCTTTTCTATGATAGTTTGTTTACAAAGCTAATTGTCCTTTCCCAACAATTGAAAAATCCAAACAGATTCAGATCATTAGAAATACAAATAAATACACAAACAAGAAGACAACTCTTCTTCGAAAAGTTAGAGCTAGCTAGCTAGCTAGGATTAAAATCTTGTCAAGCTAGCGGAAAGTTTTTCAAATTTGAGTGGAAAATAATACATCATGGTGAGCAGGTCTTTATATATAATATGTTGGTTAATTAGGTTTGGAGTGCTCGATCATATATATATATATATATATATATATATATTTGATAAAACAATCAATTTCAATTGAGATCAAAACAATTATAGACATTTATCAAGTTAAATGGCTTGAGAAAGAAAGCCTGGAATACAATCTCACTACATTTTAAAATTATTTACCCTCCAAGCATTTCTTGCAAGCTGATGAGCAGTAATATTCCCTTCCCTATACACATGAGTACTAAAAGAACAACTCCCAAAACAAACTTTCAGCCTTTGTACTTCTTCAAACAGGATCTCATGGATGGAATTCTCCGTATCATTCTGGTCGATCCTATATATGCATGAGTAATGTTTACGAATGACCTAAATTAAACTTGGTAAAACAAAAAATATCATTACCAAAAATATAGCTATAATACTTGGAGACAAAAGAAATTACCATATTATAATATATATATATATATATATATGTGTGTGTGTGTGTGTGTGTGTACACATATGTATTGCATTCCTATATATGATTACTCTTGAAAAACGTTATTAATTTCTGGGCGATACAATTCATCATGTCTTGCATTCCTAATTGATAGATGGGTACTGCCGCTACTATTATAAATAGAGATTCATGAAGATTAGAATAATATGATTACAATTAGCTAGCCTATCATGTTCTTTATATATAGTCATCTAAAAGTTACCCGATCGATCATGCTAATTCCCGACATGAATCTTGGCCGGAGGGCATGCATGCAGAACTGGTGGCGGTTTATTCCAAGATTCCCTCAGTCGTTCCAATGGCCGACTTACCCTAGCTTGCTAGCTTGGCTACTCTTCCCTAGTCCATACATAGTCTTAATTAATTAGCTAGGCGTAGTGATCGTACGTACGTTGGATTAGTGTACGTTAATGATCATGTTTCATTCTTTTTGTCCATATATATATATATATATATATTATAAACAGAACTTCATACAATTGAAAATAGCATCAATATATCAATTGTTATCAAACCATAAAGCATTATGAACAAAAGAAGGGACTTGCTCCCACTATACATTGATATCAACGACGTTGCAAGCATGTCTGGATAAAGAGTGAGCTACCCCATTCCCCAGCCTGTTAACATGTTAAACTCGGACTTCTTGAAAACACATCATCAGATTCTTGGCTTCATTGATCAAATTATCAGTACTTGTATAAGAATCTTTTGTGGTATCAACTCCTGAACCACATTAAGACAGTCACTTTCAATGATCAGTTTTGGAGTGCCAAGTGGGAGGCATAGTTGTAGCCCACTCAAAACATCAATGGATTCAATTGTGGCTGCTCCATCCACTCCTAACTCATTCTTGCTTGCAGCCATCACAATTCCTCCACTTGTATATCGCCGGACAATCCCAACTCCAGCTTTCCTCAGATCAACAAAAACTGGTCCATCTACATTTACTTTGGGAAAACCATCTGGGGGAGCTTGCCACTTAGATAGCTTATGCAAATCCCTTAATGTTGTTGCTTGCACATAATTGAAAGCTTTGCAGAATGATAAAACATGTTCAACAGCTTGAACATGTTGTATCAAATTGTTTTCCATTTGAGCCAACTAATTTCGCATGTACCATAAGCTCTAACACAGCATAAAAAACATAGTTAACTCAGCTTCACTGCGTTGCATCATAACCATTCTCATACTTTCAATAAAACTCAAAGAGGAATGAAAATTTTGTAACATTGGGAGGAGTTTCTAGCCATTCTTCCATAAAATATGATTAGTAGAACAAGTTAGCATAGCATGGTTGATATCTTCCTCATGATCCTAACAAAAACAACATTGAGCCTCCACATCAATCTTTTTCCTCCTGAGATTAGTGAGAGTTGGCAAGATATCCTTGCAAGCCTTCCCGGCAAAAGTTTTAATCTTCCTGGGAACTTTCATGTGCCAAATTCTCCTCCAAAGAGATCTATCTTGCATCAGCAAAGATGTTTCCCCATCACAGCTGGCCACTAAATTCTGAATCAGCTTATAAGCACTCTTAATAGAGAAGTTTCCATTTGCTTCCTTATCCCAAATCCACCTATCCATATACTGAGTTGCTAACAATCAAATCTTTAAGATCTCTTCAGCTGTATTTGGATTAAAGAGAGCTCTAATCAACTGTGCATTCCCGGTCTTAATAGTAACATCAATTAAAGTACTGTTCACTGTAGTTCCTTCATCAACAATTGGCCCATACGATATAGCGTCTTTTAAGAACCCAAATATAATATATTTAAACATACGATATAGCTTGCTTTCGGCTTAAAATTTATTTAAGCTAGTTAATTAATCTAGAGTCCAGTAAATTAATTAAATATTGGGTTTGTTTGAGGAGCTACCTAGCTGATCTTCTTTCCTTTTCGCAAAGTCCAGACCCCAAGTAGTACTCCACTCAAACAGGCCGCCGTTGATTTCATGAGGTCAAGTGTGTCGGCATTCATCATGTGGTATTTACGTTGATGGAATCGTTTTTCAACCTCTTTCGAGGCAATATATATACTGATCTGTATATAGGTTTGAGAAATTAACCTAGCTACCCTATAAAGGTGCTCGATCTATCTTGTGCTAGCTACCTAGTACTTATAATTATATATATATATATATATATATATGCAATATGTTTTACGGTATTTAAGTTAAGGATTAACTTCATGACCGTCGTACGTAGGAGTTTGTAAAATATGCATGTAATATATGCAATCGGTTCTTATTCACAAAAACAGTAGGATATATATGAATTTGACATTCATGACTAATTTTCTGCAGCATGCATTATATATATACACACACACACACACAGAGAAAACAGGTTTTCAGTACTTTAATTACCGTACTAAAGAATTATATATGCGCGCAGCTAGCAGGCCGTGATCATCAGAACAATTAAGATATATTGAAGTAGTTTTTCTATGCTGATGGAATTTCAAATTAATGCTCGAACGCCAAAAGTAGTAGTATTAACTATAAATAATTTAGCAACTTCGGTTTTTATAATATTTAAGACCATTATAAAAGCAAGCTCCGACCCATTAATCTTGAGTCACCGGACCCAGCATTATTAACTTTTCTTTTTGTTATTGGAATTTTGAGTGTATGTTCTTTGGTTGGACAAATTAAAGAGAAGGAATAACGTGTATCACGATATATTCATAACAAATGCATATTGAAAATGGGGAAAACCAAATCTAGCACAAAGCTATACATGCATGATACTTGTAACGAAAGTCATCCATATTATATGATATTATAATCTAGCTAGTGAGGAATATCATATATTATATATGTTAGAATCTAATAATTTAATAAAATAAATTTTTTATTTTGGTTATTCCAATTTAAATCGTATATATATTTATTTTCTTATATATTTATATAGTATATATCTTGTGCATTGATGGAGGGGGACCAGCTAGGGTCAACATATTTAAAGTAAATCCAAAATTTTGGAGCCAAAGTTTTGAGTGTAAGAAGAAAAGTTAGTCCTACGTTAATTAAGGGCATGCTTGGGGTTGCAGTATGAGTATTAAAAAGTGCTTAAATAGTTTTAAAAGTTTTTTATTGAAAAAATTAAGTTGTTTGAACTTTAGGTGTTACATATTAAAATATTTTTAATATTAAATAAGCTAAAAAGTAAGTTTGAGGAAAGCATCATTTCGATTAAATTTGTTAGGGACGAATTAAGTTTTGTTGCTAAAAGTAATTATTGGAAATGAAATTTAAATTTCATCTTAATACTTGGCTGAGTTTCTAAATCCGTTCGAACTAGATATTTTGTGATGAATAAAATCGTCTAAAAAATGCAAAACCATTTTGAACAGGAAAAAATATATTCAAACAGAGAATTAATCTCTGTTCAAACAGTATATAATCTATTCGAATAATAATCTTTGCGGGAAATTAATATATTCTTTTTCGGGAAAAGTTCATAACCGTTTGAACATACATTTATTCGAACGAGAGCGATTTGGTGGAAAAATGTGACGGGAAGGTTGCTAAATTGTTTGAACAAAAAAATATCGTTCGAACTAGTTCGCACACCACATTGATTCATTCAAATGACTAATTTGGTTGGAAATTGTATAAAATTGTTTATCATCATTAATTTGTATATATAATTTTTCTATTAAAGTAATAAATATTTTTTTCATTAATTTGTTATCATTTTCAAAATCTAAAATGACGACAAGACTAAAGAATTTGAAGAAGCAACGCTTGAGAAAGAACTATTGAGATCCAAGGAAAAAAGTTGTTGACCCGATTAGATCAAGTAGCAGATTTAGAGGCGAGATTAGAAGAAAATATGCAGAAGAGGCCGGAGTTGAATACAAACGATTAGATCAAGTAGCAGATTTAGAGGCGAGATTAGAAGAAAATATGCAGAAGAGGCTAGAGTTGAATACAAAAAATGTTTGAACAATGGCAGTTAATGATATCCCAAAACTCTATGCCACCACTACAATTTTAAAATTTATTTTTTCTTTAATTGTCTTTCTATTATGATGTTTCAAAACATTTGAACAATTGTGATGTTTGAATTACAATTTCTGTAATATTAGTATGGTATTTTTAATTATTCTGTTTTGTATGATTAATATCGTTCGAACAGTAAATTACTATTTATAAATCTATTCGAACAAAAAAAAAACTCATTCGAACAAAAGCTAACACATTTGAAACGACAACCGAGAAATACAATCCGTTTGAACAAGAAAATATTTGTTCGAACAACATTAATATGCAAAATTCCGTTCGAACGGACAGAATTTTTGAAAATAAAATGTCTGTTTGAACGAACAGAATTTATGTTCGAATACAAGTCATTTGAAAATTTATTAGTTTGAACGCATAAAATTTGTCCGAACACTCTAGCCATTCGAACAGAATCAAATATGATTATTAGTATGAATCAAAATTTCTTACAGTTCGAACGGTTTGTGTCGGTTTGAACTAAAAGGATTCCATTCGAGCGGTTTTTTGCGATGAAATTAGTTGGTCTAAAAAAGAAAAAAACCTGTTTGAATAGTTTCGATTGGTTCCGTCTAATTTTGTCTCTAAAACTTATTTTTTGAGACGAAAATAAAAAAACCTTTTGAGACAGGCTTTCCGAGATAAAATAGGGATGAAAATTTAGTTTTTTGAGACAAAATGATATGTCACAAAAAACTCAATCTCTTGTAGTGACAACTTTAACATAATTACAACTTTCAAACTTTTAATGATATACTTATAATTTTAAAAAATTCAAATAATCATCATTTCTACCTCAGAAAACACTTGTTTCTAAACAAACGTAATATGTTTGTAAAGCGCTTTAAACATATGGCTACCAAATAGTAAATAATTTTTTAATAATAGAACTTATTATAAGCTATAAGTCCTAAAGTTATAAGTTATATTTCTCACCACAATCTCAAACATGCACTAAATACAATGTGAACAAGCACTTTATACTCTACACGCATAAGGGCGAAAGTATGTGTAGTCCCTCACAGGGAGCTTTAAATTTATTTTGGAAAATTAACGACTCATGTCTGCGTACCTTGGTCACATAAATGGAATTAAATAGAAATTTAGGCAATTTCTAAGTGTTGGAATGTGTCAGATCAATTACAAAACTTTTCAAATTTGAGACTTAAAACTTAACATTATCGTAAAAAATTATGATCAATATTGAGTGGGTTGTTTTGTTTTTCAAAAAAAGATTCAATATATTGACTCCCTTTAAAGCAAAAGATTAATACAATGAGGATAAGCCTCCAATAGAATGCTCTCATCTAAGAGATCTAAAGCACTCTTTGCCAAGGTATGAGCCACTATGTTGACATTTCTAAGAACATGCCTAATTGTCCATGAAAAGGGCACCTTGCTTAATATTGTTGACGATGCATTTCTAATAATCAGCCCCATAGAACTCTAGCTCTCCTCTCATTCTTTAAGAGCATTAATCATTGCCAAAGCATCTCCTTCTAAGTTGACCTTCTGCAACCCCATCTCAGAACATAAGATAGCAACTTTAAGCATTACAATGGCTTCACCTTGGAGAGGATCAGGATATAACTCCTGAGAAGATTGTAGAGTAGCCATGACCCTTCCTTCTAAATTTAAGACAATAATTCCAATTCCCACTTTGCATTGAATCTTGTTGATAGCTGCATCCCAATTGATTTTGTAGTGATCTGAGGGAGGTGCCTACCAATGAGAATCTATGAAAGAGACTCTTGTTTCCTTACCAAACGGTTGTGGAGAGAATCTTCTAAAACTTGTATTGAGTGAGTAACCAAAAGGCAAGGAGGTAGAAATTTGCCTTCAAAAACCCATGTGTTCCTTCTTTTCCATATTTGTTGTGCTATCACTGCAAACTCTTCAATTTCCTCATCAGTCATATATGAACAAAGGTGCTTCAAGACTTCTTTGAAAGAGTTTCCTTCAATGCTACATTTCTGAAATCTTCTTGAGCATAAACTCCAGATGTCTTGTGTTGATCTACAATTTCACACCGCATGTACAATAGTTTCAGGGCTTCCTATACACATAGGACAATTTGGATTATCCACCACTTTCCTGTTAAATAGTTTGCACTTCGTGGGTAAAGCTTAATGACTGACCCTCTATAGAAACATCTTAATAGCATTTGGAGCTTTGGTTTTCCAAATTCTGTTAGACTTTTATTGTATAATTACTAGTAGATGACTGCTCCTTTCTTCTCTCTACTATTCTCCTTAAAGATAATATGCACTTCTTACTAAATATTTATCATCTTATGTGCATCTCCAAGCTACTTTGTTTGATCTATCACAAAAGCTAATAGGCATCTTGCTAATCATCTTAACTTTAGATTTAGAGAACAACTTTTGCAACAAAGGTCTATTCTACTATTTTGTATCTCTATCAATCAACTCTTTTACTTTAGCTTCACCATCCAATCTGCTCACAGGGGTTTGAATTCTGAATTTAGTAGGTTGAGGCATCTATTTGTCTTGCCAAATTTTTACTGAATCTCCATTGCCTATATTCCATATCAGTCACTTCATATGAATAAGGCATTACTTCCTAGAATTGCATCAGGGAAATCTTTGTCAGGGAAATATTTTGCCTTCAAAGTCTGTGCAACAAGTGAATTTGGATTCTGGATGATCCTCCAACCCTGCTTAACAAGTGAAGCAAGGTTAAAATTTTCAAAATCTCTAAATCCAAATCCACCTACCCTCTTATTAGGTTGCGTTTGGAACATAGAAGTAGCTGTGTTCATTTGAGTTGTATCCAAATTTAAGTCTAGCCAAACATCCAAA
This sequence comes from Juglans microcarpa x Juglans regia, assembly GCF_004785595.1. Lineage (NCBI taxonomy): Eukaryota > Viridiplantae > Streptophyta > Magnoliopsida > Fagales > Juglandaceae > Juglans > Juglans microcarpa x Juglans regia. The sequence continues at coordinate 9,561,816 of NC_054599.1, read as the reverse complement.
TACATAACTCTCAAATCATTAAATCTCACTCAACTCAAGATCTATTTACACGTGAGACTCACAATATTTTTCAGCTCAAGACCTCTTTACACAGGGGACCTACAACTTTTTTTAACTTTCTATAAATACATATAAACTCATCTTAACATCTAAATATATCTAAAATCATCTTACGTGGGCCCCACAAAACTCATTCTACCATCTCAACTCACTACTATTTATAAATAACTTAACTCATATCAGCTCAACTCAACTCAACATCCAAACGTTGCTTGGCCTTACCTATTTGTTGCCAATTTAACAAGTGGATTTGGGACTTATTTTCCTTCTGTCCCCATCAAAAGCCTAGCATGTCATTATATTGCAATTATATTAGTCACTATTAATTCAGGTTATCATGTGTGTGTGTGTGTATATATATATATATATATATATATATATATATATACACACACATATAGGATAATTTTATATGCAATCTGTGTGCATATTTTCTTTGAAAAAAAAGTGAGGGTCACTATTAAAAAAATATTTTTTTCATGTAAATTTTAGATTTACTCATTTTTTTAAAAAGGAGTATGCGCAAAAATTGCACATTCCAATATTGCAAATATCATTTCTCTATTTTATTTTATTTTTTATTATTATTATTATTTTTTTACAACCGAAAGAAAATTTGAACAGACAAGAAAAGTTTCTGAATTAAGTATTTAAATAGTCTCTCTGAGATTTACCCTTTTATCTTTTTGATCCTTCACTAAGTTCACTTTCCAATTTTTTTCATTGTGATCCTCGAATTTGATTCTTTTTCTTAAAAAAGAAAATAACTCTAGACTAGGACTAGCTCATTACATAATTCTAGACCACGACTCATCATTTTATAAAGCCATCCATAAAAGCAGTATTACATAAATATTACAAAAGCTAGGACTAGCTATAAGCTCGTTATAATAAGCTGTACCATCAAAAGCAACTAAGTTTTGTTTGTCTCTATCAAAGAATGGCAACCAATTAAGTAAATTCTTTTTATTTAATTATGAACCGAAAATGCATGTCTTTGATTTAAGTGATTTCATTATAATATAAATCCGCTTAAAATTATAGAAAACATTTAGACTACGACAGTAATTAGTCCGTGTGATTAATTAAGAATTGTAGAATTCAAATTTAAAGAATAAAATTTTTATTTTTTAATTAGTTGGCCGCAACTCTGGAGTCTGGACCCATGACTTAAACGCATGCATGATAATATATTCTGCATGCGTCTTTTACGGTGGTACCACTAGATGGCTGTTACCCTAGCTACCTAGCCCCAGCCTTCTCTTGTTGTATAAAATGCAAGCCACTCCCTCCCCCTCAAAACGATAACATCATACGTTCAGTACCAGTACTATCAACGAATAACCCACAAACTCAAATGGCAGATCAACAATTATTGCGAGATCATGATCATGATTTCAAGGTGAAAAGCAGATTAGATGTCACCAAAACGGTGTCGGAATATTCATTGCCTGTAAATGGTGGTCATGACAGTTGCAGCTACTCCAAGAATTCCTACTATCAGGTATGTTCAAACCCTAGCTTACTGCATCCGTGTCCGATCGAGGGGGAGAAAACGTTGTATTTTGTTTTTTTCCTGAGAAAAAAGTGGGCATATATATACATATATATGAATTTACATCCCGAATCATGATATAGTTTCAAACTACTTTATTCCTGAAAAGAATTAGTTAGTTAATTTTTCTCGGCATGATTGTCCAAAACGTGCTGGGTGATCTGATCTTGTATGCATGCTTATGATGTTCATGATCTTATTTATGAGTATAATATCATGATCATGTGGATGTACGTACGCTGAGAGATTGATTTGCTCATGTTTCGAAATCAGATGATGATCAAGAAATTTGAAACTATATTCTTCTTTCTTCTTCTTTTTCTGGTTCAGATTTTCAACTTTATTCTTAAATATTTTTTTAGATTTTGTTCTTAGTTTATTTTGTGGTATACATGATCAAGACATACAAATTAAGCATATAATTAAATTAGGTCTAAACATGAGGCCAATTACTTCCAAAGACCTTAAAGTCTTGTGGGAGAGATGCCTCCATCCACATTCATACATGATAGCAATTTCCATTGGAGTGACAAGAATCTAGCTAGCTTGCAAGAGTGGAGTACCATCTTTTCCATTTTGTACAAAGGTGGATGCAACTACTTATGTTGTTGATAAATAATACAATATATATATATATATATATATATATATATGTAGTTGCTTATAAAGAATAGAAAGAATATAATCACCATGATATGGTCGTCCCTCGAGCTCTAGCTGATCATCTAATTGATGATGGATGTTGCGTCCAATATTCAAGAGTACACTCACTCTCTCTCTAGGTCCACCCTAATCCTATTTAACTTGATGCCTATTTATAACCCTATTTACTTATCACTTTTTCTTTTTCTTTTTCCCGTTTAAATATTTGGAACTACCATGATCTACTCTAGCACTGTTCTTGCCACCTGCAAAAGCTCAAAGACCGAGCACTCTTCTGTCTTTGATAATTTGTTTGTATCGAGGTTTGAATTAGAAAAATTAGATATAATTTATAATTAATGATAAGTTTTGCTGAATAAAATATTAAAAACCAGAAATGAAATTTTGGATTTTGATAAGCTTAAAGGTCGAGTGATCATCATCTACTTAATTATGATCTACCAACCCTTTTTTTTTTTTTTTTTAATCTTTACTTAGCTTATCAAAAGTGTCAAAATGATTATGAAAATTAAATTTTATATATAAGCTACTATTTATTATCTTACACTTCATACATTATAAGAATATCCTCACATCCTATAAAAAAATACTCCCATACCTTATAAAAAAATTATAGATATGAGATGTGAAAATAAATAGTAACTAATACATAGAATTCCTTAATAATTATTTTGATATGAATTTCTGGTGAAACTTATCCACATGATACAAAGTTCAACCATCTTATGGGCAGATACATATATAACAAAAAAAAAAAAAAAAAAAAAATGCTTATGCTATCACAGCCATAAATCTGTTCTCTCATTGTACATAGGAAAAAAAATGTTTTTATTAGTTCATATATATTCATATTCAAATGCACAACATAGATATAAACGCAGATATGGACAAACCGACTTTTAAGAAAAGTGGTACTCAAACATATTTAATAAAAAAAAAAAAAACGAAAGAAAATTGTGAGACGTAACAAGAGAGAGAATGATGTTTACATTCACTTTGTATATTATTCTTGCCAAGAAAAATAAAGAGAGTAGTGCATTAATTATAAAATATAAAACAAGCATTTATTATAAGTTTCCTAGCTAGCTAGCTAGGCTAGCTCCATTGCACCTACCCGTCTGTGTTGATTGATACTGTCACTCTTTGCCTACAGTAGACATGACCCTCACAACCCGAGGTGACTTTAATATTCAAACTCGAGACCATAAAAAAAAATTTGAAGACAAAGCTTAGACCTTACGAAAGTGGAAAGTATATTTCTTGGTTTTCCAAGCGCCAATGCTATATTTTATATCTTACTGATCCTCTCACACAAGTAATTGAGGCCTACAATAAATAAATTTTAGTAATAACACGAGACAATAAGATTTAAGTAGTTCGCTTAAAGAAAAGTCTACATCAATTGGCAGATACGACGATCTTGAAGAAATTCACTAATAAAAAAATAGAATACAAAAGGATGGTAACAAATCAAAATCATTCAAATCTAAAGTCTTAATAAACCCAAGCCGAAGAATCTGATTATAGAGAAATACTCATGATTAATTGACTATCTTACTGATCTGCGTATATCTCTTCATGTGCTCACTCCCCTTTATTCTCAACATTAAGATGCATTCTTATATAGACAAGAGTTACACATTTTAGATATGAGGATAGACAAAGCATGGCAAGCCTTAAATTGGGTAAACAAATCAAATCTTGCACATATATAGGAGCTGCGATATGTTTCTTTCTTGGGTTACAAAACATGCTTGCAAAGAAAAAATGGTTTCCTTTTGACATAGAAGACAAGCCAGTACTTCACGTACGTATAGGAATTACAACAAATAATCAAGCTTAAGCTAGCTAGCCTTGTACATGAACGAGTTTCACAAAATGCATAGCGTTTGCGCGTTTTTATATGATATATGTTGATGGTCATTAACTCAACCCTGCATGCAACCAAAGCAATAGACTATAGTTATCATAAAAACTTCATTTTCCAAGAGGTGACATAAATTAACTAGCTTCAACTAAGACATCGTATAAAATTCTATCTCTTTCGAATGGGCAAGCACTTAATTCACATAACACCTCAAAGGAGATCAAGGGCTTGTCCCTTTACTACAAGAAAAAATAGTATTTGCGATGTACTATTTACGACGAAAACAGACTCATTTTGACAGGAAATAGTTGACTACAAATAAATAATTTTCTTGCAGTGAGCTTATGGATTCAGCTGGTAAACTCGTTAATTGGATTACTCTGAATTGATTTTGCATATCTACTTGCCAAAAGAATTTAGTCGACTCAGTCATTGAGCAAATACATTTTTTGTTTTGTTTTGTAGTTAGTAATGTTGGAAAGATATATTTACAGCCTATTTGGATATTAAGAATATATTAGAATATCTGTGAATAGTAGTGAAATAGTTTGAGTTAAAAAATTTTATTGAGTTTTAGGAAACAAGAGAAAAAATTGAATAAAAATATTATAAAGTTAAAAGTTTGAATATAACTTTTTAATATAATTTTTATTTTAAATTTTGGAAAAATTGTATCATTTTTTGTGTCTAATTTGGAAGTTTAAAAAAGTTCTAATGATTAGATAGTGATTAGATAAAAAAAATTAAGATTTGAAATTGAAATTAAAGTGTTTTATGTTTGAATGATGTTTAGAAATAAAATATTTAAAAATATCTGAAAATACCTGATGACAGTTGTGTCCTCAAATGAACCCTTAAAATAATTCTGTCTGTACTATTTGAGCGCAGAGACTATCAGCAAATGTTGAAAAGAGAAAAATTGACGAGGAAATTGCCGAGAAGCTTGATGTCTTAAACTTCTTGTCTACTTCGAAAACAATTCGTATAGCAGATTTGGGATGTGCAACGGGGCCAAATACATTTAATGCAATGCAAGACTTGATTGAAGCTATTGTTCACAAGCACAATTCCTTATGCCCTACTTCTCCACTGCCAGAATTTCAAGTCTTTTTTAACGACCAAGCCTCAAACGACTTCAATTCTCTCTTCAATGCTCTTCCAGCAGAAAGACAATACTTCGCAGTAGGTGTGCCAGGTTCTTTTCATAATCGGTTATTTCCTGAATCCTCTCTCCATTTTGTGTATACTTGTTATGCACTTCAATGGCTATCTGCTTTGCCTGAAGAGTTGAGTGACAAGAACTCTCCAATATGCAATAAGGGAAGAGTTCATTATACAAATGCCCCTCATGAAGTGTTGAATGCTTATTCAACTCAATTTGCTATGGATGTGGAGAACTTTTTGAATGCTAGGGCAAAAGAACTTGTTCCTGGAGGGATGATGGTAATGATCTTATCAGGTATTCCTACGGGAATGCCTTATTCTGAGATCCCCACTGGTATAATGTTTGATTTTATTTCTTCAATCCTGATGAATATGGCAACAGAGGTAATTTAATGTTCTTGCCATCACTTGATCTCTCTCTCTCTCTCTCTCTGAACCTTCATGCATTTCTATAAAATTAGCTGATTAATATTAATTCATGATTTCACAAAAATAAATTCGTAACTTTATATGATATGTTAAATTTATTTTACAATAAAAGTAACTTTATAATCTAATGTGTCATGCACGTCAAATACACACACGTACACCAATTGGCATGCTAGTAGTCATTCAACCTGGCCTCCAAATTATATGGGTGGAAGAGATCATTTTCTAACCATTTTTCTGAGTATCATATATAAAGTAAGGCTCTGCAATTAATACATACATAGATACGTGCTTAATTACAATAAAGGGAAAAAAATGAAATCACATTCTTATATATTTCTTGAAGGCTCATTTGTTTTCGCAGATGAGATGAGATGAGTTGGGATTAAAGTTAAAAAGTTGAATAAAATATTGTTAAAATATATTTTTTAATATTATTTTGTTTTCAGATTTGAAAAAATTGAATTGTTTATTTTATTTTGTATTGAAAATTAGAAAAATTGTAATGATTAGATAAGATAAGATGAAATGAAATGAAATGAGATGTTTTCTGAAAACAAACAAGACGTAAATGCATCAAGATAAATGCATCGGGACAGGACGAATGAATTACTGATCATGATTAGGCAACACGATTTTGACTTCATCTACCTGAGTGCATGCATGCATACTGTTTCAAACATCATCATGTGCTGGGATGCATGCAGCGTGTTGCATGGGGTAATACAAATTAACATGGCAAATATTGGTCACAGGGACTTGTTAATGAAGATGAAGTGGACTCTTTCAACATACCATTTTATGCTGCCTCTCCTGAGGAGATGACAGGGCTGGTTAAGCGAAATGGGTATTTTAGCATAGAAAGGATGGAGTTAACGAACCCAGCAACATGGTTGGGGTCAGGCCCAATTGACATTCGGGCATGGATGATGCATGTTAGGGCTGCCATGGAGGGCATCTTCACCGAACACTTTAGCAGATCAGAGATTATTGATCAAATGTTTCAACAAATGACTGAAAAACTCTCCGACTGTTCTGAGGATTTGAAATCAAGATCGCAGGAAAAAGTTCAACTCTTTGTCGTCTTGAAGCGCAAATGATGCATGAACTATATATATATATATATATATATATATATATATATGATTTGTGTGACTTATTTCTTGCTGATATTGTACCTTGTGATCGATGGTTAAGCACTTTTGTTGCTAATATGCTCATGCCCTTTCTAAGGCCAGGTTTTGCAACGTGAATAAAAATAAATAATATCTCCATTAATTTCCTATATATATAAATATATATATATATATATATATGCCTATGGCCGATTGGTTGGAATTTAAATTTATTTTTTTTATAAGAAAAATAATTTGTACAGTTCTAAGTTGTGGAAACCCCACACAATAGTACTACTCCGTTTGATAAAAGAGAAATGCTAGTATGCCACCTGAGTTTGCCCCCTCACTTTAACCCTTCATGTATTTTTTAAAAAAAAATATTTAAATATGTTAAAAAAATATGAAAATAAAAAGAAAAAAAATAAAAATAAAAATTTGTGTTAGGCGGCACGCCCTACAGTCATTGTTAGACGGTAGCCTAGCACTATTCTCGATAAAAATAGACATATTTGAGACTCAGAAGAAAAATTTTATCTTTTAATGTTTTTAGCATTAGTTGATCATAAACCTCTATTAGTTTGGGAGTAATACTACCTACCCACCATCCCTTTTACCCATTTAATTAGAGATTAAAAAAAAAAAAAAGAGAATTTAATCAAGAGGCAACTCTCCGCATAATAAGCTAGTCAAATTGTACATTGACACAAAAGCATATCTATGTTTTATGTCTCCTATGTTCACTACAACATATTAGGGAGAACAGGGAGAAGAAGAGGGAGGGGAGGGTGGGGGCACGAGGTGTCATAAAACCCTAAATGCAAATGATGTCATTCGGTATATTAAATCAAATTAAATCAAACTAGGTCGTTTCATTTTAATTTTTTTCTAAACCATAATTATAAAATGATATCGTTTAAATCACTCAAGTAAAAGGGGTGTCATTATACATAAGATATATGTAATTATATATATATATATACATATATTATATTGGCCGGTTCGGTGGTTTGCATATGGTTTAAATCGAGATCGACCAGGCCCACGTCAATTTCTACAATTTTCTACCATCGGTCGACCGATTCTCCACCTGTTTTAGCCGGTTCTAGACTCCGATAGCCGGTTCCAATTGGCGACAGTCAGTCTAGTACAGTCCTACTCAAATTTGTTTTGTTTGCTATAAATAGCACTACAAGAAATACGCATATTTTCGACGATAAACAATCGCCACTAAAAGTATAATAATCGCCACAAATAAATATTAGCGGCTCATTTAACATCATCAGAAAGGCACCACAATTGTCGAGTGAAAAAAAAATTTGTAACGCAAAATGAAAGCACCGAGTTGAAACATTATTTGCGACAACAAACGGTCGACAAAATAAGTATGTAAACACGCCAAAAAAGTATTTTATGCGACTCCATATTCCTCATTGGAAAATAGCATTTGTGGAGAGAAACAATCGTCGCAATTTTAGTTTTTTATATGCAATTTTTTTACTGCAGATTAAAAATTGCTGAAAAGGGTGCTATTTCCGCGAGACACTTTTGCCGTAAAAAGCATTTCCATCATCGATATCTAGTATTTGCAACGAGATAGACTCGTCGGAAATGATAAGCCTCTCTGGAATTTTTTTCCTTTAACTCGCCAGAAATGGATTGAGATTTTTTTCCTGTTTCAATTATACAATTCAGCCTACTTCAACATCAATTTAACCCATGATACATCTTATCAGTTATATTTCCTAATAAGCATTACAATATCATGAATTGATCATCATTGAAATAAATATAGATGGTTTAAACATCCCTGACATCATACATTAATGAAAAGTACTCAAATTGAAATTCATGATAGTTTAGTCTAAGTACTACTTAATACCCCACAATAATCAATAGTTTTTTATAAGTGTCCTCCCATCTTCAATATAGGGTAACTAGAGTTTCCTGAGCAACCCTTGAGCATCCCTTGGAAGCTACTGACCTTCTTCATGATCTCAAAACTACATTCTTCAACTCTTCTTCTCAAAACTTGATGCCTTCTTCATTGATGTCAACTGTTGCAAACATGTACATTTTTCTTTAGTTCTCAAAGTCAACCACAATGTACATTCATCATTTCCATGTGAGTGAGAGAGGGAGAGAGAGATGCAATGGGCTAGCTAGACAGGTTGTTTGATCGATCAAATAGAAATTGACTAAGACTGCTAGCACTAAATAGATTAATTGAATCTTGACTATTCATTCGCATGGAAAACCCATTACAGAAAAAACATTCATGCACATGGACCACCTTATATTAATATAAGCACTTATATATATAGCATGATGCATGCAATACAATTCACTTGCATTGAATTCATCTAACAAAATAATCAACTTAAATATACCCATAAACAATGTTGCATTTATGGGTATATTTTGCAACCTATGTCTACAAGGCATACAAAGGCAAAATAATACACCTGAGTTCTGCAAATCACTTGCACCTCAGATCAACTAGAATACATGGCCTATGTAATCAATGAAATTTGCAATACATTGAAATGTGCCAAAGGCCTTTTTACTTAATTGGCAAGTACATATATATGCTCCACTTCTCAGTTTAGCATGGTTTTACAATGGCAAAAGGGGTAAACATATACACAAGGGATAATGAAAAGGTTAGGTGAACTTCAATTTATAAAAGCATGTTGCTGATATACATAGATTAAATTTAATCTATGGATGGAATAAAATGGGTTGAACTAAAATGGCATAAAGTACACATATAGAAATTAGCATCAAACAACGTAAAATCGATCATTATTTTAATTGTATATCTTATTATTATAAATGGATCTTGGCCAGTAAAAGAGGAAAGACTTGATAAATTCAAATGAGAACTGGGATAATATGCAAATTATGGTATGTAGAGATTGTACCAACTCTGAGTGCAGGACACATATCTGGTTCCCAACTTTACAAGGCCCTATTGATCCCCAATCGAATTGCTCCTGCAATCAAATCCATCTAAGTTCTTCCATATTCACAAATGATCAAGGTAAGATGGCAAGTGAAAAGTTCAAGCATAATTAGTATGAACATTCCAACACGTATTAAAGCATGGGATTGAATGCACATGACATTACCATTTACATTGCATACAAAAGAGAAGATGATATTAGGTACAAATAAAACTCTATCATCAAATAAATAATATCCAATAAAGTTCTCACGAAAGGTGGTTAATATTCTGACCTTAAAACCAACACCATACCAAGCATCATGAGGCAGAAGAAGGAACATAATAGGAAGTGTTTGTTAAGGCCTTCTAGATCAAAATCCTTGCCACCACGTATAGCAAACTGTGGCAAAAGTGAAAGCAACTAGTAAAAGCCGTCTTGTGAGGAGTTCCAAATCAATGGAAACTCTTCAAAGCATACAGACTACCCCACAAAAAACTTGTTTCCCAAAAAATAGGTCTGCCTATGCAGGACCCTGAGTCTTTCTATAAGAGTCTCCTTGGGTCTGCCTTTGTGATTCCATGTATTGACTCATAAACTTATCGTACTCGGCTTGCTTCTCCAACAATAGGGCTACGTTTTGTTCTACTGCTTCAAATTGATTCTTATAAAACTCCACATCTTTCATATATTTATCTGCACGTTGAGTTAATGCTGCAAATCTTTTCTCAGTGTGATGACGAGATGGCTCAGGAATAACCATTTCCCCCAACCCCCTTGCATACCCTGGCTTGTGGCCCAATACCTCCCTAAAGATTGATGAAGCAGCTTCCTTGTTTCACTTTTCAAGCTCCAACTCAGACAACTTGCCAACCATCTCGTTTTATTCAAGTTAGCAAAATTAAAAATGTTACTGCTCTTAATATGGAATAAAAGGGATACATATATAACTCCTTGGCATGGAATATGTTTGACTTATTCAATCAAACTTACTCACATATTGATTTTCTGTTGTTAGAGTCACAAAATTTCCCTTCTTCTTACTCCACCTTACATCTTTGAAGAAATCAACCAAATGCCCATCACTCTCACTCTCAAACTACAAATACAAGCACATATTGCATTAACGTCTATTTGAAGATGTGAATGTGTTAATACTTACATTTGCATCTACGAACCAAAGTGGAATTCTTACCCTCATTTCCATGAGCCTTACAAAAGAGGTTTGTCCAGCCGTATGGTTAGTTTGTTGCTCCTCCCTATTACTTTTATTTTTCTCAAATATCATCTACAACTCAGAAACCAATATCAACATCACCCTATATCAACTCAAATTTGTTGTTAATCAGTGTACAACAAACCAATAAAGTTTGTTGTTAATCAGTGTAAGTTTAAAAATGGCACATCATTTGATCTCAACCAATGGGACTTACCAAAAATTCTGAACTTGACCATCGTGAGCATAACTTCACCCAAGTGGAGAGTGAAACCAACACTAGCACTTTGGCAAGAGCTTCTTCATGAGTCTCGTAACGCTCACACATTTGGTGAAGATCACAGCAAATATGATTGAACTTCTTCCTAAGTGTCTTTGTTATCGTATCACGATGATTCTTCTTTGTCCAGTCAAGGATGAAGTCGACCTAGAAAGATGCACCAAACACATTAATTTTAATTAGATCAAGTTGATAATAATTAATATAAATGACTCATCTTAGGTTTTTGTGTTATGTTACCCAAACACGAGCAATCAATTCATCCTTCTCATTTTCTGGTAAACCATGCCAGCTAGGTTGACTCAAGTTGACATGGTGCTTCACCAACCATGTAAGCCTTGTTGTGAGTACTATACAGTTTTCACAACAAAGTGATGTATCACCATCCTTGATGGTCAGTGGTATCTGCCCATGCTTTCGAATCTTTTCAAACTTTAAGTTCTTTGCAGCTCCCCATCCACGTTTTCGGCTAGCCGGTACTTCACCCACCACAACAACCATTTAGTAATCTACACATTCAACCGATAAATGCAAGAGATGACAAATTAGCATTAACATATAGAAGAGAGTTAGAACAATAAGTATAGGATGAAAATTCGTCATCATTAAACATTACCATTGGTTGGGATAGGCAAGTCCACATCGACCCACTGCTCTTGCAGTTCTGTGCATGAGACTAAATCAGGTGCCTCGGTTGAGTCATCCGAGGTTGACAACGCATTGTCTTTGAGATTCAAGGCAACAATGGGTGTTCTACCTCTAAGTTCTGTGTCGCAATTTCTTCTCCCTCAATCATAGCAACACCGCATGATCGACCTCTTCCTCTTCCAGTTATTGGCATGTCCTGCATACAATGCAAATATAATGTCTAGAAATACAGTGCAAGAAATATCAACCATTTTTGTTAAATTTTGAGTATTGTAACCACAAGTTGCAAAAAATGAAAATAACACCAAAGAATATACAATCATCTTGTTTTAAGGAATGATGAAGTCTCCATTCAACTAAAAATATAGGGTTATGTTCATGACTCACCTAATACAGCCTCTAGGTATAGATCTAGTTTGTCCTTCATCAATCGAGAGACTATCTTCTTCCTTGCTTCCCTCGTGGTTGGTGTTGTAAGGGGAACTTGATTCACTGGTATCATCATTGATAAAATTCTGGTCAAGTTTGGGATTAGCAGCTTCCAATATCAATGATGCATCAACTTGAGTGGGCTAAACATCAGGCCTGTGCATGGCTTCTCACAAATCATTGTCATCAGCATGGGCCGATACATATTCTTCAAAAGAATTATCCTCTTGGTACAGCTCAACATCGCTATCATCAGAAGCATCATCTTCCATCAAGTTTCCAGGTGGAAGATCATACACATTTCTTTTGACAACCTTTTGTACTGCATACCAATGACCAAGGAAGCTACAATTTTTTAGATAGAACACCTGTGAAGCTTGGCACGCCAAAACAAAAGGCTCATCCTTATAAAATATATGGGACATATTCACACTAGTTAGATGATTGCCCACAAGTATCTCTCATTTAGAATCGGAGATGTCGAACCAGTCACAACTGAATAAGTACACATGACGCCATCCCATGTAGCGAACTTCAAAGATGTCTATTAGAAGACCAAAGAAGTCAACACTTTGACCATCTAGTTCACCAATAACCAGAACACCTAAATTTTGGATCTGACGATGTTCTTCACATTTCCTCGTGTGAAATCTTATGTCTTTCATAATGCACCTAGAATAGGACACAACCCAAGGATTGGGACCACATGCAAGTGCATAGTAACCATCCGAAACATCATCGGGATTGTCAGCATGTAGATTTTGAATCTGTCACAATTGGGAAGAAAGAACTGCATCAACCAAATCTATATTTTTTTTAAAGATGCATAACCATGTGGTGGAAATGAGTTATCAAATAATAAACTAAAATACATAAGTGTGACTTGAACCAATCCGGGACTTTTGTTGCGTGCATCTTATCGTCATTGTCAGAGTACTCTTCACTGACCTGCATGTAGTGCTCATTGGACAAAAGCCTGTCATTAGTGATTAACAGTAGGTGATGGAAGGTATTTAAGTAATCAAATAGTTGAAAGCTTGGCACTAGTTGAAGGTACTTACTTAAGGTATTGTCTATCCTCTTCGCAATTATTAAGCACGTACCATTTGGCTTTTAAGAACAAGTGATTGTCTAGTCGATGACGTGATGCAAAATCCATGGGGCACACATTCTGTTTGAAAACACTTAGTCCCTCTTGTACACCATCTTCTTCCCCGGTATCAAAGTTCCTTTCTTGGGAATTGAATCTAGACTCAACACCATAGAGGCACATGGAGTAAAAATTCAAGCATTCTACATGGATATAGGCCTTCGCTATTGAACCTTCTGGATGAGCTTTATTCTTAACGTATCTCTTAAATTTTCTAAGATACCGTTCAAAATGGTACATCCACCTATATTGAGTTGGCCCTCCAAGCAAGACCTCATGTAATAAATGATAGGCTATGAGGACCATTACATTAAAGAATGTAGGCGGAACGATCATCTCCAGCTTGCACAAAATGACAGCTATATCAAACTGAAGACTTTGTAAGACATCAACCTTGATAGTTCTAGCACACAATTCTTTAAAAAAAAAAAGTGCTCAGTTTAGTCAATGTCAATTGTATATTTGGTTATAACTATCCACAAATTGCAACGGGAAGTAATCTTTGCATGAAGATATGACAATCATGACTTTTCATGCCAAAGATTATGCAATCGTTGAGATTTACACATCTTGCAATATTAGAAGTGAAGCCATCTGGAAACTTAACATAATGCAACCATTTACAAAAGCCTGCTCGCTCAGATCTATACAAGGTATAACAAGCATGTGGCATACTAACATGTTTTCCATCATGAATTAGGTGTAACTCCTTTCTTATATTGAGATTGGAAAGGTCACGACGTGCATTGGCATGATCTTTAGTTTTTCCAAAAATATTCATCAAAGTTTCTAAGATGCTGTCACATATGTTCTTCTCAATGTGCATTACATCAAGGTTTTGCCTAATCGTTAGACTTGACCAATACGACAATTGAAAAAAGATGCTTCTCTTGGTCCAATTTAACTCATCTTCTCTTCACTTTCTCTTCTTTGTAGATTTGCCAAAATCAACGTCTGGAATATTCTGTAGTTGATTGAGTATATCTTCTCCTAACAACTGTTCAGGTGGGCCACGATGCTCTGCACTGCCATTAAAAATACTCTTTTTCTTTCTCCAAACGTGGGCCAGTGGCAAGAATCGGCGATAACCCATGTAACAACACTTTCGGTTGTATTTCAACCATATCGAATCTGTTTCTTGCTCGCACAATGGACATGTCATCTTTCCGTTAGTGGTCCACCCAGAGAGGTTTCCATATGCAGGAAAATCGTTGATTGTCCATAATAAAGCTACATGCAATCAGAAAGTCTTTGTGGCCTTGACATCATATGGATCGACACTATTTTTCTATAGATCCACTAATTCGTCTATTAGAGGCTACAAATAAACATCTATCTCATTTCCTGGTGATCTTGATCCAGGAATTAAAAATGAGATAATGAAAAATGGATCTTTCATGCATAACCATGGGGGCTAGATGTACCGCACCAAAATCACTGACCATGCATTATAAGGCTTTGCCAAATTATTGAAGGGGTTGAAACCGTCGCTATCTAAACCAAGTTGTACATTTTGAGGCTCTTCCGCAAACCAAGTATGTTCTTGATCAAATGCCTTCCAGACCTCAAAGTTAGTAGGATGCCTTAGAATACTTTCATCATTGACATGCTGATCCCAATTCCACATCATATTAGCTACTGTTTTTAGTGACATAAACAATCTCTGCAACCTTGGCTTTAACAGGAATTGTCGTAAAATCTTTTGAGGGATTTTCGTTACTTATCCATACTGAATATCCATCTTGAAAACTTATATTTAGGGCATTCTTGTTTGTCCGCATGTTCCTTCCAATAAAGTATGCAGTCATTCGGACAAATATGTATCTTTGTGTAAGTAAAGCCTAGGTAGCGCTTCAAGTTCCATGCCTCTTGGTATGAGTTCAGCAAAAGAGCATCCGAAAAAGCTAACTTAAGTGATTGAAGAAACATATCGAATGACTTAACACTCCAACCACCAAGTATTTTAATGTGTAGTAACTTAACCGAAAATTAAAGTTTGGAATACTTGGTACAACCTTCATAAAGAGGACGCTATGAATCAACCACAACTAGTCAAAATTCATAGTTGATTCAGGTTTGATTGGGGTCGCACTTGAATCATGGAATGACTCATTTAAATGAACATTGGGAAAATTTTCAGCCCAAATGTCTTGTAACATAACATCAATGTCATCAATGTAGTGATCATTGTGCTGAGGATCATGAAGATCGTCATCATCACTACAAGGTATCTCTTCCTCCTCGTCATGAAATATCCATCTCGTGTAAGTTGGTTCAATACCTTTAATGAACAAATGTCTCTCGACATGACTTATAAGTAGAAAATCATTATTTGAACATAAAGTACATGGGCAACTAATTTCATCACTTGTAGCATGAGATTGAGCCAAAGTAATGAACTCTTTAATGCCTGTGGCATATTCGCTGGATCAAAATCTATTAGTGATTTTCATCCAACTCTTGTCCATGTGAGAGAAGTACATGGAGATCGAAAATTGGATAATTGGGGAAAAGATGTTATACCTATGATAAGAAGAAGAAGAAAAAATAGAACCGTGAGTAGGTAGTGGCTACAATGTGCAGAAATAGACAAGTAGATGATGTTCTTCATAAGTGTAATTAAGGTTGTATTATGGGACTAAAAATGAAAAACTATGTAAAGTTACTCATTAAATTGGGTACGTGTTCCTTGGTAAAACTGTCAACTTGGTAATATGTTTCTTAGTAAAACTATCAACTTGGTAAATGAATGTATAATATGTTCTGTATAATATGTAAAGATGTAAAACTGTCAACTTGGTAAAAGTGTAACGTATGATATGTTTCTTGGTAAACTTGTCAACTTGGGAAATGAATGTGTTCCCCAGCTTACTTGGTCTCAAAGTCCCCCTCCCCTCCCCCTCCTCCCTTCTGATCTGTTGTCCAAATCCATGTCTTTTATAGCACTATTTTTTCACAAACAAATGAATTACAAGCTCGAAAAGGGAAGAAAAAAGAAGAAACTTATTGAATGCAACCTCAAGTATGCCCCTTCTCTATGTGACTGCAATCATAATTTAAAACAGAAAGTTTGTTCCCTGCGTACTAATTGTGGTCAAGTGGGTGGTCTTGCCACAAGGTCCCACTAGTCAGTGAGTTTAGAGACAGGAAAAGATGGGTTGAAAGGTGTTTCTAGGAAAATTGGTCTCTAGGATTGGACATTAACTCCATAGTCTCTAGTAAGGCTATATTAAACTATATATCGCCAACTTAAATCATGTGATTGATCATGAATAGCATTAATTTAATTGAGCTTGAAATTTTAATGATGGAGAGTTAATTATATCAATCTACAAATTTATTAGGCAATGCAATGAAACAGCAAATTAATTAACTAATGAATCTTCAAACGTTGGATACCAAATAATTCATTAAAGTTTTTTAGGAAGTTCTAATTAATTTGATTGATTTTCTCAACTCATGCCAGCTTTTTAGTTTTCATAATTAAAGAATTTTTGAATTTATTAAATCCTTAGGAAGTTAAAGAGGCCTACAAGTTATTTATACTATTGATGGCCAGATCGAGCTATTTTGGCGTATCATATTAAGAGCTCTTGGTCTCTTTGGTCTTAAGTAAAGTTTAATCGTGAGATTTTCTATCACTAAAATAAAAAAAAATGGGAGAAAAGATCAATATGCCCAATTAAACTTTGGAAATCAAGGTTCTAATATTGACACTTCTTCAAAAAATTATTTATTTTATAATGGCTCCAAGCATATATATTTAAATATTATTTTCATAAATTTAACTATACACTGGCAGGTTTATGACTAGTACCAAATTCTACCAATACATAGAGACAATCAAGAGCACTAAATCATGACTCTGCTAGCTAGACTTAACCACTAACCAGTACCCCATTGTCAACAACTCAAAGTCTCCTAAGATTACTGTTCTTCTTTTCTTCTTCTTAATCTTTTTTCAGGGTATTCAAGTATATAGTTCTATTTTTTTCAGCAAGTTCAGATATAGTATTATCTTAAAAGATAGAAATTATACAGGAATAGAGTCGAGGCCTCATTACAAACAACAATTATACATCAATTTGAAAAATTTACCTTAATCTAGAGTTTTTTAGTTTTAGTATATATAGGTTCAACACAATTAACAGGTCTTGCGTGAAATATAAAAGAAAAAGATGTAAACTAAAACTAACATTGGATTGGATTTCTAGAGGTGACATATATCATGTTCTACTTCAGTTTGTTTTGAACTTGACCATTGAACCAAGCCTCTTTTTGCAAATTTTAGATATCAAATTCATAATAGTCACTAAATGCCTACAAATTTCAAATTATTCGAAATCTAGGACAAACAAAATCCACATATTGCAATTTAGGGCAAACTATATAGGAAAAAGCATCTAATTCCACCAAAAGAAAGTTGTTAGGCAGTGAAATAGGGCAAACTACATTTGTAAGGCAGAAGAAATTTAGGAAAACTCGAGAAGCTATGACCAAACCTAGGCAAACTATATACAAAATGCATCTAATCCCACCACAAAAAAGTTGTAAGATAGTGTATTTTACCAAAACAAAAGACTTTAATTCGATCAAAATCCTTTATAGCGAAAGAACGTAAGCGACGAGAACCACAAAAGGCACAATAGCTGGCTGGACGGCTCGCGTAAGCGATAGAAAATGGTTGTTGATGACACAGAAGAGAGGCACAGTGTATCAGGGAGGGAAGAGGGAAATAATTAGGCGTGGGCTGAATTTTAGGTTGTTTTCCCGTTACCTTATCTACTAAGATTTTTTGTGGTGGCCAATACTCGCCGAAACAAGATTAAAAAAAACCAATATGTGGCGCACATTTTTGTGGTGAAAAAAAACGCCGCAACAAAATCATTTTTCCGGCGAGACTAAATTCTCGTCGCAATAAAGTCATCGATAGTCATAATAACTAACTTATTGTGGCGAATTTTGTTGCGGCAATTTTATGTGATCGCAATAAGTCTTTATAACGATGGTTTTTCCACTCCGCCGCAAGCTTTCCTCCCAAACAGTGATATGGGACTATTTCCGGCTCAAAATTGATTGCCGGAAATATATATAACCGGAAAACAACTTTTTTTTTTTGTAATGTAGGTAGCTATATATAATCTTCGGTTGAATCTTGTGAACAGTTTTGAACATGAAGATGACATGATTTTTATGTTTAAGTTTTTAATATCTGTAGTATTTATTAATTGGTGACTATTCTTCACTGCAAATATAGAATATGATAACATGCTAGGCATATATTGCTAATTAAAACATACTGCATGTAACAACACATGCAAGATAGCCCGGATTCATATGTTTGGCATACTTGTGACTGAGTGCTCTTGTTAGCTCAAGATCTAGGGTGTCATTACTACAAGAAAAATGAGTATTTATTATTAGTTATTTGTGGTGGAAATTGACTCATTTTGATAGAAAATGTTCATTTTTATAGAATATAACATCACATATTAAATCTAGTAAATTCTTGAAAAAAGAAACATGGTGTTATTGTAACAAGAAATTTAATTTTTAGAGACAACAACTTTTAAGGACGAATTAAATTTTGTCCCTAAAAGTAGTTATTTGAGATTAATTCTAAATTTCATCACAAAACATGGAAAAAAATTTTTACGCATTTGAACAGATAAATATCTATTCAAACTACAGTTTCTGAGACAAGATATAGCATCCAAAAGAGAACCGTTCGAACATATTGTAATCGGTTCAAGCGGTATGCATTCAAATGTTGTCGTAAGAGTTCGAATAGTCTTTGTGGCAGGAAAATTTATACAATTGTGGTGGGGGAGGGTTAGACATCAATCGAACTTAAGTTTCCTGTTCGAATTGAGTTTGAGACTGTTTTATGGTATGAGATTTTCTATTCGAATGTTGAGGTAAATATTCAAATGATTTTTTTGTGAGAAATTATATATAAATCTGGCAGGGGTGTTTGATATCATGTTCGAACAATAACTTTACGTTTGAACGGTTTTATAAACCGCTCGAAAGCTTAGAAGATTGGTTCAAACATTGATGTACAAAATTCAAATAACTTTGGTTATAGAAATTTATTGAAAGGCATTAAAATATTTTAAAAATAATTATTATTTGAGTCTATTGAATTTTATTTTTAAAAGATATAAAATTTACCTATACAGACTCATTATATATGGTAAATTAAAATATATCACATATGTCGTCCCAAAAAATTAATATAATTAATTGAAAAATAAATTAATTGTTTTTTATAGTAAATAAGAACTTGCAAATAAAAAAAAATTTCTTTCCAGGGAAAATCATTTTTGACATTTTCAAATGGTAAGAAAATTAAATAAATAAAACGTATTTTTTATAACAAACAAGCTAGCTATATATAAAAATTAAAAACTATCGAAATTAAAGTGACAATGTTCGGCACAAAACAAAAATTTGATACAAAATAAAACTATTGTGTGAGATTATCAAGATCCTTCTGCATCGTAATAATGCGTCCTTCAATCTCTCGTAGTTGAACCATGATGGGCGCAGTAATCCTCTCCACGGTCCTCTCCATGTTTTGGATCAGAAGTGTGTGATGATACTTGAACAGAGATCGCATCTCCTTGGTAGTTGTCCCTACAGCCTCTGTATCTGCATCGACATCCATAGAAGTTGGATCATGCCCAATGCCACCGCAACATAATGCGAGTCTTTCACAAGTGGCTCTCGCTCTTATTGAAAGTTATCATATTAAGTGGCCCAATCTGTGGTTTCATTCGCTCTATCAAAAGCACATTCAACCCCGATTTAACTAGAAGGTTGGAGATCATCAATGCCTACGGTAGACTACCTTTAGTCAAATACTGTGACTCATATCAGATGTGTATGTGGAAGTATAGATGTAGATCGATCGGCTCTTCTCATGCTATTCGTAACATTAGTCGAGCTTGTTCATTGTCGAAATCTGTCTTGTGCTTTTTTGGATCGATATGATGTGAGACAATCAAATTTAGAATGTGATAGAAGGATCGACAATCAACATGTTTGATAACCTTGTTGCCATCATATGGAGGATCTGAATCATCTATCATCAACCGACGAACCTTATCATATGCTAGAGCCTCATCCTCGTTATCATCACCATCATATGTCCCTAAAATCGGTGGCAATGCAGCGCCTCACGAGGGATGCTGAGAAGCTCATCGATACTGTCTACTCAGATACTAATACTGACTCCTCGAATATCAAACGTAAAGGAGTCGTTATCAGCCCATATCTGATAAGCTAATGAATAATGCATTATGTAGGTATAAATGTAGATGGCATGCACACAATAAAAAATTTAATAGTGCAGCAGATGCGCGTTAGAGGTTAGTACCCATTCCAAAACATGCACCCAAAAGAATATGAGAAACTTTGTGATGTGTTTGAAGATCCAACATACCAAGTAATTTCTCTACTATCTTTCATTTTGTTGTATGTTAGATGCATGAAACAAATATAGTAATAAAGTTATTTCTTTTCTTGCAGTAATAGAGTATTGTCAACAAAGCAAATAGAGCAAATATAACAATACACCATCATGCAAGTTCTAAATTTTTTCATCGACTATTAAAGAAATTGGTAATGTTATACTAGTTCCCTTTAAATATTAACATATCAACATTTGTTATTAAAATTATAACATAAAGGAACAAGATAGTCATACTAACTATAATTTGACCCAATTATTTATTAAATCGCAAATATGCAGCGATGGTTTTTGGACCAATTTTGAAGCAGAAGGAAATTATATAAGTTTAATTTTTTTTATTGCCTAATAATATTTATGTTATTTATACTACCTCTAATGAGTTTTCTTTTCTGTTTTTTATAATAGAAGATGGTTTCACTTTGACAAACTATTGAGTCTGTTGAATCCTCCGTTAACAATTTTGAGATTTTTTTTCTCAGATTCTTGGACCCCGTTTTGAATATTTGAGGGGTTTAGGATGTTGCATGAAACCTTCATCCTCAACCTCATCCTCTTCTCAAAGTAGATAGAATAACAAATGTCGAGACTTTGAAAAAGCAAGGCTCGAGATCGAACAATTGAAGTCCAAGCAACGTGGGTTAGAAGATCAATGGATATGTAGGCATGACTAAGAGAACAACAGCAACAAGACCTAGGGAGATGGAAATTCAATTCCAAAAAAAGTCTCAACAGATGTAGTTAATAATGTCCACGAACTTTATGTCATTACTAACTTAGAACTTATTTTCTCTACTTTTTATGTATTTTGACTTATTGCACTAAGTTTAGAACATGTTTTAATGCAACATTTGAACAATTGTGATTTTTTAATTATAATTTCTAAATGTAGTTTTGTTATTTTAAATTTTTCATTTATTGTATTATTGATTACCGTTTGAATGAAGAATCTTCAGTTCAAACAATAATCATTAATTATTAATATTCAAACACAATTATCTCCACCATTCGAACTACCACACAAAAATCATTTGAATGAAAATAAAATAGTCACTCTAGTTCTACATGTGTGAGCATTCGAACGCATACCATTATTTTCAAACAAAACCCATCATTATTCAAATGGACAATAAATCGTTTGAATACACATTTTCATTAGAACTTTTTCAAGAACGTTCGATCGGATTATTTATGCTTGAACACAAACCAAGATTTTCAAACAATGAGAAAGCGTTCGAACACTTTTTTCATTCAAACAAGAGAAATCAAATTCTTATCGTTTGAATTAAATTACCAACTCATTTGAACAGTTACCCATTTGTTCGAACCGAATATATTCAATTCGAATAGTATTTTGGAATGAAACCGTTTTGTCAAAAATTTCGTTCGAATGCCTTTGAATGAGTCAGTCACATTTTGTCTCTAAAATAATTTTTTAGGGATGCCAAAAAATTTTTAAGACGAAATAGAGATGGAAACTTTTAGTCATCAATTTTTTAGGACAAAAAATGCAATCTCTTGTATTGTATCATTGTGAGGAGTTTTAGGACCCATTTAGATACTAAAATTATTTGTAAATAGTAGTAAAATAGTTTATAAATAATAGTGAAATATTTTGAATTAAGATGTTTTATTGAGTCTTGAAAAATGAGAGAGAAAAAGTTGAATAAAATTATTATAAAGTTAAAAAATTGTTTGAATATAATTTTTATTTTGAAATTTGAAATGGTTGATTGTTTTTTGTATTTTGTTTAGAAATTTGAAAAAGTTGTAATAATTAGATGAAAAAAAATTAAACATTTAAAATTAAAAAATATTTGATGTAATCTATTTATAATTAAAGTATTTCTCTTTTTACCTATTCTACAAATACAGTTTAACAAAGAGAAAGTATAAAGAGAGAAATTGAAGATTAAAAAAAAAAAAAAGGGAGAGAGAGAAAATATCTGTACAAATATATTAAAAAAAAACAATAAATGTGAGGAGCAGGAAGAAAAGACAATCAGAAATTAAAAACAAACATCAAATAAAGGGAAACATTACCAATGGGTGTGAAATGTGGGTTGAAATTAGAGTACTGATTCTCCATTTGACCTGACTGACATGTCATGTTGTGAATTGATCATCGATGTTGCCAACTAATTATGGCTTTACAATGATGACATTATATTTCCTTTGTATTAATTGGATTTGAAAGTCATCTCTTCATCAAATGCATTTTAACTTTCCGTGGTGTCTTCAAATGAAAGCAAGTGCGTTCATGCAAGGAAGCCATGAGCAATAGCACAGAAAGATCAGTGCCGGAATCTTATCCAATGAATACCGGAGACGCTGCCTACATTGACGCCAAAAGCTCAGATTTCAAGGTTTCATCTTCTTCAAGAACTTCTACCCCTATTTAAGCATGCATGCATTTTCTTCCTTCGTGCATCGCATATTGCTTTGAGTTCTTATCCGATCATTACAATTTTATTTTTACACATTAATTGAGATAAAAAATTAAAAATTAAATAAAATATTATTATAATATTATTTTTATTTTAAAATTTAAAAAAATTAAATCGTTTAATTTATTTTATACAAGAGTTTAAAAAAATTATAATTATTAGATGGGATGAGATACGATAAGGTAAAAAGTTTTTTAAAAATAAACGAAGTCTAAATGAAATAGCTATATGTACGTAAGTAGTAGATCTTACAATATTTATTACTGTTCATATAAATATTTTAGGCAGAATTAACTGAGTAATAAATGATGTGGCATCCCTGCAATGAATCTACTTCTCTCTCACTTGAAGTTTTCAAGATCGAGGCAAGAACTGATCTTTTTCCCGATATATCCTCTCTTCCTCCCTTAATAGTCCTATCAACTAGAGATATTGTTGCATAAGAATGTTTTGGTAATACTACTTAAGAATAGAATCATGCATGCATGGTACAAATTAATGCTGATAATGTTCAAGGAACAGTCTTAGAGGCCACAAGATAAGGTTTAGGCCTTGTTTGAGAAATGAGATGATATCAAAACTTTTTATAATTTCCTTCCCAAACATCACTTAATTATAAATACTTTTCAATTTTAAATTTTTTAACTAATTATTGTAACTTTTCCAAACTTACAAATAACACACAAAAAACAATACTTTCCTTTTCAAATTTTAAAATAAAATTAATATTAAAAAATTATATTCTAACAATAATTTACTTTTTTAATATTTTTATTTAGTTTTTATCTTTGATCATTTTCTAAACCTAATAAAACATCTTAACTCAAACAATTTCACTATTATTCACAAAATTCTCATCTCATCTCACTTCCCAAACAAGCCCTTAGACATTTTACTTGCAAATCTTTTGGAATTATTCATTTTTTTCACTCCCATTTTGGCATTACTATATATCTATGCATGTTTACTTGAATGACTATTCTATGCATGTCTTGTTTATTAAAGAAAATTAAATTTTGATATGCAATGTGATCTAATTAAACTTCATATATTGTTTTGTTCTTTCCACTAAAAAAAAGGTTTATGCATCAAATACATCTTAATCACACATAAAAGTATATGCGAGTTTGTATGTGTGTGATATTTAAGATGTATATGATGGATAAACTTTTTTTTTTTTTTCATTTTAGTGGAAAGTGCAAAACAATCTACGAAGTTTAGATCACATTTCATATCAAAATTTAATTTTTCTTTAATATCCAGATTGTTGACAATATACCCCAAAAGTCAACTGTAATAAACATTCTCTAAAATAAATTTATGTATGCATGTACAAATAATTTTACCAATATTGGCAATTTATATAAAAAATGCTACTCATCATTCTTATACCACACAGTGATTTGTCATTTTAATTCTTTTATTTAAACACACATGTGTTACACATCAATATGTGTGTACTTTCAAAAATAAAATAAAATAAAGGGTAAAATTGACAAATTACGTGTTGGTGTGTGGTGTAGGGATGATAAGTAGAATTTTACTATATATATATTAGACCAAGTCAATTGTTTCAATTACTTGGCAATCGCTATATATTTGTGACAGAATGTAAAGGCCATCCCTAAAATTCTAGAAAATTTGGTCAACAGTCCCCGTATTATCTGTTGGAGATTTGGGTACCTTTTTTTTTTTTTTTTTTTTTTTAATCATACCCAAGCATATGCTCTCAATCTTCATGGCCTTGATGTTTCTGTTCATTTGGCTGCCACTTTGATTTTCTATCACCTTCATTACATTAGCCAAACTTTATAAATGTCTTCATCAAGCAATCAAAACTTATTATGTTGACTACATTTTTCCAACATTCAAGTTGAATAAATTTTCAGAATAATAGCCAGCTTGACTCTGCGAGTAATGGCTATGGCCATAAAGATGCTAATAATGATTGTGTGAAAACGAGACAATATTCACATACTCAACTTATATTGCAGAAAGAAGCATAGAAAGAATCTATGAATGTCGCAAAGGTAATGATCGATGATGCAATTGCAGAGAAGCTTGATTTAAAGAAGTTTTCTTTTACTTCAAAAAGCACATTTCGTATAGCAGATTTAGGATGTTCAGCTGGACCAAACACTTTCCATGTCATGCAAAATATAATAGATGCTGTGCAGCACAAGTACCAATCTCAAGGTCTTACTTCTCATACACCAGAGTTCCAGGTGTTTTTCAATGACATTCCATCCAATAATTTCAATACCCTCTTTACTACTCTTCCGCCCAAAAGGCCATATTTTGCGGCCGGAGTGCCGGGGTCTTTGCACTGCCGGTTATTCCCCAAATCCTCTCTTCACTTTGTTCATTCCTTTTACGCACTCCAATTGCTCTCTGAGGTGCCAAAAGAGTTGCTAAACAAGAACTCTCCAGCATGGAACAAGGGGAGGATTAGCTATACTTGTGCCCAAGATGAAGTAGCTCATGCTTATGCAGCCCAATTTGCAGAGGATATGGCAACCTTTTTTGATGCTAGAGCTAAAGAGCTTGCTGTGGATGGAATAATGGTGCTTATCATGCCAGCTATCCCAAATGTGGGCCAATCCAGTGCACACGGATTGATGTCTGATTGCCTGGGGTCCAGCCTCATGGATATGGCAAAGGAGGTATGTCAGCGATCACACACACACATATATAACCGTTTTCATTGCAAGGCTTTCTAAGAGGAAGTTCCCTAAAACTAGTTTTGCTGAACTTCACTAACAATCAGCATATGAGTAATCTGGCAAATTAAATTTCTAAAATGAAAGCTGATTCATGATGACCCGTTTGGTAGAGGTTGAATGTTCTCTCGTCTCTCCTAGTTCTACGTTGTTTCATGAACAAATTTCAATTCATGCATGCGTAGAAGGCCAAAATGGCTAAATATTTTTGCAGGGATTAATAAGTGAAGCTCAGGTGGACTTGTTCAACTTGCCTTTCTATATTACCTCACCCAAGGAAATGAGAGAGATTGTGGAAAGAAATGGGTGTTTTAGAATTGAGAAAATGGAGATACAAAACCCTCAATCAGGAATTGATGCCTCAATTAGTGGGCAGTCATGCGTGATGCAAAGAAGAGCTGGCCTGGAGGGTATGATCAGTAAACATTTTGGAGCTGGGATTGTTGATGATTTGTTCTATCGTCTCTCTAAGAAAATTGACGAGGTTTCCAACCTGTTGGAGTCCCAATTACAGGCAGGAACTCAGCTTTCTATTGTTTTAAAACGTATCTAATGCCAGCTTTTTAAGTAGAGATAAGAGTTACTCCCAGTCCCAAGTCTCGCAAACTTGTTTCTGTATCTCTCTCAAAACACTACTGATCATTTGAATGTCGAAAAATGTTTAGTAATGTTGTAAACCCAGAAGTGATGCCAGCTGAATGTAATGCTATCGACTGAATACAAAACTCCAAGAAAATGAGATTAATTGATATGGTTTTGCATTTATTGGGATTGAAAACGAATCCAAATGGTATCGATTTGGTGTGTGTATATGTAATTGATTAAGAAGATGCCTAGGATACGGTCAAAAGTGTCCTAAGAAGATTGAGATTAAATGGAAGTCGGTCCAAGATTGACACCTTTCTCCTTTATTACCCAATTTAAGTGATTCTAATTCGATTGAAATTGGTTGGAATTGATTTTTCCAAGTTCATACCAATCGTAGCTCAAAGCCTCAAACAACACTCTGTATGGGCCACTGAGTGCATGATTGCTCGTAATACTGTCAATTGTTGGCTTTGCATTAATAAAAATAGAAAATAAAACACACCTGGACCTCATGCTTCTACTATAGCTGGGATGAAGTATCTGAAGAGATGTGCTTTAACCCATAATCTTCAAAGGAAATGATGACTTCAAAACCACTTCTTTTAGTCACCATACACCAAGAGAAGCTTAACACCATCGACATATACAACAAAACGATCAACTTTTGAGTCTCATCATCAACTTAGGTATTTACATCTGATGAAAGATTAGCCAATAAAAGCAAATATTAAGTAGTTGAGTTAAATTCTTCCCTTCCTATTCACATGCACACACAACAAGGTCTAAGAGAAATGCAAGCTACAGATATCATCAAACATTCCAGAGGCGACAATCGATGCGAGCCTCTCATCACAAATGCAATTCACGACCGAACTGGTGCTCCAAAGAAGACATGTACAGAGCCCTTGTAATACTTGTTTTATTCTTCTTAATGCGAACCAGCTTGTCATAGACACACCATGGAAAGCTGAGAAAATGATCTCGATCCATACCCTCATTGTAGGAACCCCAATAACTTGGATGATATGTGACATGGTACCATGCTGAAGCTTTTGCATACACTTCATCAGCTCCAGAATCCAACCCACTTTCCTTCTTGTTGAACCAGGCTCTAGCTTCCTTTCTCAAGGACTTGATAGACACATTAATTGCTTCTGCATCTCTTCTCTTAGTGAAAGACTTGGCCATTCTCATAATATTCCCACTGAGAATTTCAGCCTCAGTTTTGATGCCATAATAGTCCATCAAGTTCCCCAACTTGTAATCATAATTGTTTTTGTAGAAGAAAGCATCATCGACAAAATCTTCAAATCCATCAATTTCCATGTCTGGGTCATATGAACGCCTTGCCATTTCTACAGTGAAGGACTTAAAAGAAGCATTATTGGGAGCAATATCTTTCACCTCCCGGTAAAGCTTTCCAATCACATTGTGTGATTCATATGTGGGTTTGTCTGGCTTGTCCATGAAATCTGGATAATCTTTGACACGAAGCTCACGTGGAATTTCAGCTGGTACGCCAGTCTTTGGAAAATCAACAGCAATTGAAAATAGTTTTGCCAACTCTATGCATGGGCCACTCATTGCTTTTTGGGGCTCTCTATCCGCAAAAGCCGTGTGGGCATTGGCAATAATACCTAAGCTGTCATTGACTATGTAATTGACGAAATACTCCTCGACTTCCTGTACCAGAAGAAATGAACTTCTTTTGCAGTGGAATTGGGGGAAATCACTATCTTTCTGAGTTTTAGTGATGAGGATTAATAGAAAATTGAGCAGAAGCTTAAATTTCAATGAATTCACAGGCAAAAAAAAAAAAAATTGTAGATGAATGCAACTCGTTAATGCAATGGCTTTGAAGGATTTTCGTCCAATTCCAACTTGTGTGATGCTGAAATGTTTAAGCTACTACACATTCTTGAAGCTGCGTCATTTGCAATTATCATTCTGTCTGCCAAATCCAACTTTACCATTTATTATACGATAATATAGAGATAGTGTAACATACGGATCCAAATTTAGGGCTTAAACACTAGTATTTTATTTATTTGTTATTTATTTATTTTATTTTATTTTTATTTTTATTTTCATTTTAGAAAATGTGCTAACAGATAGATTTAAATTAGTGATTTTCCCTATCCAAAATCGTCGTATTCTTATCCATTAAGTTCCCGTACTAGATTCGGTTTCCAGTTTGAGTTTAACTCCAACTCAAACTTTTCAAATCCTCTCAAAATCTATATCCTCGTAAGAATAGGTTCCTAAAGTCTAGGCAATTTCAAATTTCAGCCAACTCCTAAAGGTTTCCCTCCCATCGCCTATAAGAAACCACAAAGCCTCTGTTTTAAATTTGAAACAGAGGATTTGAAATTTCGGCCCAGCCACCGCCGACCACCCTAGGACGTCGGAGCACCACCCACGATGCCAGAAAACGCCGGCCAACCCAACCCCGTTGAACCCAATCATTTCCGGTAAGTTCCCGACGGGATTTCTCTCTTCCCATAATTTTCTCCGTCTCGGTCTAACTCTCTCTCTCCCCTTCTCTCTCTCTTGCATCGCACCACTGCCCAGAGGACCCAGTCACGTCGTTGGTCACTTCCAACCACCCCAGAGCCGCCGTCGCCTCAGCCTTTTTCTCTCGGTGAGCATCGCACAACCACTTCTTTGTTTTAGTTCAGCCCTCTGTACACGACGAGAGTCCCCCCCCCCCCCCCCCCCCGGGCCCCCCGGGCGTAAGCCTATAGTTTTTCCTTATAATCAGTTTTCCCCATAATAACCATGACCTTTAAGTGAATTCCCAAAATACCCTTTATAACTCTTGTTCTAGGCCTCCGTAAATCTCATTGATGAGATTTTCTTTTTAATTACAGTGTAGCTTACAGTGTCTATGGGAAATTTCATGTTTTAAATCTGTGCATTACGTGGACTGATTTCCTATATGGGCTGGGTGAATTCAATTAAACATGTGATTTTAAATTGAATTTGCTCTAAGTGTGGGCTGTGTTGTAAGAGTTACTGCTCTAAGAGTCCACATTTTGTTAATCAGGGGGAAGTTTATAAACTATTTTACAACAGAAAGTCTAAAGGGATTTTAAAATATGTTTTTAAAAAGTATGCTATGAAGCCTATTATTTTAGTTAAGTTCCTTTATATGTATTTAATTACATGAAATAGTACGACACACTTTTCTAGGAAATTAGTAACGTCTAGTACCTCCTATAGGTAACGCGCTACAAGTTGGAAGTCAGGAAGCAACGCTAAGAGGTAAATAATATGATCATATAAATGCATGCGTACTGTGAATATTATTGTTATGTATGAAAATATGATGTCCTTATGATGATTATCTATGCTACGCTATAAGACAAGTCAAGGTTAGATTCCTTTCACGATCTTTGATGAAATATGAGATTATGCTTGAATGAATGAATTTGTTATTTGATTGATTGAATGTTACTAAAATCATATAAAAGCCATGAGATGTTCATGTAGTAATTCAAGTCAAATATGCCATGTAATAGAATAGTCAAATTATGCAAGCCATGTTCATGTGATAATTAGATCATGTATGCCATGTTCATGTAACACGTAAATCATGTATGCCATGTTCATGTAATATTTAGATCATGTATGCCATGTTCATGTAGCACTCAGATCATGTATGCCATGTTTATATAGTACTTAGATCATGTATGCCATGGAATGTCATCAAATGTTCAGTTCTTGTTATGTTATGCTATGTCATATTATGTTATGCCATGTACAAGAATATGCCATGTTAAGCAAGTTCATGAAGCCTAATGAATTCTCATGCATTAAGAAAGATAAGAAGTTTTAATACAGTACCACGGACTCAAGCGTGGTTAACCATAAGTAAAGTGAAACACGGACCCAAGCGTGTTTCACTCCATGTTATTCAGTTAAGTGAAACACGGACTCAAGCGTGTTTCACTCCATGTTACTCAAGTAAAGTGAAACACGGACCCAAGCGTGTTTCACTCCATGATATTCAGTTAAGTGAAACACGGACCCAAGTTACTCAATTAAGTGAAACACGGACCCAAGTTACTCAATTAAGTGAAACACAGACCCAAGCGTGTTTCACTCCATGTTACTCAGTTAAGTGAAACACGAACCCAAGCGTGTTTCACTCCATGTTACTCAGTTAAGTGAAACACAGACCCAAGCGTATTTCACTCCATGTTACTCAATTAAGTGAAACACGGACCCAAGCGTGTGTCACTCCATGTTACTCAGTTAAGTGAAACACGGACCCAAGCGTATTTCACTCCATGTTATGCCAGTTAAGTGAAACACGGACTCAAGCGTGTTTCACTCCATGTTAAACAAGATAAACAAGTTATTATACATTCACGTTACATATTTGCCCTAATTATGTATGCTTCCGCTCATGATGATGGATAGATATGTGCTATGTGAATATATGACGATATATGTATATATTTTGTTAAGAGTCTTCAGAAACTAAATCCATGCTAGGCCAGATTATGTTTTACAGTATGATGTGCTATTTACTGAGTATTCGACTCATTCTTGTTTGTCTTCTTGTTTCTTTCATGTCTAATTGTTACAGATGATATTTATGACGATGCAGAGCTAGATGGCCAGGAGTAGATTTAGTACAAAGGATTAGGAAGGAATAGATGATAATTCACACAAGAATAAGACGTCTTTTACGTCATTCCTAGGATTAATTTATGTTATTTTACTTTACGTTCAGTTTTTGAGACGATTATGTTCAAATCAGTTTTTAACATTTTATCGCTTTTCAATAAATGAGGTATATTCAAGATATGAATCTCTTTACCGGGCAATATGTTATGAATGTTAGTGACATCTCTATCTTATGGGAACGGGGTGTTACAGATAGACACCAAAGCATAAAAGATATCTATTTTTCAGAATGGGAAGACAGAAGATTTAATATAAGCAACTGATATTCCATAATCTTATCATGGGCTCATATAAATCTTTTGTTTGCACACTACATTATCAAAACCTAATCATGTCTTGGAAAGTGAGAGAATAGTGAACAAGGAATAAGTTCAATATGCAACATTAATTCACCATTCGTCCAAGTATGTCCAGTAGAAAGAATGGATAGAAACACATTCAAAACGAAACCTTAATCTTTTGTCAGAACCAATTTGAATGCGTTCACCAAAAAACCAGTATAATGACCACAAAGAGACCACGATTAATGAAGTGCAACAATGAGATATCTTGATAGGAAAGCAGAATAAGAACCTAAGAGCTTAGCATAAGTGAAAATTTTTATAACTGACAATTTTTTCTGAAAAAAATAGCATTCATAAATTACTTGACAATGCAATATATCTACGAGAGTAATACCTCAATTGTAACATCGTGATCCAACTGCATACTTTTTGCTGGGGAATAATCCATTGGTTCGTTTTGCCGAGGTGGGATAAGTTCAGGATCCCAACAGACAAAGTAGATATCTCCATCCAAATCACTTCCAGAACACTCATTGGGATGTGGTCTTGTATTACATTTAAATTTTATATATTAGTTATCCATATCTACTGGAAAATTTTCATGAATAATAGACAAGTGCAATCAAATAAAAGCAGCACTGCCAATAATAACATGTTAAAATTTTCAAACAACTAGATTTCAGAACAACAAACTACATTCAATCACATATAATTCAATTGCTGCCTTCATATGAAAAAAATAAAATAAAATATAAAATCCTGATTATTTTTTATGACCATGGTAAGTGTCATTATCTTTCACTGAACCAAATCCCTAGGAGCCATATTACTTGGATATAAATAAACATTGGTTCAGTTAAGCATCAACAACTGATGAGAACTCTTGACAGAAACATAGAGCATGTCTGGTTTCAAGATTTTTGAGAAATTTAGAGAATTTTTGAGAATTTTCAGATGTGTCGTTTATTAAGTTTCAAATTTTAAACATGTTTTGTATTGGAGTTTGTGAAAGTAAGAGGTGGACTTGAAAAGTTGTTTAAATATATTTTTTCTAGGGTAGTTTTTGTTTTTATTTTTGTGTTTGGGCAATGATTGGATGAAAAGTTGAAATAGTGTACTTTTCATATTTGAAGATGTTTGGTTTGATTTTGAAATCTTTTTTGAGATAATAATAAAAATTATGAATTTTATTAATGATTAAAGAAAAGGTATAGTTCAAGTCATAAAATTCAAATTAAGTACAATTCAAACGAAGGTTCAAATATATAGGAGACTGATAAACATAATTCAATACCATAGAGTCATAAAAGTATGAAGAGATTAATTTACCTCAATCCTTTCTGAGGGAAAACAACACAATCCACCAAATGGTGCAATGCCGGCACATTTACAGCCCTTAAAACACGCACATCACCTGGATGCAAGCATGGGTTTTTGGCAACCACCACCTTCCCTGTAACTAAAAAATGCTGATCGGATCCATGGTTACCGAACATGCTGGAATCATTGAACGACTGCTTGTGTCTAGTGCCAGAAAATTGTACAAATACCTGACCATATTCTAAGGTTCCAGTTTCATCTAGACATCCCATCATTGCTCTTCCATCTGGAATAAAGATCCTTGTTTTGGTTCGCAACTCCAACAATTTCGATGCCCGGAATGTCTGCAGCATCATAGCAAGAAATGGTTCGGCATCAGGCTTGTAACCACACATGAGCATTTCCTTTAGAATGTTAGTATTCTCTCCTGGGGACATCAAATCAAGAGCCTCTTGTGCCTTCAATGGATCTCTTAGTATAGCATCCAGTTGTTCTATAGCTTGTCTTTGTTTATTCTCAAAAACATTATCCTTCACACCAAGGGTAGACAACAGAGTGATCAACTGGCGATTTAGAAAACAAGGCTGAAACTTGCTAAATGCCAAGACATCTAGTTTCTTGTGGTTATCTGCTTCATACTTGGACATGCTCTTCCTCAATGATAATTTCATTGGTGAGGTTGGATCAACAGCAACAACACCTTTATACCCACCATATCGAATCTGAAAGGCTGATGGATGGGATCCTTTAAAGCCACATTTCAAAGCCACTTTCTTCGCAAACCCAGCGGATATTTTCCCGATTCCATCAGAGAAAACATAATTGACTCCACCCCATTTTAACTCTACATCAGGTATAATTTCAATTTCATGTGCATGAACCGTAAGCGTTTCTGTGGATGAGCCAAAGGATTGACCCAGTCTGGCAGCATATTTTGCCACGTTTCTAATATGACAAAAATCTCCCATCCAGGCTCTTATATCAGCAGCAGAAAGACCATCTCTTGAAGCAAACATCCATATAGAATTATCCCGTAACTGACTTGATGAGAATGCAAGAGTCTCAAACTTCTTTCCAGCAAAAACTATGCCATTTCTGAGAACAGAGAGAATCCTTTTGTAGATTCCAGTTTTCCTATCTTCATTTGCAGAAGACGCCCGAGGAGATAAATCTGTTGAAAACATTTTATCCAAATCCTCATCAACAAATGAGACACGGAGAAAATTATCTATATCATCAGGAAAATTGCGCAGCACACGATTTGATATATTAATTTCTGGACCACAGAAGTACACCTTCGAAGGTGTTATCTGAACCCTGCGTACATAAAACAACCCAGAGTCCAATAATATAGCAGGCGACTTTGGAGGATGCCTTGCTTTGAGGTACTTTCTGTACTGCTCATTGAGCCACATCAATGGGTCATAGCAACATTCCTTTATATGAGAGAGTTTCTCCAGTGCATATTCTATACAGGCAATGTTTATAGTACGTGGATTAACCAAGCGATAAAACCTAACATCAAGTGTTGGTCCAGAAAGACAGCCATGCTGAACCAAGGAGTTAATTTTAAACAAGATTTCATACGGTAAATCAACACCTGGAGAAGGGCCAACAATAGGAACTAGATCCAGATTGCAAGAGAAAGTAGAACCACTTTCCAGAATATATCTTCCTTCACTTTCTTTATAATAAGCAAAGTTCTCCCGAAAATCTGGAAGCTGGTGGCCATAAGGAAGCTCCAAACACAATGAAGAAGATTGCCCAATGCAACATGATGGGGTAAAATCCACTCCCCTGACCCATTGGTCATCAGGGATATCCTTGAAAAAATTGAAAAGGGGATTTTCATATAAATTGTCTGAAGGGTGCGAATCTTTCTCATAAATCCGCGGAGCACCAAATAACTAGCAGATTAAAAAAAATACATATTAGGAATGAGTAAGTGGCCTGCAACTGTAACAAAAAAAATTATAGCATTTTGCAATTGCAGACGGTATATCAAACTTGTTCAACAGAAATTTCAAACAACATTATAAAGGTCCAACCTAATTCCAATTAAGCAGATATTTTCGTTACTAGACTGAAATTATTCTAGTCTATTTGAACGAGGTCAAGTTGGGAATAAGTACTGTGACTTAGTGCAGAAGATTAATAAAGGAAGTTCGAATTTCTGAAGATGAAATGATAAAAGAAGATAGCTGAACTAACAGTCATAATGAAAAATAGCCTCATTCCTTTCACTTGAACTGTCTCCAATCACAGGGTAACTTCAGCCAAGGTAATCATTGGCAAGTCCTAAATAGAATCTATTCTCAAATTTATTAATGATGAAGACTGATTTTCTATCTCTACAAGTACTCAATTAAATTTGTACAAATATGTTCCGTATATTCTTGTTTTGAAATTATAATTTTTTCAAGAACTTGGAAATTATAGATTTCTCCAATTTCATTGAAAGGTGATGGAAAAGAGGATTTTGCAGATCTCTCTATCCAATGTGGAGGGGATAAAATATCTCAGATGCATAATGGGTTGCCAAGCCCAGCCCAAGTGAGGGAGTCTCATCAGGAAGGAAGAAAGAGAGAAAGAAAGAGGGGACAAAAGTAGGGGTAGGCAGCGAAGCCCTGCACCCCGCTTCCCCACCCCAGCTGGGGTGGGAAGCGGGTAGGGCCCAACCCAACCCGCACCTCTCTTTTTTAATATAAATATTTATTATTTTTACTATATATAAATATAGTAATATGTATTAAGTAACTTATCAAAAAAAAAAAGTAATATGTATTAAGTAGAACTTTTACTTAATACTTTATGTAAGTTGTAGTGTAGTAAGGTGACCCTTTTATAGATTGTCTAGACAATACAGGTCTTACACTTAAGTAATGTGTGACTCTTGTATTATACTAGAACTTACACAAGGTATGTACTAGCAAATTTAAAAGCTATATAATTTTTAAATTATAGTCATATTTACAAATTTTAATTTACAAATTGAGTCTCCAAATGTGTTTTTGATCACTTTTGGACCTAGGAATAATTTTTGAACCTAGTGAAATATAGTCCATTATTGAAGTAGGCGGGGGTGAAAACCCCACCCCTTACCCATGCAGGGCGGAGGGCAGTGAGGGGACTACCCGGCACCGCATGATGCGGATAGCACCCCTAGACAAAAGGCTAAGGAAAAAAAAGGTGTCAGGAGGGGACAAAATGAGAGGTGACATAAAGGAGAGGAGATGTGACGTAAAGAAGGGAAGGGGCAGAGGATAAAGGAAAGAAACTAGACGAACTTGTGGCTTCCAGACTTGAACTTCTTGGAGCTTCTTCAACCTCACGGCCAGAGCAACAATGATAGGGTCACCATTAGAATATAGAACTCTGATCTCCATTATACAACGAGGATGAGAGACTGTAAAATAATCATATTATAATGGATTCCCCCCTCCCAAATGACCTGTGGACATAAGCATTATGCCGAACTATGTAAATCTGTGTCTCCCTCTCTTTTACTTTCCCTGCATTTATTTCCTGCTCACTGCCATGGATGTACACACAAACACCGTACAGTAGCATCGGACCACCGTCGGGGGCCCCAAAGCACACCAATCAAGGCCCGAATAGCCATAGCGAGCAAGAAATGACTCTTTCTCCCCTTCCGGCTTCTTGTGCTATTTTTAGGCATTAACAATTGCCGCTGTCTATAGGATCGAGTTATTTTCTACACCGAAAGTGAGAGAGAGACGATTTTCCAGTGCGCTAAATAATCACCGAACTAGTAAATGAAATTTTCCCAGATAAGTATTATCGGCCTATCAACTTTTATTTTTATGAAAAACACTACTGCAAAAAAATGGGTGAATGAACACCAAGGAGGAAATCCAAGTTACTCACTGCTCGAGCTACAAATGCTCATTGCACTCTGGGTGCACTGTGCAAAGAGGGGGGGGAGGGGGGGAGTATATAGGCGAGCACTGTGCACATAAATACACTTTGAATGCATTATGCACTTAGAGCAAGGGTGCAGTACACTCAAAATATGCACGCGAGCACAGACAAAGTGTGCCCTATGCACCTAAGTCCTTAGCACACAAGGGAACATGATGATTGTGCATGGCATGAATAGTGCCATGCACAATAAGAAGGATGAAAGGTAACATGCACCCAAGACATCTCTTGCCCACCAGTTGTGGGCCTAGCGAGGGTGCCGGTGGCCACCAATCTGGCCAATTGGCAATTTCTGCCGCCGCAACAGTGGCCCCCATCCTTGGAGGTGACATGGCCCACATGTTGGGGCCACGCACGCAATCGATACTTGCCTCACCGGCTACCCACAGACTGTGAAGTCCTCTAGTAGGCTCCACCGCATCACCAACCTCCCTCGCACGCCGGAAGCCACCTCTTGTGCTGCCAGAGATCTCTGTCGCCACTAGAGCGACCACCATCCATGGAGGCAGCACACAAAGCATACACCGCATGCTAAGGATACACGTGGACTGTGAAGTCCTCCAGCAACCACACCACACCAACTTTTTTGTCGTCGGCATGGTGGTCCTCAGCCACGAAGATGTTGGTCCCCGGTCCCTCAACAAAAGACATTCCCCGGCCACATTGTGGGCTTCCCGGCCATGCATCTTTCTTGGCCCTGGGTATCTCTGCCAATACCATCCCAGCCTTCATTAGCCACTGGTTTCTCAGCCCTAGGTTACTCGGCCATGCACACATCCTGTCCTGACTACCTGCGTCATCCTGACTCAGCCAGCACCATCTCGCCCTGCACAAGCATCTCGGCTACCACCAACAGCGTCCATGCACCTTGGCCATCACTAGTTGCTTGGCTAGCACACTCTCACGGCCACTAGACTACTCGGAAAAGGAGTAACTCAACCACCCAAGTTGGCCAGGTGCAAACAGGCAGACTGCGCCATGCACACACACTGCTCAGTTGTATCTTCCCCGGCCACAAGTTGCTCGCCTACAAACTGCACAGCCATATACGTCTTGGACAGCAGTTGCACGGACAAGAAATGATTGGACACAACCTCCTCAGCTTCAGTAGTTCTCCTGCCATAGCTCCACAACAATAGAACTCAAACAAGAGGTCCCTCAATATCACTGTAAAAACTACCCGCTCATGAAGTTACACGGCCAAGAGGGATGCAGCGATGGTCACACATCCCAAGCAACGGTCAACCCAGGTGGTCAAAGTTGCACGACATACACTAGACAAGCTTAAAAAAGTAGAAAGAAGAAAAAAGAAAAGAAATGAGAAAAGAAAAGCGAGGAAGAAAAGAAACAACAACCAGCAGTGAACAATTTCAGTCAAAGAAAAATTGACTACAGCAACCAAAACACCCCAGTTTGCCTCTCTCTAAGTTTATGAGGATTCCATTTTTACTAACATAATTCATTCCTATGGCACAAAACACCGGCTACACAACTCCACTCGGGCACTGCTCGAACATCCCAATGTCTCCATCAGAATCGATTTCTTGGCATTAACATGCAAGTGGGCACCCCGGACC
The DNA here is from genome assembly GCF_004785595.1 of Juglans microcarpa x Juglans regia. Classification (NCBI taxonomy): domain Eukaryota; kingdom Viridiplantae; phylum Streptophyta; class Magnoliopsida; order Fagales; family Juglandaceae; genus Juglans; species Juglans microcarpa x Juglans regia. Next base: position 9,523,248 of record NC_054599.1, on the reverse strand, counting down.
TCCATCATCGCTGATACATGGCTACTCATTGGCTCCTCTCACGCACACCTCAAAACTTCATCGCACTCCAACAGAACGATTCGTGTGCGCAAATCTCACACTTGTGATTGGAAATTATCTACGCTAACCAGTTTGGCTTTTGTAGCACAGTCAAGCGCCCCAACTACTTCCCCCACGTCTACGAGGGTCAACGAGGCGAGTCCAATCTTACAAACTGATCGACCTCTACTCGGCTTCCCTCACGTCTACGAGGGTCAACGAGGCGAGTTCAATCTTACGAATTGCTCGACCTCGGTCACGACGAAATGCGGGTCCGGTCCTACAAACTGCCCGACTACTTACCTCTCCCGTGAGGCTAAAGAGGCGAGTCTAATCCCCAGGCTGTTCGGCGCCTCTCACGGCAGAGTGCAGGTTCAGTGTTACACACTACCCAACGTTACTCCCGGGACGGCATCTCCACTAGCAGACGCCGAGTGTCTGCACTTGTGCCATAATTGCTATTAGTGGGTTACCTATGGGAACGAGCCTTCGAAGAGAATGTGCCTCCGAGCTCCAAAACCGCCTCACGCGGGTTACCTACAGGAACGAGTCAATGGGCTTGGCAACCGCCTAAGGTGTACTAAGAGGGTCGACGGGTTCCCTGATCACTTTGCGTGAGTTACTACAAACAAACTCTTAACACTGACGACAAAATGGAAACATTAACAACAATTCACAACAGAAAAATAAAATTCACCAACACTATCGAAAACAAAAATGTCGGATGAATATACACTTTTCGACAATGACTAATGTTCATACAGACGAACTGCATGACTACTTACCTTCCAAACGGGAAAATCCAGTCTTACAAACTGCTCGATGTCCCTCACATCAACGAGGGTCAATGAAGCGAGTCTAGTCTTACTAACTGCTCAACCTCCATCACGGCAACAAAGCAAGTCTAATCTTATGAACTGCTCAAACTCCCTCATGTCTACGAGAGGCGAGTCCAGTCTTACAAACTGCTCGACCTCCTTCACATCTACGAGGGTCAACAAGGCAAGTCCAGTCTTACTAACTATTCAACCTTCATCACGACAAAGAGGCAAGTTCAGTCTGACTATTTGCCCGACCTCCGTCACTCCAAAGAGGCGGGTCCAGTCTTTCGACTGCCTGGCTCATCACCACTTTCGTAACGAGTCAACAGGGGGAAAAGGTCAGGGACCGCCAGGCCTCCTAGGCACCTTATGCAGTCGAGTACATTTTCCACCCAAGCCAAGATTCGCCCTCACACCTTACACGGTCAAGTACATCTCCCACTAAAGCTAAGATCCACGCTCTCACCTTACGCGGTCGAGTACATCTCCCGCCGAAGCTGAGCTTTGGGCTCGCACCTTACGCGGTCGAGTATATCTCCAGCCGAAGCCAAGCTCCACGCTCGCACCTTAAGCGATTGAACCCATCTCCAGCCGAAGCCAAGCTTCACACTCGCACCTTACGCCATCAAGCCTATCTCCCCCCTAATTTCGCGCTTGGAAATCTTTATCGCTCAACACAAGCAAAAAACTAAGGACCCACTCTCGAAATTTATTTTGCTATAGATTTCTGCGGACTACCTCAGTCGCAAATTTTATCTTGAAGATTCTCAAAGACTTCTTTCGAAGAGAATTGGCATTAAGAACCGCGGGCAACTGGAGAGGATAAAATATCACAAGCCCATAATGGGTTTCCAAGCCCAGCCCAAGGTAGGGGGTCTTATCAGGAGAGAAGAAAGAGAGAATGAATGAGAGGACAAAAGGCTGAGGGAAGAAAAGGTGTCAGGAGGGGACAAAAGGAGAGGTGACATAAAAGAAGGGAAGGGACAGAGGATAAAAGGAAGAGACAAGATGACTTGGGGCTTCCAGACTTGAACTTTCCCTGGAGCTTCTTCAACCTCACGACCATAGCACCAACGACAGGGCCACCATCAGAAGATAGACCTTTGATCTCTATTATACAGCAACAATGAGAGACTGTAAAACAATCATATTAGAGTGGATTCTCCCCCCCCCCCCCCCCCCCCACCACCACCACCAAACTACCCATGGACATAGGCGTTATGCCGAACTACTTAAATCTATGTGTCTCCCTCTCTTTTACTTTCTCTATATTTATTTCCTGTTCACTGCCATAGATGTACGCACGGACACCTTACAGCCGCATCGGACCACCACCAAGGACCCCAAAGCGCACCGATCAATGCCCAAATCACCATAGCGGGCCAGGAATGACTCTTTCTTTCCTTCCGGCCTGCTGTGCTATTTTTAGGCATTAACACAATGAGTAAGGACTCCACTTTCCATTGAGAGAAAATGTATGCCCTCAAGAACTTAAGAGTTCTTGCCCCTTACAATGAATTATGAGGGACTCCAAGCATAACCTTGATGAATCCTTTTGGAATATGGGCCCAAATGTGACTTTAGCCTTCCTTGAATCGCTACAAATGGTATTAGAACTAATCCAAACTGAATTGTAGAACTTGAACTATGCTACCTATGATGGAATGGCACGACAAGGAGATAGGGAATCTGAGAGAGAGACTAAAATCCCACAAATTATGCATATGAAGGGAAGGTGTTAAATGAGGGGAAATGAGAAGTTCCTGCCTCTTATAACGAATTCCAAGGGACTTCAATTGCAGGCTCAACTAATCATTTTGGAATATGGGCCCAAATATGGCTTCATCCTTCCTTGGATCATTACAGAAACAATTCAGTTAGGTTGCTGCGACTGTTTCAAATTTCTTAAAAGTTAGTAAACTGCAACCAAAATCAAAGAAACAAAGGAGCAAGCTCAACATGTAAAACAGGCAATTTTTTAATTCTCCAAAATTGACAAAACAAATTTGAAAAAATAAATGCTATTCCTGTCTTGCTACTTAGGTATCAAGAGAAGATAATCATGTACTTTAAGATTAAACTAAGCTAAAGAAGAAACCTGGATCAGAAGATACTTTGCAGTTTGACGACGTGGGCGATGCAACTCAATCTGCCATATGTTCTCATAGGAAAGTTCAAGCTTGTACTCCACAGAATTAAGCGACAGAACAAACTGAAATTTCCGCAACCCAGTCCCAAAATTCACAGAAACATTTACTGCTCGCCATAGGATTGAAAACTTTTCATTTGAGATCTGACAGCCAAAATGCAGTATTATGTTTTCCAAGCTATGCAGAAAGGTTCTTGGCTTTGGTACAATATCACGCTCCATTTCCCATGCCTTCAAATAAGAGCGCCCATACCATAGGCGTACATTAGCCAAGGAGATAATAGACTCAGCATGTCTGTTGCTGGTGAATTGAACAGTTGCATTTGCTCGTTGACCCCCACTTCTGTTTGGTCTAATCTTAATGGCATAAACAGTACCTTCACCTGTATGTCGCTCCAGAAATTCCTGAACTTCTTGTGCAGTCACACTAGAAGGGAATCCAGACAAGTGAATTGTCTTACCCATCAAGTCCAAGTGAATTCACCAGTATTCTTTTCTGCCATAACAATTCAGTCATTATAAACTTGGGAAAACTAGAAGTCACAAGTTCTACGTGGTAAGTCAACAAAATTTATGCTTTTTTAACAGAAATTTTCAAAAAATTGAATACCCAACTGGATGGAGAATATCTATACTATTAGATATATCATTAACCCAATAAAAATAAAATATAAAAGAAGAAGAAGAAGATATTCTATTAAAAGCTTGGAGCTGAACCCCACTTCTCAAAATGAGAGTCTGTGAAATCTATAGCTAAACGCAAAAGTGAAACTAAGCACCCATACTTGAATACCAAATACAGAAATGAAAAGCACCAAAGGTGGTGGCTCAATGGTCGTTATATTACTCTCGTGTGCTTTGACATGTACCAAGTCCTAGGCTTAAATTCAAAATACAGATTCCTTACATTATCAGTATCAATCACTGATTGATTCATTGAATTTCCTGCCCAACTTGAAGGAGCGCATGCAGCTTCCTACCATCTAAATCCATCATATGCGGTTCACAAGAGATAGAGTGCAACTAGGATCACAATCAGGTGGGGAGGCCACCTCCGATCGGCCCTTTCAACCCTCTTTTGCCCAAAAAATTGAAAAAGAAAATTTACTTTCAATGGCAGGCATGGTGTTTCAAGAAGAAAATTTTGGGGAAAGATCTGTGCTTTGTCCAAATTAAAACTCGTCCCTTGGGTAGTTTTTTTAGGAATATTATCCCTTGGTGTTTCTACTTTGGATCGACTTCTTTCATCACATTTATCTCAACACGTCCTACAGGGTGAAGGGGTCGATCCAAAGTAATAAATACCCCGAGTATTATAAAAAAATTAAAAATGAAAAGCTATGAATCTCAATTGGACAAAGCACAGAGTTATTGAACAAATTTTCCTTAAAAATGCTAATGTATTACTGCATAAGAGAAGTGAATCTCGGTGAAACATAAGAATATTGACGTAACCATAGGTTTGAACATTCCGAGCTTTGTCATTTTCTAGGCATGCAGCCGTACAAATTCGTCCCGTGGGGGATGGGGGAACCAAACATGGCTCAAATGGCAAGGGCTTTCGTCTCGGTAGTACCCTCCGGTCTAGAATTTCTTGGCTGCTAGAGAACATCCAAATGGAGACGTTTGGTTGAATTATCTGAGGTGCAATTGTAAAAAAATTTCTCACTGGACTCTGGAAATTAGTCGGGACTTTTTTCTTGGACATCGGGTGAAAGAAAAAAAAACAAACAAACATCTTAAACAATGTAGTAGAGTTCTGCTATCAAATTTATAGAAGTAAATGGTCTAATCTCTTACGGCTGGGATCGGAAATCCTTTTGCTAAGAAAATACAGAGGCGCCCACATACATGAAACAAGTCGAGAAAAATCAGTCACCCACAGAACAAAGCTTGAAACTCGCCATTCATATTTGATTGAAACTAAGCTAAAGACAGTAGATCACTGACTGAGAAACCAAAAGAAAATTTCAGAAGGAAATTATAACAAGAATCTCACCAGAAAATTTTACGAAGAATGTGAGGGACCAGAGAGAGAGTGAGTGTGCGGGAGAGGGTAGTCGTCGCGCCCAAGTCAATACCTACGACTGTTACTAGTGCCTCGTTGGCCAAGAAACCGAGGAGACGAGGACGAAGAACAGAGAGAGGAAAATTATTCCCTCCATCACGGGCCTTCATGTTCCTGCTGACGTGTGAAGCTGACGGTTGCATGACTTCCGGCACAACTCCGACGTACGTGCAACCGACACGTTTCGATATTTAATCGGTGGGTCTGGCGAAGAGTCGTTATACATTTTGATATTTCGATGTTTTCTTTTATAGCCCACTATTTTGACGCCACGTGTTGGATTAAGGTGTGCATGAGTGTTGGAAATCAATACTTTATGGCTAGTTTTATTATTTTATTATTAGTTTTTATCTAATTTTTTATTATATTTAATATCACTTTACTGTTCAATCACAATCTTAAACGTGTAATGACAACTATACCCTTTATGCCTTCCTTATCCAAGCCTACTGTTGAATTTACGAAAGTTTCCGCGCACTGTGCAGTGTGCCGTAGAGTAGTACACACTATTCTAGTGTAAGTAACAAAATATCACTTTTTTTTTTTTTTTTTGTTTTAGAAATAATATTAGGATTTTTAAAAAATTTTAAATCAAAACTGCCAATTATAACTACACTATAAATATAAATTCATTCGAAACTCTTCTCGATAGTGATAAAGTTGCCAGAAAGAAATCATTAATACCAAACAATAATGTTCTTCATAAAGTTTTAAATTATGTTACATAGATGATATATAGTGTGAAAATCTTAGAATAGAGATATTCATACTAAAAAATATATTTTCAAATGAGTGTGGAAGATACAATTGATAAAATTTAATTTTAAGATTTTCTTATAATATCATTTTAGCTATAGAAAGTGTGTGCTTATAAGTAGCATTTGTTATAATAATAACAATAATAAAAAATAATTTTAGAAGATAATTAATACCAAACAAGACATGCGTTTTCAAAATATTTATATATGTCTCGTTTATTTTACAGATGAAATGAGATGAATTGAGATAAAAATTGAAAATTAAATAAAATATTATTAAAATATATTTTTTTAATATTATTTTTATTTTAAAATTTAAAAAAATTAAATTTTTAATTTTATTTTATATAAAAATTAAAAAAAATTATAATAATTAGATGAAATAAAATAAATAATTTTATATAAAAAGTTTACTAAGCATAATGTGTAATTAGGATGCAAACCAATGTTTTGAATACCGTACCGGACAGCGTACCAGACAGCGTACCGGTCAAGGCACTGGAACGAAATATTTCGATACCGGTACCGTTTCGGGATAGCGTTTCGGGATAACGTTTCGGGATAATCGATCTATAAATAAATTATATATATAAATATATATAAAAATTATATTCTAAAATAATAGTCTATATATAAATAAATTATATACAAATACATATATATATAAATTATAAATAGTCTAGTCTGAATTGAAGGTTAAAAAATAAGTTTGTAGTTTAAAAAAACAGAAAAAAAAAAAAAAAATACAGGCCGAAATATTGACCGGTACAGGCCGAAATATAGGCCGGTATAGGTCGAAATTGAGGTCGATATAAGTCGAAATTGAGGCCGGTATGACCAGTACTGGTCGGTACGGCCGGTATTTTAGTCAGTACGAAACAGACATAGTATCTATACCTGTCAGACGGTCGAAAAGAAAAATTTCAACGATATCGATTAGTACAATACAAAATTTAAAACTTTCATGTAAACTCATAAATATTGAAGGGTGGGGCATTTTGTGGGACCTGGGATTACTTTATTTAAAGGGACTCATAATTAGTGTAAGAAATTTCAGGGCAGAGAATCGTACCGAAGACTCTGCCGTTTGCCTTTAGGAAAGAAATGACCCCACAGAAGCTTTTTATAATGAAACATATTGTACTCGTCCAGGCCCTTTATATGAACATTATCAAAAAATCTTTTATGGCATCTCCTTTGTCCTTTTCAATTTAAAGAAAAATAAAAAATGAAAACTTCTTCCCTAAGATTTGGATGCAGTTATCTAGTGCATCCTTTCTTACTTGAAACATTTCAAACACTTCTTTTCATTTCAAACACTTAGATATCGTTTGGATTAGAAGATGAATTGAGATAAATTATAAATAGTAATAAGATAAGTTTTAAATAATAGTAAGATTTATGAGTTAAAGTTGATGAATAATAATGAATAATAGTGAGATGAGTTGAAATGTGTTGAGATGATTTATGAATACAAACTGAACCTTATTCTTCCTTTTTTGTCTATTTTTCTTTTTTGATTTTTGGTCTATTAGTGTGTGATCGAGCAACATTTTAAAGTTCTGTCTGGATAATAAAAGTATTTCATCTCATTTCATTATTATAATTTTTTAAAATTTCTACACAAAATATAATAAATAATTCAATTTTTTTAAATATCAAAATAATAATAATATTAAAAATTAATATTCTAATAATATTTCATTTAACTAATTTAAAACTATATTATCTCATCTCATCATCCAAATCAACTTTTTTCTATGCTTAGTTTTATTTTTTATTCTATTTTACTTCTTTTTTCTTTGATTGTTTCATACTATTATAGTTGTTCCGTAATAGTTTTCTTTAGGTGTGCGTTAAACTTTCCCATAATAAGTAAGCTTAATATGTTTGATATTTGAACTTAAATGGGGTTAGGTGAAGATTGGATTCAAAACGAGAATCTCTACTTTGATATCATATTAAATCAATTTAATTATTTAAATTATATCTTTACACTATTTCAGACAACACCATTGTATGTCCTTATTAATATTTAAGAATATATGAAAAATGAACATTAAAAAATAAGATGACGTTCTAACCAAAAGATCTAGTTGGAATCAATAACATGAATACATCGTGTTATTAATCAAATCACTCAAAGGCCTCGTTTGATTGTTAAACTCATATGAGTTCAACTCAGTTCAATCTAATTTTAAGTTAAATTTAACATCTAAATACTTAACTCTCAAATTGTTAAACTCATCTCAACTCAAAACCTCTTTACACATATGACTCACAACCTTTTTCGATTCAATACTTCTTTACACGTGAGACCCACAACTTTTTTCAACTTTTCATAAATACATCTAAACTTATCTTAACATCCAAACACATTAAGGCTGCGTTTGGATGTTGAGTTGAGTTAAGATGAGTTAAGTTCTTTATGAATAATAGTGAATTGAGATGATGTAATAAATTTTGGGAGCCCACTTAAGATGAGTTTAGATGTGTTTGTATATTAAAATGAGTTTAGATATATTTATGAAAATTTGAAAAAGATTGTGGATCCCCTATGTAAAGAGGTGTTGAATTAAGAAATGTTGTGGGTCTCACGTGTAAAGAGATTTTGAGTTGAGATGAGTTTAGCAATTTGAGAGTTGGGTGTTTGGATATTAAACTCAGTTTAAAATTAGATTGAACTGAGTTGATCTCAGTACTGTCCAACAACCAAACGAGGCTTTAAACTCATGTTAGGTAAACTTCACAAAATTCACTCTACCATTTTAACTTACTACTATTCATAAAAAGCTCAACTCATCTCAACTCAACTCAACATCTAAACGTAATAAAACATAATTCCGATATCCCAAACAAGATATGGGATAAAATCATGCATCCATAAAGAAAAAAAAAAAGAGATGAGTATATGATATCAAACTTTTATCTAAGTTTTCACAAGAATAATGTTAGAGTGCTTACCAAATGTACACCCTAGTACAAATAAGGTTTTTCTTTTTTCTTTCTTTAAGCAATTTTTAATCATTCTTAAACATTAAGAAAAATAAATAAAAAATATATATAAATTCACTAATAGTCATTTCTTTAACCATTTAGAAAAAAATAAAAAAATAAAAAATATATGAGTAGGCACATTTCGTAGTCATATACTATCATTTTCCTTTCACAAAACCAAAATTCAAGATTTTCCTAAAAATCTTATCCTTTCTCACCATGAATGAATACGAAAAGAGATAATAATTTTATTTTATCTCGTTCCTAATTTATGATCAACGAGTTTTTAATAAATTAGTTAGTCTTAAACCTTAAAGTCTATAGGCATCGTTTACTTTCACAACTCTTCTCCATTAATCTCATCTAATTATTACAATTTTTTCAAATTCTCATACAAAAAAAATAAACAATCTAACTTTTTCAAATCCAAAAATAAAAATAATATTAAAAAAATATATTCTAGCAATATTTTATTTAATTTTTAACTTTAATCTCAACTCAACTCAACTCATCTCATCTCATCTGCGAAAACAAACAAGCCAAAAAGTTAAATCCATCTCAATAGGACTTACAAAATATTAATATTCACAATTCAACTCAACTTAACTCATCTCAACAACCAAACGTAGCATAAGTAACTCCTTGTCCACCACTTGCTCGTAATCTACAAGCTCATGTAATCTCTCCCTCTCTTCTCATGCACCTATCATCCCTCTCACTACACATATCTAAGTACCTCTATGACTCTTTATCTGTTTAGTACTTGGGAAATGCTAGATAGAGATAGATGGTCTACCAAGCATTTGCACCTTGATTGGGGCATTTTATTTTTGTTTTATCTTAAACAATAAGAAATGTACTGAATTTGCTTTTTTTTTTTTTTCTTTTATTAAACATTACAAGAAAAAAAAATCAAGAATGCACCAATCAATGCATTCTATCAATAGACCATCCGTCTCCGTAGAAGCACCCTTAGTCATTATGCCACGACCGTCTCTTGGCTCATATAAGCTAGCTATTTCTTTTCCATTTGTCCCCACGACAAGTCCTAGTCCGCACCACAAGAGGTCGATCCACACCATACAACGTTTTGTGACAAATTAGTGCCAGCTTGCTGCATTGAAAACTAGACATATCTGAGCTATATGTGATAGCTTTTTCTTTTGTCTAATATCACTGCCTGACCACCTCAATAACTTGATTAATTAATGGCTAATGTTGTCATTCAATTTAAATATATAATTAATACAACATGCATTGTTCATTGCTTGATGATTGAAAATTTGATTATCCGTGATTGTCTAATTTAAAATGACTTTTTTATATTTTATCATTGATATAGGGCAACCATGCCTAGGTTTGACGATTTATTATATTTGATTAATAAAAATATCTGTTATCAAGTCAATGTGTAGAATATCAATATATGCATCTAATAAAATATTTATATGACATAATTTAATTTAAAAGATATATTTATTATAAGTATTTATATCCTCACTCATGCGTAACCTGCAAGCTATGTTAACGAGCCGACGTTAATAATAAAATTTCTTTGTAGTTATATATAATATTTTTTATATGAATTAATATGGTACATTAAATTATAAAAATATTTTAATTTTTTTTTTTTTTTAGCTGTATGACGTCTCTTTCATTATTACAGAAACAAACCAGCCCAATCACGTCGCAGCAGTACTAGCTCGATTTTCTTCTTTACTTGATAATCGGGGCCCTCTAATTGAACAACTTTTTATCTTCTCGGTAAACGGAGTTCACCCCACCATGCCAAACAATTCTTTAACTTTATTTTACGTTTCTTTGTTTAGGACCCACTACATTTTATTTCTTTAATCGATAAATTAATAGCTTTTCCTTTTAACTTGTTGATTGGTGAATGAAAATTTTTAGAATAATTCTTCTTATCGGTTATTATTTATTTAATACTCTATATTCTATAAAAAAATATTAAGTATAAAATATGAAAATAAATAGTATATGATGTATAGCAAATCCCAAACTTTTAATTCATAAAATGTAAACACCTTCTCGAGCTTCCTCTTTCTACAATATTGAATCATTGATTGGTTTTTCAGAAATTTCTTTTATTTTTCTTCCCATGATAAATCGTGATCTTCTTGTTTTTGGCTTTAAATTTTTTCTTCCGTGTTTTAAGAACCTACAGAAGAGTTAGAATTATATCATGTGCCTTCTCCCCCTCACTGTCTTGTTAGGGTTTTGCACCAAAATATAGGGTTTATGTTTAAAGTCATGTGGGGAGTGTATTTTCTAGAGCCATCACTAATTCAAAAAACAAAATCTTGGTACAAATAATACTTGGACCTTTTCGAATTTGGTTCGACCGGTTGTTGTTTTGGATTATGGTTTTGGTGTTCAATGTAAAGTTAGGGTTGGCTTGGTTTTGGAGTTTGGATTCGTCAACACGAATGGTTGGAAAGATGGTTATCAAACGAACCATGAAAATTAAATATTTATAAGTTTTAGTGGTTGCATGTTTGTTATTGCATCTATTAGCATAAGCGTGGCTTTGGCGCTCGTGAGTGTTATGATTGAACCTTATTAATTGTTCAGGCTCAACTAAAGTTAGGATGATCAATTATATTTACCTTGTAAGTCACACCATAGATCAATCTACGAGGCTGATCTTGGCATCTTGAAAAGTTTTGAAAATGTTTTCATTTTCATTATAAGAAAAATGTTTATTTGCTTCTAGTTATTTCTTGTCAAAATGATTATGTCATATCAAAATGAGTTTATTCTCATAACAAATAATTATTTTTATCATAAATAACTCGTCGTAAATGCTCATTATTCTTATTGTAAAGGTAGATATGATGTTATAGAAAAAATTTTAGAATGAGAGATGTGTGACATTTTTTATGTTCATTAAAGGGTAGGCAAGGAATAGCACTTACAAGACATGCAAATTATGTGCAGCTTGCACGCTTGCTTTAGAGCACTTTCAATGGCTTCTTTATCCTATCATTTCAAATACATTACTAAAATCTATTTTTTCTATTTTACATATTGACTTTTACAATACATCATACATCAATTTATCTATTTTTTCTTTATATCATTTAAATATTATATTTTTTAATCTTTTTTAATTATTCAAATATTATATTCTCTACACATCATATATTTCAAATATTTCTCTATATATAATATATTTTGATATTTGCAATATTTCTTTATGTATAATGTAATATTTTAAATTACTTAAAAAAAAGAGTAAAACGATAAAAAAAAATACCTACCTTTATTATTGACAATATCAAAACTTCTACATGCATAAAAGTCGAATGAACTATAAACGGAGTGCTAGAGTAAATGAGAGATAAGAGAGTGGGGCCTGTGCAAAAGTGATAAAAAGGGTTAAAATGAAAATAAGATAAAAAAGAAAAGAAGATGAAATAAGAGATAAATAATACAAAATTCTTTAAAGGAATGAACAGTAACCTCTACAAGTAGAGGATTACTGTAGCTGAATGTAAAATAGAAATGAAATAAATGATCTAATGGAAGATACTTTTGACAATCTTTCTTTATATTTTAAAGAAATGTGTATTTTACAAGAGCTATTGGGAGTGCTCTAGAGACTAGAGCACACTTGTGCTTTGGTTCCTTCTTTTTGTCTCGAGATTTTTCTTTTCAACAGTATATGAAATAGCATGAAAAATTGGAGGGGTATTAGAAGGAAAATAGCATTTGATTCATTTTTTTAAAAAATTCTATGTATATTCTACTTTCTACAAATCATATATATACATATATTGATGGAGTTATGTAAATTTAAAGCTTTTTATTTTTTTATTCTGTTGTGCATTATAAGGTTAAATTAGAGAGGGTAATGAAGCTAGCTGTAAATTGGCTTACAAAGTATGGTGCGATGGGTCAACATATGGAGTAGCAAGTCCTTAGAGAAGTGTCGAGGTTGCTGTGAGGTTTAATTCGATTGGATAAGTTGGGTCTTCCTTCCCTTCGTTGCTGCTAATTTAGTTTGGCTTTGTTGGTTTTAATTTATTTCTTGGTTGGTATTGTATTGCTTTATTTTTGTGTGTACTAACCTTGTTTTGCAGGTTGTTTGTGCAATTCTTTTGCTTTGGTTGTAGCGTTTCTTTCGGTTTATTTTGTATTGTGGTTTTATGTTTTAAGTCTTTTGATGCTTAAGTTTGGGTGATCTTTATGATTATTTGTAACTCCCAGATATCTGGTTGTAACCAAGATTTTCTTCTACCACAAGTGAGGACTATCAATAAAGTACTTGGATTACCGTCCTTTTTTTTAAAGGTTAAATTAGTTTTGCAAATTATTCTGTAAGTTGTTCATGAATGTTTTCTTCACTTTTTAGTTTGAAATCTATTTTAAAAAAATAATTGAATCTTTCTTCATGAAACAATTGATTCAGCTTCTATTACTAATATTGACATGCATTTAAACTTCCATGCAACGTTGTTTTAAAATATCAAGAGTTTCAATCTAAAGAAGTTGATAAAACTCCATTAGATCAAATGATCCCAGCTTGAGTCTTCCAATATGGGATTAGCTAATAAATTAACGTGATGAAACAATACGATGATGGATTGTTAGAGAACTCACTAATAAATAATGATGGATTTTATCTTCCGTTTTCAACGATGATGGATTTTATCTTCCCTGTTCAAGTATACTTTAATATATTCTGTGTATAGTAGTAAGAAAATAATGAAATAGTAATGATAAAATATTAAATAATAATAAATAATAAAAAATATAGATAAAAAATAATAATAAAATAATAAATAGTATGAGAATACTCCACTATCCAAATTAATCCTAAGATTTCGAAATTTGAAAAAAGTAAATTATAGAAATGATTGCCCTTATGGGTCATGTGAGTAATGGTTATAGTTCAATGCATAATGGTTGCTATTAAAGCTAATGATAATTTGATAAATCAATCTACACATTGACAAAGTGATGCATTGATAAACTATATGGAAAGTTGTGAACGATAGACTTTTCTTATGGCCTCAATATATAGGTGCTATTTCGTGGCTAATATTTTAGGTAAGTGCTTTTAGAGGTTGGATTTCAAAAATCAAGACAATTTCACTTTAATATTGAAATTTTAAGTCTAAAATAATAAAGATGTTGATGAAATTGTCTTCAAAAACCCTTCCATGAATTCAAGCAAGAAATGTCTATTTTTTAAGATTTTTTGACAAAGTAGAATCTATACGAGATCTCTTAATTGATCTTGTTAATGTCCATGGTGCTGTCGCATCAACTCTTTAGTGAAAGTATATAATACTTTATTTCATTAAAATATTAATATTCGATATGATGTTTGTACAAGACCTGTGGTGGTGGTGACGCGGCTTCTATTCTATTATATATGGAGGAGCACGAGAACCTTTGAATACTTTCCTCCACGTGTACACAAAACTCGATCCATTCCCTACCATATTAACCAAAAGATTGAAAAAAGCTAAAAATCAATTGGTAGTTTTGGAGATTTTACAAAAGAAAAAATCTATTCATCATTTCAACTCTCATCATTCCATTATGTGATATTAAATGATAGGTTTACAAGTGAAATGTAATAAATAATTTCTAATCACCTAATGCGACATCATAAGATGATGAAAGGATGATAAAAATTAAGATGATGAGTAGCATTACTCTTTACAAAAATAGAACTCAGGGATGGTGATAACCATTGAGTTATTTGGGTGTTATTATAAGAGTGAGAGTTCATCATTATGCACCACCTTTTGAAGTTCTTGTGTAACTTCTTCATTTAGATGTCAAAAATATGAAAATATTCATATAATAGGGCAATTGATTGTTAAGGGGGATGCAGAAGATAAAGTGTTAGTCTACAATGATGGGAACCAAGGTGGGCCTAGTCTTAAAGATCATTTACAAATTCCAGATGGGCCAATTACAAGATCAAGGGCCATGAAGATCAAGGAAGCAATGCACGGATTGGTGCAATCCACTTGGGATGAAGCTAGCAAGAGCCCAACACTCAAGATGGGCTTGAAAGAAGGAGAACCAGCTTTGATCCACTTAATTCAAGCTGTGGAAGACATGACTTAGAGATAGGGCCTATTGTTATTGGAGACTTCAAATTTGGTTAAATGATTTATTTTATTAGTTTAGAATAAGTGGGCTTGAAGATGCCTGGCCCACACGTCTTATTTTCAATGAACTAGGGTTTTCAAGAAGGCCTTGTATTTTGGCCAAGGGCTTATTTGGAAAGTTACTTTTTAGGAATTAGGGTTTTAAGAGGTACTGTAGCGTTACTGTAGCCGCGGTACTGTAGCGCGACACTGTTCATCAGGGGCATTTTGGGTAAAAATGGGCTTTATTTTGGCTAGGGTTTTAATTAGATTTAGTTTAAATACACCTTGTAGCCTCATTTGAAGGTTAGACAATATTGAATTTTATTTGTGAGTTGAGTTTTCTCCTCTTGTTCTTGATTGAACTCTTGAACTTATCAAAGGTAAATCACAACCTTTGTGGCGTTCCTCCTTTGTAATCTGGGTTCTTGAGACGAGTTCTTCAACGGGTCTAGATTTTAATATAATCTAGGTTCTTGAAACGGGTTCTCATCGGGTCTAGATTCTCCATCCTTGACTTGATTTTTGACTTTCTTGGGGAGTTTTTAAATTGATTGTGGGTTCAAGGGAATTCATTCCCGCGGGTTCATATCATACAAGGACTTGTTGAGTATGATAAGGAGGAAAATCTGAGGGTGTCCATGACTAAGTATTTGATTAGGTGTTTATTGACCCCCAACGTTTCAAGAGCCATATGACTACATACCTACTTATGGGTTATGATTATAACAAATCAAACAACTCAAATTTAAGTTTAAAGAAGACTCAATATGTCTACATGATGAAAATTTGAAGAGCAAGGACAATAATAGATCAAGAAAGAAAAAAGTTTACCTATGAAGATCTAAGAATTTTTTTTTTTTTTTTAACATCTCTTACAGATTTGAAAAAGTCTTAAAGGCAAAAATATATTTCAAAACTCATGAAAAATTGATTTGCATCTTTCACAGTGAAAACATAAAAAATAAAAAAAATACCCTTTTCCACATTCAAAGCAAATGAAACTTACTGACATTTGCTAAAAGGAGATGAGCTTTTTCAAATGTGCATGATAGATTCTGAAAGAAAAAATCTATTCATCATTCTAACTCTCATCATCCTTCCATCATCTCATGATGTGGCATTAAATGATAGGTTCATAATTAAAATGTAATAAATAATTTCCAATCACTTAATGTCACATCATAAGATGATGAAAGGATAATAGAAGTTGGGATGATGAGTAGCATTACTCATTTTGAAAAGTGAAAGTTATTCTTTTTTATATTTGCACCATAAACTTGATAAATAAAAGATTCGTTTTTAAATTTGCTAAAACAAGCTTTCTCATATGTATAAATAACTCATTTTGAGATTTTCTAAGACAACATTTACAAGCTTTGCAAGAGTCATTAGTAAAAAACTCATAATCACTCATTTTTATCATTGAGACTGAAAGGTTGTTCACTTTGGAGAGATACAATTTGATACAATTTGCATTGCATCATTTTATTTAACTCACTTATATAAAAAAAATATGAGAAATACTGGGAAAGAATAAATAGAATCAACTTGATGATATATATTACTTTTGTCCTTAACTTATAATATAAAATGAAAGCCATTAAATTTTAGTTAAAAAAGTGTTAAGGATAGATAGGATAGAGACAATAGTGGGACTTCTCTCAAGTTGTTTGGTTGAGCTATTTCATGAGGAGTTCTAACGTGGCTCAAGGAAGGATTAGTACAGTTACTACAAATATTAAATATTATTGATGACTTTGGCACTACAAAGGGAAAAATCTAATTCCATTTTAGACCAATTTTTTGAGAAGGAGAACTTCACGGAGTTCAGATTAAAGGTGGGTAGGTATTTGTTCGAGAGGTGTGCAACAAAATCACGAAATTTTGAGATTGTAGAATGGTGGAAAGATAATAAGATCAAATATTTATTGTTGTAGATGTAGTACATGATGTGTTAGCCACTCATTTTCATCATTGTCTTGGAATACGTGTTTAGTATCATGAGGACATATTATATATATAAGAAAATTCTATACACCACACTACCATTCTATTTTCATCCCACTATATATGATGTGGCACATTTATCACCATTGAATGATTATTTATTAGATGATTCTTTATCATCCAATAGTGATAAATATGACACATCTTACGTAGTGAGATGAAAGTAGGATGGTAGTATGGTATATAACATTACTCATATATATATATTAATCTCTTTAAGAGTTCATTGGCTTTAGAGATAGTTAAAATCCTCATTTGAACTTGGAGTACATTCAAGATGGAAAAATATGCAGAAGGGATCAGTCTTGAAGTTAGATTTATGTATAAATTAAATGAAAACATGTTTTCATTAATCACTTACTCACTTAACTCATTTTTATAAGTCTTTCTTTTCTATTCAGATGCTGGCTAAATAACTTCTTTGGTTTTAGATTTTGATGCAGTTATCTTATTGTAACTTCTTTAATTCCATGTTATTTAAATGAAATCTATGAGATTGGTAAATATTGGTTCAAAAGGAAGGTAAGCGTGTCATTATTAATTTGTAGAAATTACAATTGTTTTCTAAATAGGAGTCTAACTCATTATTGAATTAGAATCAGGGTTTTTAATTTTGTCCCGATACGACCTTGCCAGAACAGTTATCGGATCATATATATGGTATATTTCGTTCCAGCCAAAATTCTGTTCATTTCGGACCATTTTGAAATTCCGGTTGAAATGTGCTTGCCGGTCCAAAATTTTACCATATGGCAGTTTTGAAATTTATCTAAAATGCTTAGAAAGTTTGGTCATTCTGCCACTTACATTTTTTATCATGACACCTTTTATTTATTTTTGAGTCCCGTTAGAATCGAGAGTGGATTTCAAGTATTTTTAAATATACTTTTTTATTTTATATTTTTTAAGTATTTTTTAAATCTATTTAAACAATTTTTTGAAAAAAGAAAAAAATTTTAAATTTATTTAAAAATACTTTTTTAAAAATTAAGTAAAGATAGTATTAAAAAAATAAAATAAAATGGGAATAGATAGTTTTTGTCGGATGCATCTTTAGTGGATGCAGCAGTTTCCTTTATTTTTTTCATTTGGCATCTTTTATTTCTTTTCTTTAACCAACCGGTCTAATTCGGCACTCTATTTTTTTCACTAGGTAGTGCTAGAGCCACTAACAGTGCCGAATTTGGTACTGATGGTGTAATTTTTTTTTCATTTTTTTTAAAACATGTTTTTATGCATTTTATTTTAAAAGAATAAAAAAATAAAAAAACACAATACTAAGATATAAATAAACACAAATCTTAAAAAAAAAAACAACCATACACTTTGTCGGTACAAAATGTCGGTGAGAGTGGTATTTTCTTTTGAAAAATTCTACTCATCATCCCACATATCACACACCATAAAAAATTTTTTAATTTTTAATTTTTTCTCTTATCAAATGTGTGGTGTATGGATGATGAGTAAAATAATTTAATTAGTTTAGAAAGAATAAAATAAAAAAAAATTAAAATAAATATAGTGTGTAGTATGTGGGAATGATGAGTAGCAAAATTTCCTTCTTTTTCACTAATGCCTTTTTCTCTTTATTATGCAAGTGAGAGTGGTAATATGTGACAGGACTCGTAAACCCAACATAAACATGACACAAAATTAGTGGATTTGAGTTTGATGTTAAAGGGTTTGAGTCAAAATAGGTTGACTCGCTAATAAACGATTTATAAACAGGTCAATAACGGGTTAACTTACTTAACACGAAATAAACCCATTTTGATCCATTTAGAATTTATTTCAAAATTAAAATTTTATTATTGTTAAGTTTTAATATTATTATTTCTTAATATGCTTATGTTTTTGTTGTTGAGATTGTAATTTTAGACCTATGCTCATATTTGTTATTGTATGGTTTGTAATATTGGCTTTATTATATGTTAAAATTTGAAAAATATTGATATATATATTTTAAGATATTGTAGTTATTAATAAATATAGATTTTAAATTTTATATAAAATTATGTTAATCAGGTCTAATGAGTTATGCGTTTTAGTTCAACCCATTTATATAAAACAAACGGGTTTCAATTAGTCGTGTTGTATTAAAATATTTTTAATTAATTATTAAACGAGTCAAAACGGGTGACATGATACGATTCGTTATTTAAATGGATTGTGTTACGGTTTGGAAGTTTGACACGTTTAGTTTAAAGGATTGGGTTTAGATTGACTTATATAGTTGAATATTCATGATTTGACACAATACAAACACGATTCGAAAACACGATTTGCCACTGCTACACAAGCTTGGATTCTAACTTGGTAGTAATTATAACATATTTCTTTTAATATCTCTTTGTGGCTTTAATTGAAAAACACTATGGTGTAACACATCGTCGGCAAGCACTGAAATTAAAAGCAATAAAAAGAAATAATTTATATTGATATTTATTTTATGATTCATTGAAAGATTATTACTTATTATTTTTATCAGTATGAATAATATATACAAAAATATTTTTTTTTATAGATGATGAATTATAAAGATATGTATCCCAAAATGATACACGGGTACAAACTGGTATCAAAATATTTTGTTCCAGTATTTAAACTGGAATAATCACCGAATTGGAATTGCAGAACTGGATAAGATTGATGAAATATATACTTGATGTGTTAGATATTTTGGGTCTTTATTCTTCTTCTTCTCTATTTTTCACAATGACAATTTGGCTTGTTGATTTGATGTTAACAGAATAACTTGTGTGGTCATATAAAAAGAAAAGAGACAAGAAAATAAGAGAGAGTAGTTAGGGGTGGTGAAAGTTGGGGGCAAAACAAATATTGAAGGTAAAGAGAAGGGTAGGGCAGAGTTAGTATTCGAACATAAGGAGTTGTTGATTGGTAGGAGATATACACTATGAGACTCGCATTAACTCCAGTGATGGATTCCGCCTCCGCCCTCACGGCTTCAGGGAGTGGGAAGAGCGGTCCTTTGAAGGGCATGGAACAACAGACGACGACGAATCCTGAATGCCGAGTGGGAGGAGCATCGCAGAATGGCTTTGGTAGGAGATTTACAAACGTTGTGATGGATCGGCCTCAGGTTCTACCCGAGGTGGAGATCCCATTTAGAGACCCAAAATTTTCGGATGGGGAGATGTTTTTCATCTTCTCCAGGGCAGAAGCAAAGCAATCGGCATAACCATTTCGGTTCTCTGTTGTGCTGAAGTTCCTGCGAAGGAGACTGTCGCTTGATACAGTTCAGGGCTTCATCAAATCATGTTGGGGACTACGTGTTGTGCCTGTTGTTGGTCAGCTGTAGAACCCTCGAAATGTGCACGTCCGACTGTTGAATGAAGATGATTTCATTGCAGCTATGGCGAGGGGAAATGTTGAGATTGTAGGGGTATCCTATTGGGTGTTCCATTGGACACCAGAGTTCGTAGAAGAGGAGGACTCCCCTTGGGTCCCAATATGGTTATCTCTTCCAGGGTTGCCCCCGAACTACTTTCACGAGTCTATGTTGAGGTCGATTGGTGGAGGATTTGGGCGTTTCTTGAAACAGGACAACACGACGGCTTGTGTGACACAGCCTGAGGCAGCACACATTTGCGTTGAGGTGGATATTTCCAAACCTGTGAAACGGGCTTTCTAGCTAGGGGTTCCAGGACATGCAAGTATCCTTCATCAGGAGGTAATCTTTGAATCCCTCCGTCTGTTTTGTGGATTATGTCGAAAGCAGGGGCATGAGGAGGGTAGGTGTAATAGGCGAAATCAATTGGATACAAATGGAGTAGGGGTTGGCGTGATTGAAGGTGGGGGACGTGAGAAGACTAGGGGCCAGTGGAAGGTGGTTGGGAATAAAATACGGAAGCCTCGGCACTAGAGGTGATGAATGTAAAGGAGTTTTTTTCAGTCAATCGTCGAGCAGATATTTTGAACGGAATTTACCATCGTCGGCGTGCAGTGGAAATGGCAGCATTAGAGACTTTTTATGTGGACTTAAAGGGCAAGGCTCTTACCAACAGACAATTTGAGGAGAAACTTGATGGTGAAGGTTTAGTAGGTGCTGATATTGCCTTACCTGGGGGGCATGATACGGTGAAGGGCAGTGGTCTTTTAACTCCAGAAAGTCTCGGACAATTGGTTTGAATTGACTGAAGAGATCTCAAATATTGAGGAATCGCTAGAAATGGAGGTTGTGAAAGATACACCCTGCAGTTCACTGAAATTGGTGGATGAGGCTTTGGAATTTGAGTTGGCAATGATGGGAGCTGAAGAGGGGGGCACTAACAAGTGGTGTTCCTTGTCTGAGGGTGAACCCGAAGAAGGGGCAGACAAGGTTTTTGCAAGCAAGTGTTTTGACTCGGATTCGAAATTGAATATTCCTTTGAAAAAATTATGGAGCGTGAATAAGATGGGGAAGTTGGGAGTTCTGGAGAGGAGGACTCGATCCAAAAAATTTCTTTAGTTTATCTATGCAGATACTTATATGGAATATTCGAGGTATTTACTCATCGAAGAGTAGATTTCGGCGACTCATGAGTAAGAGTAGGCCACTGGTGGTGGCTTTATTAGAGCCTTTTCTTTCTGTTAATAAATGTCGGTGATGGGCTAGGTGGCTAAACCTGCCAAATTTTGTGGATAACGCTGTAGTAGGGGCAAAGTGTGGTTGTTTTGGGATGCTAGTCTGAACTTCAATCTCATTTCCATGTCTGACCAAGTTTTGTCTAGATAGTTCGCTAGAGGTAATGTGCGAGTCTTGGTGTCTATAGTTTATGCTAGTTGTTTTAAGAGGAAGTGCAGGGAGTTGTGGGAACACATGTGTGCTCTCGATGTGGGTGGTTGGTTGTGTTTTGTTGGGGGTGATTTTAATATTGTCCACTATGATGAAGAAAAAGTGGGAGGTCTGTTGAGTACGGCTTGGGCAAAGAGGAATTCAACACTTGTATTCATGATTGTGGGCTTTTAGATTTGCCTTGTAGGGGACAAAAATTTTCTTGGTGCAATGGCAGGCTCGGGGGGAGAAGGATTTGAGCAAGACTGGATAGGATTTTGGTCAATTCTTTGTTTCTTAATGTTTTGCATGCATGGAGTACCTTCCGAGAACTTCTTTAGACCATTACCCTATGTTGATTTTCTTGGATAGGAAAAGAAGGGGTGTGATCCAGTATTTTCGATTCCAACGTATGTGGGGGACTCATGAAGGGTTTCTACCTTTGATCCAAGAGTGTTGGAATCAAGAGGTTGAAGGTTGTGCTATGGTGAGGGTGAATTATAAATTAAAATGTCTAAAGAAGATATTGAGAAAGTGGAATACAGAGATGTTCGGGAGAGTGAAGTTGGAAATTAAAGGCCTTGAAACTCGTATCATGGAGTTTGAAGAAATTCTTAGTACTGAATTTTCCCAGGATCGGGAGAATGAACTTTTGTTGTGTAAGTCGCGCCACCTCCAATGGCTTCATAGGGAGGAGATTTTGGGATCTCAGAAATCACGTATCAAATGGCTAACTGAAGGTGATTCGAATTCAGCTTTCTTCCATGCTTCCCTATGTATTAAAAAAAAGAGTAAAGTTGTTGATTGTATGAAGCTACGAGATGGATCATTGTTTCATTTGGCGGAAGAAGTTTATGACTTGCTCTCGGTAGCACCAATTGAAACTCATGAGGAAAGTTTTCAATTGTTGTCTCCAATGTTTTCAATTGTTCTTTGTTATGCGTGGTCTCGTCCATAGAAGATGTTAAAGATGCCTTGTGGTCGATACCCCAGGATAGCAGCCCTGGGCCAGATGGGTTCTCAACAAGTTTCTTTGTCCTTGCTTGGGAAATTGTGAACAAGATCTGCTTGATATGACCAAAGAATTTTTCGAAGGTATTCCTCTCACTACCTTTTTCAGGGCTACTAATATTGTGCTGATTCCAAAGGTAGATGAACCAGAGGATTTTGGCCACTTTCATTCTATCAGTCTGTGTTCGGTGGCCCATAAAATTATAGCTAAAATTATGGTGTTTAGATTGGCAGCAATTATTGGGAAGATTGTATCAGCAGAACAATTTGCGTTTGTTCGGGATCGAAGTATCTTTGACAATATGTCTATTGCTCAAGACCTTGTGAATGGCATGAATTGGAAGACTAGAGGGGGAAATGTCATGCTGAAAATTGATATAGCTAAATCGTATGACCGAGTGAACTAGAGTTTTTTGTTGGAAGGGTTATGTCGTTTGGGCTTCTTGGAAAAATGGAGGGCCTTAATTTTTAACTCTATTTCCTCTCTGAGTTTTTCAATCATGCTAAATGGGTATGGCAAAGGTTTTTTTAAGCCTTCACGTGGACTTGGCCAAGGTGACCCACTTTCTCCGTATATGTTCATATTGTCAGAAGAGTTGCTTTCGCGCCTACTTAACCATGCTTTTCAGTCGGGGCGAGTTAAATACTTTAACTCTAATGGTGGTACAAAGGTGTTGCATTTGTTATATGGGTGATCCACAAGTATGGAAGTTTATCGGGACAGCTGGTCAACCCAAGTAAGTCCTCTATCTTTTTCTCCTCAAATATTCCTTATGATTGGAGAATACAACTGAAGCATATTTCGGGGTCGACTGAAGGCACATGGCCTTGTGTGTATTTGGGGATGCTGGTTTATGTAGGAAGAAAGAAGTTGCATATGTTTGAGCCTTTATTACAGAAAGTGCAAAAAACAATTGGCAGGATGGAAGTGCAAGTTACTCTCTTTTGGCAGTAAACTCATCCTTATTAAGCATGTCCTTAACGACATGCCCATCCACTTGATTTTTGTGTTGTCCTTGCAGAAAGGAATTGAGGCCAAGCTGAAGAAAATCTTTTCTAATTTCCTTTGGGGCTCGAGCGGGGATGTCAATAAAAGGAAATGGGTGTCTTGGCGACGTATTTGTTTGCCAGTCGAGGAAGGTGGTTTGGAAATTAGGGACCTTTTGGAAGTTCGGAAATTTTTGTTTATGAAGTTTGCTTGGAATCTAATTATAGGTGGCTCTCTTTGGTCTAAATTCTTTTGGCTAAAATATGTGGGTGAGGACCCGCTTGCCTTAATAGGGGCGAGGTCAAGGGGATCTAGTTTTTGAAAAGATATTTTACAGGCGCTACCTTTGTTCTTACAAAATTCACAATGGATAGTTCGAGAGGGTGCCCTAAATTTTTGGTATAATAATTGGCTTGGTGATGGACCAATTGTAGATTTTCTTCCAGTTGTGGGGAATCATAAACTATTGGTCCAGGATCTTTGGGATGGGGTGGGCTGGAAATATGATGAAGTGCGACCATTGGTTGATGAGTATATGTTCCAGAAAATTACTCTATCTAATGTCCGTGTTCGGGAGGGTAATGATATGCTGGTTTGGAAGCACACGGTGGATGAGGCCTTCACTACGAAGTCGGCTTGGCAAATTATTATTGCTCGTAGTAGTATTTGTCCTTGGAAGAAGTGGCTTTGGCAAGATCATGTCTCTAAGAAAATGTCTTTTTTATGTTGGTTGGCATGCCAAAATGCTATTCCAGTTGATACCATTATTCAACAGCTTGGGAGTCTGGTTGTTTCTAAATGCCATTGCTGTATGGATAATAAGGTTGAGACAGTGGATCATGTGCTGTGTGATGGGGAAGGATCGAGGAAGGTCTGGGATTTTTTTGCTGCTGTTTTTTGCATCCGATTACCTCAGACTCGAGTATGGACAGATGTTTTGAATATATGGTGGTGTCGGGCTTTTCTAGTCTTGCAAATTTGTAGGCATTGTGGTATTATTCCTATATTGATTTTTTGGGCTATTTGGAAAACCCGATGTACGGCACGAATGTAAAATATGAATTTGAATCAAAAGTCATTATTCGGATGATAAAAGGTCTACTTGCAGATATTTCGGGGTCCATGAGAATGTTTAGAGTGGTGAGGGAGCATGACTTGGGAGTGTTGAGGGAACTCAACTGTCCCGTGGTGCCGCCTATAGTTAAAAATCTGAAGTTGATTACTTGGGCCCCGCCAACAGGGGACTTCTCTAAGCTCAATGCAGATGGTGGCTCACTTGGGAATCCTGGGATGGCTGGTGGGGGAGGTGTTGTTCGGGATGTGAATATGTGAGATCCCTAGATTTTCATGTGTTTTAATTCCCTATTTTTGTGTTATTTTATTTATTTATTTTATTTATGATATTTTTAATTTATTTAGGTGTGTTTTTGTTTTGGGTTGTGTGTGTGTTTTTAATTGGGCCGTGTGTTTTAAAATGGACCCAACCTGTGTGTGTTCTGATTTAACCCAGCCCGTGTGCAAAAAGGGCCCAGCCCGTGAGTTTTATAAGTTGAACCCAGCCCCCTCTCTTATTTGAACGGTGCCGTTTTGATGGAAAGCTAGGGCTCCATCACTTTCTCTTTGGCGCCGCACTGCTCTTCTTCTTCCTTCTTCTATTTTTTTCTTCTGGTTTCTTCTACTTTCTTCTTCCTCCTTCTTCTTCCTTCGGTTTTCTTCTTCGTTCCACTTACTGCCGTGAATCACCACTTTCTTCCTTCCACCTCCTTCTTTCTATCTTTTTCTTTCCACCTCCATCTTCCATGAGTTACTCGGTGTCATTCGGCAGTGGACTCCGAGAGGTTGTTGTCAAGACATCACTCCACTCAGCCACCTCCTTCTTCCGTGAGCAGCTCCATGTTGACTGTTGGTGGACTCTGTGTTGCGCTGTCAGCCTCCGCGCCGCACGTCTGCACGAAATCCTTTCTCTTCTCCATGGCTTGTGCTGCCGGTTTTCTCTTCTCTACCTGTGTGGCATGCAGCCACCTGCTACCGCATGCTCAGCCTATAAATAGGTCGAGTTCTCCAGTTTCTTGATGATCTGAAATCTGTTGCTTTCTCTCTCTCAAGCTCGAAATCTTAAATTCCAAAGTTTGTATTGTGTTCTCCCGAAAGCTTTAGGCCTTGTTGCCGTGTGCACCACCGCGAACCACTGCACATTTTGTTTTTCCCCTTGGTTGTTTGACCATCCCCGAGAGCCACCCATGTTTATCCACTTGTAATTTAGCCAACCCGTGAGTTGAGAGTTCTTTTGGGCACTGAACCGCTGTGAGCTCCACCGTGTGCCGCCGTTGTGCCCCACCTTGAGCAACACCCCATCTCACGCGATCTTCCAGAAATTTCCTATCTTCATGTATGTAATTTTCCAATGCAACCCATGAGTTTTAAATAACATTGTTATAATTGTCATTTATTTGTAAACTGTTGATTTGTTGGAATTGGGCATTGGGCCGTTGAAGTATTGGGTTTTAATTGCAGTTGGTATTGATGTTGGGCCTTGAGCCGGATTTGGAGGATGGGATTACACATGTAGTTGTGAAACTGTATATTTGTAATTATTGAGATTTTATGTAAATGAGTTATTTACGATGTCATCCAATAATTGTTGTTGTCATACACATTTATCATCTTTAATAAATTGTGCTATGAAGCCGCGTTGTCTGTTTGGAATTGAGACTGATTATGTGGGTGCGTGTGTGTCACGACCCCAACCCGAGATTGGGCATTATCTTGGTGGAGTTCCTCTGGTCACTCAGGAGCATGACAGACTGACGTGACTTCCCCTAAGTTGTCGCAGGGCGACGACGGGAATGGACGAGACGGTAACGCTCCCGTACCGATTCCGTGACCTTTTGGCTGGCAAAGTTAGAGGATGCTTGGCCATGTATGCGCTGGGCGCTGAACTGGGCATCGCTCGTTATGAAGTCTCATGCATGGACGTTACCCATGGTGTGACGATGAGAGCCAGGGTGTGAGGACGGTCTATAAGGGAGACCGTGGTGCATGCATAATAAAATAATGGTTATGATTGGGCCAAAATGGGATTTTTGGCGTGTGTAATTAAAAATATATTTTTGAGAAAAAGAATGTGGTTTTGTTTTCTACATATTTGTCCGTATGGGACGTGTAATTATATTAATGTGTTTTAAATCTCTTGGATGCTGTTTTGGTTAATTACTTGCTGAGATGTCATAATCTCATTGTGGTGTTTTACCCTACGGTCCCATCTTATGGTGCCGTAGATTCTGATGCAGATCCCGAGGGACCGGCTCCACCAGAGGCTTGACTTGCTGATATGTTGTTCAGCGTTTTGGGATTTGTTTCCCTTATGTTATTTGTTTTTTTAATTTATCTGTCAGATGACTGTATAAATTTTGTAATAATATTTTACTGTTTTTGAATAATTCTGGTACTTAATAAAGAAAGACATTTTTATTTCTCTCATGCGAATATTATTTTGTACACACTCTAAGCACTGGTCGTTGGGGTGCGTGATCCGTGTGGTCATCATCTCGATGTCACTAACTCTACAAAAATAACATATGGGGGTCAAGGGTGCAACATAATGGGTGGGTTCTTGGGGGTTTTGCTCACTCTTATGGTCAGGTTACAAATAATATTGCTGAGTGTAGAGCAGTGCTTGATGGTCTTTATTTGTGTCAACAACTGGGTCTACGAATTGTCTTAGTGGAATCGGACTCGAGTGTGTTGATAAGATGATTTATCTCGGGAACTTGTAAATATTGGTATTTGTGGGATTTTTGGGATGACGCGATATCACTTTTGTCTTCTATGGATGTCCAGTTTAAGCTCGTGTTTATAGAAACTAACATGGTAGTGGATTTCTTAGCTAAATATGGGGTGAGTGGTGGAAATTGGGATTTTTTTGGGGAGGTCTTTCTTTCGGGTAGACTAAAGGGGCTTATATGTACAGACAGGATGGGTATACCTTATGTTAGATGGTAGTGGATGGTTTGTTTATGGATTTTTTTTTGTCACCACGGTATTCCTCTGCCACAAGTGAGGGTTCTTTTATAATATTTGATAGGAGGTCACTCATGGACAAGTGACCTTCGACTCTTTAAAAAAAAAAAAAGACTCGCATTAACTTTCAATGTCGAGCAATATAGTTAGGTTGTGTTTGGTTGTTGAACTAAATTCAACTCATTTCAAACTAATTATTAATGAGACCCACTACTTTTTCAACTTTCCATAAAAAGTTAAACTCATTTCAACATATTTCATACATTTCAACATAAAAAGTTAAACCCATCTCAATGAGTCTCACAAAATGCTACTATTCAAAACTAAACTCAACTATTCTCAACATCCAAGCGTATATGAGATTTTTTCTCAAGCAACCATGATATTTTAGGGATTTTCTATTTTTTTATTAATTAAATTCAAAATCCACCTATAGACTTTTTTGAGTTGGCATTGGAGTTTGAATTTCCATGATGTTTGCTTGTGCATTCCCTCTCGCATTTGCCTTTGCTGCTTTGGTATATAATGATACTTCCACCAATTTTACCCTTTTAAGTTGGTTTTGGTTCTTAGTGAAGTGAGTGATTAAGTTGCACGCAAAGCAAGACAACATTACAGTAAACAAAACTGATAGTAATTGTGCAGATGGAACTAGTTTACAATACCACTACAATCTTGTCTTCGAAATATTTTAAAAATTAATAGACTTACATAGATCATAAATCCTACATTGTATAATTGTCAAATATAAGGTTTAGGTAATGTTTACAAAGGCCAATAAGTGTGATCAATAAAGTGACATAACCGGACCATTGACACATCTCTAGAAGCCTATGATTTGAGCTAAATCATGAGCATTAAAGTAGTATTGGCCCAATTCATGTGTAGAGACCAATTAAAGATCTATGTAATTCCATTATTTAATGATGAACAAAATTAAAACTAAGATATTATATATAGGTTATGATCCCCACTCCAAAAAGAGCTACAAGTATGCTCTTTTTATCAAGTTTCTACATCAGTTTGACAAATGATCTTGGATTATCCAAGAGAACCAAGCTATGAGTGAGAGATTTCATTTCCCAACACTACAAGAATATAGGGTAGAAAGAAATATTTGCAACTAATTCATACTACCAAGATATTTGTTTTTTGTTTTAGTTATATATTTTTCAAGGTAATCAAAGTCTAATGTCGAATGTTTGCCATGTTTTTTTTTTTTCAAGTATATAGATTTGACGCACAAAAAGTTTCTTTGCATTATAAAATCAGATTTAGAGCATTGACAATGGTCTTGCTAAAGCCAAAGGCAAAATTTACCTATAATAATATTTTTTTAAACCTTTTTTTTTCATATTTGCAATTATACTAACCATATGTTAATTAATATTTAGAGATAGCAATATTAATAACCATGCACAAAATTGGTTAATTAATATTATTATTGACAATGTTAATTAATAATTGGAAATAGAAATATTTTGGAATAAAATATTTGTTTTGGTTATGAACAGTGTTTGGTTCAATGAATAAAATGAGGTCTCTGTGATGGTAAGCGGTAGCATTGGCTCGAGAGTGGAAGGAGAGGAGAGAAAGACTAGGTATTTCTACTCTCTCAGCTGTTTCAAGCATTAATTCTACTCTAAGAGATGGCTTGGTATTTCTTCTTCCTTTTCTTTTAAGCTCTGTAGTTTATTTATATTCTTATATATTGCAGAATTAATGACAAAATACATACCTGGAGATCTGTTTAAGTAAGATAGGAATTACAACATATTTCCAGCCCCACAAATCTGCCTGGAGCTGTTTAACAGGCAAATACCAGTAACAGTACTAATCAAAGGTAAAATAGTAGTAATATCACACTGCTTTCATATTCAAATAAGTTGACTGAGTTGATGGTCTGGCGATGACATAAGTGAAGAGTTTATGGTCCCTTTATCCTTCTTGATTTGCAGAAGCTTGTCATAGACACACCATGGAAAACTAAGGAAATGAGCCCTATCCATTCCCTCATTGTAGCGACCCCAGTAAGTATGATGGTATGTGACATGATACCACGCTGATGCTTTTGCTTTTGCATTATAAGTGTCAGAATCATCTCCCTCACTGAACCAGGTCCTGGCTTCCATTTTTAGGGAATACATAGCATATTTAATTGCATCTATAATTCCCTTCCTATCAAGATGGTCTGGAATTTTCAAAATGTTGCCACTAAATATTTCAGCTTCGGTTTTGATCCCATAATAGTCCATCAAATTCCCCAACTTGTAATCATAGTCACTTTTGTATTTGAAAGCATCACTGAGGTAGTCCTCAAAGCCGTCTACTTTCATGTCAGGGTCGTAACATTGTTTTGCTATTTCCAAAGTGAAGGATTCCATAGGACTCGTGGGCAGTTCAATGTATTTTGCTTCGCGAAAAAGCTTTCCTAGGATAGATGTTGATCTGTAGGTCCATTTTTCAGGCTTTTCCATGAAATCGGGATATTCGTTGACACATAGATGAGGTGGTATTTTGGCTGCAACACCAGTTTTTGGGAAGTCAACGGCAATTGAGTGTAGCTTAGTAAGTTCCAAACATTTATGGCTCATTGCACTACGGGGCTACCTATCTGCAAAGACAGTGTGGGCATTTTGGATGATTCCTAAATTGTTATCTTTTATGTAATTGGTGAAACACTCCTCTACTTCCTGCAGAACAACAACAACAGGCTGTCATATGTTAGCTGTGGAAGGAAGTTGCAATCGACATGGAAATGTGAGAGAGGAATGAAAATCTTCAGAAAGATCTAAATAAGAGCCTGAACAACAACATTTCCTCTATCAACATCATACATGTTTTTTGAGGACTTTTCTTTTTCTTTAGTTAATGATGCAAAAGATCTAAATAAGAATCTTTCATTCAATCCTACTTGACTTTATTTTTTTACATGAAGATGCAGCTGTTATGCATATTTGTTAAATCTTTACAAAGAGCATAAAAGATTTCTAAATTTTGTCAAAACATATTTTTATATATAGATGTGTATTTTGAAACAGCTTCTTAGATCACCAAATATGTCTATATGCTCATTGGATGTCCAAGATAGAGGCAACTATATATAAGATAAATGCTTAATTGTCATTGAAGAAGGGTAAAATCCAAGGTAATGAAGACTAGATGATTGCAGCATGATCTATTCTCTATATTGTAATCAAATGTGATGAAAATTATCAATGATAGCCTATATATATATATTATTCCATTCATATTGCAGTTAATATGATAATTAATTGCAATGACAAACTTAAAATATGAAATTCTAGCACTCGTTCTGTTGATACTTTGTCAAATCAAAATGTATTAATAAATACCTCTATCGTAACATCACGATCCAGTTGCATAGTTGGTGCTGCAATATATTCTGCTGGTTGAATTCGCAAAGGAGGAATAAGATCACGGTCCCAACAGACAAAGTACTTATCTCCATCCAAACTGCTTCTCGAACATTCATTTGGATGAGGTCTAAACACAAATAATGTTGCACAAGATCACGGTCCCAACAGACAAACACAACTAATGCTGCATTATGTTAGTAAAAGGTAGACCAAAATAATGTTGTATACGACTTTTGAATAGTGTCGATGAAGAAATAACAATGCAATATAAAAACAAAGTTAAGAGCACAAATAGCATATTATACATCACAATGTACATAGACAATTTATATTTTAGGGTAATTAACTTTATATGTGTAGTTTCTAATCGAGAAAAATAGATTGTGTTCTTTATTTGTTGATTAAATAAGAGCACAAATAGGTAGTCATTAATATTACAGACGCATGCAAATAACATTTCATGCTTTAGAAGTAGCCACAATGGG
The DNA here is from genome assembly GCF_004785595.1 of Juglans microcarpa x Juglans regia. Taxonomy (NCBI): domain Eukaryota; kingdom Viridiplantae; phylum Streptophyta; class Magnoliopsida; order Fagales; family Juglandaceae; genus Juglans; species Juglans microcarpa x Juglans regia. The sequence goes on along the minus strand of NC_054599.1, from coordinate 9,491,617 downwards.
ATATTATCTTACCTCTTTCCCTTTTGTGGAAAAACAATGCAATCAACAATGTGATGTAGAGCTGGCACATTAACAGCTTGTAGTACACACACATCTCCTGGGTGTAGACATGGGTTTCTAGCAACAATCACCTCACCTTCAAAAATGAAGTTATTTGGATTTGAGCGGCTGACACTAAACATATGCGACGATTGGTTACAAAGCTCCCTACTAAAGCGAGAAACTTGCAGAAATACTTGACAGTAATCCAATGTCCTGGTTTCATCTAGGCATCCAATCATAACTCTTCCGTTTGGAACAAATATCCTTGTTCCAAACCTTATGTCCATCAACTTAGATGCACGAAATGTTTGAAGCATCATTGAAAGAAATGGTTTTGCATCTGGCTTGTAATCACATATAAGCATTTCCTTCAGAACCATTGTGATTTCTCCTGAGGACATCATTTCCAGTGCCTCCTGTGCTATCCATGGATCTGTTAATATGGCATTCAGTTTATCTATAGTCTCCCATTGCCTTTTCTGAAAAACTTGATCCTTAACCCCGAGGTTAGACAAAAGGATGATTATCTGGGAATTGAGAAAACTAGGTTGAAACTTGCTCCATGCCAAAACATCTAATTTTGTGTTGAGTGATTTGTATTTGAACATGCTCTTTCTCAATGACAACCTCACTGATGATGTCAGATCAACAGCCACGACACCAGTGTACCCACCATATTGAATCTGAAATGCTGATGGAACAAAACTGCAGCCTAACTTTGTTGCCACTTTGCAAGCCAACTCTTGTGATATCTTCCCTATGCCATTTGAGAAACAATACGTGGCTTCTCCCCTCTTAACTTCTATATCGGGAATAACTTCAATTTCATCTATACCAACACTGGCAATTTCTCTAGAAGAGCCAAAAGACTGACCCAGTCTGGCACCATATATTGCCACATTCCTTATATCTTGAAAATCACCCATCCATTCTCTGATATCTGCTGCAGTCAGACCTGTTCTTGAAGCAAACATCCAAACAGAATTATCTCGTACCTGACTAGATGAAAAGGCTAGAAACTCGAACTTCTTATCTCCAATAACTATGCTATTTCTTAAAGTGGATATTATTCTCTCATAAACTCTGGTTCGCTTATCCTCATTTGTGGATGATGAATGTGGAGATAATGCTATTGAGCGCACTTTGTCTAAGTTCTCATCGACAAAAGAAACATGCAGAAAGTTATCAATATCCTCAAGATAATTGCGAAATACTCTGTTGGAGAGGTTCACCTCTGGACCACAGAAGTATACTTTAGATGGAGTAACTTTAACCCTGTGTACATACACCAGCCCATCACATAAAGAAATGGCAGGAGCTCTAGGAAGTAGCGTAGATGTGGCATATCCTTTAAACTGCTCCTTGAGAAATCTCACAGGTTCATAGCAGCAGTCTCCTAAATGAAACAGCTTGTCCAAGGCACTTTCTATGAACTCAATTTTGGTACTCTTAGGATCGACTAACCGATAAAAATCATCATCAATTGCTGGCCCAGGTACACATCCATGCTGAATTAAGGAGTTGATCTTAAACAAGATTTTATATGGAAGGTCAAAGCCTATGGGTGGATTCACAATGGGCACAAGACCTGAACTGCAAGAGAAAGGAGAACCTTCCATCAATTCAAGTTGTTCTTCATTTTCTTTATAATAGACAAAATGACGGTGGAATTTTGGAAGCCAGAGCATATTTGGAAGCTCCAAACATAGAGCAGAAGATTGGCCAATGCAGCAGAATGGAGTGAAATCAACTTCTCGGACCCACTCATAATGATGTCCAGTAGATACAGCTTTCTCATAAATCCTTGGAGAACGAAGTAGCTAGCAATATAAAGAAGAACTCATTTAGTGAAAAAAGAAAGATTGGCAATATCGACACAACTATCATTGATTCCAAGGGATAAATTTAGGTAACATTGACAGGAAATTTCAAACTATAACGAGATCATCAAAATGTGAAAACAACATTTGATTCAAGTATCTAATAAATATACACATGATATCAACCCAAAACAAAAAACTAACAAGGGCTGAAAGTTTCTGCTTCCAACTAAAGACCTTCTGATACTTGGTTTCATTTTTTCTTTTTTTGGAATTTGTATAGAATCTTCATTAGACCTACTGATGAACTTATGTAATGTTGAGTGATGAACAGTGGAAATTTATAGATGGGAAAATGGCCTTTTTATTGACGTCATATGGTTGAAAGAAACTTCTTGTCATTGAATAGATGAAACCCATAACTAGAATAGTGCTAAAGAGTGCTGGTAAGAAACAGTATATCATCCGATGCATATAAGAGAGAAACAAGATTACTAGCTTCATATGCCTATATGTGAACAACAGAATGTGAAACTTTATTTTGAATTAAATTTTTTCATTAGCTAACCTGAGTGAGAAGAAACTTTGTTGCTTGATCACGTGGACAATATAGCTCAATCTTGCAAATGTTCTCAAAGGAGATTTCAAACTTGTACTCTACCGAAAGATGGGAAAAGAAGAAATACAATTTTCGGATCTTGAAATCAAATTTCACAAAGACATTTTCCTGTTTCCAGAGCACAGAAAAATTATCCCTTGAAACCTGATTTCCCAAGCGCAGCACTAGATTAGTATCCATGCCCTATAGAAAGATCCTTGGCTCTGGTACAATACCAAAGTTTAAGTCCCAAGCTTCAACTGCAATTCCAGTACACACAGTATATCAGACAGGGGTAAGGGTAGGTTACAGAAAGATTAAAGAAAAGAGTCATCACACAGAGCAAACAGAGTCATCTAGGAAGACTAGAGCACATGCATTTGCCAATTCAATGCATATTACTGCATTTGAAAGAGACTAAATTTCAAAAACACCATTATCCAAAAGCGAAAGCACAATTCAAGCCAATCTGAAACCACCACCCTGCATTCAGATTTCACAGCATATACTCAAAACCAGCAGGTTTACAAAGGTTTCAATGATGCATTACCCATGAGAGGGGAAGAACATTTGTTGCAGAGAAAAATTGAAGGGAATGTAAATGAGAGAGAGTCTAACCTGAAAGGAAAGCACGGAGAGTACTACAACTGCTGTTGTGGAAAAAAACATGGCTCATGAGCAAACCATATAACAAGCGCAAAGAGAGAGCATATGACAAGTGGCGACAAAAGACGACTGTTGTCAAACTACCCCTTACCGAAGTTTATTCAAGCTAACATTGGCATGGACTGAGGAGCCCAGCTCACTCTAAGGGACAAGTGGCAGCATGTGATTGCTTCCTAAGGAAAGGAACATTGACGAATCTAATAGGTTTATAACGCTTGGTTACTAAGGAAAGGAACATTGACGAATCTAATAGGTTTATAACGCTTGGTTACTAAGGAAAGGAACATTGAAGGAAAGTGGCGACAAAAGACGACTGTTGTCAAATTATCTAGTTTGTTTTTACAATTATTTTTATTTTAATTCATCTCATTTAATCATTATAATTTTTTTAAATTTTTACACAAAATGAAATAAATAATTTAATTTTTTTAAATTTTAAATAAAAATAATATTTAAAAAAATATATTCTAAAAATATTTTATTCAACTTTTAATTTTTATTTCTTCCAATTACCTCTCTAATAACAAACGAGACGTATACAAGTGACAAACGTTGTTTAATGCCTTGTTTTCTTTTCTTGTTTGGGTTCCAAGTCATTGGGCACTCGGACTCTCGCCTTTCTTTGGCAGTTTACGTGTTGGTGGGGCTTATTGAATTGACAGCTCTCTCTGATAGTGTTGCTTCTGTTTTTCATGATTTGAGAAATCCTTCTTTCTGCCAAAGGGCCGGACTAAAAAGAAGGTGATTAAACTCAGAAGAATTCAAAGTGAAAACTTGGGGGGGATTCCTTCTTGCTACGCAAGGGTTGGCTTGAGGGAACTGAACATGAGATGAGAGGACGTCATTAACTTGAGTATGCAGCGTTAGAAAACAAGGAAAATTGAGTTACATCAATCATGTGGCCCTTTCGTCTGAAACTACGTTGCCATTACCCATGCGAAGCGCAGCATAGAACTGCATAGAATACACGAGTAAAACACGTCTCCTTCTTTTATGAGATTTATGAGAGTAATACACGAGTAAAACACGTCTCCTCTAAGATCAAGACTAGAAATCTTGTATAAGGCTACCTGAGTATAGTTGAATAAGTACAAAGATGGTCCTTTGGTTATCTGAGCATTTTATTCAATAGTTCTATTTTTACTTTGTCGATTGGGTATTTTGGAACGTTGGGGTATATTTTGAGATTTTGTGGTGTTTTAGATTATTCATATTGGAGTAGTTGATTTGAAACAATAAGTTGTATGTGTCATTGAAAACTTTGGACTCTATGAATTCGTCTTAGGTACAATTAAGGCTTCGCATAATCGTCCTTCACCTTAAGCTTTTCTAGCCTCCACCAACCAATAGGCAAGTATTGCGACCCAAGATTGTTACATTATCGTTTGAGGTTGTTGATACGTCAATCTAGGAGATACCAACCCATTCTTAAACACTCCAAAGTAGTTGGAAAAGTTCCATTGATATAATGCCTCATTCTAGCTTAGGCTTGTGATCCAACTCTCATGCCACTTTTAGAAATCAATTCAGTCTTCATAAAAACATGCTAGTGATAAAAGATACATAGGCAATGAATAAATTATAGGTGACAATATGTGGCACAATCTGTTAACCCAACATGAACATGATACGAAATTAGAAGGTTTGGGTTTAATGTTAACGGGTTCGAGTCAAAACAGGTTGACCCGTTAGTGACTTGTTTAGACCTGTTAAATTTTTTACTCAAAATTATAATTATATATCCTTTTTAACCTATAAAAAAAATACTCTAATTCTATTACGTATTTCCTTACTTTCTCTTAGGCCTTCACTCTCTCTTAGTTCTCAGTTAAGTTTGTTCTCACGAGTCACGACCGCCTCCCACACTTCTCTTGGATTGTAATCTTGGTGTTTTTATTATTTGGATTATAATTTTGGACTTATGTAGTTAGTTTTATATTTTTGGGAGATATTATGATTTTAACTTTTATGTAAAAATATGTTAATTAGGTCAAATAGATTATTTGGGTTAAACCATTTATATAAATGGGTTGACACAGGTCAAAATTTGTCTTTTCGTTTTGATATATTTTTAATTAACTCATAAAGGGTCAAAATGGGTCGTGTTGTATCAACCAATTATTTTAATGGGTCGTGTTAGAGTTTGAAATCTTACTAGTTAAGCTTAACAGGTCGTGTTCAGGTTGACCCATATCGTATAATATATACAACTTGATTTGACATGACACAAACACAACTCTCATTAACACGATTTGCCACCCCTAGAATAAATGTAATAGTTACAAGAATTAATACCTAAACAACACGCGTAACATGCGTTCATAAGCATGGTGGTAGAGTAATTTACCTTTTTTTTTTTTTTTCTTTTAAACTCACGAAACCCGACTATTCACCACTTTGGGACTAGGAAAGTTTTTATTTTTTTTATTGATTGTTCTCACTTTTGGCGGAGGAAAACCGTAGTTACAACTAACAACTCAATATGCACAACATCAATTAAAGACTTCGAACAAGCAAAATGCACCAAAAACATTCTTGTCCCAGAAGTGAGGACAAGAATTCACCTTAATTTGCAAATTTTACTAGAACGCTGTCATATTTCTTGTTTGCGAGAGAGTATGATTTTGTTAGTCTATAACTTGGTTGAGAAATTTCTCAGAAGAGGTACAAGTAATTTAGGAATCTGACTAAGACGGTTGACTTAGCAAATAAGCCCTTGATGAAGGGAAGGACAAAACTACCCTCAGATCCTTCGGTTTTGACTTAGTACCACTTGGCCCTAAACTCCCTTTTCTACTTCCATCCCTCTTCACTAAACAATTGTCTTTATTGATTTGTTAATCATGTACAAAAGAATTTTTTAATGCATACAAAATTTGTATGTTGTACAAAACAATGTAGTTACAAGTATTTGGCTGAGCCGTGATACATAAGAAATCAAACAAAAATATTACAACCCAAATACATGAGGATATATTGCTCTTATCTAATTTTCTTTTTCCTAGGTGGCTTCTTGGATATCTTAATTTTGCCATAGTACCTTGACCAGTGGTATTTTTCAATTTCTCAACTTTTGTTCTTTTGAATCAATAATCTGCATTGACCATTCCTTATACGTTATGTTGAGTTACAATTGTATATGTTTTGGATCAACTATAGTAGGCGGCTGGTTTCCAAAACTTTTCTTCAGGGAGGAAATGTGGAACATGTCATGTATCCCTTGGAATTCTATAGGGAATATTCAATCGATAGGCGAATGAACCTATCCTCTCCACTATCTCATAGGGTCCCACATACTTTGGACTAAATTTAACTCTTTTATCGAATTGAGTCACTCCCTTCATAGATGATACTTTTATATGTACCTAGTCACCAACCTCAAACTCTAGGCTCCTTCTTCCTCTTCCATATCATGTAGAACTTTTGGGCCAAGTATGTTACCCTTCCCGACCTTATCCCAATACAAAGGAGATCTGCATCTTCTTCTATACCATTTTCATATGGTGTCATCTTGATTATTACTTGGAAGCTATTGTTATAAGTAAATTCTATTAAAGATAAATGTCTTTCCCAATCACCTTTATTCTCAAGAACACATACCTTTAGCGTATGTTCTAGAGTTTGTATTGTCCATTCTGTTTGAGGATGATTGTAATACCCGAGTCCTACTACGTAGGTCCTTACGTAATCTATTAATATTTTAAGTTAAATATTTTGAGATAAAGACTTTTATCATTTTATTATTTTATTATTTTATTTTAAAGATGGGTGCCCTTTTTATTTTTAAGTGGGTTATTAAATAATCCAAGGATGTGATTTTTATGACCTTGCAATATTTCCTTTTCAATCACTTTAATTTTATTTACTCAAGAAATGATCCAAACTCTTTTTACCATTGGATGGATAGGTAAAAAGAAATATTTTCTCCCACAATTGATCTCCACCATCCATTCCTTAACTCATGGGACGAGTTGATTTGAATTTATTGACTTTTCTTCCTCTACCCGAAGCTTCCCCAAGAAGCCATTTGAGATTCCTTTTCTCTCTTCACCATCGGCTTCCTCAAGAAGTTAAGTGGGTTCCTCTTTCTTCTTCCACACGTCGGTTCCAAGGAAAGGAAACAAAATCCTCTCACTTTCTCTTACACCCACCGACGCCTAGAATAGAAGAAAGGAAAAGAAATTTTTCTTCAGCCTCACCATGCGACAGACCGATCACTTTCATTCCATTTCTCCTCAATCTCGAGCCAAGCTTCCGATCTTCTCCCTTCTCAAGAGGGAAATAGTAAGGTAAAAGCATCCTCACCCCTATCCCTTGTGTATTTCAAAATTTAGCTATGGTTTAATCAAGTGGGTTTCTCTTGATTGATTATTGATGTTCGGTTTTGGACTTCCAGCCAAAGGTTTTGTATATCCTCTGTTTTCCTAAGCCGAATCTATCCCCATCCTCCTCATTTTCGTGCTTTGGAAGGATTTCACCAAAGGTAAAACCCTAAACTCGACCCACTCGGTTTTGTTGATTTTGGAAGACCAATTGAGTTGTTCTAGCTTGAATATTAATTTTTAGTTGTCCTCTATGTGTTGACAAACATCAATGCTCTGTTTTGGTTCAGCCGTGCATTGTGCTTTGTTCCGGCCGTGTGTGTGTGTTCTATTTTATGGTTCTAGCCGAGTGTGGTGTGGAAGTTTCTTAGACCAGTTTCTTGTTGCTTTTCTAGTGTTTTATCTAGTGGGTGGTGACCGAAACCCCTGTTTTTCTGGGCTGACCGAGCACCTTGAGGTTGTTTTGCTGTGTGTTTCCTATTATTTGAAATGGTATATTTCTTAGTTAACTTAGTTAGCCTCAAGTGTTGATTAATTGGTCTGTTGATATATAGATATATGTATGTGGATCAAGAAGCCGTGTGTGTGTTTAGACTCTGTTTTAGTGTCCCACCCGTGTTGCACAAAGCAAAATTTGTAGCCATCCTTGTGTTTTATCAAGCTCAAGCCATGTTTTAATTTTGTTAAAGTCATATCTTTATGTGTTAAAATTAATGGAGTTAAAGATTATAGTTAGACATGCTTTCCTAAGATTTATGGCCTAAGTAAGCCACCAAGACTTTTAAATCAAATTAGTATGCTTACCTGAAGAATTCTTAAAATTTGCAAGAGTTGTATCTCATTAGTGATACTGTTTTTAGAATATATATATATATATATACACATATAAGGTTTTCTTGAGTTTCTACTACTCTTGAGATATTAAATTGTATGATTGAGATTTGGTTAAACAAAGGATGTTTAAGACCATGAATGCACTGAGATTGCTAGCTGTTCATGTACTACGGAAACTTTGAAAATATATTCTGTTTTGGAAGCCTAACCAGTCCACTTTATCCTTGCTCAACTTCATCCCTTTTCGTTTAACCTAAGATAAACTTTAGTATGAAAAACCATTGATGAATAAGTGACAAAAACCAACCCTCTTGTGGGCATTGACCTTTTGTAGATTTACTTCCACATGATGTTACAAAGCTGTCAAAGTACCATTTTGATAAAATTTCCAGATTTGAGTGATACTTCCTTGTTCCCTACTATGCTTAAATAAATCCCTGCCATCCTATACATTTAACTCATGATTCCTACCTATCCCTTGTATAGGAAATAATAGCCTTTAAAGAGGGACAACAAGTAAGCTTCTTGCTTTCATGGGTTCTTTAAATATTGGAAAGAGGATACTAAGAGTTGACTTAGTGCCATGTATGTAGCTAAAAGGGGTTAAGGGAAACGATTTAATTCCAACTTGGAAGTTTAGTGAGCGCGTATGGGTGTCGGTTAGTAAGCTGAAAGTGAAATGAATATTGATGTATTTATTCCATTTCATTGAATATGAGTTTATTTTCAAATTCAAAGGAACTCACTAGTAAAGCTCCCAGGTAAGTAACTATGACCATGCTTCTTACACCAAGTTCTCTTTATGAAAGAATGTCTCTCTCTCTCTCTCTTATTGCAAATGTTCTTCTAAAGAAAGGAGTAAATGAATATAGTATGTACAAGTCCTTTCTCGATAGCCCTTGTTAAGCACCCTATCGATTATAATTGTGTGTATGTATAAGGTAATGCATGCATGTAAGTTCTAAGTCATGGGATTTCCATACATGCTCTCAATAAACTTATTGATTATTCCTATATGTAGTATAGCATGAAAATGTATCTTTTTCATAAAAATGTAAGTGCGTTGGAGTAAGAAAGATGATGAAAATGTTTTGATTGCAAAAAGGGAAGGAGATGAACGTCTCATCCCTTATGCTTTATGAGATGCTCTAAATGACGCGAAGAAAACATTTTAAAATGCCTCTATGAACTCATGTTTTAAATAATGCGAAGAAATCGTTTTAAGATGTCCCTACGAACTGATGTTAAATTGTCCTTATGAATTGATGCTTTATGGATGCCATGAAAAATGATGTTTAAGCTCATGCTTTAAAAGTGATGTTTCTTCATGAATGCACTGTTAAATGAAAAGATGATGTTAAGTTCATGCTTTTAAATGACGTTTTCTATGAATGAACTACTAAATGAATTGGACTGAAAGGACTGACACGAATGAATGAATGCTTTAATGTATGAAGATATGTAACGGCCATATGAATGAAAAGGGTACCAAAGGAATGGGCGGATTGCAATACCGGGTACGTAGTACTGGTAATGCACCCAGTGCTGCCCCTGACTGAAAAGGGATCCCAACCTGTGGCCACGGGCGGAATCCAGGTCCAAAGAAAGACCGCTAACCCCAACACAAGGGGCGTAATAGTGTGTACCGGCCAAAGAAAGTAAAACGTAAAGTTATTTCTAAGAAATGTTTATGCATGAAAGCTAAGAAAGGTTTATGCATGAAAGCTTAGAAATGTTTATGCATGAAAATATGGCTTATTCCTTAAACTGTTATGCATGAAAGCATTGTTAAGAGTTAGCAAAAATGTTTATGTATGCATGTTTCAAAAGAAAAGAATAGATGCCTAGTATGTTCACTGCATGGTGTACTACTTACTGAGTATTCGACTCATTTTGTGTTAAATGTTTTAAACATCCAGGTTCTGATGAAAAGGCTGGGGAGCAAGACATTACTGAAGAGGGAGAGGCAGACGCTTAGGACCTTCTCTAATGAGGACAATTATGTTACGAATGATGGGTTATGTTATGTATAGATATTTATTTTAGGATGGACTCTGAGAGTCTCTTATGGATGAATGTCCGAATAGAATGTCCATTAGGTGTTCTCTTTTATTAAATGAAAAATTTAGAGTGCACGTGTGTCATGTCCATGCCGATCGCACGTTATTAGAAAAAGAAAGAAAAGAAAATGTTGTGAGAAAAAGAAAAAGAAAGAAAATAGAAAAGAAAAGAACAGGCATGTACGTTGCGATCCCGTCCTTCCTGGGACGGGGTTGTGACAATGATAGATACTGTTGAATACAACATTCCATCCGCACTAATCATCTGAAACTACTCTTCGATCTTTGAAATACAACATTCCATCCTCACTGATCCTAAAATACTTGGGACCCTCATACTTCTCAACCCTTCATCGGATGTCCAACAGTTTACTGTCTTCCATCTGACGTTTCCTTAACTCTTCACTATCTAAAGGCACAATTGCTTGCATAGTTGCCAAAACTTCATTCCGTTGGAGACTTCCAATTAAGAAATTCCTCATATTGGTCAATAGAGGCTCCATTTTTTATGAAATTTTCCTGGATGATATTTTATCTCACATTGGTAATCACTAATTGTCTCTAACCATATTCTCTCTCTGATGTTCAAGTTTTTCTAACAAAATAAGTACTTGAGGCTCTTATGAACAATGAATACTTCACATGCAACAACTTGCCAGAAATTCAATGGACGAATTTGTTCAGAAAATTCGTGAAAATTTAGAAAGGTTTCATAATTCAAGCAATCACTTAGGTTTTAATATGTTAGCATAGTCAGTTTCCTACTCTCTATGGTAACAGAAACATTGTTTATTTATTTGAGGTATTTAGGAGTATTAGATTGAGAAATGGTTTGTGCCATTAGTCTTAGATGAATATTTAGAACTTTACGACACAATAATACGATTTTCATTTTCCAGATGATAACTGCTCATAAATTCTTTTTCATTTCTTCGAGTCACTTAAGATTAGTATTTTGGAAACGAATTATACCACTAGGCTTGTGTGATTATTTAACATTTTATATATTTATTTTTAGCTTTTTTAAAGTGAATAGTAACATCTATGATACCGCCATATGACACCCAATCTAATCAATTTTCAAATCACATTGTGGATTGTCCAAATCACTCCAAAGAAGTTTTATTTGGATACTTGACAAGATCTTAGCCACACTTAATAAATAGTACAGGACACTTGGTACTAAGAGGAATCATGAGATGGAAATGTGAAGGAAATGATGGAAAATCAAGCATAATAATCATGCCACCTAAGCCAAGTACTATTCCATCCAAGCAAACACTTTGTGCCAAACCAAAGAGGATTTCAATCCTAACGAAACCCAAAATTCCTATCCCAAAACATTGGTGGAAGCCAAAACCTTAAATGGGTTCCCAAACCCAATTTTTGTCCAATTTTAGTTTAGTGATTAATCACTTGATTAAATTCCTTCTAAATGCCATTACATAACACCCGTCCCTGTGGTGAGACTTTTTAAAATGATTTTAGAAAAGATGACGAGAATTACCGTTCGATTTAAAACTTTTTGCTTCCATACCCAAGGTGCAAGGCTCTACGTTATGAAATAAAATGTGTTTTGAGAATAAAAGATGTTTATAGTGGAAAACATCAATCTTACAATAAAATAAAAAGGCCTCTCATGCAATTAAAACTCTCATGCCTAGACTTTTGTGCTCTTCCCCTTGGGCCGTGTCCATCCTGATGCGTACTACTCATTCAGTCCCTGTGGGGGAGGGGCATACATAAAAACTAAAATGAGTCGATGACTCGTAAGCATTACTTCATACAGTTAAATTATAATAACATAGATTTTCATTCATGTATTCATCATTCCATATATACTATACGTACATGCATGCGTGCATTCGTTTGAAAACTTCATTGGATGGGGTTTTTCTTTAAAAATAGGACTTCTTTTCGTAAAACGTATCTCCCGTCAATGCTTTCATTTTTTTAAGAGTTCGATGCATTCATGCATTTATATATTCTTTCTTATTACTTTCATTGGCCGGTACATACTGTTATGCCCCCGTGTGTTGGGGTTAGCGGTCTTTTGGACTTGGACTCCGCCCTTGGCCACGGGTGTGGAATCCCTTTTCGGTAAGGGGGTAACATTGGGTGCACTACCAGTCCTACTTACCCGGCATTGCAATCTGCCCATTCATTTGGTACCCTTTTCATTCATTCATGTGGTCGTTATGTATTTTCATACATTAAATGTTTAGTTCATTCAGTCCTTTCATTTAAGTGCTTCCAGGCCTTTCTTTTCAGTTCATTCACGGAAAAACGTCATTTAAAAGCATGGGCTTAAACATCATCTTTCATGGCTTCCATAAATCATCAGTTCATGGCATCCTTAAAATATCAGTTCATAGGGACATTTTAAAACACTTTCTTCATGTCGTTTAAAGCATCAATTAAAGCATCAGGCACAAGCCTCAACATTTCTTTTCGTAGAAAATACATACAATAGATATTGCATATAGTCATCCATTCACATGCGTACAATTAATACTTTGGTTACGTAAAAAGGGGCTGTCAAGGGGGGTCGTACATACGTATACCTTTGAATACTTATACTTAGCATGTTTTCATAAAACATCTTTCGTGTCGTTTCGTAAGGCATTGTAACTGAAAAGCATTCGTTTTCATTTCATGTATTTTAGAAAACTCTAGAAGAGTATGAACGTAATACTTACCTGAACTCCATGCTACTTTCATATCATGCAGTCCATTCATGTGCGTGTCAGATGACAACCTACATGCATACACATAACCTTGACGTCATTCTTTATCTAATGCATAAGCAACTTAAACTAGAAATAGAGCTACACTTCACTCGGAACACTCTCCTTCTATCCTGTGCTTTTACGTGCCCTTTACTATGTTAAAACTTTTGGGATCTACTTATGGTCACTACATCTTCCAAACTCAAGGTTTTACCTCGAGTGCCCATTCACTAAAGTGAACCCATGATTCACCTTAGGACTAAGACACTAAGACCTTCATCTTACTCTTCCTATTGACCACATTTCAATGCATGATTCCGACCGACAGAGTCACGCATCCCAATCCTAGACAATACACCCGTCACTACCTTCATGCACCTTAGCTCACACTAATCCTCATTCCCATCCATACACGCCACACGACTCTAAGCCAACTTCAAGGCTTAAGCACCGTGTAACCATGCTTAGGACAGATTTTCCATTATATATGGTCAATCCGTCCTGTACATGTGTCTCGCCAGATTACACACGTACTTTACCACTTTATCACCTAAGACCAACATATAATACGTTGATCACATGCTCGTAGGGACAAGCGCCGTACTTTGATACCAACGTTCTCTTAACCCAGCTAGCATGACTCTTCATGCTACTAGTCCCTTTTGACAGTTCATCCCAACACTTAACATGACAAGACTTCATTTACAACTACGCCTTACGTCACGTCATATAACTCGAGACTACTCCCAGACTACACCGTGACCTTGTCACATCACCAGACATCTTGGTACGTCATTTCTACACCAACTCCTAACTCATCATGAGTACGGTCCCTCACGTACTCCTGCCACATTGTGACATCTCGTCACGTTCCTGCTACGCCACTCCTACACTAACTCCTAACTCATCATAAGCACGACTTCTGGTTTAGCCCTGTCACTTTGTGACATTCCCAAGTGATGCTTCCGCTGTGCACTCTTACACTTGTTCTGTCACTTCACACTTACTCTCAGCCATGGGTCAAACATGGTGACACCTGTCACCTTAGACTACAAGCCACATCACAGTTACTTTGGGACACTGTTCCACAGTTCTTGACACTACTCACCACGCTCTACGCCCATCAACTATGCAACTATTCTTGTCTCTACGACATGCCACACGGTGTATTGCTGCACCTCATAGAGTACGCTCCACGTGTACTCCCTTCACACACACCACGACACATCACCACTACGACATACATGCCATATGGTGCATCACTCCACCACATGGAGTACACTCCACGTGTACTCTTCCCAATCCACACAACGCTACATCACCATTACAACACATACTCCACAACCACACTTCACAGCACAGTTCACAACACTTCACAGCACAGTTTCCAACTACGCTCAACACTTCACATACATACACATCACATCACCACACTATACAGCGAACTCCACAAATACTAACAACACAGTCCACAATCTAACCAACCAACAAATAACATAAATAACGAGGGATATAGGGTTATACCATCGACGTGATAACTCGTGTGTTGTTCGCTGACCGCCACGGTTGATGGCGTCGGAAGGGTTGTACGTGGCGGCTAACCCACGTATAGTGGTTGTTTAGGCGTTTGGATAGCTAGGTGTGGTTTTGGAAAGGCTCATGGTGACCTCGTGGTGGTGGCAAGGGTAGAACACGGCATATCCAGTGGTGTATAGTGGCAGTTAGCCACGTACAGTGGCTATTTTGGCCATTGGAGGTGGCTAGAGGTGCGAGTTTGGTCGTGGTTGGCCATGGAGGAACTTGAGAGGGCTACGGTGGAGTTGTGGTGGCGAGGTGGAGGCGACACGCCGGCTCTAAGGTGGTAGATCTAAGCCGTGTGTGAGTGAGAGTTCGTGAGAGAGAGGACATGCATGAGGGGAAGATCAGGGCTATGGGTGGTTGGGGTAGGCCGATGGTGGCTAGAGGAAACTTGAGACGGTAGTTGGACGCCTTGGGTGGCGACGTACGACTATGGAAAGGGGAGAGCCCGTGCGTGAGGGGGGGAGAAAAGCCCGTGTGTGAGAGGGGGCTATGGGCTTCAGGTCAAGGGAGGAGGAAAGGGAAGGCCATGGGTGCTCATGGTGGTGCTCGGTGGCCGTGGGTGGCATTAGGCGCTGCCCATGGTGAGGCCATGCGTGGGTTTCTACGGGTGTGAGTAGGGGGGGACGGCTGCGTGGTGGAAGCTCACTGGCGTGAGAGGACTCCGATGGTGGTGGCGGTGAGGCCGGGCGGCGCACGGCGGCACCGAGTTGGGCTGAGGAGAGAATCGGTGTGAGGGAGAGAGGCATGCGGCGTATGCTGGGGGAGAGGGAGGAGAGAGAGAGAGAGAGGGAAGGGAAAAGTGAGGGAGAAAGAGAGAGGGGTGTGGGTTTTAATCCTAACCCTTTTTTCTTGGGATCTTCAGAACGATCTAATGGTGGATTTTAAAACACTGATTTGAAAATACGTAAACATTAACTTAATTAAAAGCACTGAGAGGAATTAAGATAGAATATTATTTAAACCAAGTTTTAGTTTATAAAATAATATTCCTTTATCATTAATAAAATGATGGAGTCTTATTTAATATCTTTAAAAGAATAAAACCATTTAATTAATTAGATTTTTCAACATAATTTAAATCTCATAATATTTTAAATAACTAGAATCATTTTAATAAATGATATTAAAATGATTTCTGACAATTATAATATTTTGGAGCTCTTTAAAATTAAGCTTAGTTCAATAACACTGGAAATACTCCATATAAATATTTTCAGTGCATTTAAAACATTGGGTGTACTTTAGAAATCACATAATATCTTTAGAAACATGCCATCGAGGTTCGTCACGCATAATGAGACTTGTAGTCGCTAGAGAGAAGGGGTAGACTGTTACATAATTTCTGTCCTCGGAACGTGCTTACGTCAGAAAGAAGGAGCGGGGTGTTACATATTAACCACTCAAATTCATGTCATTGCACTGTCTTTTATTCTTTTTATATCTTGGTAAATTCATTGGGCCAAGAAAATTTAGATTTGGACTTGTTAGAAACCAAAACCCCAAACCAAACCCTCTTTAAACCTTAAATGAGGCCCAATCGATTTAGGCCCATTAAGGCCCACCAAAAAGCACCACCTAAGCATGGATTTTTGAGGAAGTTTCCCCCACTACCCTTGTCAGCCGAAATAGGAGCTAATGGGAGGTCAAATAGCCACCCCAAAACTCCCATCACAGGACAGCTTCCAAGGTTGAATACCATGGGTTGTTGCCCATGGTTTTGCCCCTGGTTTTGGTTGATGAAATCCCTATCAAATGTTCATCCTCACATCCCCCAACAGCCCTCTAGTAAGTCGTCCATGCCAGCTTCTTCATGTTTCTGCTGCTTTTATTTCACTTTCTTGCAGAGAACTCCAAGCCTTTGTAAGTAGATTCTCAAACACATTTCTTCATATGAATTGCTCCTCTCTGAGTCTAGTTTCAATTGGTGTGTTTTGTGTATTTTTTGTGGAGTATTGACTGGTGAATAGTGAGTTTGAAAAAACAGAGGTCATATTGGGCTATAGTTTGGATGATGTCGGGAGATCTTGATATTTTGATGAACCTTTTGTTAAAGTTAGGACTTGATATTGATATGATGAAATGCTAACAAGTTTCTATATAGGATTTTGTCCAAAGCATGTTAGCATTTTTATTTAGAAATCATGCTTATTTTCTTTGGAGTTGAAATTGGAGCATACAAAACAATTTCTCTTTTAAGGGTTCGATGATTTTTAGTTCTTAAAACCTAGTCCAATGGTTATGAAATTCTTATACGATGATTCTAAAACTTTCAGTTAGATATTAAGAGTTTTTTTAAGAGATTTGGTTTGATTAATTATTAAAAGTATGTTTTGCGTGAAAAGGTTCGAGTATGGATAAATGTTAAAGCTCTCCAATTGGATTTAATGCTAGGATCATGTTTGAGAATTGATTATGAAGTATGTAGTTTTATTCTTTAAGGATTACTTGTTGGATATTTCAATTTTAATGTGTTTGTTCTAAGTCAAGAACACATGGTACTCTGTTTGGACGTTATGAGCATTTCGATAGTTTAAGTGCTGATTTTGTGATTTTGGTTGATATTTAAGCATGGTTGTTACTTAAGTTATATTTATAAGCATGTTAAGAGAGAGTTTATGGCTTTTGGAGTTCTTGGAGTTTATTGAAAAAGTATTAAATCAAGTGCATTAAGGAGTATTCTATTTGTCTAAAATTTGGTGTTTTGACACTTTTCTTGACAAGAGGATATTGACATTTTTGTAGAATGCATTTTTGTGGTCTTAGTATAATTTTTGAAACAAGGGATGTATTTTTTACATGTTGCATGCATCGAGTTGAGCATGATTGTTGAAGTTAGGATGAATTGTAACAAAAATCAAGAGTTTGGTTTCTGTGTAGTTTCAGCCAAGGCATGTTTTACGTAGTTGTGATTTGTTTCAAATTTTTTTTATTACATATTTGGAATTAGGATAAAAGGAATATAAATTTTGGTAGAATTTATACTTAGTATGCAAAATCTTAAATTTAGGGGCAAAAGTTTCATTTCCCACAAGTAGAGGGGTAAAATGGTAATTTTTCATGTCTGTAAGTGTTTATGTTTCTAAGTGTTTAATGTGATATTCTAACCATTAGAAATATCTCATTTTCAATTCACGCGTTTTCATGCTATTTTATATGTCATGCATAATCGCTATAAGTTAACCTTTAACTTATTTTTAGGATATTTGTGTATGTGTAGTGGTAAGAAACCATCATTCATGTTTGTTATGCTTATTATAAATATTATGTTATTCCGTGCCATGATTTACTTCCAAGTACATATTTATCCGTTACACATTATGTAATGTCATGCCATGTTTATTTGTTACACGTTATATTATGTTATGTTTGTCTATTACACAATATGGTATGCCATGCTTATATCTTACACGTCATGCCATGCCATGTCTTTAGTCATACAAATATGTCACGCCATGTTACATCATATCAGTTTTACTGTACCTGTTTATCTGTTACACGTCATAATTACATATCTTGAGTCACAGAGTGTATCATGAAATACTTTCCTAGTCAGTCATGCATAGGCTACTCATAACATAATCATTTTAATTGTCAGAGTATTTTCATTTGTAAAACTAGTACAAGGTATTCCTGGCGGAATCATTTTGATTGTTATGGTACATTTATTTAAATATTTATGGCTTAATCATTCTGGTTGTTTAAATGTCTTTGATGGAATAGTTTGGATGAAAACAATTTGTTTGTTCAAATATTCCTGACGAAAAACAATTGACGAAATCATTCTGATTGTCAGGGCTTTTCATTTTAACATGTATATGTCAAGTCAGTTTTAGTTCATGTCACGTTCAAGTTAGTTTCAATTCATGTTAAGCTCGGTTCAATCAAGTCATGTCACGTCCATGTTTAGTCACATATTTCCAGTAAAGCACATTTCATGTTAAAGAAATCAATTTATTATTGAACAAGATTCCAAGTTAATGTTCAGTCTCATATTCAGTTCAAGTCAGTTCATGTTCAGTTTCACGTTCAGTTCAAGTCAGTTCACGTTCAATTTCAATTCATGTTAGTTAGTACCTGTCAATTAAGTCCACGTCAGTTTTCTAATTATGTCAGCATTTGTTATGCTATTTGCCAAGTCATGTCACTCTCATTCATATTCACGTCATGTTCACGTTTGAATTTATGTCTTTTACTATCATGCATGCATCTATATACTGTTACTTTACGTTGGTTGTTAATTTGCAGAGATTTGTAATCAAATTTCACTTGTTAGTCCTAACTGCCATTGCTTTCAGAATGGTAGATCATACGTCAGGACGTGGAGAGTCAGCAGAGGATCAACTGGAGGAGGTCGATTTGGCCACGACTCAACGACAAGGAGCTTATCACTTTAGTGCTCCAATTTTTAGATAGGATCATGGCTATCTTAGCCTAGTTGCGTGAGCCACTCATCGAGTTAGCTTAGTAGTTATGTTCATCTTATTACTGTACTTAAGAAGCGATGTTTCTAGTACTCATGTTGTTACATACCTTTTGGACATGCACTGTAACTTTTGGACGCCTGTTATCATATGGTTATAAAGTATGCTTGTGTTATTTTGGAATATGTTATATTTGGTACATAATATTGCTCAAAGAAAAAAAAATTATCCGCTATGAATATTACTTATTGTTAGATGTATGGTTGGTGCATTGCATCTTTATTTGTTATGAACGGGAGTAGATAATCTTGTGTTGCATGTCTCGACACTTCATGCATTGTCAAATCCCAAGCAGAGCTTGAGGGCATCATATCACAAGTCTTACCATACTTGTAATGCCACCAAAATCACAAGTCTTACCCTACAAGTCTTACCAATGAGTGGGATAATTCTACTCAGGACTTTTCAGTTGATGAGAGGCGTAAGCAACTACTCGTCCTTCTTGCTTTAGTACACGTTCAAGGCACAATTTGGATGCATCATAACAAACCACATAGGATTTATGGGGCTTAGGCAATGCTAATACTGGTGTAGTCATCAATCTTTTCTTCAATTCTTGAAAACTCACATTATATTCTTCTTCCTCGACAAATCGAGCATTCTTTTTAGTTAAAGTATTGAATGGTCTAGAGAGTTTAGAAACTCCAACATATTTGATTCTATCTTTAGCTAGAAATTCAAGCATGACTTCCCTTCTATGACCATCTATCTTAGCATAGTGTCTAAATAATTAATCCATTACTAGTATTATATCAAACCCCATTAAATAGAAAATGATCAAATCAACCTTCAGTATCTTCCCTTCAACTTCTACTGGACAGTCTTTGCAAACACTACAAATACAAAGGGCTGTGACCTACCAGAACTGAATAATGATTAGGAAAATACCAATGATGACTCCAGCATATTTAGTCTTTGGAGCATCGGTGTCAACTTCTCCCGGGGTAACGACATACACACAGGTTTACATAGGTGGTCTTTCTCTCGGTTTGCTACTAGGGTTAAGTGTAGCCACATTTTCCTAACCTTTCTTGGGATAATCTTTAATCATATGGCCTGGTTGGCCACACTTGAAGCAGGTCCTCACAACATATTTGCATTCGCCTCCATGATTTCTATCACACTTGCGGCACACAAGGGGTGAAACTGTTGCTTGCCTCCCAATAACTATACCCTTTCCTTTGTCGACTCCAATCATCACCCTTTTCTTTCTGCACTTCCCCAAGTAGCATACGAAAGAGCCTTATTTCTTTCTAAATTAATCTGAGTAGTCAAGATTTTCTACTCCGCCTTGGCTATAGATGCCACATCTAACAATTCTTGGAATTTTTTTTATTCACAGACAAGCAATGTGATTGTTTATCCTCGACTACAATCTCCCTTGACACTTCTGGGCTTGCATTTGCTCAGTGGCGATCAGGTGAGGAGTAAATCTTTCTAACTCCATAAAACGGGCAGCATGCTGTTTCACAGTTTGGTTCCTTTATACCAGTGTTGTGAATTCTTGGACTTTATGCTACTTGACCTATTATGGGAAGAAGCGATTGTCAAATTCTTCATTATGAAAAGTTTCCTCTTGGTATCCAACTAGATACTGACCTCACCTTGTAATAGATGCCCAGCATATTGAACCTTTCGCTCTTCAGTACATTCATTGATTTCAAACGCTCTATCCAAATCGATCAAGCAATTATTCGCCCTCATTGGTCCTTCAGTATCCATAAAATTTGAGTATCGATATACTAAAAATTTCTCATAGGAGTAGTCTTTAGTCTCTGCTTTTGGTTGATTGTGTCTATATGCTTGGTTTGTTGTTGTTGCTGCATTTCCTATGAAATAGTTCCTGCTGCTGTCTCATCATTTTCATTTGATGGATGGCTTCAGCAATTTTGTGTCCCCCATCCCCAGGAGTCTTTTCTATCCTTGTTCACTAGGGGTGGATTTTTTTTCCTTCTATCACGTGCCATTGTCCTTTTTGAGACACATAGGCTTAGTATATCAAATTGATATCTAACACATTTCTTACGCAGTTCAAGCCTATACATTCTAATATATCAAACCTATGTTCTAGTAAATGTTCCTAGTGACTTGTAGGTTTACCCAAAGACGCCCTCAACCCCTAGCTTGCGATTAGATGGCTATCAAAGCGTCAAAACATGTAACACTGGGTTATATACCCCTCTTCATGACAGTTAACATGCAATACATCCGACATGTTTCTAGATATTTGAATAAGTTGTAGGGAAAGTATGTCCATTTAAGAAATTGTATCAGAATACTAATATCCCAAATTCAAACATAACTTCAAAATATAGCATGTTTGTTAAATATCCATAAAATAGCACACATACTAGAGAACTTAAAACATTGTACTGGAATATCAACCTCCTTAGTTACATCATAACTTCAAATATTGTTTCCAAATTCATCAACATAAACGAAACATTAATCAAAAACAGCATCAATAACTCCATCATTCCAACATGATCAAATCCATCATCGATCAACCTCATTCAAATTGATTTGCTCTTCTTCATCATGGTTGGCTATCTTCTGACCTGTCACAACTTCTATCATTCCAGAATGAGATTAGCAATGAGACTATCACGGTGAGATTTATTGAAATTTCAGTAAGTTAATACAACAAACCTTCTAATAATCATAAAAGATCATAAAATATGGACTTCTAGTTTTTTGTAAAACTTTCACTTTATCCTCATAACTCTTGAAAATTGCACATTGCTAAACTTTCATAATTGCATTTCAACTCCAAAATTTACTAAATTTTGCAAATAACATATAATTGATATGATAAATCTAATTCTGACCTCAAAACATAATTTTATACAACAAACCGAAGAAAACACTAAATCTGAAACATTTGAGCTTAATCATTCACTAAATAGCTTAATCTAACACTCTTAAACATTCAATCCAAAAATTGTCACTTGATTATTATGAGAGCCCTCTAGTAGAAAGGGGATAGACCACCACTAGAGTTGAGTGGAAAGAAAGACGAAGAGCCACTCCATTGGTTTGATGAAAAATATTTGCGGCTGCTACATACTGGAGCTAGTCCAACAAGTGGGCGAGCATGCACTTTGTAAAAGGCTTGGTAGACACATCCCCAGCACGAGGTGGAGATGAACGTCTAATCGTATGGTCTATGGGTAAGATAAGCGGCCCACTGTAAATGCGAGAATGAGGAGTTGAAAAGGTCGTTGACTCTAATGAGATAAGAGTTACCAGCCCAACGTAAGCAATGGCCTAGGAAAGATTGGATTAGGTATGAGAACTTTCCAAAACGGCACAAAAATACTTAGAAGATGGGCATTGTTGTGCACAAAAGCTCATACTCCATCTGAAGGGGGTCATCTGCGTTGAGTCTGCACAAGAGGGTATGACTCGCCATGTCATATCTCCTAAACCCAGAGGTATGACCCTACACCACGTGGAAAAGCCTCATTCAAGGAAAGATTGAGGTGTTGGTAGGCTGTAAGGAGATGCGGACCACGCCTTAGCCACCTGCCTCTGTCATCTTGCAGTATGACAATTGAGACCAAAAGGACTCCTATCCAAATATACATGGAGTCATAAGTATGTAAGAAGGACGCTTGACAGTCCCACCCTATAAAAAAGGAGTTTGACATGGGACAAAATATCCCTTTTGAGATCTTAATGTGTTTACTCCCTGAATGTGTTTACTGTTTTCATTAATTCATATCTCTGTGTGAGAAATCCTTATCTCTGTGTGAGAAACCATTATCTCTATGTGAGAAACAATTATCTCTATGTTAGAAACTATCATCTCTATGTGAGAAATTATTAACATGTGTCTATCATCATGGGACGAGACAGAAAATTCTTTGAATCATTCCTATGAAACATTGCCATAGGCTTCATATGAGAATGGAAAATCTCTGTGATGATTAGGATGGAGTGGTATCGTATTGGTCTCACCTGATGGCGGGAAGGAGAATTATCCTGACATATCACATGTGGTGTCCTCGAGTTGGTTGGCTAGGTAGAAGATTCACTGGTGCAACATGTTATCTCTGTGTGAGACATCATTGTGATGACTTATGTGCCTTTGAAATCAATATGATTTTATGAACTTTGCATATTGGAGTAAAGGGTGATTCCTTGCCTAGGTAATATTATGCTTTAAAATATATTGTCTATAGGGCAACTCCTTAGAGGGTGATTCCTTGCCATACTTATATATGTGTGTTTCACAAAAAGGGTGATTCCTTGCCGTGTATACAAATCCATGTATCTATGCTAGAGAGAGTGATTCCTCACCATGCATACATGTGTCTTTCCAGTGTTTACATGAAATGATTCATTGCATATTCAGGAGCATTATTTTTCATCAACAGTTATGTTATAGAGCCATTGGTTTTGATGCAGAGTTAGAACTGAGGGTGATGCCCAAGGGAGAAGAGTTAATCCTGCCCAGACTCTGAGTACGAAAACTTGTCTCTATTGTAGGAACTATGTATCATTTTGAATTGTACATAGTCATTTCAAAGGGATGACCACTTGTATTCAGTCTGTAGCCCTTTAAACAATGAATGCAATATTTGGATTGTATGTATTTCTAGTTTTGGAATTAATGAGGAATGACAATAATTATTTCTATGATGTGATTTACTTATGGTACTCCAAGTTCTTAACGTACTGACTAAACCTCTAGATTTTCCACTGCGATTTTACATCTGTAACTTGAAACGTGCACTTTCATCTAGCCGAGGCATGCCTAGTCCCAACCAAACCCTGGGTGTTGATCGATAGGCTGACATCCTTGGCACCACGGATCCTCGCTAGATCCGTTACCGAGGAACGAGGTGCCCTAATTATACTCCAAAATAGAACTAAAAAACATGTTCACACTCTTGATTTACATATGCCAAGATTTAAAGGAAAACGCCACATGCACCATGATATTTTGGAACATATATCATTCATCTACTTGTATTTTGAAGCTTTCTTAAACATTTGAACAATGCACATCATTACAAGCCTAATTTGAGTCATTGAATATAACATCATCTATAAAAATCTGTCCTTTACAAAGATCAAACTTAAATCAACATCATTCAACATTAAGATACTAACCGAGACATGCATTTACTCTAAGTAGGATTTTAAACTCTAATACTTTAAATCTCAAGCAAGATTCATACATCCAAATATATACTTCATTTACAAGCTCATTAAAAATCTATACTCACTATTTAAGTCATAAAAATCCAAATTTTACAAAGCTTAGTGCATAATGCCCACTTATTCTCTCTCTTGTGCATGCTTTTGTGACAAATGAATAGCTTAAGATCAAGTGGAAAGATGAACCAAACATGTGTTTCAAACTGTTGCAGGCTACTTTCTAGGTGATGTTGGACGAAGATAACCAGACTGATTACGTGGCAAGGCTGGCTGTCATGTGTCAAGCTCGGATTGGGCCACTCTGTGGCACATCATTACAAGAATAATTATTGCTCTATAAATTTTTAAGAATTCAAACTAGAGCAATGATACCAATCATTTTTTCTAATTATGATCCTATATATCTCAATTAAATCTTAAAATTTTCGATTTTCTTAAGGATCATAATTTAACTTTGACCATGTAATAATATTTCTCCCCTTTTAAGTTGTGAAATGGTATATTAATGTTGGTTCCCCCATTTTTCCCCTATCAAACCCAGTCTATCAAAGGGTAGAAAGAAGGCTTCTTTAAGTTGTAGAATGGTATATTAATGATGGTTCCAACTCTCAAACAAGTTACCACCAACACAAAACTCTCACCTAGAGGCAATGCAGTACTTATAGTCTA
The DNA here is from genome assembly GCF_004785595.1 of Juglans microcarpa x Juglans regia. Classification (NCBI taxonomy): domain Eukaryota; kingdom Viridiplantae; phylum Streptophyta; class Magnoliopsida; order Fagales; family Juglandaceae; genus Juglans; species Juglans microcarpa x Juglans regia. The sequence goes on along the minus strand of NC_054599.1, from coordinate 9,466,649 downwards.
AAGTAGTATGTACTACATTTTAAAAATGTATTGCTTTATTGTGTTTTGTATTGTAATTTGTACATTGTTAGAAAATCTAATATATGTAGTGTAGTATTGTAATATATATGCATGCTCAATATATACTTTTTTCTTTTTTGTGTTACGTGCATTTTTTTATGTATTTTTTGTTATGGACAAGGTTCATTGTACCATGGTTATAATTTTTCAAATTTGATATTTTGAAATTAACTTCATTATGTCTCTTTGTTACTTTTAAATCATTATATTTTTCTTGCAATGATTTTAATAAAAATAAAATAAATAAAATATCTAAGAAAAAAGCTTATAAAAATACTCATCACCAAAAAAAAGGAAATACATAGGCCCATAAAAAAATTTTCTTTTTCAAAAGATACCAAAAAAAGCCCTTGCAATTAGGTGGATTAGACTAAATCTGAATATCTAGTTATAATCTGGGTTGTTCGAATATTTAGGCTTTTATCCTCAGCTCAAGCCAAATATCTGCCCGAGTAGATATGCATCCTCATTTATGAACCCGGATGCATATATGAGTTTTTTCGCATACCAGGATCTGCACTCGGATGAAGAATGCTAGATCAATTTATGCACCTATAGTTAAGCAACAAATCCTTGGCCAAATATAAAGGAAAACCACTTCTATATGCTTGTGTTGGACTGAAAAGAAGAAAGGAAAAACAAGTTATATTATAGCATGGTTGACGAATAATCATATGGATATAAAAGGAACCCGTGAAATCGAAGGAAAAATAAAATTAAATGGTGAATCTCAGTGAACTTCCCAAATAACTCAGTACGAGGAGTGAATCTTTGGTTCAATGAATAAAATATGAGGTCCCTGTGATGGTAAGCGGCAGTATTGGCTAGAGAGTGGAAGGAGAGGAGAGAGAGACTAGGATTTTCGACAAAGGGAGAAGAGAGAGGAAAGTGAGATATGAAAGTCTCGACAAAAAGGCTAGGAGGAGGGAGTTAAACAAAAACTAAATGAAGTTGTTTTGATCTCAAATTTGTGGTTTGATCTCAATCTTGTCTATTTACTTACACTTTGACAAGTTCAGTAATCTTTTTCCTCGGATGTAAGCCCAACTTGATTTTGAATATATAATTACAATGATGTGATCAGTTCCTCAAAATTTTCAAAATTATAGGAAATTAAGAATGGCATGTCAGTCAAAAGCCCGCAATTAACTTTGGAGTCTTGTGACTGTTAAAGACCCAACCATTGATCCAAAAGTCCTAGAACTTTGGATACTAATTTGCTTAAACTTTTAACCCTTAGGATTATAACATTCCACCACATTTTCTAATCCGACATCCGTGGTGGCTCACTCTATCGACACTGACCTGGTGGTAACCCTTTCCTTTTTGGAGGCTTTACTCATCTATCAGTATTCAATGGCTTAACATTATGCCTATACATAGTACCAAGGTATTTTAATCGATCCTATAGGCCGTTAGCCCCTCCATGACTTGAACTCGTGATGTGGTCTCTGCTTTGAAACCAATTGTTAAAGATTCAACAATTGATTCAAAAGTGCTAAGACTGTTGGATACTAATTTGACTATACCTTAAACCCTCATGAATGAAGTGTTTCAGCCCTTCTTAAGAAAACTTGTTATAGTTTTCTTCAATGATATATTGATCAACAATAAGTCTAAAGAGGACCACTTACAACATCTCTCTATGGTGTTGAATACCTTAGCAAAATATACATTATTTGCTTAGAGGAGTGAATGCAAGTTCGGTTGTGTTGAGATTGACTATGTAACACCCAGACCCAACCAAGCTCTATTTTTATCTATTTATAGTTCATTTATTTTATTATATTTTCTTCACATGTTTATTTTTGTTTTAAACACCAGAGTTAATTTTGTTTTCTTTTCTTTTCTTTCCGTTTTTATTTTTTCTTTTCCCCCTAGGTCTGCCTCTCATCCACGGCATGCATACTCACGCATTCGTTCACGGCATGCATGCACACACATGTCTCTCTCGTCTCTCTAGGGTTTTATTTTTTGGTCATCCTTTCATCTATATATTTGCACGTTCTTCATCCTCAACGAAAACATAGAGTTGTCACTTCTCCTTTTTCACGACTTAGCCTCAATCAACCACTGTACCCACTTATTGCTGCCGCACAATTCATCCACTCTCCGCTGTGAACATCAGCCTAGACCTCACCATCGTGCCCATTGCCCAGACCACGTGAACGTAAGCCTCAACCACCGCACTGTCGCAGCTTGCGTCCTTGTACATTTGCAGCAAACTCCTCCGCATCGCCACCTCCATCTCCACGTAAAACCAAAGCAACCCGTGCACACTGCGTCTCCACGGATCGCAGCTCCACCTCGCCGTGCATCACCTCCACTTGACCGTAACTGGAAGTCCAGCTCCTCCGCCGTACACCAATGCACCACCACCAAAGTATCGAGAACAACCATCTGCGGAGTGATCCGAAACTCCCCTGTTTTAGCCACCAAAAACAGAGCAACACAGCCCAGTGCCCTTGTCGTTCAACGCCACCATGCACGGTGCCAGCGCCTCCACGTCGTTACCACCGGCACAGAGAACTCCGACGATCACTCCACGCCACTCCTTTTCCGCCGCATCCCTTTCAGTAAGCCACCGACAGCACCTCTGTGTCACTCTCTCGGCTTACTCTATGTCGTTCATTGTTTATCCTCATTCGTTGGTCTCTCTCTCTCTTTCACTCGTCCAGTGCTCCGTCGAGATCACCGCCGTCTGCCTGGCCCCTCGCTACGTCGCACGCTGCCGCGTGATTTTTCCTCCATGAGTAAGCCCTGCTATGCATGTTCTGTTGTTTTACGTAGGTTTTGTTTAGTTTTCAAAGAATTAATTGAAATTACCATAATACCCTCTAATACATGATATATTAATGGGCTTTTAATTTATATTATGTAATAGTACACTCTTATATATTTAGGATTACAGAAAATCACTTAAGTATTTTTTTTAACATGTTATTAAGTAAAGATTTATTTTAAGAGTAAATAATATTGGTGTAATGTTGTTTTTACACTTTAGATATGATTTAGTCTATTTAAAAATAGTTATGGTTTATTTTAAAATAGTTTGAGATAATTATATTATCTAGTATTAAACTTTATAAATTGTTTTCAATAATAAATAGATTAAACTTTTAAATGTTTTAGTCATAGTTATTAAATCAACAGTGATGATTTTAGAAAGTGATTAGTTGAATTTTAGGTTTTGAGGAATTTAATAGGCTATTTTAGAAGCGTAGGATTGAATATCGAAATATGAGATTTAATTGGAAATTTACGAGAATTATGTGATTATTTTATAGGTGACGATTAATTATTGTTTGATATTTTTTAGAAAAATTCCGAAAAAGCTAAGAAGTCTAGGTAAGCGGGGTTCCTATGCTAGACTTTGCATTAAAATAAAATGAGCTGAGGTTGACTTTTGAAAAATATACATATTTGGTTATGAAAAGAGATTTTAACTACTTCAGTTATTTGTTCTGCATTGTTCATGAGATTCTGTTTAAGAAGAGAGTATTTTCCATCATGACTGGTGTAGACATGAGATTATTTTTGACACTTTATTTCTGATTTATGCAAAAAGAGCGAATATAAAAATTTGTGCATAAATATTGTAAATATACTTTGGATCTGGTTTGATTACGAAGATAATATGATTTTGTCCAGTACTCTGTTTAGATAAGATGTGATCTCTGAAAACATTTGGCATGACTCTTTGATTCTGAATTTGATTTTGTTTTCGTTCTATTCAGTACGGTCCTGCCACGGGTTGTAATAGTGGATACAGCCTAACCACGGGTAATAATAGTGGATACGGCCCAACCACGAGTTATAATAGTGGATACGGCCCAACCACGGGTAATAATAGTGGATACGGCCCAACCATGGGTTATAATAGTGGATACTGCCCTGCCACGGGTTATAGTAGTGGTCTCTGTTTTGAGTGCACACCTTGGTGACAGAGTGATTTATGTTCTGCTTGGTTATTCACAGATTGCACAACTCTACCACGGGGGTTATACATGGCTTCTGTTATGATATGATGTTCTGATGATGATGATGATCATTTATGCTATGCCAAAATAATTTTTTTGAATGAAATTATTTCAAAATCTTCGCTCTGATATTTTGATAACATGTTTTGCTTCCGCACTCTGAAAATGAAAATGTTTTGTTTTGTATTCTGATTTTTGTAAATGCTCATGTTTACACACTAGTATTTGTCCTCTGCTTACTGAGTTGTTGATAACTCACCCCTTATCTCCATATATTTTTTAGATAATTTTGATGGTTCAACTGGAGGACAAGAGTAGGAAGTTTTAGCAAGGTGTGATGATTGAAGTGGAATAAGTGCCTGAGGGTACAATTGCTTATTTGAGAATCGTAGTTAGTAAACTGATTTTATTTTTCAGGTATTTTGACTTGATGAGTTAAGGATAATTTTGAGTTTTAGAGAGTTTTTAATTTATGTTATTGAGATTCTCTTTATTGTCCCCATGGAGGAACTTAGATATTTGGATTAATTAAATGAATTAACATTTTATGGGATTTTCTGGATTTTATAGTTGTGTTATTTAAGTTGATTTTAGATATTAAGAGTTAACTCTCCGGACCTCCGGGAACGGGGCGTTACAGTTGGTATCAGAGCTAGATTTGAATTTATATACTATAAACTTTGGAGGTTTAGATATCTGTGGGTTTAGGAAGAAATTTTCAGAGTTGTGGTGTGGACATTTGTGGACTGTCGGAGGTGATCTTTATCGGTACTTAGGGTATTAAAAGTTTTAGATGTTAGGCAAGATATCTTATCGAATTTGAAGGGTTGGATTTTTATAGATATTCTGAGTTGTTCATGTTGATCGAGGTTCATTTCGGTTTTCTGAAACACTTATAAGGCTTTTGACAGGATGGAAGGTTTAGAGTCTGGAGTTATATAGAGTTACTACTGTTGCTTGTACAATTTTTTTATTTGTACTTATGTTTGTTTTACTATTATCATCATTTGCTTATTTTGTACAAACCCTTTATTCTTGTAATTTTTTTTTTAATAATCCAAGTTATCAAGATGCCACCTCGTCGTCGGGAAAGAAGTGTGTCGGGTATGAATGCGACAAATGATGAATGGAGATGCACCATAGAACAGTTTAATCGAATGCATCCTCGCACCTTCGATGGTCGGGGTGACGCAACCTTAGCAGAAGACTGGATCCAAGATATCAAGGAGATACTCCACGTTATAAACTGCACGGATGAGCATAAGGTTCTATACTCTGCTTTCAAACGAACGGGAGAAGCAAAAACATGGTGGATTTCTGAAAGAACCATCAGAGAAGCAGAAGGGAGGGAAATAGTCCGTTGGGTGCACTTCAAGCAGATCTTTTTGGAACACTTTTTCCCAACCTTAGTCCGAGATGACAAGGCTATGGAGTTTGCTAATTTGGTACAGGGAGCTTTGACAGTACACCAGTACGCAGCTAGATTTATCGAGTAATCACGTTTTGCTGCATATTTGATCTCTGATGAGGAGAAGAAGGCTCGTAAGTTTGAACAGGGGTTGAATGAAAAGATTTATGAACGAATTGTGGGCTTTCAAATCCGAAACTTCTCAGAGTTGGTGAATAAGGCCACAGTTTTTGAGCGGAGTCTTCAAAGAGGTGCAGCACTGCTGGATCAGAGGAAGAGGACTGCGCCACAGGGGTCTCATTCTGTGATGGATCAAGGGCCATGGAAGAAGAGAAATGATGGGAGCAGCTCGGGGCAAAAGCAAGTGCAGGGATATCAATCAAATAACCCCTGCAAGTTTTGTAACCACGTGCACACTGGGGAGTGTAGAAAGGAAAATGGGTCATGTTTTCGATGTGGAAAGACTGGCCATTTCATCAGAGAATGCCCATTACTGTCAGATGAAAAGAATAAGTTCAATACACCCCCAGGTCCCCGACAAACGACTCAAGGAAACAATCAATGTCGAATGGAACCAGCTCGAGTGTTTGCATTGACAGCTGAAGATGCTGAGGGCGATAACAATGAGATCACAGGTACCTCACTCTATTTCTCCTTGAAATCTTTTTATTTGAGTCGAGGTTAATCACGCTTGCATGGTACTGTTTTAATCGTATAGCTTAGAATATTGAAGTTGGTTGAGAGTAGATTTTCTAAGGATTTGAAATTTGTGAATCGAGGTTAGTCAGGACTTAAGCTTTGAACTTTTGATTATACTATATTGTTTTAGGAGTTCTCTGTTAGTTAGTTGTGACAAAAAAAAAAAAATGTACGGACTCCTTAATTGTGGGGGTTAGTTCTTTTCCGATGTATGAGATTCAATGTTTTTAGGACTATAAATTGTTAGAGTGAGTAGCGGAAGCGTGGTTTTGGTGATTTGAGACTTTATTTCGTTATTTATTGAGGTTTTATATTAGGTGGAGATTTTGGAATTTATTATTTGGTCTTTAATTGCATTAGGGAGGTTTATATTCTAGACTTGAACAGGCAGTGTGTGCGAACGTGTATGGCTAGGAAAAATATGGAAGAATACGATCGATCATATTGGAGGGTTAGAATTTGGAATATTAGGTTCGACAATTCTGGAATACTAATTAAGTTCGACAATATGATTGACGTTTGGTGTAGGCATGAATGGTTGTAACGGATAAATATTTAGGCTTTGTTAATGGGTACTAACAAATTTCGAGGACGAAATTTTTTTAAGGGGGGGAGAATGTAACACCCGGACCTAACCAAGCTCTATTTTTATCTATTTATTTATTTTTAGTTCATTTATTTTATTATATTTTCTTCACATGTTTATTTTTGTTTTAAACACTAGAGTTAATTTTGTTTTCTTTTCTTTCCATTTTTATATTTTCTTTTCCCCCCTAGGTCTGCCTCTCATCCACGTCATGCATACTCACACATTCGTTCACGGCATGCATGCACACACACGTCTCTCTCATCTCTCTAGGGTTTTATTTTTTGGTCATCCTTTCACCTATATATTTGCACGTTCTTCATCCTCAACGAAAACTTAGAGTTGCCGCTTCTCCTTTTTCAGGCCTCAGCCTCAATCAACCACAGTACCCACTCATTGCTGCCGCACAATTCATCCACTCTCCACTGCGAACATCAGCCCAGACCTCACCACCGTGCCCACTGCCCAGACCACGCGAACATAAGCCTCAACCACCGCACTGTCATAGCCGGCGTCCTTGTACGTTTGCAGCAAACTCCTCCGCACCGCCACCTCCATCTCCACTTAAAACCGAAGCAACCCGTGCACACTGCGTCTCCACGGATCGCAGCTCCACCTCGCCGTGCATCACCTCCACTTGACCATCACTGGAAAGCTCTTACGCCGTACACCGCTGCACCACCACCAAAGTACCGAGAACAACCATCTGCGGAGTGATCCGAAACTCCCCTGTTTTAGTCACCGAAAACAGAGCAACACAGCCTAGTGCCCTTGTCGTTCAACGCCACCACACACGGTGCCAGCGCCTCCACATCGTTACCACCGGCACAGAGAACTCCGACGGTCACTCCACGCCACTCCTTTTCTGCCGCGTCCCTTTTGGTAAGCCACCGACAGTACCTCCGTGTCACTCTCTCTCTCGGCTTACTCTATGTCATTCATTATTTTTCCTCATTCGTTGGTCTCTCTCTCTCTCTCTCTCGTCCAGTGCTCCACAGAGATCACCACCGTCTGCCTGGCCCCTTGCTATGTCGCACGCTGCCGTGTGATTTTTCCTTTGTGAGTATGCCCTGCCGTGCATGTTCTGTTGTTTTACGCAGGTTTTGTTTAGTTTTCAAAGAATTAATTGAAATTACCATAATACCCTCCAATACATGATATATTAATGGGCTTTTAATTTATATTATGTAATAGTACACTCTTATATATTTAGGATTACAGAAAATCACTTAAGTATTTTTTTAACATGTTATTAAGTAAAGATTTATTTTAAGAGTAAATAATATTGGTGTAATGTTGTTTTTATACTTTAGATATGATTTAGTCTATTTAAAAATAGTTATAGTTTATTTTAAAATAGTTTGAAATAATTATATTATCTAGTATTAAACTTTATAAATTGTTTTCAATAATAAATAGATCAAACTTTTAAATGTTTTAGTCATAGTTATTAAATCAACAGTGACAATTTTAGAAAGTGATTAGTTGAATTTTAGGTTTTGAGGAATTTAATAGGCCATTTTAGAAGCGTAGGATTGAATATCGAAATATGAGATTTAATTGAAAATTTACAAGAATTATGTGATTATTTTATAGGTGATGATTAATTATTGTTTGACATTTTTGAGGAAAATTCTGAAAAAGCTAAGAAGTCCATGTAAGAGGGTTCCTATGCTAGACTTTGCATTAAAATAAAATGAGCTGAGGTTGACTTTTGAAAAATATACATATTTGGTTATGAAAAGAGATTTGAACTACCTCAGTTATTTGTTCTGCATTATTCATGAGATTCTGTTTAAGAAGAGAGTATTTTCCATCATAACTGGTGTAGACATGAGCTTATTGTTTACACTTTATTTCTAATTTATGCAAAAAGAGCGAATATAAAAATTTGTGCATAAATATTGTAAATATGCTTTGGATCTGTTTTGATTACGAAGATACTATGATTTTGTTCAGTACTCTGTTTGGATAAGATGTGATCTCTGAAAACATTTGGCATGACTCTTTGATTCTGAATTTTATTTTGTTTCTGTTCTATTTAGTACGGCCCTGCCACGGGTTATAATAGTGGATACGACCCAACCACTAGTAATAATAGTGTATACGGCCCAACCACGGGTTATAATAGTGGATACGATCCAACCACAAGTAATAATAGTGGATACGGCCCAACCACGGGTTATAATAGTAGATACGACCCTGCCACGGGTTATAGTAGTGGTCTCTGTTTTGAGTGCACACATTGGTGACAAAGTGATTTATGTTCTGCTTGGTTATCCGCAGATTGCACAACCCTACCACGGGGGTTATACATGGCTTCTGTTATGATATGATATTCTGATGATGATGATGATCATTTATGCTATGCCAAAAGAATATTTTTGGATGAAATTATTTCTAAATCTTCGCTTTGATATTTTGATAACATATTTTGCTTCCGCACTCTGAAAATGAAAATGTTTTGTTCTGCATTCTGATTTCTGTAATGCTCATGTTTACACACTAGTATACGTCCTCTGCTTACTGAGTTGTTGATAACTCACCCCTTATCTCCATATATTTTTTAGATAATTTTGATGGTTCAGCTGGAGGACAAGCGTAGGAAGTTTTAGCAAAGTGTGATGATCGAAGTGGAATAAGTGCCTGAGGGTACAAGTGCTTATTTGAGAATCGTAGTTAGTAAACTGATTTTATTTTTCAGGTATTTTGATTTGATGAGTTAAGGATATATAATTTCGAGTTTTAGAGAGTTTTTAATTTATGTTATTGAGATTCTCTTTATTGTCCCCATGGAGGAACTTAGATATTTGGATTGATTAAATGGATTAACATTTTATGGGATTTTCTGGATTTTATAGTTGTGTTATTTAAGTTGATTTTAGATATTAAGAGTTAACTCTCCGAATCTCTTGGAACAGGGCGTTACAGACTACCTTGGTCACTTAGTGTCTACTGATAGAGTGTGGTAGACTCTTCTAAGATCAAGTCCATGGTTGAATGTTCAGTACTTAGATCAGTTAAATCCTCGAGGGGATTTCTGGGCTTGACTGGTTATTATAGGAAATTTATAAAAGATTATGGTTGATTGTAGCACCCTTGACTGCTCTACAGAGGAAAGATGCATTCAGTTCATGTACTGAAGCTTCTGCCACTTTTGAGGCATTGAAGAGAACTTTGGTAAACCCCCAGTTATGGCCTTACTCAATTTTACAAGGATATTTGTAATTGAGTGTGATGCTTTGTTGTGGGAATTGGGGTAGTTTTGATGCAAGTAGACCATTAGCTTATCTAAGTCAGGAGTCAAGCCTTTATGGGGAAGATTTTAGATTTGTCAATGTATGAAAAAGAGCTACTTGCTCTTATTTATGCTATTAAGAAATGGAGACCTTACTTGTTGGGAAAAACTTTCTCTATTAAGACATATCAGCGAAGTCTGAAGTTCTTGTTAGAACAGAAAATTGGAACAACTTCCCAACAAAAGTGGCATACCTCCGCCTACTTTGCTTCAATATATCTCGGGCACTACTTAGAATGCTGAAGTAGATTTTCAATTAAGATCTTGGAGGAGATCTTTGAACTGTTGGGAAGGAATTTGTTAGTAGCTTAGGTGGTTATGAAGAATCAATATGACATACAACATAGACCTCGGCAATTTCAAGTGGGGAACATGGTTTATTTAAGATTACAAAAATACAGGCAACATAGTGTATCTCAACGTTCTAATTACAAACTAGCACCCATATTTTTTTGGCCCATTCAAAGTATTGCAGCGCATTGGGAAGATTGCATATAGATTAGAATCAATATGACATACTCCAATTTCAAGAAGCATTGGGACCATCCATGGTATGTTTCACCTTCTTTGCCACTGATAGATGTACATGGAGGATTTAGAACTGAGTCAGAAGCTATTCGGCAACGACGTATGCGTCAAGTTGACAATAAGCCATTCATTGAGCTTCTTGTTAAAGGGAAAAGTGTAGCAGATGAGGATTCTACTTGGGTCCCTGTGGATCAATTGAGAAGCCAGTACCCTGACCTTGTGGGCAAGGCCTTTTGATGGGGAAGGGAATGTTGTGAGCAGAGAAGGATGTGGAAGATGGATATGCAATACTTGTATGAAGTTGATGCAATAGGGGATAATTAAGGATTGAGTAGGCTTGGTTTGGATAGTGAGATATTTGAGTTGAGATGAGATGTGTTATAAATGGCTTGAGTTAAAGTATTTTATGAAATTTTGAGAAATGAGATGAAAGCATCTCTCTATCCAAACCCGGCCAAGAGTTCAGTGATTTAAGGGAGAGCAGGTGGCCAGCACGTGTTTACTTAATAGGGGTATTATGGAAATACCCTTCTCCATTGTAATCAGATTAATGGAAACCTGGAGAGTTGTATAAAAATAGAGACTGAATTGTATTGATTACTCACGCAAGTAATACATGATTCTTGTTTGGAGGTTCTGATTTCTCGAAAATCAGAACTTTCTTCATCTTCTTTCTCATTTTGTTTCTTAAATTTCTTTCTTTCTTTTGCATTTACACTAGAATACGAATTACAACTGGCGGGACCATAACAATGACATTTGTTTAAAGCATTGGATACATCTCTTTCAAAATTAAGGATGAATTCTACTTTATCAGCTGTTTCAAGCGTTGGCCAAGCAGGAGTAGGGATGGATGGAATCTTATAAACTAAAGATGAAGTACTTTATAAATCTGAACTTTTAACAGTTTTGCAGGAGTTGTTGTTCTCTTGCACGTGGAAACTAGCTTTGTTTTCTTAGCTTTGGTGTCAAAATATATACATTGCAGAATTAATGTCAAAATATATACCCGGAGATCTGTTTAAGTAATATAGGAATTACAACATATTTACAAGCAAATACCGGTAACAGTACTAATCAAAGGTAAAATAGTAGTGATATCATACTGCTTTCATATTCAGATAAGTTGACTGAGCTGATGGTCCGGAAATGACAGAAGTGAAGGGTTTATGCTCCCTTTATCCTTCTTGATTTGCAGAAGCTTGTCATAGACACACCATGGAAAACTTAGGAAATGAGCCCTATCCATTCCCTCATTGTAACGACCCCAGTAAGTATGATGATATGTGACATGATACCATGCTGATGCTTTTGCTTTTGCATTATAAGTGTCAGAATCATCTCCCTCATTGAACCAAGTTTTGGCTACCATTCTTAAGGAATACATAGCATATTTAATTGCATCTACAATTCCCTTCCTATGAAAACGTTTTGGCATTTTCAAAATGTTGCCACTAAGTATTTCAGCTTCAGTTTTGATCTAATAATAGTCCATCAAAGTCCCCAACTTGTAATCATAGTCACTTTTGTATTTCAAAGCATCGCCGAGATAGTCCTCAAAGTCGTCTACTTCCATGTCAGAGTCGTAGTACTGTTTTGCTGTTTCCAAAGTGAAGGGCTTTATAGGACTCATGCGCAATGCAATGTATTTCACTTCGCGAAAAAGCTTTCCTATAACAGATCTTGATCTGTAGGTGCATTTTTTAGGCTTTTCCATGAAATTGGGATACTCATGGGCACGTAGATGAGGAGGTAGTTTAGCTGCAACACCAATTTTCGGGAAGTTAACTGCAATTGAGTATAGCTCAGCAAGTTCCAAACATTTATGGCTCATTGCGCTGCTGGGCTCCCTATCTGCAAAGATAGTATGGGCATTTTGGATGATTCCTAAATTTTCATTGACTATGTTGTTGATGAAACACTCCTGTAATTCCTGCAGGACAACAATAACCGGCTTTCATATGTTAGTTGTGGAAGAAAGTTGTTGCAAAGGACATGGAAATGTGAGAGGTCAGAGCCTTTCATTCGATCCTACATAACTTTATTTACTTCACATGAAGATGCAGTTGCAATGCATATTTGTTAAATATTTGCAAAGACAGAAAAGATTTCTAAATTTTGTCTAAACATATTTTTATGTATAGATGTGCATTTGGAAACAGCTTCTTGGATCACCAAATACTTCTATATGCTCATTGGATGTGCAAGTATAGAGGCAACTATATATAAGCTAAATGCTTAGTTGTCGTTGAAAAAAGGTAAAATCCAAGGTAATGAAGGCTAGATGCTAGATGATTGCAGCACGATGTATTCTCTCAACTGTAAGCAAATGTGAAGAAAATTATCAGTGATAGCTAATATATATATATACACACACATACACATATATCATTCCATTCATATTGCAGTTAATGTGATAATTACTTGCAGTGACAAACTTGAAATATCAAATTCTAGCACTTGTTCTATTGCTACTTTTTCAAATCAAAATGACTAATAAATACCTCTATCGTAAGATCATGATCCAATTGCAGAGTTGGAGCTGCAAAATTTTCCGCTGGTTGAGTTTGCAGAGGAGGAATTAGATCATGGTCCCAACAGACAAAGTACTTATCTCCATCCAAACTGCTTCCCGAACATTCATTTGGATGAGGTCTAAACACAATTACTCAAATAAGGTTAGTAAAGAGTATACCAAAATAATGTTGCATATGACTTTTGAATATTGTGGATGAAGAAACAACAATGCAATATAAAAACAAAGTTTAGTCTAAATCTAGTATCTTCGCAAATAGCATATTATACATGACAATGTAAATAGACTATTTATCTTTTAGGGTAATTAACTTTATATGTGTAGTTTCTACTTGAGAAAAATAGATTTTGTTCTTTATCTATTGATTAGATAAGAGCACAAATAGGTAGTCATGTTTTAGAAGTAGCTACAATGGGATATTAAAATCTTACCTTTTTCCCTTTTGTGGGAAAACAACACAATCCACAATGTGATGTAGAGCAGGCACATTAACAGCTTTAAGTACTCGTACATCTCCTGGGTGTAAACATGGGTTTCTAGCAACAATCACCTCACCTTCAAAAAAGAAGTTATTTGGGTTTGAACTGCTGACACTAAACATAACGGATGACTGGTTACAGAGCTCTTTACTAAAGCGGGAAACTTGCAGAAATACTTGACCGTATTCCAATGTCCTGGTTTCATCTAGGCATCCCATCATAACTCTTCCATTTGGAACAAATATCCTTGTTCCAAACCTTATGTCCATCGACTTAGATGCACGGAATGTTTGGAGCACCATTGAAAGAAATGGTTCCACATCTGGCTTGTAGTCATATATAAGCATTTCCTTCAAAACTTTTGTAATGTCTTCTGAGAACATCATCTCCAGTGCCTCTTACGCTCTTGACGGATCTGTTATCATGGCATTCAGATGATCTATAGCCTCCCTTTGCCTTTTTAGAAAAACTTGATCCTTCACTCCAAGGTTAGACAAAAGAGTGATTATCTGGCGATTCATAAAACAAGGCTGAAACTTACTCCATGCCAGAACATCGAGTTTTGTGTCAAGTGATTTGTATCTTAACATGCTCTTTCTCAATGACAACTTCGCCAACAATGTCGGATCAACAGCCACAACACCAGTGTACCCACCATATTGAATCTGAAACGCTGATGGAACAGAATAGCAGCCTAACTTTGTTGCCACTTTTCAAGCCAACTCTTGAGATATCTTCCCTATGCCATTTGAGAAACAATACATGGCTTCTCCCCTCTTAACTTCTACGTCAGGAATAACTTCAATTTCATCTATGCCAACACTGGCAATTTCTGTAGAAGAGCCAAAAGACTGGCCCAGTGTGGAACCATATATTGCCACATTCCTTATATCTTGAAAATCACCCATCCATTCTTTGATATCTACTGCAGTCAGGCCTGTTCTTGAAGCAAACATCCAAACAGAATTATCTTGTACCTGACTGGATGAAAAGGCAAGAAACTCGAACTTCCTATCTCCAATAACTATGCCATTTCTCAAAGTGGATATTATTCTCTCATAAACTCTAGTTCGCTTATCCTCATTTGCAGATGATGGACGTGGAGATAAAGCTATTGAGGACACTTTATCAAAGTCCTCATCGACAAAAGAAACACGTAGGAAATTGTCAATATCTTCCGGATAATTGTGCAAGACTCTGTTGGAGAGATTCACCTCTGGACCGCAGAAGTATACTTTAGATGGAGTAACTTTAACTTTAACCCTGTGTACATACACCAGCCCATCGCATAAAGAAATAGCAGGATCTCTAGGAAGTAGCGTAGATGTAGCATATCCTTTAAATTGTTCCTTGAGCAATCTCACAGGTTCATAGCAGTAGTCTCCTAAATGAAACAGCTTGTCCAGGGCACTTTCTATGTACTCAATTTTGGTACTCTTTGGATCGACTACACGATAAAACTCATCATCAAGTGCTGGCCCTGGAACACATCCATGCTGAATTAAGGAGTTGATCTTAAACAAGATTTTATATGGCAGGTTGAAGCCTATGGGTGGATTCACAATGGGCACAAGACCAGAACTGCAAGAGAAAGGAGACCCTTCCATCAATCCAAGTTGTTCTTCATTTTTTTTATAGTGGACAAAATCAAGGTGGAATTTCAGAAGCCGGAGCTTATTTGGAACCTCCAAACATAGAGCAGAAGATTGGCCAATGCAGTAGAATGGAGTGAAATCAACTGCTCGAACCCACTCATGATGATGTCCAGTAGATACAACTTTCTCATAAATCTTTGGAGAACCGAGTAGCTAGCAATATAAACAAGAAATCATTTAGTGAAGAAAAAGAGAGTAGCACTTTTGACTCAACAACCATTAATTCCAAGGGATGGACATAGTTGACCTCGACATGAAATTTCCAACTAGAATGAGATCATCAAAATGTGAAAACAGCATTTATTTGAGTATCTAATAAATATACACATGATATCAACCCAAAACAAAACTAAAAGGGGCTAAAGGTTTCTGCTCCCAACTAAAGACTTTCTGATACTGGGTTTCATTTTTTCTTTTCTTGGAATTTGTATAGAATCGTCATTAGACCTACTGATGAACTTATGTAATGTTCACTGATGAACAGTGGCAATATATATAACTAGAATAGTGCTAAGTGTGCTGGTAAGAAAAAGTATAGCATCCTATACATATAACAGAGAAACCAGATTACTAGCTTCATATGCCTATATGTAAACTGAAGAATGTATGGAGCACAGTTAATTGAGGAAACGTTATTTTGGGTTAAAGTTTTCACCTGGCTAACCTGAATGAGAAGAAACTTTGTTGGTTGATCACGTGGACAATATAGCTCAATCTTCCAAATGTTCTCATAGGAGATTTCAAACTTGTACTCTACCGAAAGATGGGAAAAGAAGAAATACAATCTTCTCATATTGAAATCAAATTTCTCAAAGACATCTTTCTGTTTCCAGAGCACAGAAAAATTATCCCTCGAAACCAGATTTCCAAAGCGCAGCACTGTATTAGTATCCATATCAATGTTAAGTCCCAAGCTTCAACTGCAGTTCCAGTACACACACTATATCAGACAATGAATGCTTTTGCTTTTGGCAAGACTTTAGAATTTGGATGCTCCGTTACCCTTTGTTTTCTGCAATTAACTCATTACACAGAGCAAATAGAGTCAACTAGGAAGACTAGAGCACATGCATTTGCCAATTCAATGCATATTACTGCATTTGCCATCCACAAGTCACAAATACATCCGTGAGTATCTCTATCAATCAATTATTACACAACTATAAAATTAAAATTCTACTCGTCAGGATAAAATAAAACAATATAATAGCGGGTGGCCACGTAGATGGTGTGTGGTGTCGAGATTTTAGAATAGAGTTATTCATACTAAAAATAACTTTTTCAAACTATGTTACAATTTTTGAGAAATTACAAAAGAAAAGACTTTTAATATCAATTCTTTCCCTCCTACTCAATACTAAAATGCATGTTTCTCTAATAAGTGGTTAAAGTTTTTTTTTCTAATATTCATATTAGGATTTTCTAATTAAAAAAACATTTAAAAGAAACACTTTTAAGTTCTAAAAGACTTTTAACTTGTTTAAAATTAATACTAAAAATATATTTACAAGTCAGTATGGAAGACGCATTCTTCAAACTGCTAACATGGTACGATTTTATTGACAAAATTTAATTTTAAATTTTTCTTACTATTCAAGTAATATCATTTTAGCAATAGAAAGTGTGTGCTTATGAGAAGCATTTGTTATAATAATAATAATAGAAAAATAGTTTTTGAATTTAATTAATATCAAAGAAGCTATGCATTTTTAAAAGATTTGTATAGTGTATATTTATGATGGAAACCCATAAATAGAGGAGGGGGGGCATTTTGTTGGAAAGATAAATTTTAGAAAAGTAAAGTAATTATTTTAAGTGTTTATATCCTCCCTCGTGCGTAACCTGCAAGCTATATACGGCAATCATGCATGGAATCTCTCTGTAGCTATATATAATACTTCCCACGTGAATTAATATGGTATGTTAAATTGTAAATAAATTTTAATTATAAAATAAATTGAATATATTATATTCTCTTATCTAGACAAATTGTGATTTGGCATGTTTTCAAAGAGAGTAATGCTTGTGCTGATTTTCTTGCTAGTTTGGATGTTGAATCGCCTAGTATTTGGACGTTATTTGCTGATCTACCGCATAGGCTAAAGGATAAATTAGGCCTTCCTTTCTTAAGATGTTAGTCTTGAAGTTGTGATCATGCGTTTAGTCTGGGTTGATTTTTTTTTCCTGAGTCCTTGTTCATGCATGCATGGTTTCCTCCAATTTTGAGGACATTATTCAATATATATATATATATATATATTAGAAATTTCCTTGAGTTTTTTCTTTTGAAATCTCTCTAAGATTTCTTGAAAACTAATCCTTTGCTTAGAGGGTTTTGGTTCTTGGCGAGCCATAACCTTTCTTAACTTAAGAAGATATTCTTCCTTAAGCTCAGGATTTATTATTTGAGAAATCAAGGTTAGCAATAGGTTTTCTTGTTCTTCAGATTTAGATAAGACATGGATTGTCTTACCCTTTGTCTGGCAACAAGTATCATTACAATTGTAACCTAGTTTAGGACCAGTAAAATCTAGAGATTCAATTTTTGTGTGATATTCTGAATCACTGTGCCTAACAATTCCTTTTATAACTTTATTTTACGATTCTTTATTTAGGACTCACCACATTTTATTTCTTTTATCAATAAATTAATAGCTAGTGATTAAAGTTCAATGCATAATGTTGCTGTTAAAGTTAAAGAAAATTTGATAAATCAATCGAGAAATATTGACAAAGTTATGCATCAATAAATTATAAGAAAAGTAGTTATGCATCGATAAACAAATTGAACGCTCGATTTATCAAAGTAAACAAAGTGAACTTTAATAGCTGATGATTAAAGTTCAATGCATAATGTTGCTATTAAAGCTAATGATAATTTGATAAATCAATTGAGAAATATTGACAAAGTTATGCATCGATAAACAAAGTGAACGCTCAACTTTTCTTGTACGCTCGACTTTTCTTACGGTGGCTAATATTTTAGGTATGTGCTTTTAGAGGTCGTGACCATGTGTAGGGCTTGTTTGTTTTCGTAGACGAAATAAACTGAGTTGAGATAAAAGTTAAAACTTAAATAAAATATTGTTAGAATATATTTTTTAATATTATTTTTATTTTAGAATTTGAAAAAGTTGAATTGTTTATTTTATTTTATGTAGAAATTTGAGAAAATTATAATAATAAGATGAGATGAGAATATTTGTGAAAACAAACGAGGCTTTATTCTAAATGTTGATGAAGTTGTCTTGAAAAACGCTTCACATGATTTCAAGCCAGAAATGTCTATTTTTTTTAAGATTTTTTGACAAAAAAGAATCTACACCAGATCTCTTAATTGATCTTGTTGATGTCCATGGTTCTATTGCATCAACTATTTAGTGAAAGTATATAATACTTTATTTCATTAAAATATTAGTATTCGATGTAATATTTGTACAAGAATTGGGGTGGTGGTGATGCCGCTTCTATTATATTATATATGGAGGAGCACGAGAACCCTCAAATACTTTCCTCTAAGTACACAAAACCCCATCCATTCCCTACCATATTAACCAAAATACCCAAAAAGAGCAAAAAATAAATTGGTGGTTTCGGAGATTTTACAAAAGTAGAACCCATTGATCGTGACAACTCGCAAGCCCAGTACAATTATTAGGCTAAATAGGCTATTCAAGTGTTATTATAAGAGTGAGAGTTCATCCATTACGCACCACTTTTTGAAGTTCTTGTGAAACTTCTTCATTTAGATGTCAAAAATATGATTGCTAAGAGGGATGCAGAAGATGAAGTATTAGTCTACAAGGACTTGTGAAGTATTTGATTAGGTGTTTATTGACCCCAACGTTTCAAGAGCCAAATGACTACATACCTACTTATGGGTTGTGATTATAACTGTTAGAAATATTAGATCAGAATGCACAGCGGAAATGATATTACCTCATAGGAAATATCTCGGATCTAGTACGGTTGTTCCACAGATTGTCCAGTGTCGTTGTTCGTTCACGATCTTTGCATCGATGGTGGAGTGTGCTACGTGGTAATACCAAAGCAACACTCACACGTTTCACAGCCTAGATGCCGTGACTAGGGAGAACCATTTGAGAGAGAAAGCTTGTTTATCCAAGTTACATTTCCAAAGAGGGGGAGAGACTATGTAAATAGCCTCTCTAGTGTAACCCCCCTTTCTGGCCATTAAGAGCCAGCCATCAAGCCTCATGAAGTGGCTTAAGATCCACTTCATAACCCCCAAGAGGAGGTGAAGGGGTGCCCACTATGGGTGCCCCTTTCTTACATCTCCCACTCACACATAGTGGGAAAGACCCCAGGTCTGCATCTCTCAATATGTTCTCAATCTTGTTCATACTGGCAAATAGGTCTTGCGACCATCGAGCACAGCTATAAAAGAAAAATGGGAGCACTATACCAAATCTCTCCAAGAGAAGACCAGCATAGCAACATCCCTAAAAGTGTCTCGTTATGCCCCGACTCATTTGGTCACATCAGACTAAGTATCCATAATCCCTCTCGAGTTCAAATGACTCAAAGCAACGCTCAATTTCCATAAAACATGATGTACTCACAGCTATATCGCAACTCCCAAGAAGCAATATAACTTGCCGGCAATGAGTACACACCATTATCGATGTGTTACCAAATAGTCTTCCCTTCGCGCTCATGTCATTTAGTTTCAGTCTAGTCGCTTTCCCAGCAATGCCTCTTTAGACTGCATCATACATGGCCATAGATAACATGCCAAAGTAGCAGACGCTAAAACATCAATCTCGTAACATAGTCAAAGGTCTCCTAAGGGCATAAATAAATTAAGGTCATCAATTATGACCTACAGGACTCACACGGTGAGGAAGCAGGGAACCATTCACTCACCTCTACTGTTGGTCGCAAAAGCACATGTAGTATAAAATACATGTTACGGTGGATTTCTATTTCCGAAGAAAAAACGTATATCTAATCTCAATATACCATACAGATCTTAGTCTAGTCGCGATCTCAGCGCCTAACCCGAGTCCCTCTATTTGCTCGCTATCCAAAGCACCAAAGAGGATCTCGCATCTGGCTTAAACCACAAGCTACATGGATTGTGGGTAACCATGCACGGTCCTTAGACCTCATCTTAGTTCCCACTAAGACGACATATCTTTTGTGTCTTACAACTTATCCCTCTCTGGACAAGTACCGAGTGACACATTGTTTCATCTTTGCTCGCTACCTCTTTATAGCGCCAAAGGCGATCGCTCGTGTGAGTGAGCCGATCTAAGCCTGTCAATATACATTTTTCACCATAACTCTTAAATTTATGGTGAATATGTGTGCTTACCAAAGAATGCTTCTAATCACGCCACATGATCATAGAACACATCAGTATCATGTGCATGACGAGCAATACCGTGAGGTACAGAGAAATCACATGGTCAACAACAAATTATTAAACCGCAACTCTCAAGTGGTGTTTAATAACCATTTCTCTCCATGCGCATTCTAATGTGTAGTAACTTTCCAAAACATGCTCCTACCAAGAGACTCAGCTTTTACATGTAAAGGTCCTTTGCACAACCAAGAAGTCAGCAATGACTGATCACGAATCTAATTTAGGTCAAACTCACAATATAAGCCGTTGATTCTAGTCAGCAAGTCTAACTGCGATTTTTAAGAATCTACAAGGTGACCTCAAATGTTATTCAGCAAACTTAATTTGCGACTTCAAGGTTTCATATAAATCTCTTGCACTCAACAAAAGCATGTGAGATAATCATAATTTATTTTTCATTAAGGGTAAAGCGATTAGGGCCTTTGCCCTCAAAGACAATCATAATAGTCTAGTCATTACTTTTAACGACAATCGCATCACAAACTCACTTAACAAAGTAAGCCATATTTACCCTCTAACAAAATCTTAACCTCTAACTCCCATGAGCAAACCATAATGGAAACACCAAACAGTATAAACAAAACTAGATTTTTTAGTATTTTCCATCTCATTAATTGTCTATGGATTTTGAACAAGAGCTCCTAGAAACTGTTTTTCTTATAAACAGTCTCACAAGACATGAAACCTGAGCTTCTTTTCACAAATCCATGTCCATCACCTAGTAGTATGGAAAACCTCTTATTAGGCGACAATTAATTATTAAGACAACCAGTTCGCAATATCTCTTATGATGACACTTTTCTAATATTGTCAATAACGTTCAAAGAACCACATTTTATTCAATAGGTCGTTTAAATAAAAACGACTAGGTACATTGGGTATCTTTGAATAGATGGTTTGTTTAGGCCGCATGTAAACAGCACCAGCAACATTCATTCGCTTTATGTACCAAAATAGTACTAGCAACAATCATGCGCTCAAAGTACTTCATGCCTAAACATCACAAAAGCGAACCATCTAATTCTCCGCTGAGAATCAGCTATTTAACACCTTCAAGAAAAGTTTCAATAAATATGCGATCAATAGTTATCTAAATGCAACTCAATTAGTGTCAAGAGATGGATCTATACCTCTATCAATTAGATCAACAACCCCAGATCGGATCATATAAGTGAAGTAAATCTAAGATTCTATGTTGGGATTCCTACTATGTGAATTCAATATCTTTAGCGGAGCGATATTACAAAATATTCTCTTCTAGTCTCTAAACGACGAGAGAATATTGATATAAAGCTACCACGCTATTTAAGAGAACCTTTATATTCTATAACTTTTGGGAGTCACTATCACTAATGGTACACCTTAACTCAAAGGTATACTCCCACTATTTTCGGAGATCTTATATAAAAATAATTTCGAAAATATTAAGGTTAAGGTAATGTGGAATGAAATATTATGAAAACGTTCTTTCCAAAAAAAAAGTGTTACAAAAATCCACAATTCCCCACTCTCGCCGAAAATACGAGTAATTTTCTTGACTCAACCAAAAAATGATCAAGTTGAAATCCTCTCGATTTTTAATAGAATTCACGTTTGCACAAAATAGTCACTCAGCCTTTCTCAAAAGCGAATGAATTCGATCTAAGGACGACAAATCAAAATTATGGCTGCAACCCCATATTACATCAACCCAAGTGTGATATAACAACTGCTTTGCGCCATAATTCATTTATAACACCATTCTCAGCAAGTCAATAAACTGCGAGATAATTGTTCTCATCATATAACTCATACGATTGCGATTTTTTTAAAAAAATTTTAATTGAAAAATATATTTTCATAGAAAAAATTTTGGATCGCATTTGTATGATGAAACAACATATTTATTATCAAAGTCCTTAATGTGCATGTATAGGAACTTTCACATAGAAAATGCTTATATTGCCTTTTCTCTTTGACTCTACTAATCCAAGGAGAGGGATCTCATTAGCGAGAAAATATTCAATTTCTCAAGCTCACACCCATCATCCTAAGCCTCAATGGCATATTTTAGTATATCATTTCCCCACCCGAGAAATAATACCACTGAGTCAATGAGTGACCGTCCAACTTCTAAACCTCTAGGAATTCTCACTAACACCACTACTTTCAATAAGTCTTAAATCAAATTAGGTCTAGACTTATTTAATATCGTATTAAAAGCACTAATAAAAAATATTGCTTTTTGCAACAAATGCAGTATGCGACGTTTTAGCCGCTAACTAGCGATATATCTTTATTTCTTGCATACTCAATATTTTTCATATTCTCCAATCCACTATAGGAGAGAAAAGAAAAATTTTGTAAGAAATTATTTTAGCCTAAAACCTGTCTTGCATCAATGCAACCACGAGCAAGATTTTTAGGCTTAATTTAAGTCGTACCTAATTATTCAGACTTTTGCCACAGTTACCATGCAAACCTCCAAGGTGCTTGGTATTATTACTTTCAACGGGTGCTCCAAAGTTTATATATCTGCAAGAATCTATTTGTTCTCGCTAGAGAGAAATAAAACTTGAGCAAGATTACCAGTGCTAGTACCACATAAAGGTACATTGATAAAAACTTTAAAAAATGAATGTGCCAATTAAGAATGTCCTCAACACTCCTGCACACTCAAATTTTAATGTCCTAACTTGCCAAACATATAGTAAGTAGAGAGGGTATATACTTATCTGTGAGTTAATCTAAGTTGCTTCAAGATTATATGCTCAACCTCAAATATAGGAGCAATTAATCTTTGCGTTACAAAAACAACACGCAACTTCTGTTATTACCCACAAGATTCAAAGGCAAAATAGTGGTTTATCTCTATCTGACAGTTGATCCCATCAACTTCCATAAAAAATTATAGTGCAAGAGTCTCACGCGCACTTCCAATTTTACTCTAAACCTTTTAGAGGTTTCATAATAATGATGGTCTAAGATAATCTGACACTCACAATAATCTTTATTTGTTACCAACTACTGCTCATGGAGGAGATTAATGTGACGATTAAGTCGTATAAATAATCTCTAGATTTTTTTCATGGTTATCTCAAAGTTACTAAATTATGCGCATCTAATTGCACACACATTTAAGAAATTTGCCACGTTAATCTAAGTCAGAACAAAAATAATTAATACATGTCGCAAGATCGAAAATTCGCTAAGCTTCTTAATCATCTCTTGCGCCTCAATGTCTAATTATTAATTTCTAATTTAATTTTCACGCAAATTTATATCATATAGGAGATTAATTCCAAATTAATCTCAACCATACTCCCACTAGGATAAGCAATCTACCGAGTTAGTCACATAAAAAAAAATTTCTTCTCTAATCGAAGAAATTCATTTAAGCCAATCAGAAGCATGAACTAATCAAACTCGGGCTACCTAATCCTCTAAATTTATCACATTCTAAAAAATTGAAGACAATTCTAAAAAAAATAGTCTAACAATATAAGTGATAAATTAAGCTCACAATTACATGCAATCACAATACATGTATTAAAAATAATCACATCACATTTCATCCAAATAATTATTATTCACAAAAAATAATAATCTAGGCAATTTATAACGTAAAATAAAATGCCAAACAAATGTGACAAAAATAATATCGTGGCAAATATGTATTTAATAACCATAATGACATGCAAAAATATTTCAAAAAAAAAAAATATTTTATGCCACAATAACATGCTGAATAAATAACTAAAATTAACATACATACTAACAATAAGCTCTAGCCCAATAGTTGAGCTTATAGCCCTTGCGTGTGAGGTCTTGGGTTCAAAACACCACCCAAGCATTTTGTCAAAAAAACTTTATGCCACTGTTCTTGGACAGCCAATGGACCGCACCTTCTTGGGCTCCCAATTGCAAAGCAGGCTTGTGCCTGCTCAAATCTCAGTAGCCTCCCTTTTTTTTTTTTTGAAAAATATATATAGTTGGGCTTTTCTTTTTCAACCGAAATAAAACACATAGTTTTGCAGCCCACGCCCATAAAAAGTTTAAACCAAAACTGTTTTCCTTTAATTAAAACAGATGGGTTTTGCTAAAACAAAAAAAAAAAAATATATGGGCCGGACCCAGAACCTTTTTTAAAAAAAAAAAAAATAGGCCCAACTCCTTATAAATCCAGCCCAAACTTCATCACAAACAAATGAACATCATTGTTCATCTTCCTCCTTCACCCGACGGTTACAGTACATGTAACGTAAAAAAAAACTTGAAACAGCAGCTTGAAACCGCTGCATGTTGCAGTGGGTGGGATTAACCAAGACTCCGAAGGTCCTCCAAGCCATGGCAGCGCCGCCCCCATTCAGTGGGTTGCACTGTGTACAGCGCTACACCATGGCAGCGTCACACAGTTGCGTGCAATGCGCTGTGCAGCCATGGGCGACGTCCCAGAGCTGCAGTGCTCGTTGCCACCCTATCAGCCAGCGCACGGGGCTCTGCCCTCCATGGCAGACACTCCGCGGGGCTCTTGACTTCCTCCGCTGCTGACT
Source organism: Juglans microcarpa x Juglans regia (assembly GCF_004785595.1). Taxonomy (NCBI): domain Eukaryota; kingdom Viridiplantae; phylum Streptophyta; class Magnoliopsida; order Fagales; family Juglandaceae; genus Juglans; species Juglans microcarpa x Juglans regia. Next base: position 9,441,499 of record NC_054599.1, on the reverse strand, counting down.
GGTGCGCGCAGCACCTAGTGCTCGCTGCACCTGGTGTTGGCTCCTGGTGCGCACAACACTTGGTGCTCGCCGCCACCGCCCTTTAGTGCCCAAGGCACTGTAGCCTGCAGCAGTGTTACTTGCTGCAGGGCTCAGTGCACTGCTGCTCAGCTCAGTACAGGGTGCATCGTTGCACCTGTGCTGCCTGTTCGTGCAGCATTATGGGAAATGCAGCACCCAATCGGTGCTTGTCGTGCAGCACCAAAAACAAAAGAGGTTCCATGCTCTGTGGGGGGCAGCGCTTGCAACACCACCATGGTGCGCGTTGCTCTGCACGCAGTAGAGGATAGTGCCTCCGTTAAGTCTTGCGCAGCTGAACATGTAGCAGAGGCGGCCATGCATGCCATTTTTTCTGCTGCACCACCACAGTGGGCACAACACATTGTGGGCTCACGAGTATGCACCGTCGCAGTGAGGTGTACCAACCCCGTTTGGTCTGCGGCATCATCACATGGTGCCGCAGCACCTCAGATGGACGCCGCTGCCCTCTGGCAAGCGCACAACACCAAAGTGCTCCAGTCACCTATGGTTTGCACTGTGTAGGTGGCATCTCACAGCAGCCTTGGTTACAGGAAGAAAAAAAAAATTGGAAATATTAGAAATGCGCGTAGGACGCTTGCACTATAATTGGAAGTGCGTGTAGGACGCTTGCACTATAATTTTTTATGGAAGTTGATGGGATCAACTGTCAGATAGAGCTAAACCACTATTTTGCCTTTGAATCTTGTGGGTAATAACAGAAGTTGCGTGTTGTTTTTGTAACGCAAAGATTGATTGCCCCTATATTTGAGGTTGAGCATATAATCTTGAAGCAACTTATATTAACTCACAGATAAGTATATACCCCCTCTACTTGCTAGTATGGTTGGCGAGTCAGGACATTAAAATTTGGGTGTGCAGGAGTATTGAGGACATTCTTAATTGGCACATTCATTTTTTAAAGTTTTTATCAATGCAACTCTATGTGGTAATAGCACTGGTAATCTTGCTCAAGTTTTATTTCTCTCTAGCGAGAACAAATAGGTTCTTGCAGATATATAAACTTTGGAGCACCCGTTGAGAGTAATAATACCAAGCACCTTGGAGGTTTGCATGGTAACTGTGGCAAAAGTCTGAATGATTAGGTACGACTTAAATTAAGCCTAAAAATCTTGCTCGTGGTTGCATTGATGCAAGACAGGTTTTAGGCTAAAATAATTTCTTACAAAATTTTTGTTTTCTCTCCTATAGTGGATTGGAGAATATGAAAAATATTGAGTATGCAAGAAATAAAGATATATCGCTAGTTAGCGGCTAAAACGTCGCATACTGCATTTGTTACAAAAAGCAATATTTTTTATTAGTGCTTTTAATGCGATATTAAATAAGTCTAGACCTAATTTGATTTAAGACTTATTGAAAGTAGTGGTGTTAGTGAGAATTCCTAGAGGTTTAGAAGTTGGACGATCACTCATTGACTCAGTGGTATTATTTCTCGGGTGGGGAAATAATATACTAAAATATGTCATTGAGGCTTAGGATGATGGATGTTAGCTTGAGAAATTGAATATTTTCTCGCTAATGAGATCCCTCTCCTTGGATTAGTAGAGTCAAAGAGAAAAGGCAATATGAGCATTTTCTATGTGAAAGTTCCTATACATGCACACTAAGGACTTTGATAATAAATATGTTGTTTCATCATATAAATGCGATCCAAAATTTTTTCTATGAAAATATATTTTTCAATTAAATTTTTTTAAAAAATCGCAATCGTATGAGTTATATGATGAGAACAAATTATCTCGCAGTTTATTGACTTGCTGAGAATGGTGTTATAAATGAATTATGGCGCAAATCAGTTGTTATATCACACTTGGGTTGATGTAATATGGGGTTGTAGCCTTAATTTTGATTTGTCGTCCTTAGATCGAGTTCATTCGCTTTTGAAAAAGGCCGAGTGACTATTTTGTGCAAACGTGAATTCTATTAAAAATCGAGAGGATATCAGCTTGATCATTTTTTGGTTGAGTCAAGAAAATTACTCGTATTTTCGGCGAGGATGGGGAATTGTGGATTTTTGTAACACTTATTTTTGGAAAGAACGTTTTTATAATGTTTCATTCCACATTTCCTTAACCTTAATATTTTTTTGAAATTATTTTTATATAAGATCGCCAAAAATAGTGGGAGTATACCTTTGAGTTAAGGTGTACCATTAGTGATAGTGACTCCCAAAAGTTATAGAATATGAAGATTCTCTTAAATAGCGTGGTAGCTTTATATCAATATTATCTCGTCGTTTAGAGACTAGAAGAGAATATTTGTAATATGGCTCCGCTAAAGGTATTGAATTCACATAGTAGGAATCCCAACATAGAATCTTAGATTCGCTTCACTTATATGATCCAACTTGGGGTTGTTGATCTAATTGATAAAGGAAAAGTGGAGTTGATAGAGGTATAGATCCATCTCTTGGCACTAATTGAGTTGCATTTTGATAGCCATTGATTGAATATTTATTCAAACTTTTCTTGAGGGTGTTAAATAGCTGATTCTCATAGGAGAATTAGATGGTTCACTTTTGTGATGTTTAGGGATGAAGTACTTTGAGCGCATGATTGTTGCTAGTACTATTTTGGTACATAAAGCGAATGAATGTTGCTGGTGCTGTTTACATGCGGCCTAAACAAACCATCAATTCAAAGATACCCAATGTACCTAGTCGTTTTTTTTAAACAACCTATTGAATAAAATGTGGTTCTTTGAACGTTGTTGACAATATTAGAAAAGTGTCTAAATATGGCTTACTTTGTTAAGTGAGTTTGTGATGCGGTTGTCGTTAAAAGTAATGACTAGACTATTATGATTGTCTTTGGGGGCAAAGGCCCTAATCGCTTTACCCTTAATGAAAAAAAAATTATGGTTATCTCACATGCTTTTGTTGAGTGCAAGATATTTATATGAAACCTTGAAGTCGCAAATTAAGTTTGCTGAATAACATTTGAGGTCACCTTGTAGATTCTTAAAAATCGCAGTTAGACTTGCTGACTAGAATCTACGGCTTATATTGTGAGTTTGACAGAAATTAGATTCGCGATGAGTCATCGCTGACTTCATGGTTGTGCAAAGGACTTTTACATGTAAAAGCTGAGTCTCTTGGTAGGAGCATGTTTTAGAAAGTTACTACACATTAGAATGCGCATAGAGAGAAATGGTCATTAAACACCACTTAAGAGTTGCGGTTTAATAATTTGTTGTTGACCATGTGATTTCTCTGTACCTCACGGTATTGCTCGTCATGCACATGATACTGATGTGTTCTATGATCATGTGGCGTGATTAGAAGCATTCTTTGGTAAGCACACATATTCACCATAAATTTAGGAGTTATGGTGAAAAAAGTATATTGACAGGCTTAGATCGGCTCACCCACACGAGCGATCACCTTTGGCGCTATAAAGAGATAGCGAGCAAAGATGAGACAATGTGTCACTCAGTACTTATCCAGGGAGGGATAAGTTATAAGACACAAAAGATATGTCACCTTAGTGGGAGCTAAGATGAGGTCTAACGACCGTGCATGGTTTCCCACAATCCATGTAGCCTGTGGTTTAGCCAGATGCGAGATCCTCTTTGGCGCTTTGGATAGCGAGCAAATGGAGAGACTCGGGTTAGGCGCTGACATAGCGACTAGACTAAGATCTGTACGGTGTATTGAGATTAGATATACGCTTTTTCTTCGGAAAGAGAAATCTACCGTAACATGTATTTTATACTACATGTGCTTTTGCGACCAACAGTAGAGGTGAGTGAATAGTTCCCTGCTTCCTCACCGTGTGAGTCCTGTAGGTCATTATTGATGACCTTAATTTATTTATGCCCTTAGGAGACCTTTGACTGTGTTACGAGGTTGATGTTTTAGTGTCTGCTACTTTGACATGTTATCTATGGCCATGTATGATGCGGTCTAAAGAGGCATTGCTGGGAAAGCGACTAGACTGAAACTAAATGACATGAGCGCGAAGGGAAGACTATTTGGTAACACATCGATAATGGTGTGTACTCATTGCTGGCAAGTTATGTTGCTTCTTAGGAGTTGCGATATAGCGGTGAGTACATCATGTTTTATGGAGATTGAGCGTTGCTTTGAGTCATTTGAACTCGAGAGGGATTAGGGATGCTTAGTCTAATGTGACCAAATGAGTCGGGGCATAACGAGACACTTTTAGGGATGTTGCTATGCTGGTCTTCTCTTGGAGAGATTTGGTATAGTGCTCCCATTTTTCTTTTACAGCTGTGCTTGATGGTCGCACAGCCTATGCTGGCCTATTTCCGATGTGCGCTCTGATACGAATGTTAGAAATATTAGATCAGAATGCACAGCGAAAATGATATTACCTCATAGGAAATATCTCGAATCTAGTACAGTTGTTCCACAGATTATCCAGTGTCGTTGTTCGTTCATGATCTTTGCATCGATGGTGGAGTGTGCTACGTCGTAATACCAGAGCAACACTCACACGTTTCACAGCCTAGATGCCGTGACTAGGGAGAACCATTTGAGAGAGAAAGCTTGTTTATCCAAGTCACATTTCCAAAGAGGGAGAGAGACTATGTAAATAGCTTCTCTAGTGTAACCCCCTTTATGGCCATTAAGAGCCTGCCATCAAGCCTCATGAAGTGGCTTAAGAGCCACTTCATAACCCCCAAGAGGAGGTGAAGGGGTGCCCACTATGGGTGCCCCTTTCTTACAATAACAAATCAAAGAACTCAAATTTAAGTTTAAAGAAGTCTCAATATGTCTACATGATGAAAATTTGAAGATCAAGGACAATAATTGATCAAGAAAGAAAAAAGTTCACCTATGAAGATCTAAGAATATTTTTTGTATGTCTCTTACAAATTTGAAAAAGTCTTAAGGCAAAAATATATTTCAAAACTCATGAAAAATTGATTTGCAGCATCTTTCACATTGAAAACATAAAAAATAAAAGATACCCATTTCCACACTTAAGCAAATGAAAGTTATTGACATGTGCTAAAAGGAGATAAAACTTTTTCAAATGTGCATGATAGATTTTGAAGATTCGTTTTTAAATTTGCTAAAACAAGCTTTCTCATATGTATAAATAACTCATTTTGAGATTTTCTAAGACACGACAATTACAAGCTTTGCAAGAGTCATTAGTGGGTACACCCCTACCTAGAGCCACTGAAATTGCCAGATTATTTTTTTTCTCTTTTTGTTAATTGAATCTGGATTAAAAATCCTAGAACATGACTTTCTTACATTATCCAGAAGAAAACAAATTCAATTAACCAACGTAATCATGTAATTTAATTAAAAATAAATACAATTTTATAAAAATTGACTCAAAAAGTAAAAGAATGTCAATTTTTATAAAATTGATTTTATTTTTAATTAACTTGCATGATTATGTTGGTTGATTGAATCTATTTTCTTCTAGATTATGCAAGAAGGTCATTTTATGAGATTTTCAATTCAGATTCAAAAAAAAAAAAAAAAAAGCCTGGGTAGTAAAGTAGTGTAAAGGAAATGTAAGGCTATCACTACCCATATCAAAATAGATTAAATGCATGAGGATAAAATGCACCCAAGAAATTTTTTCTCTAGACTCCTCAATATCTTCCTTTCTAAAACTCCTCACTCATTCCTTATTATCTCTACGCGATGACTTTCTCTAAAGATTTGTGGGAATGTCCTGGTTTCCTTCATCACGACAACGAGTAACATTTGTCAGTGTGAATTCGTCTTAGGTACAATTAAGGCTCCATATAATCTTCCTTCACCTTAAGCTTCTCTAGCCTCCACCAACCAAGAGACAAGTCTTGCAACCCGAGATCATTACATTTTTGTCTGAGGTTGTTGATAGCCCAACGTCAATCTAGGGGATACCACCACATTCTTAAACACTCCAGAGTAGTTGGAAAAGTTCCATTCATATAATGCCTCATCCTAGCTTGGGCTCGTGATCCAACTTTCACGCCACTTTTAGAAATCAATTCAGTTTTCATAAAAACATACGTATGATAAAAGATGCATAGGCAATAAATAAATTAGGGTTGATAATATGTGACACAATCTGTTAACCCAATAGAACACACCACAAAATTAGCAGGTTTGGGTTTTATGTTAACAGGTTGACCCGTTAAGACACGATTCATTAGCGAGTCACTAATGGGTAAACCCACCTAACCCATTAGTGACCTGTTAAAGTTTTTACTCAAAATTACACTTACATATTCTTTTTAACCTAAAAAAATACTCTAATTCTATTATGTATTTCCTAACTCTCTCTCAAATCCTCACTCTCTCTTAGTTCTCAGTCGAGTTTGTTCTCACTAGTCACGACCGCCTCCCACACTACCACTGGATTGTAACTTTTGGTGTTTTTATTATTTGTATTGTACTTTTGGGCTTATGTTGTTAGTTTTATATTTTTGAGAGATATTGTGATTTTAACTTTTATATAAAATTATGTTAATCAGGTCAAATAGATTATTTGGGTCAATTTAACCCATTTACATAAACGGGTCGACACAGGTCGAAACGGGTCGTTTCGTGTTGATATATTTCTAATTAATTCGTCATGGGTCAAAAAGGTTGTGTCATGTCAACTTATTATTTTAATGGGTTGTGTTAGGGTTTGAAAATCTGACCGTTAAGCTTAACAGTTGTGTTCGAGTTGACCCATATCATATAATATATACAACTTGACACAACACGAACATGACCCATTAACATGATTTGCCACCCTTAGAATAAATGCAGTAGTTACAAGAATTAATACCATGGAACTTAAACAACTCGTGTAACATGCATTCATAAGCATGGTGGTAGAGTAATTTACCTTAATTTGCAATTTCTACTAGAACACTATCATATTTCTTGTTTGCAAGAGAGTACGATTTCGTTAGCCTATAGCTTGGTTGACAAATTTCTCAAAAGAGGTACAAGTAGGACTTGCATGGATAGTAAGATGAGATGAGATGGTTTTGGATGAGTTGAATAAAATATTGTTTAGAGATTTGAAAAAGTTGAATTGTTTATTATATTTTGTGTGAGAATTTAGAAAAATTGCAATAATGAGATAAGATGAGACGATATCGTTTCTCTATCCAAACAAGCTCGTAATTTAGGAATCTGAGTAAGATGGTTGACTTAGCAAATAAGCCCTTGATGAAGGACAAAACTACCCTCAAACCCTTCGGTTTTGACTTAGTACCACTTTGCCACAAACCCCCTTTTCTACTTCCATCCCTTTTCACTAAACAATTGTCTTTATTGATTTTTTAATCATGTACAAAAGAATTTTTTAATGCATACAAAATTTGTATTGTCACAACCCCGTCCCGAGAAGGACGGGATCGCGACGTATGTGCCTGTCCTTTTCTTTCATTCTTTTTCATCATTTTCTTTTTCAAATAACATGCAATCGGCATGGACATGACACACGTGCATTCTAATTTTTTTTTCTAATTTAATAAAAGGGAACACCTAATGGATATTCTATTTGAACATTCATCCATAAGGGACTCTCAGAGTCCATCCCAAAATAAAATATCTATACATAACATAACCTATCATTCGCAACATAACTGTCCTCATTAGGGAAGGTCCTAAGCATCTGCCTCTCTCTCTGCAGTAATGCCTTGCTCCCTAGCCTTTTCATCATTACCTGGATGTTTAAAACATTTAATACAAAAATGAGTCGAATACTCAGTAAGTAGTACACCATGCAGTGAACTTACTAGGCATCTATTCTTTTCTTTTGAAACATGCATACATAAATATTTTTGCTAATTCTTGACAATGCTTTCATGCATAACAGTTTAAGAAATGAGCCATACTTTCATGCATAAACATTTCATTGCTTTCATGCATAAACATTTCTTAGCTTTCATGCATAAACATTTCTTGGAAATAACTTTACTTTACGTTTCACTTTTTTTGGCCGGTACACACTATTACGCCCCGTGTGTTGGGGTTAGCGGTCTTCCTTTAGGCCTGGATTCCGTCCGTGGCCACAGGTTGAGAATCCCTTTCAGTCAGGGGGCAGCACTGGGTGCACTACCAATACTACTTACCCGGCATTGTAATCTGCCCATTCCTTTGGTACCATTTTCATTCATATGGCCATTACATAGGTTCATACATTAAAGCATTCATTCATTCAGTCCTTTCTTTCATTCCTTCATGTTAGTCTTTTCAGTCATTTCATTTAAATAGTTCATTCATGAAAAACGTCATTTAAAAGCATGAACTTAACATCATCTTTTCATTTAACACTGCATTCATGAAGAAACATCATTTTTAAAGCATGAGCTTAAACATCATTTTTCATGGCATCCATAAAGCATCAGTTCATAGGGACAATTTAACATCAGTTCATAGGGACATCTTAAAACGTTTTCCCCGCATCATTTAAAACATCAGTTCATACGGATATTTTAAAACACTTTCTTCATGTCATTGAAAGCATAAGTTCATAGGGGCATTTTAAAACTCGTTTAAAGCATCACTTGAAACATAAGACATGAGACATTCATTACCTTTCCTTTGCAATCAAAACATTTTCATCATCTTTCTTACTTCGATGCACATGCATTTTATGAATAAGATACATTTTCATGCTATACTACATATAAGAATAATCAATAAGTTTATTGAGAGCATGTATGAAAATCCCAAGACTTAGAACCTACGTGCATGCATTACCTTATACACATACACACAATTATAATCGATAGGGTGCTTCACAGGGGCTCTCAAGAAAGGGCTTGTATATACTATATACATTTACTCTTTCCTTATAAGAACATTTGCAATAAGAGAGAGATACATTCTTTCATAAAGAGAACCTGGTGTAAGAAGCATGGTCATAGCTACTTACCTCTATGCTCCTCGATACTTCCATCATCAATATAGGTCCTATTCCAATAAATACCATAAGTGTGTTAATACTCATACAATATTCTTTAGCCCTCCCTTTAAAAAGACAAAGCCACGATATTACAATCTAGCGTCCCTCCTATGCTTAACATTAATCCAAATGACTACTCCTCATCTCAACTTACAAAAGAAATAACTTAAATATTAAGACATGCTAGCTGTCCATAGAAAGACTATTTAGAAGGCTTACATGAAAAGTAGTTCAGAATTTATAGGCTTCAAGTAAGGTTTCTTTGGTTCAAACTCACTTTGGGGTATAGACATTTGGAGATAAAAATCTGGAATTCTCGACAATGGCCTTCAAAATAGATTTAGGCATCTCAAGTAGGCTAAACAAGCTTAGGGAACATGCCCTTTAATCGACTTGTAGTCTCCCACTATAAGAAGGTTAGCTTAATAATATTTTGGATTCTTGGGTTAGGTAGAATTTAACCAAACGAGGGACAACATAAATGAACTATTTTTATATCAAGATATGGGATGACATGGGCTTAGGGGTACTTGGACAGCTTTGCATATCATAATATACCAAGCACAATTAATCTCTTATATCTAAACTAACTAAGCTATAACTTATTTACATAAGCAATACATTAATTAGTTTAGATAAAACCTCCCATTAAAATTAAAGTAGCATAAAGTATGGCAAAGTCACCCATTAAGAAACTTTAAAACTTTTAAATACTTAAACTTATGATTTACTCACTTAATACCTTTTAGAAGTGAGATATAAAATTATAGGACCAAGTAAAACCTTTAAACCAAACATCTAGCGTCCTAAAAATAGATTACCAACTAATCTCAATACAAGGTACATAATACCAACACATATAATTTAAAATCACTTTAATCATCACCTATGATTAAACCAAGTTTAATAACAACATAGTATTTTTGAATATAGGAAAATACATAGCAAAACAACTATAATACCATTCGGTTTGGGCCAAAAATAGGATATACATATTTATTTGCAATATAGGAAATTAACTACATCAAAACACAAGTTAAAACAACATAGTAAGCTTCCAAAATCACACTAAAATCAAATGAATCAAATTAGGATTTTTGCCTTTCTTAGCTCCTTTAAAAACACAAGCGGAAGACCAAATAGAGATATAGTCGCGTGGATGAAAAGCAACACGATATCACTGTTTTAAACCCCAAAACTGAAACATAAAAATCGTCAAAAGAAAACCCACTTGATTAAACCATGGCTAAATTTGAAATACACAAAGGAGAAGGATTAAGGGTACTCTTACCTTGCTATGGAGTCAAAAGCTTGAAGATGATGAGTGGAGTTGGTTTCTTGAAGAACAAAAGGGAGGAAAAGAAGAGAGGATTGGATTTAGCTAGCTTGGAAAGGGAGTGAAAATTTTTATTTCTTTTCCTTGGGTGAGGGTCGACGGGTAGAGTAGAATGCCTTAGGATAATTTTTAGTTTTTCTTCTCTTTTTGCTGCCTTGACCGATGGGTGTATGAGAAAGAAAAGGAATTGGATTACTTTCTTGGATGCTTACGGGTTTCAAGGGGGAAAGGAGTCAAAGGGGGTCAAAGGCTTAATGGCTTTCCTTGGAAGCCTAATACGGGTGAAAGGGTGGGGGAAAAATTTTGCATTGGTCAAAGCTTATCACCTAAGCTTAGAAGATGGATGGTGGAGATCAATCCACCTCAAGAATGCTTTTCACCTACCAATCCAATGGTAGGGATTAATTGGGTCATTTTCTAAATAAATAAAATTAAAAGACTTAAGAGAAATATTTCAAAGTCTTAAAAATAATACCCTTGATTTATTTTTAATAAATCATTTTTTTAAAAAAATAAAGCATAGTCATCTTAAAATAAAATAATTAAAAGTAATAAAAATCTTTATCTCAAAATATTTAACTTGAAGAATTAATAAAATGATGTAAGGACCTATGTAGTAGGACTCGGGTATTACATGTATGTTGTACAAAACAATGTAGTTACAAGTATTTGGCTAAGCCATGATACATAAGAAATCAAATAAAAATATTACATCCCAAATACATGAGGATATTTGGCTCTTATCTAATTTTATTTTTCCTAATTGCCTTCTTGGATATCTTAGACCTGCCATAGTACTTTGACCTGTTGTATTTTTCGATTTCTCAACTTTTGCTCTTTTGAATCAATAATTTGCACTAACCATTCCTTATACGTTAAGTTGAGTTACAATTATATATGTTTTGGATCAACTATAGTAGGTGGCTGGTTTCCAAAACTTTTCCTCAAGGAGGAAATGCGGAACCCGTCATGTATCCCTTGGAATTCTATAGGAAAGATTCAACCAATAGGTGACTGAACCTATCCTTTCCACTATCTCATAGGGTCCCACATACTTTGGACTAAATTTAACACTTTTATCTAATTGAGTCACTCACTTCATTAATACTTTTATATGCACCCAGTCACAACCTCAAACTTTAGACTATTTCTTCCTCTTTCATATCGTGCAGAACTACTGAGCCAAGGATCTTACCTTTCCCGACCTTATCCCAATACAAAGAAGATCTGCATCTTCTTCTATACAATGCTTCATATGGTGCCATCTTGATGATTGCTTGGAAGCAATTGTTATAAGTAAATTCTATTAAAGGAAAATGTCTTTCCCAATCACTTTTATTCTCAAGAACACACGCCTTTAGTATCTTCTAGAGTTTGTATTGTCTGTTCTGTTTGATGATGATAGGCACTATTGAATACAACATTCAATCCACACTGATCCTAAAATACAACATTTCATCATCACTATTCATCTGGAACTACTCTTCGATCTTTGAAATACAACATTCCATCCTCACTAATCCTAAAATACTTCGGACCCTCATACTTCTCATTCGTCGGATATCCTACAATGTACTATCTTTCATCTGATGTTTCCTTAACTCTTTACTATCTAAAGGTTTCATCCCGTTGGAGAGTTCCAATTAAGAAATTCCTCATACTGCTCAATAGAGACTGCATTTCTGATGAAGTTTTCCTGGATGATATTTTATTTCACATTGGTAATCACTAACTGTCCCTAACCATCTTCTCTCTCTGATGTTCAAGTTCTTCTAACTAAATAAGTACTTGATCTTTAGAAAATTTGTGAAAACTTGGAAATGTTTCATAATTCGACCAATCTCTTAAGTTTTAATATGTTAGCATAATCAGTTTCTTACCCACTATGGTGACAGAAATATATTTTATTTATTTGAGGTACTTAGGAGTATTAGAATGAGAAATTGTTTGTGCCATTAGTCTTAGATGAATATTTAAGATTTTACAACCCAATACTATGATTTTCATTTTTCGGATGATAACTGCTCAGAAATTCTTTTTCATTTCTTCGAGGCATTTAGGAATCAAATTTTGTAAACGAATTGTACCACTAGGTTCGTATGATTTTTTAAGATTTTATGGTACAATATTTATTTTCAATTTTTTCAGAGTGAGTAGTAACATCTGTGATATCGCCATATGACACCCAGTCCAGTCGATTTTCAAATCACAATGTGAATTGTCCAAATCAGTCTAGAGAAGTGTTATTTGGACATTTGACAATATCTTAACCACATTTAGTAAATAGTGTAGGACAATTGATACTAAGAGGAACCATGATATGGAAATGTGAAAGAAAGGAAGGAAAATCAAACATATGCCACCTAAGTCAAGCACTATTCAATTCAACCAAACACTTTGTGCTAAACCAAAAAGAGTTTCAACCTTAGTGAAACCCAAAAATCTTATCCTAAAATCTTGGTGGAAGTCGAAACTGTAAATGGTTTCCCAAACCCTATTTTTGCCCAATTTTAACTTAGTGATTAATCACTTGATTAAATCACTTCCAAATGCTATTAGCCACTCAAATTCAGCTCATTACACTCTTTTTTTTTTCTTTTTATATCTTGGTAAATTTATTGGGCCAAGAAAATTTAGATTTGGGTTTGTTAGAAACCCAAACCCCAAACCAAACCCTCTTTAAACCCTAAATGAGACGCAATCGGTTTAGGCTCATTAAGACCCACCGAAAGCACCACCCAAGTGTGGATTCTTGAGAAAGTTTCCCCCACTACCCTTGTCAGCTGAAATAGTAGTTGATGGGAGGTAAAATAGCCACCCCAAAACCCTCATCACACAACAACTTCCAAGGCTAAAGACAATGGGTTGTTGCCCACAGTTTTGCCCCTAGTTTTGGATGATGAAACCCCCATCAAATGATTATCCTCACATTCTCCAGTAGCCCTCTAGTAAGATGTCCATGCCAGCTCCTTCATATTTTAGTTGCTTTTATTTCTTTCTTTGAGAGAACTTGAAGCCTTTGTATGTAGATTCTCACAAAACTTTCTTCATATGAATTGCTCCTCTCTGAGTCTAGTTTCAATTAGCGTATTTTTTTTTATTTTTTGTGGACTATTGATTGGTGAATAGTGAGTTTGAAAAAATAGAGGTCATATTGGGCGACAATTTGGATGATGTTGGGAGATCTTGATGTTTTGATGAACTTTTTGTTAAAGATAGGACTTGATATTGATATGATGAAATGATAATAGGTTTTTATATAGGATTTGATCCAAAGCATGTTAGCATTTTTATTTTGGAATCATGCATATTTTCTTTGGAGTTGAAATTGGAGCATACAAAACAGTTTCTCTTTTGAGGTTTCGATGATTTTTAGTTCTTAAAACCTAGTCCAATGGTTCTGAGATTCTTATACAATGATTCTAAGACTTTTAGTTAGATGTTAAGAGCTTTTTTAAGAGATTTGGTTTGATTAATTATTGGTAGCATGCTTTCCGTGAAAATGTTTGAGTATGGATAAATGTAGAGGCTCTGGGTTGCTTAAGGTTTTTATGAAACTTTTGCAATATGATTTTTGGATTTAATGCTAGGATCATGTTTAGGACTTGATTATGAAGTATTTAGCTTTATTCTTTAAGGTTTACTTGTTGGATATTTCGGTTTTAATGTGTTTGTTGTAAGTCAAGAACACATGATACTCTGTTTGGACCTTATGAGCGTGCCGAGTAGTTTAAGTGTTGATTTTTGTGATTTTTGTTGATATTAAAGCATGGTTGTTACTTATGTTAGATTTATAAGCATGCTAAGAGAGAGTTTATGGACTTTTGGAGTTCTTGGATTTTATTGAAAAGTATTAAATCAAGTGAATTAAGGAGTATTCTACTAGTCTAAAATTTAGTGTTTTGCCACTTTTTTTGACATGAAGAGATTGCAATTTTTGTAGAATGCATTTTGTGGCCTTAGTATAATTTTTTAAACAAGGGATGTGATTTTTTCATGTTGCATGCATTGGGTTGAGCATGATAGTTGATGTTAGGATGAATTGTAACAAAAATAAGAGTTTGGTCTTTGTGTAGTTTCGGTTAAGGCATGTTTTATGTAGTTGTGATTTGTTTCATTTTTTTTTTTTTACATATTTGGAATTAGGACAAAATTAGTTAGTATGCAAAACTTTTAATTTAGGGGTAAAAGTGTCATTTCTCACAAGTAGAGGGGTAAAATGGTAATTTTATAAATTTTTATGTTTCTAAGTGTTTAATGGGATATTCTAGCCCTTAGAATATCTCATTTTCAATTCACGTATTTTCACTCAATTTTATATGTCATGCGTAATCACTGTAAGTTAACCTAACTTATTTTCAATATATTTGTGTATGTATAGTGGTAAGAAACCATCACTCATGTTTGTTTTACTTATTATAAATATTATGTTATGCCATGCCATGATTTACATCCAAGTACATATTTATCTGTTACACATTATGTTATGTCAAGCCATGTTAATCTGTTACACGTTATGTTATGTTATGTTTGTCTCTTACAAGTTATGGTATGCCATGTTTATTTGTTACATGTCATGCCATGTCATGTCATTAGTCATGCATATATTTCACGTCATGTTACGTCATATCATTTTTACTGTACATGTTTATCTGTTACACGTCATAATTACATATCAGGAGTCACACGTGAAATATTTTCCAAGTTAATCATGCAAAGGCTACTCGTAACGGAATTATTTTGATTGTAAGAGTACCTCCACTAAAATAATCAAGACCTAATCATTCTGATTGTTTGAGTATTTTCATTTTTTAAACTAGTACAAGGTACTCCTGGCGGAATCATTTTGATTGTTAGGGTACTTCTATTTAAATATTCATGGTTTAATCATTCTGGTTGTCTGAGTATCTCCGACATAATATTTTGGACAGAAACAATTTGTTTGTTCAAATTCCCAACGAAAACAACTGATTAAAACATTCTGATTGTTAAGGCTTTTCATTTTAACATGTATATGTCAAGTCAGTTTCAGTTATGTTATGCTCGATTCAATCAAGTCATATCACATCCATATTTAGTCACATATTTCCAGTCAATCACATTTTATGTTTAAAAAATCAGTTTATTATTGAACAGGATTCCAAGTTCATGCACAGTTTCATATTCAGTTTAAGTCAGTTCATGTTCAGTTTAAGTCAGTTCATGTGAGTTCAATTCACATTCAATTTTAGTTCATGTTAGTTATAGTACATGCCAGTTAAGTCCACGTTAGTTTTCTAGTTATGTCAGAATCTATCATGCTATTTGGTAAGTCATGTCACTCTCATTCATGTTCATTTTAACATTCATGTTTTTTAATGTCATGCATGCATTTGTATACTGCTTGTCTGAGGTGATTGTTAACTTGCAGAGATTTGTAATTAAATTTCACTTGGTAGTCCTAACTACTATTGCCCTCATAATGGTAGATCATGCATTAGGATGGGGAGAGTCAACAAAGGATCACCTAGAGGAGGTCGATTTGGCCACGACTTGATGACAAGGAGCTTAACAGTTTAGTGCTAAAAGTTTTAGATAGGATCATGGCTATCTTAGCCGAGTGGCTCAAGCCATTCATCAAGCTAGCTTAGTAGTTATGTTCTTCTTATTTCTATACTTAAGGAGTGATATCTCTAGTACTCATGTTGTTAGATACCTTTTGGACAAACACTGTAACATTTGGACGCATGTTATCATATGGTTATGAAGTATGTTTATTTTATTTTGGAATATGTTATATCTAGTACATAGTATTGCTCAAAGAAAAAAATTATCCGCTATGAATATTATATATTGTCAGATGCATGTTAGGAGCATTGCATCTTTATTTTTCATGAATAGGGACAGATAATCTTGTGTTGCATGTCTCGACACTTCAAGCCCTGCTAAATCCCAAGCAGAGCCTAGGGGTGTCACATCACAAGTCTATCAAACAGGTAATGCCTCCAAATTTTTTAGGCAACTCAAAATCATGAGTGGGGTAATTCTACTCATGACTCTTCAGTTGACGAGAGGCGTAAGCAACTACTCGTCCTTCTTGCATTAGTACACATCTAAGGCACAATTTGGATGCGTCATTATAAACCACATAGGATTTATGGGGCTTAGGCAACGCTAATACTGGTGCAGTTATCAATCTTTTCTTCATATCTTGAAAACTCACTTTACATTCTTCTCCCTCGACAAATCAAGCGTTCTCTTTAGTCAAAGTATTGAATGGTTTAGAGAGTTTAGAAATTACAAATTGTTTGTGATATCCAGTTAGTCTAAGGAAACTTCTGATCTCATGCACATTTGTTAGTCTTGACCAATTCATCACTACTTCTATCTTGCTGAGGTCTACTACTACACCATCACTTGAGATTTCATATTAAAAAAATCTCACTTCTTGTAGCCAAAACTCACATTTACTGATTTTAGTATATAACTTGTGTTCCCTTAATCTATCCAGCACTACACTAAGGTGCCTTTTGTGTTCTTTGTCAGTCCTAGAGTAGATCAAGATATGTCATCAATGAACACCACAACAAAGCTATCCATGTATAGTCTGAATAATTTGTTCATCATGTCCATGGAAGCCGCAGGAGCATTGGTTAACCCAAACGACATCTGCAGGAACTCGTAATGTCCATACCAAGTTTGGAAAGTAATTTTCAAAATGCCCTATTTCTGGTTTTCAATTGGTGGTATTCTGATCTTAGGTTTATCTTCGAAAACACTGACGCTCCTTGCAGTTGATCTAAAAGGTCATCGATACGAGGCAACATATATTTATTCTTTATTGTTACCTTGTTCAACTCTTTACATTCTCATAGACCAGCCTTTCTTCTTTACAAATAAAATTGGAACCCCCATGGTAACGAACTAGGGCGAATGAATCATTTCACTAACAGTTTCTCAATATACACTTTTAATTCCTTCAATTCTGCTAGAGCCATTCGTCGGATTAAGGTTGTGGTTGGCTCATATTTATTACAAATTTGATCTCTCTATTTGAGGGTAACTTTATCAAATCATCCTAAAATACTTCAGAAAAATCTTCAACCACTGTTATTTCCTAAATTTTCTTGTTCTCTTTAGACTTCTCTACGACTAATGCCAAACAAGTCAATGCACCGATGCAATGCATCTTCTAGCTTGCCATGCCAAGATTAGTGGAGGGCTAATTGTTTCTCGAAAATATTTGATTCCATCTTTAGCTAGAAATTCAAGCACGACTTCCCTTCTATGACCATCTATCTTAGCATAGTGTCTTAATATTCAATCCATTCTCAGTATTATATCAAACCCCATTAAATAGAAAATGCTCAAATAAACTCTCAGTATCTTCCCTTCAACTTCTGCTGGATAGTATTTGACCACTTGGATACACTCAACTGTACTCCCATAAGGAATTGTCGCCACAATCTTTTGAGGTAACAATTTAGTTTGCAGACTACACATTCATGCAAACACAACAGACACAAAGGACTGTGACGCACCCGAACTGAATAATGCACAAGATGTGTATTTCAACAGCTTGACATTTCCTAACATCAATAGTAATGCAGACTACCATTAACTAGCAATTAACCAATTCAAATACACATAATGATTAGGAAAATACCAATAATGACTCCAGCATCTTTAGTCTTTGGACGATTGGCGTCAACTTCTCCAGGGGTAACGGCATACATATGGGCTTGCATAGGTGGTCTTTGTCTCAGTTCGGTGCTAGGGTTGGGTGTAGCCACATTTCCCTAACCTTTCTTGGGACAATCTTAAATCATATGGCCTGACTGGCCACACTTGAAGCAGGTCCTCACAACATATTTGCATTCGCCTCTATGATTTCTATCATACTTGCAGCACATAAGGGGTGAAACTATTGCTTGCCTCCCAATAACTATACCCTTTCCAGTCCCCATTTTCTTTCTGCACTTCCCTAAGCATCATACGAAAGAGCCTTATTTCTTTGCAAATTAATCTAAGCAATAATGATTTTCTGCTCCGCCTTGGCTATAGATGCCACATCGACCAATTCTTGGAAATTTTTTATTCACAAACAAGCGATGTGATTTGTGTATCCTTGATTGCAATCTCCCTTGGAACTTTTGGGCTTGCATTTGCTCAATGGTGATTAGGTGAGGAGCATAACTTTTGGCTCCATAGAACAGGCAGCATTTTGTTTCATAGTCTGGTTCCTTTGTACTAGCATTGCAAATTCTTGGGCTTTATGCTACTTGACCGATTATGGGAAGAAATGATTGTCAAATTCTTCCTTATCAAAAGTTTCCTTCTGGTATCCCACTAGATACCAACCTCATCTTGTAATAGATGCTCAGGATATTGAAACTTTCTCTCTTCGATACATTCATTGATTTTGAACACTGTCCAAATCGATCAAAGAATTATTTGCCCTCATGGGCCCCTTAGTACCCATAAAATTTGAGTATCGATATACTAAAAATTTCTCATAGGAGTAGCCTATAGTCTCTACTCTTGGTTGATTGTGTCTATATGCTTGGCTTGTCGTTGTTGCTGCATTTTCCTAAGAAATAGTTCCTGTTGCTGTCTCATCATTTTCATTTGATGGATGGCTTAAGTAATTGTGTGTCCCCAATCCATAGGAGGATTACACTCCTTTCTATCCTCATCCATTGGTGGTGGATTTTTTTTTCCTTCTGTCACGTGCCATTGTCCTTCTTGAGACACATAGGCTTAGTGTATCATATTGATATCTAACACATTTTTTACACAGTTCAAGCCTATACATTCTAATATATCAAACATATGTTCTAGTAAAGGTTCCTAGTGACTTGTAGGTTTACCCAAAGACGCCCTCAACCCCTAGCTTGCGATTTGACTGCTATTAAAATGTCAAAACATGCAACATTGGGTTATATACCCCCTTCATGATAGTTAACATGCAATGCACTTGACATATTTCTAGAAATTTGAATAAGTCGCAGGGAAAGTATATCCATTTAACAAATTGTACCAGAATACTAATATCCCAAATTCAAACATAACTTCAAAATATAGCATGTTTGTTCAATATCCATCAAAGAACACACATAATAGAGAATTTAAAACATTGTACTGGAGTATCAATGTCCTTAGTTATATCATAACTTCAAATATTGTTTCCAAATTCATCAACATAAATGAAACATTAACCAAAAACAACATCAATAACTCCATCATTCCAACTTCATCAAATCCATCATCAGTCAACCTCATCCAACCGATTTGCTTTTCTTCATCCTAACTGGCTACCTTCTGACCTGTCACAACTTCTATCATTTCGGAATGGAATTAGTAGTGAGACTACCACGGTGAGATTTATTGAAATCTCAGTAAGTTACAACGAATATATATATATATATTGTGTAAACATGACTAATAATAAACATGAGAATGTATGCATCAATATGAACTTGCTTTACAAAATTGTATTTTTTCTCCCATCTAAATTCCTCATCATCTTTCATAAAACACCATAATATACTTTCTTTCATAAAACATCATGCATCATCTTTTAGTCTTGCTTATGGTACCTAATGACTCCTCATAAAAACCGTGTGCACCTACTGGTTATGTTCACCACACGATAGGTAATTCCCACCTGCGACTTTATCTCAAGAATACTCAAGTTTTGCGAAACATTTTTCACCATAAGTACTCTAGCACCCCCACTAGCAAGAAGACTCTTACCATCACTCCGAGACTGTTACTATCCCATTCGAGGTCGTTGATCATTTTTTGTTAACCCATGGGATTTCACTCTATATTTACTCATTCTAGAGTGGACATGGAAGTTCCACTAGGACAATACCCAATTCTAGCTTGGGTTGTGATAAAAATATTTTCAATACTTGACTTATACTTCATGACATGTGTTCATGCTTCATGAGAGATAAAAATATAAGCATGATATGAACATTTAACTCATAATATAGAAAATAAAACATGTATGCTTTTCAATAAAGGGCATTTATCATCAAGTCATATGAACACTATCTTTGACTAAGGTATCGTTTGGATTCGAAGATGAGTTGAGATGAGTTGAGATGGGCTGTGAATAGTAGTGAGATGAGTTGTGAATAGTAGTGACATTTGTGAGTTAAAGTTGATGAATAATAATGAATAGTAGTGAGATGAGTTAAGATGAGTTGAAATGAGTTGAGATGACTTGCAAATACAAATCGGGCCTAAGTTAGAAGCTAACTTACACCTTTCTTGCTTACAAAATATTCTTCGTGTGCTGAAATAAAAGTATACTAACAGAAACTCTACTTGCACCCGTGGTTGGGGAACCCCCGTGTACCCGTCCCTCCACGTGGGCAATAATGAAATGGTGTGTTGCTAAGACCCCCGAAACATGAAAGATCAAACTTGACTTCCCCAGTAGAAGAAACACCCTCATCGCAGGGAACAGAGCAAGCTATAGCAATAGACGACTAGAATAAATAAATGCATAATTAACTTACCATAACAGGTATCATTTTCGCACATTTAGCAAGTGTATGGATATAAAAGCTGACATTTTTGAGTTGTAACAAGCCTTTGGCTATTGAGTATTCAGAAAAGAAAAAGGAAACATAGAAAATAAGCCAATTATTTTTGCCTATTGAGTGATTAATAATGCAAAGAAATGTGAATAACCATTGGAAAATT
Source organism: Juglans microcarpa x Juglans regia (assembly GCF_004785595.1). Lineage (NCBI taxonomy): Eukaryota > Viridiplantae > Streptophyta > Magnoliopsida > Fagales > Juglandaceae > Juglans > Juglans microcarpa x Juglans regia. The sequence goes on along the minus strand of NC_054599.1, from coordinate 9,420,502 downwards.
TGATTGATTCAAGACACATTGGAAGAAAAGCCAACTGAGAATAACCAGGAAGACCGAAGCCCACTTGTGTCTTCAGAAGAGTTAACAAATCCAGATGCGACCTTAGGAATAAGTGAGACACCGGTGCAGTTTTAGCTACCCACAACGACGACCACTGGACCAGATTCGGTCCTCAAGCGATGGCACAACCCAGCTCCGGTTGGGTTTGGATTCATGTTTTCTGAGCTCTAGCGCCACCTAGCAAAAGCAATGTTTCAGGTGTTTCACTTTGAGTTTCATTGCTTTCCCTCTCATTGTGTTGTTTTCTTCTTTTTAATATATCGGCTAATGTGCGATTCCCCTAAAGGTACCCAACTCCATGTACATGTAGTAGTATTGGTATACTAATGTTAGAAAACCTTTTAATAATCATAAAAGATCATAAGGACTTATAGTTTTTTGCAAAATTTTCACTTTAACCCCTTAACTCTTGAAAATTGCACATTGGCCTCTAAACTTTCAGTAATTGAAATAGCATATAATTGCTATGCTAAATCTAATCTGACCTCAAAACATCATTTTTCATATGACAAACCAAAGAAAACTCTAAATCCGAAACATTTGAGCTTAATCATTCACTAAATAACTTAATCTAACACTCGTAAACATTCAATCAAAAAAGTATCACTTGATTATTATGAGGGCTTGCTAGCGGAAAGGGGATAGACCACCATTGGAGTTAAGTGGAAAGAAAGATGAAAGCCAGTCGATTGGTTTGGTGAAAAATAGTTGCGGGTGTTGTAGACTAGAGCTAGTCCAACACGTGGGCAAGCATGCACCTTGTAAAAGGCTTGGCAGACACATCCTAGCGCGAAATGGAGATGAACGTCTAATCATATGGTATGTGGGCTAGATAAGTGGCCCATTGTAAAGGCGAGAACGAGGATTTGAAAAGGCCATTGACTTTAATGAGATAAAAGTTACCCCTCCAAGGAAACCAATGGTTACTTGCCCAAGGCGAGCAATGGTCTAGGAAAGATTGGAGTATGTATGGGGTGATGCCCCTAGCCCTCGCTTGGGATTGAACAGTTACTGAAGTGTCGGGACATGTAACACAAGGCTACATACCCCTCGTACATGACAGTTAAGATGCAATGCACCTATTGATATTTAACAGCATGCAGTATATCGCAGTGAAATTCTACTTAGGTCAAATAAACAAGACAAATATCATGGTATTGAGGCACATATATCCCAAAGCAGAAATGTTCATAATAGTCATAAAAGACTTAATTGTTCCAAAAGAAACTCCCAAAACGTGAGACCATCACATCAAGTGTCATCAAAATGCGTCATTTATCAAAAGGGTCCCATAACACAAGTCTTTTAGTGAGGCCGATCCTACTTGGCCTTGTCCTGATTCATAATCCTCAGTTGCTTAAAAAGCTGCAACACCTCCAGTAATGAATTGGTTGATAGCTTCCAACCTTTCCAAAATAGACGGCTCCTGAGAGACCTTGCGTCTTTTTAGAGTCTCCTTAGGAATTTGGAGAGCTGGTCTCTTGCGTTTCCCCATGACTATCCTATTGGGTTCCTATTACAACTTTTATCATTCTGAGTAGGAAAATGGTAGTGGAAATAGTGAGATTTTGAGAAAACTTAGTAAGTAAACAAATAACATGTTATAGATATAGTAGGCATATGTAAGCAAACTCAAAATGAATGCACGGACATGAAACTTTACTTATGCATTTGACTTTTCGTAAATACCGTGTACATCATGGCTTTCATAACTTTTTTCTTTCATAAAACATCTTTTCGTCATTTCATCCTTGTTCATTTAACATACTTGTGAGCTCGGGTTCTTGTTCATATAACAATCATAGTATAACTTGGAGCTCAAGACCTTTCTTTGACTTACTTATAAATAGATACCTTACGGCTCCCCTATGCACCGTGTGTTCTCCGCTAGTTACTGCATTAACCGTTGGCCGAGTTTGACCAAGGTGACTATGTCTTACTTTTAATCATTCATATTATGCCAATCCGTTTTTCTCCTTCATCGTAGGACACCCACTAGCTTTAGGTGCAACCCCGCTCCAGTATCATTTTCTTTTAGGAATCATTCGAGGTCCGCCAACTATACTTTGTCAACTCAAGGGTTACCACTCCATTTTAAACACTCCTGAGTGGACAGAGGAGTTCCACTAGGATATTTTCCCATCCTAACCTTTGGGATTGTGACAAAACTTTTAAAAGACTCATTTTCTTTTTGAAAGATTTCACAAAGCCAATGTATGTGACATGAACTATGAAACTTTGAACTTTCATGGGACACATGCAATGCTGAAACATAATCATGAATATAAGAAACAATCATGAATATCCATGTACATTTCACATTACGGCTTATTAAAACATGCGACCATGTTCTTTTTCATAAATTCTAAGGCATTCAATCAACAAACAAAAAAGTGAACATTCACAACTTCACATGTATCATGCAATGGCCGAGACACATAAACACTAGCATGCATGAGAATTAATTTTATGCCTTTAAAACTCTAATCACATCATGCTAACCCTTCATCTATGGTCATGGCCGAAACCTATTATTCTTGAATATACATTACATCAACTTTCGTGAACTTAGAATCTTCTAATGACCTTAACAAAACTTTATCAATGAACCTCCATGTATAGCTGAAACATATGAGTGAGCATGCTTAGGAAAAACAAACATTTCTCTGAATTTAATCCTTTTAAAAGATTAGGTAATACAACAATCTCCATGAACATGTTAAGAATCATGCAAAAATCTGAAACCTTAAATATGGCCTTACACTCCAAATTCATGATATAAGATAACCACAATGAACCATTTCAATCATAGGTTGATCATTCAGACAAGGATACAGACAAGGATATGATTATATCACATAGAAGAACATCATCATATCAAGCATACTCATACAACCAAACAACAAGTAAGTTCACATTGCATATACATAAAATACCAAGTACAAGTTAGAAGTTTACTTACAACAATCCACAATCAATATAAAAGCAAGCTGGAAATATATATACAAAAATCATTAGGTTTGGTTTAACCCGTGTGTGCATGTGTAAGCTCATGATGTCTTGTCTAAGGAAAAGCTCCCAATATTTCAGACTTTCATTCCTCAAGTTTGAAACTTGCATCAACTTAAGCCCTAGTTTAAAATAAACCCTAAAACCTTATGAGGATATGTGTGAGCTCATATGGAAAACTCCATAAAACAAGAACTAACTTCCTCTAGATCAAGTGTCTGTGTGAGAGAGAGCATGAGTTCATGGTGAACTTGCTAAAACCGAAACTTGCCTTTCATGGTTGTGTGTGTGGTGGAATGGAAATGTGGTTTTTGGCTTCATACCTTATGTGATTTCCTCCTTAGAAAGTATCCTCTAACTTTGCTTGCCCTAAAAATGGTGTTTGAAAGAATGAGTGTAGTGTGGATGGTGTTTGGATGGTGAGAAAGTGATGGAGAATAGAGAGAAAGGTAGTGGCCGAAAGCTTCAGGAGAAAATCTTCCAAGTGACTAAAAAAAATAGGGTTTCCGGCATCCTCTCCCTTTTATAGACATAAGAGGCTTCTTGTACAAGCTAAGTTTATTTGCATGGATGCCAAGTGGCACCTCACCCTTAAGCCTCTTCCTCTTCTCCATCGTTTGATTATGTTGGGAACACGAGAGTTTTTGGACAAGTGCTGCCTCCCTCTCAAAATCAAAACCTCCATCCCCTAATTGCCCTTCATCTTGTGTCTTGGTTCAATGAACCTCATGGCAAAATGGTCTTTTATCTAACTAAGATCTTCCTCAATCTCCTACAAGTGTGAATGTGTGCCAAGTGGCACATGAGGAGTGTGTGTGTGCATGATGGCCGAAAAGTCCATTTCTTCCCAAGAAGATTTTTCTTCTACCAATGATTGGCCACAAAGGTGACAAAAGTGCACAAACTTCCTTGCCCTAGCCATCCACCTCAAGGGATTTTCTTACAAAAATACTTCTAGAAACCCTAGTAGGTGTGTAGACCCTTCTTCCAACGAGATCTTACCCTTTCCCAAGACAAGACTCCTCACCTTCCATTTGCATGCATGACATATGGTAAAAATCAAATCATGTCCCTCTATGGTTGTTGTGCATGCCCACTTTTCTCAAGTTCCAACTTTTCATGTCTCTTCATCTTCCTTCTAGAAACTCTCCCAATAGTGCCAAATGTCACCATACTATCACCTCACAAGACAGCCTTCTTACATGAATGACACATGGCAAGAGGGAATTCATTCCCTAGGGTAGGCGTTTACCCTAATTCCACTAGAAGGCCAAATTTCTCATAGACTTGGGCCTTCCTCAAGATCTCATATGCCTTCTATTTCAACATAATTTCTCATTGGGTTATTCCTCCTCTCTTGGCCGAAATTAGCATTATTTAATAAAATGCATAGAAAGCTTAGCAAAAATCTTGGTCTTCACATATGGAAACTTTCCAAAACGATATGAAAATACTTAGAAGATGGGCATTGTCTTCCACAAAAGCTTATACTCCATCTGAAGGGTCACATCCCAAGTAAGCCAGCATAAAAGGGCATGACTCGATAGGTCATATCACCTAAACCCAGAGGTATGGCCCAATGCCACGTGAGAGACCCTCATTCAAGGAAAGATTGAGTTTGCAGATTGTAAGGAGATGTTGACCATGCCCTGGCCACTTGTCTCTGTCATCCTGCAGTATGACAGTTGAGGCCAAATGACTCCTATCTAAACATACTTGGCGTCATAAGTATGAAAGAAGGATGTTTGACAATCCCACCCTATAAAAAAGGAGTTGGACATGGGACAAAATCTCCCTTTTGAGATCTTAAACACCTTAAACCTTATGGAGTCTTCTTCTTCTTAGGAAACAAGGAAAGAGCGGTGAAGCGACATAGCGATCCTGACTCTAAGAGGTAGCTTAACTTATAAGACAGTACTGGAGAATGTGGAGTGAATGTTGTATGTAAGAGGCATGTGCATACTCTGTGATCTTTCCCTTTTTGATCATGATTAAATCTAATTTATTTCATTATGTTTGTTCCAATATTTACTCCCTAATTCTTGAGACTTTGAATGTGTTTAATGTTTTCATTTATCTCTATTTGAGAAATCCTTTTCTTTGTGTGAGAAACCATTATCTCTATGTGAGAAACTATCATCTCTATGTGAGAAATTATTAACATGTGTCTATCATCATGGGATGGGATGGATAATTTTACGAACCATTCCCGTGAAACGTTGCCACAAGCTTCATACGGGAATGAGAAATCTCAATAATGATTAGGGTGGAGCAGTATCGTATTGGTCTCACTTGATGGAGGGAAGGAGAATTCTCCAGACATATCAAGTGTGGTGTCCTCGAGTTGGTTGGCCAGCTAGACGATTCATTGGTGCAACATGTTATCTCTGTGTGAGACATTTGTGTGGCAACTTATGTTCGTTTGAAATCAACATGATTTTATGAACTTTGCATACTGGAGCAAAGGGTGATTCCTTGCCTAGGTAATATTATGCTTTAAAATATATTGCCTAGAGGGAAACTTTTCGGAGGGTGATTCCTTGCCATACTTATATATGTGTGTTTCACAAAAGGGGTGATTCATCGTCGTGTATATAGATCCATGTATCTATGCCAGAGAGAGTGATTTCTCACCATGCATACATATATGTGTCTTTCCAGTGTTTACATGAAACTGTTCATTGCATATTCAAGAGCATTATTTCTCATCAACGGTTATCTTATAGAACCATAAACTTTGATGCAAAGTTAGAACCAATGGTGATGCTAAAAGGAGAAGAGTTGATCCTGCCTAGACCCTAAGTATGGAAACTTATCTCTATTGTAGGAACTATGTACCATTTTGAATTGTACACAGTCATTTCAAAGGGATGACCACTTGTATTCAGTCTGCCGCCTTTAAACATAGAAAGAAATATTTGGATTATATGTATTTCTAAGTTTGGAATTAATAAGGAATGACAATAATAATTTTTATGATGTGATCTAGACTTATGGTACACCAAGGTCTTAGCGTACTAACTAAACCTCTATATTTTTCCGCTGCAATTTTACATTTGTAACTTGAAACATGCACTTCCATCTAGACGAGGCAAGCCCAGTCTCAACGAAACCTTGGGCATTGACTGATAGGCTGGCATCCTTGGCACCACGGATCCTTGCCAGGTCCTTTACCGAGGAACTAGGCGCCCCAACATATATAAAGATTTAAAGGAAAATATCACATGCACTTTGATATTCTTGAACATATATCATTCATCTACTTGTATTTTAAAGCTTTCTTAAATATTTGGACAATACACATCATTACAAGCCTAATCCGAGTCGATGAATATAACATCATCCATAAAAATATGTCCTTTACAAAGATCAAACTTAAATCAACATCATTGGACATCAAGATACTAACCGAGACATGCATTAACTCTAAATAGGATTTTAAACTCTAATACTTTATATTTCATTTACAAGCTCATCAAAAATCTTTACACACTATTTAAGTCATAAGAATCCAACTTTTACAAAGCCTAAACTAACCCAAAGCTTAGTGCATAATGCCCACTTATTCTCTCTCATGTGCATGTTTTTGTGACAAATGGACATCTTAAGATCAAGTGGAAAGATGAACCAACATGTGTTTCAAACTGTTGCAGGCTACTTTCCAGGTCATCCTGGACGAAGATAACAAGACTGATTACATGGCAAGGCTAGATGCCATGTGTCAAGTCCAAATTGAGCCACTCTGTGGCACATCATCACAAGAATTATTATTGCTCTATAAATTTTTAAGAATTCAAACTAGAGCAATGATGCCAATCATTTTTCTAATTATGATCCTATATATCTCAATTAAATCTTAAAAGTTTTGGTTTTCTTAAGGATCATAATTTAACTTTGAGCATGTAATAATATTTTTTCCCTTTTAAGTTGTGGAATGGTATATTAATGCTCGTTCCACCATTTTTTCCTATCAAACCCAGTCTATCAAAGCGTAAAAAGAAGGCTTCTTTAACTCTCAAACAAGTTGTCACCAACACAAAACTCTCACCTAGACAATGCAATACTTATAGTCTAAAGTAGTATTTACTACTTTTTAAAAATGTATTGCTTTATCATTTTTTGTATTGTAATTTGTACAATGTTAGACAATTTAATATACGTAATGTAGTATTGTAATATGCAAGTGCATTTCTTTTTTTTATGTCTTTTTGTAATGGACAAGGTTCATTGTACCATGGTTATAATTTTTCAAATTTGATGTTTTGAAATTAACTTCATTATGTCTCTTTGTTACTTTTAAATCATTATATTTTTCTTGTAAATATTTTAATAAAAATAAAATATCTTAGTAAAAGGCTGATAAAAATACTCATCACTAAAAAAAGGAAATACATAGGCCCATAAAAAACTTTTTTTTAAAAGATACCAAAAAAGCCCTTGCAATTGGATGGATTAGACTAAATCCGAATATTTAGTTATAACCTAAATTGTCGAATATTCAGGCTTTTATCCTCGGCTAAGGCTAGATATCTGCCCGAGTGGATATACATCTTCATTTATGAACCTGGATGCATATATGAGTTTTGTCAGATACCAGGATCTGCACTCGGATGAAGAGTGCTAGATCAATTTATGCACCTATAGTTAAGCAACAAATCCTTGGCAAAATATAAAGGAAAACCACTTCTATATGATTGTGTTGCACTGAAAAGAAGAAAAGAAAAACAAGTTATATTAGAGCATAATTGACGAATAATGATATGGATATAAAATGAAAATGAAAGTAAATAGTGAATCTCGGTGAACTTCCTAAATAACTCAGTATGGGGAGTGAATATTTGGTTCAATGAATAAAATATGAGGTCTGTATGATGGTAAGCGGCGGCATTGGCTCGAGAGTGGATTGAGAGGAGAGAAAGGCTAGGATTTTCGACAAAGGGAGAAGGGAAGTGAGATATAAAAGTCTGGACAAAAAGGCTAGGGGAGGGAGTTAAACAAAAACAAAATGATGTTGTTTTGATCTCAAATTTATGGTTTGATCTCAATCTTGTCTGTTTACTTACACTGACAAATCCAGTGATTTTTTTCATTGGATGTAAGCCCAACTTGATTTTGAATATATAATTACAATGATGTGATCAGTTCCTCAAAATTTTCAAAATTATAAGAAATTAAGAATGTCATGTCAGTCAAAAGCCTGCAATTAACATTGGAGTCTTGTGATTGTTAAAGACCTAACTATTAATCCAAAAGTCCTAGAACTTTGGATAATTTGTTTAAACCTGTAACCCTTAGGATCATATCATTCCACCACATTTCCTAATCCAATGTTTATGGCAGCCCACTCTATCGACATTGACCCGGTGGTAGGTCTTTCCTTTTTGTTGGCTTTACTCATCTATCAATATTCAATGACTTAATATTATGCCTATACATAGTATCAATGTATTTTAATTCATCCTATAGGTCGCCCCCTCCGTGACTTGAACTCGTGATGTGATCTTTGCTCTGATACCAATTGTTAAAGACTCAACGATTGGTTCAAAGTTCTAAGACTATTGGATACTAATTTGACTATAGTTTTCTTCAATGATATATTGATCTACAATAAGTCTAAAGAGGACCACTTGCAACATCTCTCCATGGTGTTGGAGAACTTAGCAAAACATACATTATTTGCTAAGAGGAGGTAATGCAAGTTCGATTGTGCTGAGATTGACGACCTTGGTCTTAGAGTTTGCTGATAGAGTGAAGGCAAACCCTTCTAAGATCAAGTCCATGGTTGAATGGTCAGTACCTAGATCAGTTAAATCCTCGAGGGGATTTTTGGGCTTGACTGATTATTATAGAAAATTTAAGAAAGATTATGGTTGATTGTAGCGCCCTTGACTGCTTACAGAGGAAAGATGCATTCGGCTCATGTATTGAAGCTTCTACCGCTTTTGAGGCATTGAAGAGAACTATGGTAAACCACCAGTCCTTGCCTTACCTAATTTTACTAGGATATTTATAATTAAGTGTGATGCTTCTGGTGTGGGAATTGGGCCAGTTTTGATGCAAGTAGACCATTAGCTTATCTAAGTTAAGAGTCAAGCCTATGCCATCATAACAAACACTCAAAATCCCTCACCAGAAAACCAAAACTCTGAAATCTGGAAAAAGCTTTGGAAACTTAAAATGCAGGATAGGCTAAAACTCTTACTCTGGAAAATAATGCATAATATTCTACCCCCCCAAAGCAGTCATCAAGAGAGTTATCCCCACCATACAAGGAGATCAAATCCTTTGCCCCCTCTGTAAGACAGAAGAAGAAAATCTCAACCACCTCTTTCTTAACTGTCCCTTTTCAAGAATCTTATGCAAGCAATCCCAATGGCCAATCAACATCTCCACCTTTGCCCATCAACCAATTTCTAATTGGATCCAAATAATTCTCAATCTTGCCCGCCTCATAAAAATCCCAGAATAGGAAATCCATTCATTCCAAATCTTTGCAACTCTTGCAATGGATAATCTTTGGTTTCTCAGAAACCAAGTTATCCACAACACTCAAAGCCCAACTCCTGAGTGGTTTGTTTCCAGAGTCACAAAACTCCACAAGGAACATAGTAAAGCCTGGATCATAGAAGAACTACAAAAGGAACTAAAATGGCAAATTCCACCGGAAGGTTACCATTCACTGACATTTGATGTAGCAGTTAGAGATCAAGGAAGTAGCATAGCCTCAATATGCAGATCAGAAAGTGGAATCCCAATATTTGTTCAAATAGATTACATCCATAGCACCAACCCAAATATAGGTGAGGCATCTGCGACTCTTATGGCAATTCAATATGCTACAATCAGGGGCATAAAAAAGATTGTGATAGGAGGATACTCAAAAGAGGTTGTACAAGCTATTTCTAACCCAAATACAGCCTCAGACTGGACAATGCAAGCCATAACAAGGGATATTCACTACAGCTTATGCAGTTTTGAAGATTGGAAGGTGAAAACAATTCATCGATCTCAGAATCGAGGTGCGCACAACTTGGCGCAATGGGTAGCATCTAAACTCAAATTTGAAAGCATTCCCCTCATTTCAATCCCACAATGTCTCCTGAACTTTCACAGTGGAAAGGACCCCCCCTTTTATTTGTATAATTATTTCTCTAATTACTATTAGAACTCTGTAACAGCTTCCTTTTCATCAATAAAACTTGCCTACAAAAAAAAAAAAAAAAGTCAAGAGTCAAGCCTTTAAGGAGAAGACTTTAGATTTGTCAACGTATGAGAAAGAGCTACTTGCTCTTATTTATGTTATTAAGAAATGAAGATTTTACATGTTGGGAAAAACTTTCTCTATTAAGACATATGAGCAAAGTCTGAACTATTTGTTAGAACAAAAAGTTGGCACAACTTCCCAACAAAAGTGGAATACCTCCTCCTACTTTGCTTCAATATATCTTGGGCGCTGCTCAGAATTTTGAAGTGGATTTTCAATCAAGATCTTGAAGGAGATCTTTGAATTGTTGATGAGGAGGAAATTGTTAGCAGCTCAAGTGGTTACGAAGAATCAATATGATAGACACCATAGACCTCAGATTTTTTTTTTTTTTTTTGGGGGGGGGGGGGGGGGGGTGGTGTGGAATGGTTTATTTGAGATTACAAAAATACGGGCAGCATAGTGTATCTCAACGTACAAATTACAAACTAGCACCCATATTTTTTTGGCCCGTTCAAACTATTGCAACGCATTGGGAAGGTTGCATATAGATTAGAGCTGCCTTCTAATGCTATTGTCCGCCTAGTGTTCCATGTTTCTTCTTTTAAGAAGCATGTGGGACTATTAGCGGTTGTTTCACCTTCTTTGCCACTGATCGATATACATGTAGGATTTAGAACTGAGCCAGAATCTATTCTGCAGCTACATCCAGTTGACAATGAGCCATTCATTGAGCTTCTAGTTAAATGGGAAAGTGCAGCAGATGAAGATTTTACTTGGGTCCCTGTGGATCAATTAAGAAGCCAATACCCTGACCTTGTGGGCAATGTCTTTTGATGGAGAAGGGGATGTTGTGAGCTGTGGAGGAAGTGAAATATGGAGGTGCAATACTTGTATGAAGAAGATAGTGAGTTGAGACGATATGAGATGAGATGAATTAAGATAATTTGTTAATAGTAGTGAGATATTTGAGTTGAGATGATATGAGGAAGAAATAGTTTGAGTTAAATTGTTTTATGGGATTTTGAGAAATGAGAGAGAAAAAGTTGAATAAAAATATTATAAAGTTAAAATATTGTTATAATATAATTTTTTAAAATATTTTTTTTTTTAGACTTGAAAAAATTGAATTATTTTTAGTATTTTGTTTGGAGTTAGTTTGAGAAAGTGGTAATAATTAGGTACTTGTGTTTGTGCTGTTTAGATATTGAAATGAGATGAGATGAAAGTATCTCTATATCCAAACCCGGCCTACGAGTTCAGTGATTTAAGAGCATTCTCAATAGTTTATATATAATACAAAAAATGTAAATTATTTAAAGAATTTTTATAAAATAAGTTTCATCCGATTATGTAAAAGAACATGTAAAATACAAATTGCTAAAGTAACCCGCTACATGTAGCGGGTACTGTTCATCATTCAAACAAATTTTTTATTATTTATATTTCATTTACTCTCTCATTTACTTTTACTTTTACATTTCAATACAAATTCTTTTTATTGTTCATCATTTAAAACACCACTATTTTATTTTTTTCTAAAAAATATCTTGAAAATATTATTTATCCAATTTTTTCATATTTTGATTTTATTTTTAATTTTTATTTGTCTTATATATTTTTATTTTGTATGTATAGGACTGAAGTATATTACATTGTATATAATAATATATTGCAAATATAAAAAAATATATAGATGTTATAAATTTATTGGTAGAAAGAAAATGTTTAAAAAGATCAAAAAAATATTATTTAAATTATATGAAGAAAAAATATATAAGTTAAGGATAATATATTATAAGAGCATTAACATTGGATTATCTAAATGTCAATGTTTGCAAATATTTGCATAATTTATCTTTAAAATATCTGCATTAGATTAGTCAAATGTGTGATATTATGACTTGAGCTACTGTGATCTCCTACCACGTCATATTCGGATTAGACAAAGTCTACTATGCTGTCTCATTTTGACCGTTTTATTTGATCATTGGTCAATTTTTTTTTTTATTTAGTGATTAAGGAAGTAATTTTAAATGTATTAGTGTATTTTTTTATTTTTTAAAAATATTTAAAAATATTAAGAAAATATGAAAAAAAAAAAGAGAAAAAAAAAACCACTGGCGGTACGCCAGCAGTGAGAGTAGCTCCACTCTTTGGATTAATACCGTAAATAGACCAAATGAATATTTTATTACAAAAATTAATGTCCAGACTCCAACTCCCCTCTCTCCCCTTTCCCGCGTATTCCCAAGCCTCCCTCTTTTCTCTCCCTTTTCTCTCCGTTTCTCTCCAATTTCTGCACATAGTCCCCCATTTCTGATCTCCCACTTCTCTCCAATTTCTGCACATCCATCTCTCAAAGAAGAAGTCGACACACATCTTCAACAGAGAATATGATATATCTTCACTATTCACGGTCATCTTCACTATTCAGGATTCCTAGCGAGCGAGAGATAGAGAGAGAGCCAACTTCGTCGCCCCCAAGCGATTAGCCTTCCTCACCTGTGCGACCCAAGCCTCTCTACCCTGTTTCAATAATGGCGACCGAGACGACTGTGAAGGACGTTTCGCCTTACGAGTTCGTGAAGGCCTACTCGGCTCATCTCAAGCGATCCGGCAAGGTATGCATATCCACCACCACAAACACACACACACACATATATCTTACATAGCCCGCCTGTTTTTCGAGGAAAAATGGAGTAGAAGACTATAAGCTGTAAGAAAACTAGGCTCTTATTTTTTTGGTAGCTGATTTATGGCTGATATGGGTTTTTGGATTTGGCCCTAATTTTTATTTTTTCTCCAAACATGAGCTTTATTACGATGTTATGACCATATTAATAAGATTGGTTTTGATTGAAGTAACCGTGAGTCTTACTTATGATTGCTGAGTCGGGTCTGTATTTTTTGGGCTTTTTGTTGGCTGGGACAACCGAGGAAAATAACAGACAATGAAGAAGTTTTATTTTTATTTTTGTGGCTTCTTTATTATAGTTGTTTAGCAAATAAATAGCTAGGTTAACATAGTGCAATGCATTCTAGTAATACCCTCCTGTTTTTCCAAGAATTAATTGATCTAATTTAGTTTCTACGCCACTTCAATATCTATACGCTTTTTCAAGTGTAGTGTGTTGTTCTCATTCATATACGTCTACTTTATGCTCTTGTATGAGGTTTTGGTGGTTCTTGTTATACAATCTGGAATGTTTTTTGTTTTTTAAATCAAAGTTTCGGTTGACTGTATGCCCGGGGGTTTCTGGAATTATTTTTCAGTACAATTAGGATAGGTAGAAAAATAGTTTAAACGTGCATCTCAAATGCATGCTGTTTTGATGCACGATATCTAACAGCCTTTTGGCCATTAATTGGCATGTTTCTTTATTGGAAGTTTAAGTTGTATCCTACATTGTAATTCGGTGTGGTTGTATGCTATTTTTATTACATTTGAACTAATTTTCCTTTTCATTCATCTTTTGTGAGCAGATGGAGCTGCCGGAGTGGGCAGATATTGTGAAGACTGCAAGGTTTAAGGAACTGGCTCCTTACAACCCTGATTGGTATTATGTGAGAGCTAGTAAGAATCGTCTCCTCTCTTCTTTTATCCTGGTCAGCATCCTAAACAGTTTCTCTTATGCCCGTGATCTGCAATGTGCTTATATATTTTTTATGTCTCCAAATCTTGTGCAGCCTCCATGGCAAGGAAGATCTACCCGAGGGGAGGTCTTGGTGTTGCTTCTTTTAGAAGGATTTGTGGTGGGGGTCAGAGGAATGGAAGTCGTCCACCCCATTTCTGCATACATGATTCTTGTATGCAAGAACCACCAAAACCTCGAAAATGACGTGAAGATTATAGATGCTCCTTTTTATGCATAGAACACAGATTTAGTATGTCTTGCTTGAATTGGTGCTTAAATCCCCATCAAGCAAAACATATGACTTTTAGAGGGAGGCTAATAGCTTGAGAGATATTGATAGCTGTCTTCTGATAGCTGTCTTATGAAGCTAGTATGTTTTGCTTGAATTGGTGCTTAAATTCTGAAGGTCAACTGTTTTGCTTGAATTGGTGCAATTAGATGAAATAATTTAATTATAATTTGATTATTAATTAAGATATGAACTGTAGAATTGCAAAATATATAAAAATAAATTAGGTAAAAAAATAGTAAAAATATTAAATTAATAATTTTTTTTTATTATTTTTGCTGATGGATGGATAATCCAATGTGGGAATTAGTTTTGAGTGGAATAGTCAAATGCAAAATGATGTCATATTATGCAAATTTTATATTTGCATTTGTATAATCCAATGCTAATGCTCTAAAAGTCAGTATGTAAAGTAGACAAAGTGAAATTTGGTAATATATTTTAAATGATAAGATAAAGGAACCATTGTGAATACTCTTAAGGGAGAGCAGGTGCCATGTTTACTTAATATGGGTATTACGGAAATACCCTTTTCCATTGTAATGAGATTAACGGAAACCTAGAGAGTTGTATAAAAAGAGAGACTGAATTGTATTGATTACTTTCGCAAGTAAATACATGATTCTTCTTTGGAGGTGCTGATTTCTCGAAAATCAGAAATTTCTTCATCTTCTTTCTTATTTTGTTTCTTAAATTTCTTTCTTTCTTTTGCATTTACACTGGAATTCAAATTACAACTGGCAGGACCATAACAATGACATCGTTTAAAGCATTGGATACATCTCTTTCAAAATTAAGGATGAATTCTACTTTATTAGCTATTTCAAGCATTGGCCAAGCAGGAGTAGGGATGGATGGAATCTTGTTTTACTTTTATAAACTAAAGACGAAGTACTTTATAAATCTGAACTTTTTGGGATATTCAAAAGTTTGCAGGAGTTGTTGTTCTCTTGCACGTGGAAACTACCTTTGTTTTCTTAGCTTTGGTGTCTACCAATTATGCTACCTTTGTTTTATATTCTCATAAAGGTTGCCGACAATATGTATACATTGCAGAATTAATGACAAAATACATACCCGGAGACCTGTTTAAGTAAGATAGGAATTACAACATATTTCTAGCCACAAAAATCTGCCTGGAGCATTTACAAGCAAATACCAGTAACATTACTAATCAAAGGTAAAATAGTAGTGATATCATACTGCTTTCATATTCAGATAAGTTGACTGAGCTGATGGTCCGAAAATGACAGAAGTGAAGGGTTTATGCTCCCTTTATCCTTCTTGATTTGCAGAAGCTTGTCATAGACACACCATGGAAAACTTAGGAAATGAGCCCTATCCATTCCCTCATTGTAACGACCCCAGTAAGTATGATGATATGTGACATGATACCACGCTGATGCTTTTGCTTTTGCATTATAAGTGTCAGAATCATCTCCCTCATTGAACCAAGTTTTGGCTTCCATTCTTAAGGAATACATAGCATATTTAATTGCATCTACAATTCCCTTCCTATGAAAACGTTTTGGCATTTTCAAAATGTTGCCACTAAGTATTTCAGCTTCAGTTTTGATCTCATAATAGTCCATCAAATTCCCCAACTTGTAATCATAGTCACTTTTGTATTTCAAAGCATCACTGAGATAGTCCTCAAAGTCGTCTACTTCCATGTCAGAGTCGTAATATTGTTTTGCTGTTTCCAAAGTGAAGGGCTTTATAGGACTCATGCGCAATGCAATGTATTTCACTTCGCGAAAAAGCTTTCCTATAACAGATCTTGATCTGTAGGTGCATTTTTCAGGCTTTTCCATGAAATCAGGATACTCATGGGCACGTAGATGAGGAGGTAGTTTAGCTGCAACACCAGTTTTCGGGAAGTCAACTGCAATTGAGTATAGCTTAGCAAGTTCCAAACATTTATGGCTCATTGCGCTGCTGGGCTCCCTATCTGCAAAGATAGTATGGGCATTTTGGATGATTCCTAAATTTTCATTGACTATGTTGTTGATGAAACTCTCCTCTAATTCCTGCAGGACAACAATAACCGGCTTTCATATGTTAGCTGTGGAAGAAAGTTGTTGCAAAGGAGATGGAAATGTGAGAGGTCAGAGCCTTTCATTCGATCCTACTTAACTTTATTTTCTTCACATGAAGATGCAACTGCAATGCATATTTGTTAAATATTTACAAAGACAGAAAAAATTTATAAATTTTGTCTAAACATTTTTTATGTATAGATGTGCATTTGGAAACAGCTTCTTAGATCACCAAATACTTCTATATGCTCATTGGATGTGCAAGTATAGAGGCAATTATATATAAGCTAAATGCTTAATTGTCGTTGAAAAAAGGTAAAATGCAAGGTAATGAAGGCTAGATGCTAGATGATTGCAGCACGATGTATTCTCTCAATTGTAAGCAAATGTGAAGAAAATTATCAGTGATAGCTAATATATATATATATACATACACATATATCATTCCATTCATATTGCAGTTAATATGATAATTACTTACAGTGACAAACTTGAAATATCAAATTCTAGCACTCGTTCTATTGTTACTTTTTCAAATCAAAATGTACAAGTAAATACCTCTATCGTAACATCATGATCCAGTTACAGAGTTGGTGCTGCAATATATTCCGCTGGTTGAGTTTGCAGAGGAGGAATTAGATCATGGTCCCAACAGACAAAGTACTTATCTCCATCCAAACTGCTTCCCGAACATTCATTTGGATGAGGTCTAAACACAATTACTCAAACAAGGTTAGTAAAGAGTATACCAAAATAATGTTGCATATGACTTTTGAATATTGTGGATGAAGAAACAACAATGCAATAAAAAAAAAAAAAACAAAGTTTAGTCTGAATATAGTATCTTCACAAATAGCATATTATACATGACAATGTAAATAGACTTTTTATCTTTTAGGGTAATTAACTTTATATGTGTAGTTTCTACTCGAGAAAAATAGATTTTGTTATTTATCTATTGATTACATAGGAGGACAAATAGGTAGTCATTAATATTACAGACGCATGCAAATAACATTTCATGTTTTAGAAGTAGCTACAATGGGATATTAGAATCTTACCTTTTTCCATTTTGTGGGAAAACAACACAATCCACAATGTGATGTAGAGCAGGCACATTAACAGCTTTTAGTACTCGTACATCTCCTGGGTGTAGACATGGGTTTCTAGCAACAATCACCTCACCTTCAAAAATGAAGTTACTTGGGTTTGAACTGCTGACACTAAACATAACAGATGACTGGTTACAGAGCTCTTTACTAAAGCGAGAAACTTGCAGAAATACTTGACCGTATTCCAATGTCCTGGTTTCATCTAGGCATCCCATCATAACTCTTCCATTTGGAACAAATATCCTTGTTCCAAACCTTATGTCCATCAACTTAGATGCACGGAATGTTTGAAGCATCATTGAAAGAAATGGTTCTACATCTGGCTTGTAGTCACATATAAGCATTTCCTTCAAAACTTTTGCGATGTCTTCTGAGAACATCATCTCCAGTGCCTCTTGTGCTCTCGACGGATCTGTTAACATGGCATTCAGATGATCTATAGCCTCCCTTTGTCTTTTTAGAAAAACTTGATCCTTTACTCCAAGGTTAGACAACAGAGTGATTATCTGGCGATTCAGAAAACAAGGCTAAAACTTACTCCATTGCAGAACATTGAGTTTTGTGTCAAGTGATTTGTATCTGAACATGCTCTTTCTCAATGACAACTTTGCCAACAATGTCGGATCAACAGCCACAACACCAGTGTATCCACCATATTGAATCTGAAATGCTGATGGAACAGAACAGCAGCCTAACTTTGTTGCCACTTTGCAAGCCAACTCTTGAGATATCTTCCTATGCCATCTGAGAAACAATACGTGGCTTCTCCCCTCTTAACTTCTACATCGGAAACAACTTCAATTTCATCTATACCAATGCTGGCAGTTTCTCTAGAAGAGCCAAAAGACTGACCCAGTCTGGCACCATATTTTGCCACATTCCTTATATCTCGAAAGTCACCCATCCACTCTCTGATATCTACTGTAGTCAGACCTGCTCTTGAAGCAAACATCCAAACAGACTTTTCTCGTACCTGACTGGATGAAAAGGCAAGAAACTCAAATTTCCTATCTCCAATAACTATGCCATTTCTTAAAGTGGATATTATTCTCTCATAAACTCTATTTTGCTTAACCTCCTTTGCAGATGATGAACATGGAGATAAAGCTATTGAGTGCACTTTATCAAAGTCCTCATCGACAAAAGAAAAACGCAGGAAATTATCAATATCTTTAGGATAATTGCGCAAGACTCTGTTGGAGAGATTCACCTCTAGACCACAGAAGTATACTTTAGATGGAGTAACTTTAACCCTGTGTACATACACCAGCCCATCACATAAAGAAATAGCAGGAGCTCTAGGAAGTAGCGTAGATGTGGCATATCCTTTAAACTGCTCCTTGAGCAATCTCACAGGTTCATAGCAGCAGTCTCCTAAATGGAACAGCTTGTCTAGGGCACTTTCTATGTACTCAATTTTGGTACTCTTAGGATCGACTAACCGATAAAAATCATCATCAATTGCTAGCCCAGGAACACATCCATGCTGAATTAAGGAGTTGATCTTAAACAAGATTTTATATGGCAGGTCAAAGCCTATGGGTGGATTCACAATGGGCACAAGACCAGAACTGCAAGAGAAATGAGACCCTTCCATCAATCCAAGTCGTTCTTCATTTTCTTTATAGTGGACAAAATCAAGGTGGAATTTCGGAAGCCGGAGCTTATTTGGAAGCTCCAAACATAGAGCAAAAGATTGGCCAATGCAACATAATGGAGTGAAATCAACTTCTTGAACCCACTCATAATGATGTCCAGTAGATACAGCTTTCTCAGAAATCCTTGGAGAACCGAGTAGCTAGCAATATAAACAAGAAATCATTAAGTGAAAAAAAGAGAGTAGCAATTTCGACTCAACAACCATTAATTCCAAGGGATGAGCATAGGTGACCCAAAACAAAACTAAAAGGGGCTAAAGGTTTCTGCTCCCAACTAAAGACTTTCTGATACTGGGTTTCATTTTTTCTTTTATTGGAATTTGTATAGAATCGTCATTAGACCTACTGATGAACTTATGTAATGTTCACTGATGAACAATGGCAATTTATATAACTAGAATAGTGCTAAGGGTGTTGGTAAGAAAGAGTATAGCATCCTATGCATATAAGAGAGAAACCAGATTACTAGCTTCATATGTCTATATGTAAACTAGAGAATATTGTATGGAGCCTAGATAATTGATGAAATGTTATACTGGGTTAAAGTTTTCACCAAGCTAACCTGAATGAGAAGAAACTTTGTTGCTTGATCACGTGGACAATATAGCTCAATCTTCCAAATGTTCTCATAGGAGATTTCAAACTTGTACTCTACGGAAAGATGGAAAAAGAAGAAATACCAATCTTCTGAGCTTGAAATCAAATTTCACAAAGACATCTTCCTGTTTGCAAAGCACAGAAAAATTATCCCTCGAAACCAGATTTCCAAAGCGCAGCACTATATTAGTATCCATGCTCTATAGAAAGCTCCTTGGCTCTAGTACAATATCAATGTCAAGTCCCAAGCTTCAACTGCAGTTCCAGTACACACACTATATCAAACAATGGGTCGGGGTAGGTTACACAAAGATTAAAGAAAAATTTTTTGCTTTTGGTAAGGACTATAGTTGAAAAAAAACTATGGAATTTGCATGCGGTTAGTACTTTCCATGCTTTTTTCACCTTCTAGCTCAAAAATTCAATAGTTTCACCATTTACCCTATGAACTTCTCAAAACCTTTATCACAAATTTTACCCTTTGTTTTCTGTAAGTAACTTATCACACAGAGCTAACAGAGTCAACTAGGAAGACTAGAGCACGTGCATTTGCCACTTCAATGCATATTACTGCATTTGAAAGAGACTAAATTTCAAAAACACCATTATCCAAAAGCGAAAGCACAATTCAAGCCAATCTGAAACCACCACCCTGCATTCAGATTTCACAGCATATACTCAAAACCAGCAGGTTTACAAAGGTTTCAATGATGCATTACCCATGAGAGGGGAAGAACATTTGTTGCAGAGAGAAATTGAAGGGAATTTAAATGAGAGAGAGCCTAACCTGAAAGGAAAGTACGGAGAGTACTACAACTGCTGCTGTGGAAAAAAACATAGCTCATGAGCAAACCATATAACAAGAGCAAAGAGAGAGCATATGACAAGTGGCGACAAAATACGACCATTGTCAAACTACCCTTACTGAAGTTTATTCAAGCTAACGTAGGCATGGACTGAGGAGCCCAGCTCACTCTAAGTGACAAGTGGCAGCATGTGATTGCTTTCTAAGGAAAGGAGCATTGACTAATCTAATAGCTTTGTAACACTTGCTTACTAATTTCACAAATGACAAACGTTGTTTAATGCCATGTTCCACCCCCTTCTTTCTATCTTTGTTTGGGTTTCAAGTCTCGGAACATGATTGGGCACTCGGACTTTCTACCCTTGCTTTGGCAGTTTACGCGTTGGTGGGGCATATAGAGATGATGAATCTCTCTCTCTCTCTCTCTCTCTCTCTCTCTGTGTGTGTGTTGCTTCTGTTTCTCGTGATTGGGCACTCAGACTTTCTACCCTTGCTTTGGCAGTTTACGCGTTGGTGGGGCATATAGAGATGATGAATCTCTCTCTGTCTCTCTCTCTCTGTGTTGCTTCTGTTTCCCGTGATGGGGGAATTCATTCTTGCTGCCAAAGGGTTGGAACAAAAAGAATAGTGATTAAGCAGAGAAGAATTGTTTAGACCAAATTAAGCAGAGAAAAAGTGAAAACTTGGGCACTGAGGGGAGCTGGGCGGTAGGAGTGTAATCGGTCCGGTTCAGTTCGGCTTTGGACAAAATCTAGTATCGAACCGGTATATACCGATTTTGTATTTTTCAAAACCGATTATGCACTAGTTATCCTCCTAAATCGGTAATTCCGGTTTTACCGGTTTCCCGTCCGGTTTTCAAGATTTTTCAAAATGTAAGTTTCACAATTTGTCATTAAAAATTTGTTTAAAAAAAAAAACTGATTTAAAAATATCTGTTCTATACTTTTATTAATATATTAGACTATATAATAGTATTAATATTAGACTATTGGTATATATATTTTTTTTAAATGAATAACATCATTTATTCATGTATTGGTATAGTTATAAGTTATATATTAGTATTAGTCATAAACTATATATTTACTATTAGTATTAGTTATAAACTTTTAGTGATTTAGTATTAACATTTTATGTAATAATTTATAAATTATAATAAGAAATTATTTCATATATGAATATATATAATTATATATATTATATATAAAAATTTATAATTATACATAATATATAAAACTTATATATATATAATATATATATATAATATTTTGTATAAAACTTATATATACAATAATACAAATATTATTTTTTATATATATTTTTTTATCAACCGGTCCGGTCCAAAAAATTTTAAAACCGGAACTGGCCGGTTTTCACATTCTAAGAATCGGTCCCGGACCGGATGAGGTGACCTCATTGACTTGAGTAAGAAGCGTAAGAAAAAAAGGAAAATTGGGTTACACCAAATAGTCTCGGCCAATCAGTGGCCCTCTCGTCTGAAACGACAGTTGCCATTACTGTGAAGCGCAGCATAGAACTGCATAGAATATACAAGAAAAACACGTCTACTTCTATTATGTCTGTCCGAGGGTCCTTCTGTTCTGTTTAGTTTCATTTCGCTTTCTTTTCTATCGTCTCTTGCTCTTCTCATTTAATTCCTGTCTCTTGCCCTTTCTAATCTCTCTCTGGATGAAGTGATTAAGCTGTGTTTGGGTAGCCAACATACCTCAACACTTTCTAAGTATTCTCATACTATTAAAAATACTCCACATACCCAACGCAATGAACCATCTTCATACCAAAATCTTTCCAAAAATCAGTATAATATTTATCACTATTATATATAAATAAAAAATAAAATCACTATAATATTTATCACTATTAAATATAAATAAAAATATTTATCACTATAATATATAAATAAAAAATAAAATCACTATAATATTTATGACTATTATATATAAATAAAAGATAAAATCACTACAATATTTATCACTATTATACATAAATAAAAAATAAAATCACTATAATATTTATCACTATTAAATATAAATAAAAAATATTTATCACTATTAAATATAAATAAAAAATAAAATCATTATAATATTTATCACTATTATACATAAATAAAAAATAAACTTACTATAATATTTATCACTATTAAATATAAATAAAAACTAAAATCACTATAATATATAAATAAAAAATAAAATCACTATAATATTTATCACTATTATATATAAATAAAAGATAAAATCACTATAATATTTATCACTATTATACATAAAAATAAAATAAAATCACTACAATATTTATTAATATTATAAGATCACTATAATAAAATCACTATAATATTTATTACTAAAAATAAAATCACTATAATATATAAATAAAAAATAAAATTACTATAATATTTATCACTATTATATATATAAAAATAAAATTACTATAATATTTATCACTATTATATATAAAAAAATAAAATCATTATAATATTTATCATTATTATATATAAATTAAAAATAAAATCATTATAATATTTATCATTATTATATATAAAAATAAAATAAAATCACTACAATATTTATTAATATTATAAAATCACTATAATAAAATCACTATAATATTTATTACTAAAAGTAAAATCACTATAATATTGATGGGACTCACACCTTTTTCAACTACCTATTTAAAAGTCAACAACTCAACATACTTTATACATCCAAACAACTCAAAATACTCTCAATGGGACCCACAAACCCACTTCAATTTCTACTCGTAAGTATTCACAAACATTTTCAACACTTCTCAAGTATTCTCATTACCCAAACGTAGCTTAAAGAAAGCTATAAAGGAAGGGACATCGAGATCGGTAGAGGACAGGAAACATGATTGGGACATCAAGAGATGTCTAAAAATTGGGAGATCAATACGAGCAAGCTTGAAGCTTATGCCGGCAAAGGATTCTCAGGTCCAATCATGTGGCACCCCCCGATGGGCCACTTGTAATTTGATGAAGTGTCAAGATGTCGGGATATATAACATTGGAATACACACCCAATTGGTTTACGAGAGCAATATGCATTTTTTTTTTAAATCAAACATATTATAGAATAAAGCGAATTACAAGAGTTTAGGAAGGGTCTTTCACACTATCAATATACAGAAAGCATCTAAGAATTTTATCTAAGGGTAAGCATCCAAATACTAGATTGGTTGTTGCTCATTGCGCAAATGAGTAGGCACATCGATTTTGAGATCGATAGATTTTTGCTAGTTCTCACCCATTTTGATTGTGGAGAAATCTGTTAGATATCTATTATAATGGGTGAGATTTGCCATAACAGGGATAGATCAGAATTTTGTATTACTGTGATGACATTTTGGGCATCACCTTCAATAATTGCTTAATTCTGATGGATTGCCATTTCTGAAGCAAGTAGAGTTGCTGAAGCTTCAGCTACCAGTGGGTTTGATGTTTGAATTTTTTCCGTTCTGACTTTGAGGATATCACCATCGTCGTTTCTTCGTACCACAGATGCCACTGAGAAATTATTTATGACTGCTGCATTGAAGGAGAAGCTTTGAAAAGATGTAGGAGGAGGTATCTATAGTTCTTCTGGCTTACTCTGCTTCCTTTCCCGTGGTTCTTTATAATCTTCATAAATATGGCTCAATTGATTGTTTGCTTGCTCCATAGATATTGAGGTCTGATTGTGGATAGATTCATTTCTCTGTCTCCATATAAAATCCATGATAATCATCGCAAAAATTTCAAAGTGGTGAATTTCTTTATCACGCAACCCCAAAATTTTTTCCGGATGTATGATCATTTTTATCTAGTCTGATATGGAATTGATGGGAAGATTTGCTATATTTAATGGTCAGCTACTTTGATGTCCTAAAATACGAATTATTGGGTATTCCACAATGTTGATTCTTTTTTTGGTGGGGAGGATATTTCATGGTAGCTTCCTAATCAGAAGCTTGTGTCAGTCAAGGATTCACAATCTCCAAAGAGGTTTGAAAAGTTCATTTATTGTGTCTTGCATTTATGGAATCAGGTTGCTGAGTGTTTCGTGATAAGCAGTTTTGACCGAAAATTTCCCATTGCTAGCTAGCGTTCAGACAATTTTATCATGACTCTGTGAGATCGTTGTCAGTGGGATTTTTTGTATCTCTTCAGCACTTTCTTGATCAAAGAGACTTTGTATTTTTTCCAAATCCCATGATCTTGGATTGTTTGTAATTAATTTAAAAACTGTGATGGATGGGTAGATCTAGTCCATATCTTGAATTGGCTTTGGCTTGATATTTTCCGTAGAGAGATATATGCATGTTATTAATGATATGAATAAGTAAAAGTACTATCGGTCTAAGATAATTAGAATCGAAGAAAATTTTGAAACCCTCAAATACTGCATCAATAACACCATCCACAAAAAACAATAATTTCATTTCAATTCAAAATATTTATTGATTGGGAGATAGCCGGCCCTAGTTTTAAAGAGAGACTCCTCCTCTTTAGAGACCACCACCAAATCAAAACATGCGCCGAGGGGGGAGGAGCTTCGGCTCATCCCTCCTTCCTCCCCCTTCCCTCCTTCATCCCTCCTCCATCTCCTCTCTAGTTTTCTTCTTTCATTTTCTATTTTTGGTTGTTTTTTCAGGGCTAAGTATGGTAGAAGGTCGATCTGCTGCTCTCTGGTGTCCAGCGACCACCACGCCCCCTACCGTAGACTTTATTATTTAGTATGCATAATTATTAATAATATCATATATTTTATATATGGTTAATGAATATCAAATAATTTCATTGCGTACATAGATTATTCATACTTGCTTGCAATTTAGGTATCAAATAATTTTATATATGGTTATTCATGTATGATATGTACGTATTAACTATTTACATATAATGATGTAAATTATTACATGATTTATGATTTATTATTAATTGATAGCATATATTATTTTATATTTTATATGGTCAATGATAATAAAAAAAAAAAAAAATCAAGGCTAGCCGTTTGTAATCTTTTCGGTTTTCTATAATTCGGAGAAAGATCATTTACGGCACATGATGGGATCTGGAAAAACTACCAACGTATAGTATTTTGGAAAAATAGGTAAAGAGATAGTAGTGGGGCGTACCATAAAAAGAGAAAAAAGTTAGAAGCTATCTTTTTGTCCATTAATATCTTACGTAAAGTGAGAGTTTTTATAATGATAAAATAAGATAGTGTTTAGAGATTATTGAGAGTTTTTCAGATAATAGAGAAGTGTTATTTTTAGAGGAGCTTTGGACTCAATTACTTGTGTAGAGTTGATTGGAGCTATACAACGATCAGTTGGGCTGTTGTATTCTGAAGGAGACAAGTCAAGAGGAGGTCTGTTGCACCGGTTCAATTGAAACTTTACGTATCGTAAAGGGCTTAAATCTCATTAAAGAGAGCGAGATTTTCGTCCCTCAGTCCAAACTAGTTTCGTTTGAATATTAATTTTATTGTAATTTTTATTATATTATTGTGTGTTTCACTAACAATTTTAAAGAGATTCAAATGGAGCTTACAAATGAAAAATTTACGGAAAACGTTGGAGATCTCAACAAGCCCTTCTATTTCAAGGGAGCCCATTTCAAGAGATGGAAGTGTAAGGTGCACTTCTATCTAAGCCTTCTCAACGTCTCCTATGTTCTCACTGCAAAGAATCCAGGCAAGATCACTTCCGAGAATATGGCTGAAGTACAAGTCAAAACTCATGAAGAAAAGATTGAGAAATATATAAAAGATAAGTATAATTGTCGATGTTACCTTTTAATTTTTCTTGCAGATCAATTTTATGATTTCTACAATACTTCTTACTCATATACAAAGAAAAATTGGAAAGCTTGACAGAATAAATATGATACGGAAGAAGCTAGAGCAAAGAAATATTGGATAATTCTCAATGATTACAAACATTAACATGGTTCAATTTGTTGAAGGGTGATGGGCAGATTTTGATGCCAATAGACATGTCTGTTATGATAAAGATTTGTTCAACAATGTATACTCCCTTTGAAGAAGAGAAATCTATTATGCTTGGTGATTCAAGCAAAACCAAAGTCCTTGGGAGTGGTGAGGTCGAGCTAAAATTCACCTCTAGACGTATATTGAGACTCAAAGATGTGCTATATACACCGTCTATGAGGAAGAACTTGATGTCAAGCTTTCTACTCAACAAAGCTAGCTTCAAGAAAACTATGGAATTAGATCAATATGTTATTACTAAAAATGGAGTTTTTGTGGGCAAGGGCTATGTTTGTGATGAAATGTTTAAATTGAACGTTGATAATAAAGCATTGAATGTTTATGTTTATATGCCTTATTCTTTAATTTTTTGGCATGCACGTTTATATTATATTAATAGTAGATATGTTGCAATCATGGATAGTTTAGGATTATTCCCAAAATGAAAAAAGATTTTAAAAAATATGAAGTTTGTAGTCAAGCAAAAATTACAAACCAGCCTCATAAAGGTGTTGAAAAAAAATACCAAATTGTTAGATTTAATTCATATTGATTTTTGTGAATTTGAAGGAATTTTAACTCGTTGAAGAAATAGATATTTTATCACTTTTATTGACGATTTTTCAAAATACACATGTTTATTTATTAAAAAATAAAAGTGATGCTTTTGAAAAGTTCAAAGAATTCCCCCATGAGATTTTAGAAAAAAAATACCAAATTGTTAGATTTAATTCACACCTATCTTTATGAATTTGAAGGAATTTTAACTCGTTGAGAAAATAGATAGTTTATCACTTTTATTGACGAATTTTCAAAATACACATGTTTATTTATTAAAAAATAAAAGTGATGCTTTTGAAAAGTTCAAAGAATTCCCCTATGAAATTGAAAATCAATTTGGTAGAAAGATAAAAAGATTTAGAACTGACAGAGGCCGAGAGTATGATTCAAATGAGTTGAATTATTTTATTCAGTCATTGAGAATTACCCATGAAACTACTGCACCATACTCACCTGCTTCTAACGGTGTGGTTGAAAGGAAAAATAGAACATTGATTCAATTGTCAAATGCCATTCTTATTGATTCTAATGGTGTGGATTTTTTTTAAGGTTTGAGATTCTATTGGCACTTTGAAATATGTCACATTAGTAAGTAAGATTATATGTATTCGAAGCATTGTAGAGAGAGGCAAGACTGGGGCAATTTTTTGGCAATTATGTGTTCTTTTTTCTTTTGTTCTGTTTTGGGAAGTCTAGGGATTATGGGTTTCCTATTCTGGGAGATTTGGTTGCTAGGGTTGCCTCTCGACGGCCCATGCTGCCCCTCTAATGGCCTTGCCATCAGTGGGGAATGCCGTACTTGGTGTTTCAATGAGTAATTCTTATGCTCAAGCGGTCTCAAAACATGCAGAGAATTCTTCCTTCAAGTTACCTATGAGTTTTTCGTTAGATATTGATGGGGATTTGGGTGTTATATTTTCAGAATCAGAGATGTTGAAGGCTGCAGAAGATTTAAAGTTTGCTTTGGTTATGAAATTCATGCGAGTTAGGCCTTCCATTGATAATATATTTGTGTGTGGTGAAAAAATGGGGCTGTTAGAGATTCCACTGATTAGTTTTATGGATGATTATCATGTTTTGATTCACATGGAAAATGAACGTGATTTTGTGCATGGTTGGGCACGTGAAGGAAGAGCTTTGGATGGGAACTCCTTTGGGCTGTTCAAATGGACCAGAGATTTCGACCTAGAGAAGGAGTCTCATTTGGCTCCTCAATGGATTTTCTTGCTAGGGTTGCCAAGCATTTATATAGACGGGATTGTCTCAAAATCCTTGCAACTCTATTTGGCCGTTATCTTGGCACTAATAATGCTACTATCAAAAGGACGAGAGCAATGGGGGCTAGAATTTGTGTGGAGGTGGATTTAACCCTAGAGCTGGTGAAGGGTTTTCCTATAGTGGTATCTCCGACGACTTGCATATGGCAGGAGGCTAAATATGAAAAACTGGACTTTTATTGTAAGAAGTGTTTCTGCCAAGGGCATATCGCTGTTGTTTGTAGGGTGGGTGAGAAGCGTAAGGAGGAGGGAAAACTGAAAGAAAAAAAAAAGTCTAGAAAGTGAGTAAATAGTGGGAGAGCCTTTGGATTCCAAGGAGGCGGAGGTTGTAAAGGGTTTAGAATGATGAGACATCTGGAAAATAGCTTGTGATTCAAGGGGTAACTGATCTCACGGAAATGAAGCAAAATGATGTTGCTATCTCTGGAAATACTAATCAAGTTGATGAAATTGGTGTTGAAGCAGCTAAAAATGTGGTTGAAAACTCAGGTCTAGTTGGTTGCAGTGCAAATATGATGGGGGATCAGGTTGGTGAAACCGTCGCTAGGTAAAAATCGGGTCTCTGATCAAGATACTCCTTCTGGTAATGGAAAACAAGTTGTGTCCAGTGATGAAGAGTGTGAAAAAGTTTGACATGATGAAGAACCAGTAGCTACTCATTGCATTGAGGTAGCAGAGCCGAAGGAAACAGGGGTGCTTTCGAAAACTCCTAATAAGGAACGGCTTACAGGAAAACATCAAGGGGAGTTGACTCTTGGCTACTTTTCAGATCAAGAGGAAGGAGAAATTCCTTTAATGCTGGGGAAAGAAAAAGTATATGAATTTGATAGGGACGATCGGTTTGATGCTGGAAAAACAATATTGGTGGAGGACAAGGTAGTGAGGAAATCACAAAGGGTTCACACCCGCTCTAAAAAATTAAGTCTATGACAGACACAATTTTATACTGGAATATCAGCGGCTCAGGTCATTCTAGAAGCAAGCTAAAGATGTTGATAAACAAGAAGGGTGTTAACTTGTTGGCTATTGCCGAGCCATTTATTGAAGAGGATCTTATGGCTTCTCTCAAAAGTTATTTGAATTTTAATAACTTTAGTTCAAATGAAGAGCAAGGTGGGAAGCTGTGGATATTTTTGAAAGAGGCTACTATGTTTCAGGTACTATTTTGCGCCTCTCAATCGATTTCTGGTTGGTTTAATTTGATCAATATGCATGTTCTTGTCACTTTTGTGTATGCTAAATGCACTTACATGGAAAGAAGGGATTTATGGAAGGAATTGGAGGAGAGGCAGTTAACAGATAAACCGTGGATGGTATTGGGTGATTTCAATGCTATTTGTACGAATTTAGAAAGAATTGGTGGCAGTCTCAGTTCACTAATATCTATGTTTGAATTTAATGCATGACTTGATATTTGTGGTTTGTTTGATCTTTTAGGTGGTGGTAGAATTATGTCATGGTGTAATGGTCACAATAGGTTGACGAGAAGCTGGGCGAAATTGGATAGAGTGGTCATTAACAATGCCTTCCTAGATGAGTTTGTGTCTGCACAGTTAGCTTATTTGAGTTGCAAGTCTTCGGATCATTGCCTAATGGTGGTTTCTCTGGACAGGCCATTTTATAAATATGGTCTGGTTCCTTTCCGATTTCTTAATATGTGGTGCTCACACGAGAATTTCTTATCTTGTGTAAAGGAGGCATGGCACTGGCAATATTCGGCATCGGGCCATTTAAAACTTGCTATCAGATTGAAAAGGACTAAGCCAGCCTTACGAGGTTGGAATAAAAATATTTTTGGGCGTGTTGAAGGGAATATTAGAGCCCTTGAGGGAAGGTTGGAATTTCTGGATAATCAATTATAGTTGGGGTACTAGGAAGAGATTGAAGCTGATTATTTGGTGACCAAAATAAAGATTGATGCCTGGGAAAAAAGAGAAGCTACTCGGCTAGGGCAAATAGCTAAGAAAAAATGGCCTAAGGAAGGTGATCAGAATGTGAAATTTTTTCACCCAGTTATTAATCATAGACGGAAACAAGGATATATTTCTCGTATGGGTCTTTCGGATGGTCGGATTTTGGAAAATGCTGAAGATGTTCATTTGAAGCCTTTAAATATTTCTAGGAATTTTTTATGACGCCTACGAAAGTGGAGTATGGCGATTTATCAGCTCTCATTGATAAATCCATCTCTGACGAGGATAATAATATGCTATGTTTAGAGCCGTCTGAGGAAGAAGTTAAAGAAGCAATTTTTTCCATTCCAAAACAAAGTACCCAAGGCCAACAAAGTACCCAGGGCCTGATGGATTTGGGTCTAGTTTTTTTATGTCTTGCTAGGATGTTATAAAAGAGGATGTTATTGAGGCTGTTAGAAAATTTTTCAGGGCCTCGCCATTGCCAAGGTTTTATTCATCTTCCTTTATTGTATTAATTCCGAAAATTCCTATTCCTTTGAGCTTTGATAAATTCAGGCCTATTAGTTTGTGCTCTATGGCGTATAAGGCTTTTTCTAAAATTATTGTTGCTCGGTTGACAAGGGTTATTCATAAGTTGGTCTCTCATGAACAAGGGGCTTTTGTACCAGGGAGTAGCATTTTTGAAAATATTACTCTCACTTAGGAAATGGTACACTCTTTGCACAAAAAAATCTTGGGTGGTAATATGATGATAAAGATTGATAGGTCGAAGGCGTATGACATGGTTGATTGGTCGTGAAGGGCTAGATACCTTTGGTTTCTCGAATAAATTTTGCAAATTAATTGGAGAATGTGTGAGATCACTGTGGTTACATGTACTATCAGTATGCCTATTCATCTTATTTTGGTGATTAATATTCCGGTGGCTATTATCTCCTGTATAAACTCCATCTTGGCTAATTTCTTATGGGGGGATGTGGACAGTAAAAATAAAAGTGCATTGGCGTTTGGGAGTGAGAGATATTAAGGAAGTTCAACACTCTATTCACATGAAATTTGCATTCCATTTTCTGACGTCCAAGAGTATGTGGGCTGACTTTTTCAAAGCTAAATATTTAAAAGATGGTCACATTATGCAATATGTTCAGCGGCCCTCTGATTCTCATTTTTGGAGGTCAATTTTGTCTACTGTGCCGGAGGTGATGGATAATGTCCAAGTTCTGATGAGGGGTGACAATTTCTCCTTTAGGTATGACCGTTGGTTGGCTTCGAGGCCTCTATTTGTGGAAGTGATGAAAATTTAGAACAAAAAACTTTGTATTTAAGACTGTTGGGTTGATCAGACTTGGGATGTAGAATTGTTGAAGGAGCTAGTAGGCGATATTGCTACTGATGAAATTATTCGGACCAGGTTTATTGGTCGTGAAGGGCCAGATGTGTGTATGGAAGCCATCTTTAGATGGGAATTTTTCCACTACATCTGCATGGTAGGCGACTCAGAAGAAAAAGAGAGATGTTGCCTTGTCACAACCCCGCCCTAGACTAGGTCGAGGCCGCGACAATTTACCTATTCTTTCCTTATAATTATTAGTACTATATTTTTTTGCTATATATTTTCTTTTTTTTTTTCTACTAGGGGAATAAGGGATATGCGTGAGCATGTCATGCATGTACTTTGCACTTCTAGTTTAAAAGAACACTTGATAAACGATCTGTTCAATATTCTAATTAAAGGACTCTCAGAGTCCATCATCTATTCATCAAACATAACTAGTTCTAAATAAGAGGGATATCAGTCCATACAACACATACAAAAAGGCATTTAACCTTCTTATGTGGGGTTACCGTCACCCCACCATAGAAGTTACACCATTACCATCACCCCACTATAGTATTTACATCATGCTCGAAGGCATATTGTCTTAAAGTCAAGCCAACAAAACGTCCCAACATGGGACCCATCATAAAGGCATAAAAACATAATCATTATCATCAAAACCGAACCAACAGGGAACTCTAAGCATCGGCCCCTCCCTCCTCAGCAGTGCATAGCTCCACAGTCTCATCATTCATACCTGGATGTTTAAAACATAAACACAAAGTGAGTCTAATACTCAGTAAGCAGTACACCATGCCGTTAACTTATTAATCACATAATCTTTTCTTTTAGAAACATGCATATATAACATTTGCTAATTCTTGACAAAGTTTTCATGCGTAACAGTTTAAAGAATAACTATACTTTCATGCATAAATGGCTTAAGGCATAATTGTACTTTCATGCATAAACATTCCTAAGAAATAATTTTACTTTACGTTTCACTTTCTTGGACCAGTACACACTATTATGCCCCGTGTGTTGGGGTTGGCGGTCTTTTGGACTCAGATTCTGCCCGCGGCCATAGGTTGGGAATCCCTTTCATGGGGGGCAACACTGGGTGCACTACCAGTACTACTTACCCGGCATTGCAATCTGCCCATTCCTTTGGTACCCTTTCATTCATAAGGTCGTTACGTACGTTCATGCTTTCATTTCATTTCTTTCCTATCTTTTCAGTCAAACATTTTCATTATCTTTTCTTAGTCCGAATGCATATGCTTTTCTTTGAAAAGAGTGTTTCATGTCATGCTACATATAGGTACGGCGTAGTTATTTAAGAGAGCATGCATAAAAATCTCATGATGCATTACCTTACATATACATAATTGTAATCGATAAGGTGCCTAACCGGGGCTACCAAGAAAGGCTTGTACATAATATATATACATTTATTCTTTCATAAGAGAACATGTGTAAAGAGAGAGATTCTTTCATAAGAGAGCTTTGTGTGTAAGGAGCATGGTCATAGCTACTTACCTCGTTGCTTTACAAGAAGATTCCTTGAATCTTGAAAATAAACTCCTATTCAATGAAATGGGATAAACATATTAATATTCATTCCACTTTAAGCTTACTATCTGACACCCATACGCGCTCACTAAACTTCCAAGTTGGAATTAAAGCATTTCCCTTAACCCCTTTTGCTACATACATGACACTAATTCAAGACATTAATATCCTCATTTCGACATTTAAAGAACTCATGAAGGTACATAACTTGCTTGTTGTCCCATTTTAAAGGCTATTATATCCTATACAAGGGATAGGTAGGAATCATAAGTTAAAGTGTATAGGATGGCAGGGATTTATTTAAGTATGGTAGGGAACAAGGAGGTACTACCAAATCTGAAATATTTATAAAAGGGCATTTTGACATCTTTTGTAACATCATGTGGAAAGTAATTCTAACAAAAGAAAATGCTTACAAGAAGTTGGTTTTTTGTCTTGTTCTTCAAGGGTTTTCCATACTAAAGTTGATCCTTGGTTAAACAAAAAGGTGAAATTAAGCAAGGGATAAAATGGGCTGATTTAGGCTTCAAAACAGAACATTTTTCAGAATTTTGCAATACGTGGACAACTAGCAAGTCTTAGTACATTCATAGTCTTAAACATCTCTCACTTACCCAAAACTCAACCATACCATTAAATAATACAAGAGTGGTAGAAAACTTTAAAAAAAAACCTCATATATTTTCTGAAACATAGCATAGATAAAAAGATACAACTCTTGGCAACTTAAATTCCTAAAGTAAGCTTACTAGTTTAGATTTAAAACTTTTAATGGCTTACTTAGGCCATGAACTTGAGGAAAGTATGTTTAAAATTATAAACCTTAACTTCATTAATTTAACACATAAAGGTATAATCAAAATATGGCTTGGACTAAGAAAACACAAGAAAGACTACAAAATTTGCCTTGCAACACAACTGGAATACACACCAAAACAAAGCATAACTCACGGCTTCTTCATGTACATATATACACAATAGATAAAATAATCATCACTTGTGACTAACAAACTTAAACCAGGAAATATGTCATCTTAAATGATAAGAACACACGGCAAAGCCATCTCAAGACACTCGATCTGCTCAGAAAACAGGGGTTTCGGTTGCAACCCACTAGATCAATCACTAGAGAAGGCAACGAGAAACTGGTCTAGGAAGTTTCCACACAACACTCGGCTAGCCCAAAATTCGAACCCTCAATTACAAGGCACAAACTTGCTTAGAAAAACTCCAAATCATAGGAAAAACTCACGGAAGGATTATTACTTGGTTTGGTCCCCTTTCAAGCCATGGAAATACACAGCAAATGAGAAGAGGAAGAGAAAATCCGAATCTCAAATCTGGAACACAAACAGAAAATTTCTTAAACAAAACCCTAGGTTAAACCCATAAATCCAAGATCCCAAACTAGAAGCTAGAGTCATAGAAATCACTTACAAGGTTGTTCTCCTTGAAGAATTTCGGTGGGAATCTTAGGTTTAGGAAGTGGAAGAAATTGACATGAGGAGAAGAAGGAAGTCGCGCGGCTAGAGGAAACTGAGAGGTTTCTCGTGTGAAGGAAGGAACACTTGAGGAAAGCTTTTCTCTTTTGTTTGCTTTAGGACTGACGGGTGTAGGAAAATGAGGAAAAGAAATTACTTACTAGCCTTGGATGCTATCGTGTAGGAGAAGGAAAGGAATTCACTTGGCTTCTTGAGGAAGCTATGGTTTCAAGGAGAAGAAAAGTCAATGGGTTTAAATCAAACTTGTCTCATAAGCTAGGGAATGAACGGTGGAGATCACATGTGAGGAGATCAAAAAGAGTTTGGACCATTTCTTCAGTAAATAAAAATTAAAGGGTTTGAAAGAAATATTGTAAAATCATAAAAATCACACCCTTGAATTATTTAATAACCTACATAAAATAAAAATACACGAATCTTAAAATAAATTAATAAAATAATAAAAGTCCTTATCTCAAAATATTTAACTTAAGAATTAATAGATGACGTAAGGATACACGTAGTAGGATTTGGATATTACATGCTTTGGAATGATTGGTTTTGGAACCACATATTACCGAATAGGATTTCTATGTGCATTTGGAAGGCATGATTTAATGGGCTACCTGTGGATGATAGGGTGCAAAACAAAGGTGTTTTACTAGTTTCAGCGTGTGATTGTTGTAGTTTATGAACTTGGGAAACCATTGATCTTGTGTTAGACATGGGCCAATTTGCAAAAGGGGTTTGAGATCATGCTAGTAGTCTTCTGGGCGTACCTTGCATACGTCAAAGGTCCTAGAAGGCAATAATTATTGCATGGTTCACTTGTGCAAGAAAAGTGACGATTACTAGTGTTCTTTGCCTAATTACATGGAGTTTGTGGAAAAGAAGATGTAAGGTGCGTATGGAGGGTGTGAAAGAGAGCACTGATCAAGTTTGGAGGTCGGTAAAGGTGTGGCTGAGGATTCTTGTAGGTGAAATCACTAATACTCGTCCGTTATCTATGCATGACTTACATATCTTAGAAGAATTTCGATTGCAAGTTCCAGCTGTTGGGACGAGAGATCATAAAATAGTGGCTGGTCTGAGCCCTCAACAAGGTGGCTAAAGTTGAATTGTTACAAAAATTGTCGTAACAACCCAGGCAGCTCAGGTGGAGGGGGCATTCTTAGGGATGCAGAGGGTAACATGAAGGGAGCCTTCTTTTGTCATTTCGGCATTGGTCCTAATAATGGGGCTGAGGTTAAGGCTATTGTAGAGGGGGTCCAGTTATGCAAAAGATTGTCGTGCTGGTTATCGAAAGTGACTCTAAACTTATTGTGGATTGGACTCAGGCAAGGAAATGTACTTTGGTATTTATGGGATTATTGGGAAGTGCTAATGTCTAAACTTCAAGGGGTTACTTTCAGAGTGCTCCATCAATACTATGAGGCGAATCAAGCTGCAGATTTTCTTGATAAACAAGATGAGTTGGGCTCTAATTCTATTTATGATACCTATGACCATTTTCCGATGCTGTTAAAGGGCATTCTTAGGATTGATAAAGTGGGTCTCCCGACCATTAGAACTATGCTGGTTGTATGTTTCAATTTTGGTGTTTTTTAGGCTTGACCATATAGGTTTGTTCAGAATTTTGTGTTTTCCCTTATAGGCCTGTTTAGAATTTTTTTGGTTTGGTTTGGTTGTTTTGTTTTGGTTTGATACAAGGGATGGTTTTAATATCTTATCTGTAGATCCCAAGTGTTTGTCTTATTATCACGGTATTCCTTTGTCATAAGTGAGAGCTACTAATAAAATTTAGGATGAGGTCACTATTGGACATGTGACCTTCGGCTAAAAAAAAAAAAATCAATTTGATGAAAATATTCAAAGTTGGTTTCAGCAGATGAAAAAAAAAAATCAAAGTTAGCCGTTTGTAACCTTTTCAATTTTCTAGAATCTAGGAGTAAGATCATTTATGACACAAGATGGGATCTAGTGAAACTACCAATGTATAGTATTTTGAAAAAAAACACAGGGCTTTGGGAAGATAGTAGTGGGGCGTACCAAAAAAAAAAAAAAAAAAAAAAAGGTAAAAGCTATCTTTTTGTCCATTATGGAACGTAAAGTGAGAGTTTTTACAAAGATAAAATAAGGTAGTGTTTAGAGATTATTGAGAGTTTTCCGGACAATAGAGAGGTGTTATTTTTAGAGGAGTTTTGGGCTCAGTCACTTGTATAAACTTGGTTGGAGTTATACGACGATTAGCTGGGCTGTTGTATCCTAAAGGGGACGAGTCAATATGAGGTCTGCAACACCGGTTCAAATGAAACTTTACATACCGCATGGGACTTGAATCTCCTTAACGAGAGCGAGATTTTTATGCCTTAGTCCAATCCGATTTCGTTTGAATGTTAATTTTATTATAAATTTTATTATATTATTGTGTATTTTACTAACAATTTTAAGGAGATTCAAACGAAGCTTAAAAACGTTGGAGATCTCACATGTCCTTCTGTCTCGGTATGAAACTCTCATCTCTGTTGCATGGGTGGGTCTCGAGTTGTAGTTCCAGAAATTTTTGTAAATTTCTGCCTAATTCCCAAAGAGGCCACACACGTTATGGTCATTTCCTAAAACACCCCTATCATTATGTTGGTTCTATATTGGGCCTGATCTTGTTTATATATTAAACTTAGTTTGTGAGATCTTTGTTTTAAATATAAGAACTTATAAAGAAAATAAATAAGGATTTCAATTATATTATTTAGTATTTAAATTTTTACAAATAAATTTCAGAAGTAAATAGTATGTGATACCCTATATGATAAGGATAAGGGTATGTGACGTATGAGATTCCATATTGTTTGGAAAAGAGAAAGTTCTTGCTCTTTATAAGATTCCAATAGGGCTCTAATTGTATCATTGACTAGTTCTTTTGGAGTATAGACCATGTGGTTTGGGCCTTCCATTGGGGCGATACAAATGGTATCAGAGCCAGGTTTCGATCCTGGGAGCTATGGGTTATGGGCCCACCACGCTTCCCATTTGTAAAGCTCCAATGGAAGGCCCAAACCACATGGCCTATACTCCAAAAAGACTAGTGAATGATACAATTGGAGCTCTATTGAAATCTTATAAAGAGCAAGAACTTCTCATTCCCAAGCAATGTGGAATCCTGTATGCTACATACCCTTATTCTTATCATATGGGGTATCACAATTTCCTCCCTTAAATTTTCGAGGTCCTCTTCGGGCTTGTTCACTGTAGGTGGCACGGCTCAAGTCCAACATTTCTGGTTGGGATAGGCTCTAATACCATATCCTAAAATCTCTAAAAATTTAAAACCTCGGGTATCATCAAAATCATATTCTTTTCCATCGTCTCTGAACCTCAAAAGTTCCAATATCTCAATCCATAAAGTCTACAGAATATCAATCCTTAAAAAAAATCCACATAATCATTTCTTAGTCCTCAAATTTCTACTTCTCAAGTCCGGAGTTACTTTCTAAACCCTCAGATATCCGAAACCTCATATGTTTAAAAGTCTGCAGAACTTCAAACCTAGTATATCCCCATGATCATCTCGTAGTCCACAAATTTCTATACCTCAAGTATGAAATTACTCTCTAAACCCACAAATATCCAAAACTTCATATGTTATAGTCTACAGAACATCTAAACCTGACTTTCAGTCAAACTTATGACAATTTTGAAATCTAAACCTTAAAGTCATGTCATACAGCCTACAGAATAAGCCAATCAAATCTCAAATCTCAAATTCCCAAAACCTAAATCTATAAAGTCTGCAAAACCTTAAAACTTAATCATCAAACTCCTTATTATAGTATGTAGAATCTCAAAACTGTCTCTGATATCAACTGTAACGCCCCAGTCTCGAAAGGGTTGGAGTGTCACCAAAAATCGTATCTCATTGTACAAATATAAACTCCAATTCCTCAATTACTCAAAGACCTCATTGTTTTAAATCATCTACTTCCAAATAATTAACTAAGAATAAGAATACGACAAAGTCTCAAAATAAAGGTCAACTTTTTCAAAGTACTAAGTCAACAGAGCAAAATGAAACTATTAAATAAAATTCTCCAACAACAAGTACCCTCTTTGTATTTAATACACTATGCTCACATAGCCTAATCCATGCTTTCTATTCTTGAACTTTCGCTGAAGTATCCAAAATATCTAAAAAAATGTTGTGGAAATAAGGGGTGAGTTATCAACAACTCAGTAAGCATATGATATATACTAGTATACAAACATGAGTATTTACAGAGTACAGTATGCAGAACAAAATATTTTTCAAAATTATCATACAAAACAAAATATGTTTTCAAACGTAACAGAGCAATGGTTTTAAAACACATAAAACCCATGTACTTTGGCATAACATAACCTGAGCATCATCGTCACATCAAAACAGAGCATCTTACAAAGCAGAAACTATGTTTAACCCCCGTGATAGGGTTGTGATATCCCTGGTGGCCAAATTGGACAGAGACAGAGGTGAAATCTTTCTCTTATTATTCTCAGAGCCCCGTGTGTGCACACAGAAAAGACCACAAACAAACCATCTTACTTCCAAAGTGGGTGCATTCAGAGACTGAGGAGTTGGTACCAACCCAAGCAGAGCAGCGCAGAGAAAAGCATAATAGAGTAGAGACAAAATCAGTACACAATGCCAAAGGTTTTTAGATATCATACCAAAACAAAACAGAGTACCAAAACATATTTAGATCATTCTCACATATTAAAAACAAAAGTCCGAGCATCTTTCTAAATCAATGCAAAATTTTTTAGATTTTTAATATCACTCTTTTTTCAGATTTCAGAGACAGCATGACAAAATATAGCTCATGACTACACAATGCATGTCAGAAATATTTTCTCTTTTCCATATAGATTTAATGAGTAATGCAAATAAACGACTGAGGTTGTTTTTCCCAAGTTCTCATTTCATAACAAAACATGCATAATTTTCAGAGAGTCAACTTCAGTCTAAACAATTCATGTAAAGCCTAGCATAGGAACCCCGCTTACCTGATCTTCTTAACTTTCCAGAATTTCTCTACAGCAGTACTGAACGAAAATCAATTTTCACCTATAAAATAGTCATGTACTCCCATAAATTTACAATTGAACACGTATTTCAATGCTTAAACCTGAAATACTAAGTAAAATGTTTTTTTCTAAAACAAAAACAATCTACAACTCTTATAACCTTAAAATATAGTAAACTCTCAAATACATCAATTTTCGTTTGATATCTTGGAGGCATAAACTCTAAATTCTTTAATCTTTGATACCAACTAATATAATTAAAAAACAAACTTCAAACTTTGGCTTGTAACACATGGGACAAAATTGTAATATCCTAAATCTAATCTTCCCTAACTTTACATAAAGAGTAAAACCACCTTAGTTTGTAGGGATGCATATACACTGGACTCAGATACGCATGTGTCGGAAAACTCACCGTGAGAGCAGCTTTGAGGTGGCAGAGACACTAGTGTAGTTGGCGGCTAAGCACTGATGAGAGAGAGAGAGAGATGAGAAGTGATGATAGAGAGGAAGAACAACATGACGGAGAGAGTAAGCTCATCGTGAGACTGAGAAGGCATGCAACGGACCGAAGGTGATGGGAAGCTCTTGGGAGCGGCTTCGGTGGGGTCCCGACGTGTTGGGCTCTTGGTGAGGGAGGTGTGCAGTGGGTCATGGAGGAAGAGTTAGTACTCTGTTTTTAGAGACTAAAACAGGGAATAGTTGGGGATGGTGGCTGGCTGTTTTCAAGTTGTTTTCGACGCGAGGCAATGCCTTGCGAGGTGGTGGAGTGGTCGTGCTTGAAAGGACTCATGCGCAATGGCGGCTGGGCATGGAACGTGCGTAGCTGAAGATGATGGTGGTTTGCTACACGTGGATGTAGTTGTTACATTGGACTTGCTAGTCGAGGGGTGTGGTTTCCATTTATGGTAGAGGCTACGTTGTACATGGTCGGCGAACGTTTGCGGCTGTGTTGAGGGTGCAGGAAGATGTGCAGCTGTGAAGGTCTTCTCTCGGTGGTTTTCCGCTTGGTGTGAGGAAGAGGTGGGTTAGGGGCTGAGTGAGTTGAAATTGCTATGGTTTTCAGGTGGCTAAACAGGGGCTTGCGCAATGGCTTGCGATGACTCCGTTTGTGGTTTCAAGGCTAGCCTACGGTGGTGAGTTCATGGTGGCTAGGAAACAGTGTTCACGTGTGGGTTGACGGTGGTTAAGTGTGGAGTTCTACGGTTTGTGTGCTTTTTCATAGGGTGCTTGCCACTCTATTTTTGGGTATGGAAAACAGAGGCGATTTGATCTTACGGTGGTGCTAGGTTGGGATGGAAAGGCGCTGGCCCTGTTGTCCATGGTGGTGGATGTAATACCCAGTCCCTAGAACCGAAGCCCAAGCTGTATGGAAGCCCAACTTTCCACGAGGGAATGACGCCGTTTTTAGTATGATCTTCCCCCTCATATTTCTATTGCTTTTCCCGAATTCTTCTCTTTCTTTTCAGATTCTTTACTCCCGAAATTTGCTCCACCCCGGTATCCAAAACCTCCACGTCTCTACGGTTTCTCTTCTACACCTTATCCTCATATCGCAACTCCTTTCTAACGTGCACTCTCCCTCTGATAGTCACCGTGAAACGTCATTTTTCTTCTCACCGTTACCATCTTGCACTAACGCTGTGCAGACACCCGAACCACCATGCTCAAACACTGCCCTGCCTTAGCCCAACTCGAGTCAGCCACCGCTGCTCTGCCTTGCTCCATCAGCCCGAATACTTCCCCCATGATTGTCCACCACCCTCAAGCACCTTTATCGGCAAATAGAAGATGCCGAAAAGCAAGACTCAACATTCGGATTGTAGCCCCCACTACTCAGTCGTCATGCTCCTCTCCTCCACAGGCGTGCAACACAAACTGGATAGCACCTACTTCTCTCGTCACCACGCCAACTGCCCATGGAAACCACCATCTGAGGCTAACGCCGCCACAATCCACCGTCTTACACCACCCTTTTGGTTGTCCAGCACTACTTCCTTAGCCCTCACTTTTGCATGCATGGAGCATACGTAAACTGCCTTCTCCCCACCTCTCGGGCTCTTTCTTTCTCTCTGTGTTCTCTCTCAAACTCTCTCTATTTATCTATCTTCTCCAC
Organism: Juglans microcarpa x Juglans regia; assembly: GCF_004785595.1. NCBI lineage: Eukaryota > Viridiplantae > Streptophyta > Magnoliopsida > Fagales > Juglandaceae > Juglans > Juglans microcarpa x Juglans regia. The sequence goes on along the minus strand of NC_054599.1, from coordinate 9,378,775 downwards.
ACCTGGAAACTCTGCCATCCAACCACCTCGGGTCCGCCCCCACGGCCCATCGCCACTGTATCCTCAACGGAAGCCTGTCCCACGCACTCTTCAGCCTCCATTGAACCAGTCAAGATCATCGTCAAAAAGGAATCAACACTATCACGCGTCTATCCCTCCTCTAGAAATCAGACAACAACTCTCCTCCTCAACCACCTCGCAGGGCGCTGCCACACATAAAAAATACCATGAAAACAACCCAAACACCGCACCCTAACTGGCTAGCAGCTTCCTCTGTTTTGCTATGCCAAAAACAAAGCAACCCACCACTAGTTTCACCTTAAACGGCAACTCCTTGTGTCAAACGAACCCACCACAAGCTACTCAGCCACCACAAGCATTGCACAGTGCAACCCTTGCCACACTCGAGCAACCACCTAATCACCATGAGCCCTATCTTGAACCATTAGCGGTTGGTCCAAGTGTCCCCACGCTCAGTCATTCGCAGTTGATGGATGAGGACTCGAGACACAATCGATCTTCTGACCACTATCGACGCCGTGCTTAGATCCTTCATCCATGGTTGCACCACCATGCACGACCTCCACCCCTCACGTGCCAGGTCGCCGTGCTCACCACCGTCAATCCCTGTCCAGCTCACTGTCCCGTCGTGCCTTCATCTTCTCTCGGTGAGTATGCCTCTGTGTTACTCACTTTTGATCCAGGCGTTCCTTTTGGTTTGTCCCACTTTTCTTTTTCTTGTTTCTAGCCGTACCCAACGTGCATGCTTGTTGATGTTTTCATTTTCCAAAACACCCCCTTCATTTAGATAGTTTCATATTAGACCGTTTTCATATTAAACTTGTGTTAAGTGGGTCTTGTTTGAAGCATAAGAATTTACATTCACAGATTCAAATTAAATTACTAAATATTCTTACAATTTGATTTTTGGGTAGTAAACTTTAAGTATTTTAATCTTTTATTTTTTTAAAGCACTTTAAGCCTATTATATGAAATAAACCTTGTATGGTTTTAATTTAGATATGATTAGTAGTTTGCAATGATTTTTTAAAAATATTATTAACTATTTTTTTTATGAACTACTATTGTTTAAAGAAATTTACGATTTCCTACTACATCATATGTTGGTGGTATTAAATTTGGGATATTTTAGGGTTTTGTGGAATTTTAGCTTTTTAGGAAAATAGATTACTTAGCATTTCAGTTTTAAGCATTGAAAAATTGTGTTAAATTCGGATATTTATGGGAGTACGTGACTATTTTATAAGTGACAATTGATTTTCGTTCAATAATGCTGTGGAAAATTTGGAAAAGCTAAGAAATTCAGGTAAGCGGGGTTCCTATGCTAGGTTTTAAACAAGTTAATAAGACTGAGGTTGACTTTATGAAAACTTGCATATTTTGTGATATAATGGGACTTTGGAAAAGAAATATCCACCTTGGTCGCTTATTTGCATTATTCATGAAATCTGTGTGAAAAAGGAAAAATATGTTTTGACATGCATTGTGTAGACATGAGCTAAATTCTGTCATGTGATTTCTAAAATCTGAAAAAGGAGCGATATTAAGAATCTAAAAAATTGTGCATTTATTTAGAAAGATGTTATGGCTTTTGTTTTCAGTGTGTGTAAACTGTCTGATTCTGTTTTGGTACTCTGTATTATTTGGATATAACATCTGAAAACCTTTGGCATGGTGTACTTTTTTTTTTGTATCTGACTCTGTCTCTGCTTTGCTGTGCTCTGCTCTGTTTGGGTTGGTACCAACTTCTCTGTCTATGAGTGCGCCCACTTTGGAAACAAAGTAGTTTTGTTGTGGACTTTCTTGTGTGCACACTTGGGGCTCCAAGAGTAATAAGGGAAAGATTTCACCTCTGTCTCTGCCTGGTTTGACCACGGGGTTAGCACAACCCTACCACGGCGGTGAAACGTGGTCTCTGCTCTGTGAGATGCTCTGTTTTAATGTGATGATGATGCTCAGGTTATGTTATGCCAAAGTACTCTGGGTTTTACTTGTCTTAAAACCATCTCTTTGTTACTTTTGAAAACATGTTTTGTTCTACATGATAACTCTGAAAATTATTTTGTTCTGCATATTGTACTTTGTAAATTCTCATGTTTGCACGCTAGAATATGTCCTCTGCTTACTGAGTTGTTGCTAACTCACCCCTTATCTCCATAATATTTTTCAGATATTTTGGATACTTCAACGGAGGTTCAAGAATAGGAAGCATGGGTAAGGCTTTGTGAGCATAGTCTATTAAATAGAAAGAGGGTATTTGTTGTTGGAGAATTTTATTGAATAGTTTCGTTTTGCTCTGTTGACTTAGTACTATGGGAAGCGGGCTTTTATTTTGAGATTTCGTCGTGTTCTTTGTTATTTATTTTGGAATAGATGATTTAAAGCAATGAGGTCTATGAGTGAATGAGAAATTGGAGTTTACATTTGTACAATGAGATATGATTTTAAGTGTTAAGAGGTAATTCTCCGACCCATCCGGGACTGGGGCGTTACAGTTGGTATCGGAGACAAGTTTGAGATTCTGCATGCTATAATAAGGAGTTTGATGCAATTTAAGGTTTGACGTTCTGCAAAATTTTAGGATTGAGTTTCTTGAAATCCGAGGTTTGGAAATTTTGAATACCTTAAAATGATGTTGATGAGGTCTAAGATTTTAGAATTCTATAGGCCCCAGGATAGGATTTGATTGTATCCAAGGTTTCCGCATTTGCATACTCATGGAAGGTGGCTTACGAAATATGTGGTTTCAGAAGTTTGTAGGTTTTAAGAAATGATTTTCATGACGTTTAAGGTTTTAGATCCGGTAGGCTAATTCGGTGGACTGTAGCAAAAAAAAAAAAAAAAAAAAAAAAAAATTATAAGATTTAAGGTTTAGAATTGATGTCCTAGGTTGTGAGATCGAAAGTTATAGGTGCGTTTATTTTGGTTGGGGATGATTTTAGACCTTCTAATGCTCGTTGCTTAGGTTAGACAGGAAGTGAGGATACGATCACCACAAGCTGATTGTTCGTGTATACTTAGGCATTTGTAGAGGTTGAGAAAACCATTTGAACTTTTCGTCACTGAGAATGCTTTTATTTCCATTACCTAGGAATTTTGCTTTATTCGATGTTGACTTGAATAATCTCTATTTATGTTATTTTAATTATTATTATTATTTAGAACCACCCTTGCATCCAGCTAATTTTTTTTTTTTATTTTGTGACCATTCGATTCTAGTTGCAAATCAATTTCTTCCATGGTCACTTAGTGGGGCACACCTTTGGTTCTTAAAAGTGACTTCATTCATGGTATCAGTTTTCTCACAGCAATATTGGATGTGTATAAGAAATTTTTTCCAAATCTTATTGCTTCATCTTAGGCTTCCAATCACTCCGATATGACTACACAACGTTATTCACCCCATGAGCTCAACTTAGCACTTAGGTTACTGAGTTCTTGGATCACTACAAGTTAAACTATGGTAAGGATGTTGTGAGTACTAGTGTGTGGTCATCAGATATAAATGTTTACTTAATGGCTTTTGATTATAGTTGAGAATGAGAGAGGATATCTAAAAGTATGAGTGAGTGTGCATGGTTTTAGTTGGCAAGAAACCTTTTTCGTTATCAAAGTGCAGTAAAAGTTATCTTGGTAGGTGCTGAAATGGATTAAACTCCGTGTTGAGATATTTATGGATCCAAGTTTTAGAAATTGTTTTTGCAAAGTCATCAGAGTGCGCAACGGAAGAAGTTGATAGTTTTATGTACTATTTCAGATGAAATTAGGTTAAGAAGTTGGGTGAAAATTTTAATAGGCTTTCAATCAAACCATTGGGGAGGTTTATACTTCGAATTGGATTGCACACTTAAGTGTATGATAATCGGTACAATGTGCGTGAGCATGTAAGTCTAAGGGGAATTATTATTAGGCGTGTGTTTCTATTGTTGAGATTTATATTTTAGGCTTGAACTGGTTCTCGAGTTATATGAAATTCGACATTAGGTGCACGAATGGGTGTGCCAAGAGGATTATAAGGAATTTTAAGGCACCTGCAAAAAAAAAAAAAAAAAAAAAAGAAAAAAAAATACTGAAAAGTTAGAATATATGAGTATTAGATTTGACATAGTGATCGACGATTATAATAGGCAAAGATCATGAGGAATAAGAATTTTTTTTAAAACCTTGTTTTAAGTGTAACAAATTTCGAGGACAACATTTTTTTTATTAAGGGGAGGTGGATGTAATACCCAGTCCCTAGAACCAAAGCCCAAACCGTATGGAAGCCCAACTTTCCATGACGGAACGACGCCATTTTGGGTATGATCTTCCCCCTCATATTTCTATTGCTTTTCCGAAATTATTCTCTTTCTTTTTAGTTTCTTTACTCTTGAAATTTGCTCCACCCTGGTATCCAAAACCTCCACGTCTCTACAGTTTCTCTTCAACATCTTATCCTAATATCACAACTCCCTTCTAACGTGCACTCTCCCTCTGATAGTCACTGTAAAACGTCATTTTTCTTCTCACCGCTGCCATCTTGCACTAATGTTGTGCAGACACCCGAACCACCATGCTCAAACACTGCCCAGCCCTAGCCCAACTAAAGTCAGCCACCGCTGCTCTGCCCTGCTCCACCAACCCACACGGCGACACCGTGACCATCCTAAGGCAAAACCTCTGTTTTTAAACAAGAAAACAGAGCAAATAAAGTGCTTTCAGCCCATATACTTCCCCCATGATTGTCCACCACCCTAATGCATCTTCATCTACAAATAGAAGATGCCGAAAAGCAAGACTCGACGTTCAGATTGCAGCCCCCACTACTCGGTTGTCGTGCTCCTCTCCTCCACAGGTGTGCAACTGCCCATGGAAACCACCATTTGAGGCTAATGCCGCCACAATCCACCGTCTTACACCACCCTCTTTGTTGGCCAGCACTACTTCCGTAGCCCTCACTTTTGCAGGCATGGAGCGTACGTAAACTGCCTTCTCCCCACCTCTATGGCTCTTTCTTTCTCTCTGTGTTCTCTCTCAAACTCTCTCTATTTATCTATCTTCTACATGCCTGGAAACTCTGCCATCCAACCACCTCGGGTCAGCCCCCATGGCCTAGCGCCACTCTGTCCTCAACGGAAGCTTGTCCCAAGCACTCGTCGGCCTCCACTGAACTAGTCAAGATCATCATCTAAAAGGAATCAACACTGTCACGCGTCTATCCCTCCTCCGCAAATCAAGCAACAACTCTCCTCCTCAACCACCTTGCAGGGCGCTGCCTCACGTCAGAAATACCATGAAAACAGCCCAACCACCGCGCCCCAACTGGCCAGCAACTTCCTCTGTTTTGCTATGTCAAAAACAGAGCAACCCACCACCAGTTTCACCTTAAACTGCAACTCCTTGTGTCAAGCAAACCCACCGCAAGCTACCCAGCCACCCACAAGCATCACACGGTGCAACCCTTGCCACACTCGAGCAGCCCCCCAATCACCATGATCCCTATCTTGAACCACCAACCATTACTCCAAGTGTCCCCATGCTCGGCAATTCGCAGTTGATAGATGAGGGCTCGAGACACAGTCGATCTTCTGACCACTACCAACGCCGTGCTCAGATCCTTCGTCCATGGTTGCACCACCATGCATGACCTCCACCCCTCACGTGCCAGGCCGCCGTGCTCACCACCGTCGATCCCTGTCCAGCTCATTGTCCCGTCGCGCCTTCATCTTCCCTTGTTGAGTATGCCTCTGTGTTGCTCAATTTTGATCCAGGCATTCCTTTTGGTTTGTCCTACTTTTCTTTTTCTCGTTTCTATCCATACCCAATGTGCATGCATGTTGATGTTTTCATTTTCCAAAACGCCCCTCCTCATTTAGATAGTTTCATATTGGACCGTTTTCATATTAAACTTGTGTTAAGTGGGTCTTGTTTGAAGCATAAGAATTTACATTTACGGATTCAAGTTAAATTACTAAATATTCTTACAATTTGATTTTTGGGTAGTAAACTGTAAGTATTTTAATCTTTTATTTTTTTTAAGCACTTTAAGCCTATTATATGAAATAAATCTTGTATGGTTTTAATTTAGATATGATTAGTAGTTTGCAATGATTTTTTAAAAATATTATTAACTATTTGTTTTATGAACTACTATTGTTTAAAGAAATTTACGATTTCCTACTACATCATATGCTGGTGGTATTAAATTTGGGATATTTTAGGGTTTTGCAGAATTTTAGCTTTTTAGGAAAATAGATTACTTAGCGTTTTAGTTGTAAGCATTGAAAAATTGTGTTAAATTTGGATATTTATGGGAATACGTGACTATTTTATAGGTGACAATTGATTTTCGTTCAATACTGCTGTGGAGAAATTCTAAAAAGCTAAGAAGTTCAAGTAAGCGGTGTTCCTATGCTAGGTTTTATACAAGTTAATAAGACCAAGGTTGACTTTATGAAAACTTGCATATTTTGTGATGTAATGGGAACTTGGGAAAACAAAGATCAACCTCGATCGCTTATTTGCATTATTCATGAAATCTGTATGAAAAAGGAAAAATATGTTTTGACATGCATTGTGTAGACATGAGCTAAATTCTGTCATGTGGTTTCTGAAATCTGTAAAAGGAATGATATTGAGAATCTGAAAAATTGTGCATTTATTTAGAAACATGTTTTGGCTTTTGTTTTCAGTGTGTGTAAACTATCTGATTTTGTTTTGATACTCTGTATTATTTTGATATAACATCTGAAAACCTTTGGCATGGTGTACTATTTTTTTTGTATCTGACTCTATCTTTGATTTGCTCTGCTCTGCTCTGCTCAATTTGGGTTGGTACCAACTTTTCTGTCTCTGAGTGTGCCCACTTTGGAAATAAAGTGGTTTTATTGTGGACTTTCTTGTGTGCACACTCAGGGCTCCGAGAGTAATAAGGGAAAAATTTCACCTCTGTCTCTGCCTGGTTTGGCCACCGGGGTTAGCACAACTCTAGCACAGGGTGAAACATGGTCTCTGCTTTGTGACATCCTCTGTTTTGATGTGATGATGATGCTCAGGTTATGTTATGCCAAAATACTCTTGGTTTTACTTGTCTTAAAACCATCGCTCTGTTACTTTTGAAAATATGTTTTGTTCTGCACGATAACACTAGAAAATATTTTGTTCTGCATACTATACTTTGTAAATAGTCATGCTTGCACGCTAGCATATGTCATATGCTTACTGAGTTGTTGATAACTCAGCCCTTATCTCTACAACATTTTTCAGATATTTTGGATACTTCAGCGGAGGTTCAAGAATAGGAAGCATGGGTAAGGCTTTGTGAGCATAGTCTATTAAATACAAATAGGGTATTTGTTATTGGAGAATTTTATTGAATAGTTTTGTTTTGCTCTGTTGACTTGGTACTATGGGAAGTGGGCTTTTATTTTGACATTTCGTCGTGTTCTTAGTTATTTATTTTGGAATAGATGATTTAAAGCAATGAGGTCTATGAGTAAATGAGGAATTGGAGTTTACATTTGTACAATGAGATATGATTTTAAGTGTTAAGAGCTAATTCTCCGACCCATCCAAGACCGGGGCATAACAGTGGTACTAGTTGTTACGGCCTCACGACTCTCCAACGTGAACCTTCGTGCATGTACTCCTACGTGCAACGATTGGGTGGTCAGATGGTGGAGGAAGAGGATTGGTCTGCTTAGAGAAGAAAATAAAAACCTAAGAGGGGCGTAAACTGAAGATGTGTGGTGTAACACCGGGGCCCAATCTTAGCCCAACCCATAGAGAAGCTATGTTGTTAAGGAAAACTGCTCCATTTATGGGTAGTATGTGTCTTATTTTAATTATTTATTTTATTATTATTACTATTGTTTGATCTTCTTCATTATTATTTTTATTATTTAATTTTTCTCCCTCTCTTCTCTCCCCCACCAGACGTTTTCCTCGACAGTTTTTCCTTTCCCATTACCCACGTCCTAATTTCTCTCAACAACTGCTCTCCCTCATCCTTTTATTTCCCTCTCCCTCTCTTTTCATCTCTGTGAATCTCACCGAAGCCACCCTGTAACACCACGATGTACTGCCAGATGCAAACATCCGTAAGGTATGCACCACCGTACATAAGAACCGCTGCATGCTTTTCCACAGCCAGCAACAGGACCCATAGAAAATTACCCACGGAAATTATTGCACCATGCACATGATGAAAATTAATGTTCTATTTTAACAATTGCACGTCGCTGCCAAGCCGTATCTTTGCCACTAGCATATAAGCGGAGGACCACCGCCTCAAGCCTCCCACAAACTATCTTTAGCTGCACGCACTACCGCATGCAAGCCTCCTCCTCCTCTGTTTTTTTCTACACTGAAACAGAGCAATGTCACCCCAAACTTGAGAGCAAGTTGCTGCATGTCTCCTCCTTTGCGAAACAGTTTCCACCTACAAACCATGCAGGATGCATGACGAAAGTAACCAGTCATGCCTAGTTGCAACACTGTGGGACAACCCCCACGGCCCAGCCTCTCAGTGTCCTCAAACAGGAACCAGCCCCACACACACGTCAGCCTCCGCACGATCACCCACCACCCTCAGGCAGCCTCATTTTTCCACCGTGAACTATCATGGGAAAAACCGACTACAAACCCATGAAAAACCACCCCACGGACTTGCACCACCCACTGTATTTTTTAAACCAAAAAGGCCCTATTTCATGCACCCAAAAACAGAGAAGCGCATGGATTGTTTATCCACTCAAGCTGTCGTGCCCATCATGGCAAACCACCATGGCTCCACCTCAGAGCCACCATGAAGAAAGCCTGCAAGGGTCGGAGTTCAGCCTAGTGCCTCAAGCGACTGAAATCATGAAGTTCGCTGTCGGTAACCTCCCTCTCTCTTGATAACCTCTCTCTCTTTTCTCTCCCCTCTCGTTCATTTTTTGTCTCTCTCAGTGCCGTGCCATAGCGCCAACTACCGTTGTAACGCTCCAATGGAAGGCCCAAACCACATGGCTTATACTCCAAAAGAACTAGTCAATGATACAATTGGAACCTCATAAGAACCTTATAAAGTGCAAGAACTTTTCCTTCTCAAGCAATGTAGGATCCCATACACCACCTACCCTTATCCATATCATATGGGGTATCACAATCTATCCCTCTTAAATTCCCGACGTCCTCGTCGGGCTTGTCCATTATAGGTGGCACGGCTCAAGTCTCACATTTCTGGTTGAACCTGGCTTTGATACCATTTGTAACGCCCCAATTGAAGGCCTAAACCAATTGTAATATATAAAAAGATGCACAAGTACTGGAAATCTATTCAAATACAATATAAACTAATATTACATATTCTCAAGCTCCAAAAATCTGCCTAGAGCATTTACAAGCAAATAGCAATAACAGTACACAAAAGTTAAAATAGTATCCATATCAAACTGCTATCAAATATACATAAGTTGCTTAGAGAAATGCAATCATCGACGACGACAGTACTTGTGAAGAAATTATATGCTCTTTTTATCCTTCTTGATTTGCAGAAGCTTGTCATAGATACACCATGGAAAACTAAGGAAATGGGCCCTATCCATTCCCTGAGTTCCCTCATTGTGGCGAACCCAGTAAGCATGATGATATGTGACATGATACCAGGTAGATGCTTTTGCTTTTGCATTATCAGTATTGTCTGCATCACTGATCCTCTCGTTGAACCAGTTCCTAGCTTCCATTCTTAGTGACTTTATAGCATATTTAATTGCATCCAGATCCCTCTTCCTATCAAAATGCTTTGACATTTTCAAAACATTGCCGCTGAGAATTTCGGCTTCAGTTTGGATTCCATAATACTCCATCAAATTCCCCAACTTGTAATCATAGTCATTTTTGTATTTGGAAGCATCGCTGAGGTAGTCCTTAAAGCCGTCTACTTCCATTTTAGGGTCATAATGTTATTTTGCTAAATCCAAAGTGAAGGATTCCACTTGACTCGTGGGCGATGCAATGTCTTTCACTTCTCGAAAAAGCTTTCCGATAATAGAGTTTGATATGTAGCTCTTTTTATTAGGCTTTTCCATAAAATCTGGATACTCTTTGACGCATAGATAACGAGGTATTTTGGCTACCTTACCAGTTTTTGGGAAGTCAACAGCAATTGAATGAAGCCTCGCAAGCTCCTTACATTCAAGGCTCATTGCCTTCCTGGGCTCCCTATCTGCAAAGACGACGTGGGCATTATCGATTACTCCTAAATTGTTGTTGACTATGTAGTCTGTGAAATACTCTTCTACTTCCTGCAAGACAACAATAATATGCATTTCTATGTTAGGTGCATATGGATGGAAACATGAGAGAGGAATGGAAAGCTGTGTCCACAAATGTGTTTATATATAGATGTCTATGTGGAAACAATTAACCTTGCAGTTTATTGCTAAATACCTCTATTGTAACATCATCATCGACTTGCTTAGTTGGTGTTGCGTTATATTTCATTGGTTGAATTTGACGAGGAGAAATAAGATCAAGATCCCAAGAGACGAAGTACATATCTCCATCCAAATCACTTCCCGAACATTCGTTTGGATGTGGTCTAAAAGCACAAATAGGCAGTCATTAATATTACATTCACATGTATGTCTACATGTATGTGATCAATCTTATGTTTCTATAGATTAAAGTCTCATATAAATTGTAACGCCCCAAACCCAGATGGTCTGGAGACTTACTACCTGTCTCTTAAGAACTTATTTTCCAACACAACTAAAATAAAACTCAAATCTTTAATAGCAAAACTCAATATCAAGAGTTCTAAATAACCACCTTGAAAACTTCACAAAGTCATTACTGCAGCTAAAATAAACTAAGGAGTCCGTAATCTCTCGGTAGTCATAACAACCCAACCAATAATTTCATAAATCTTACTGAAACTCGAGATATTAATAAAACTCAAAGACATTAAAACTAAGAACACCAGAAGTCCTTCTTCTACCAACATCTCCTCAGCTTAAACACAAACAGCAATCTAATCCAGGTCCTCATTTGAACTCTCAACATCATCTGAGAAATATTATAATGATAGGGGGGTGAGTTATCAACAACTCAGTAAGCAGAAATCATATGGTAGCGTGCAAACATGAGCATTTACAAAGTAGAGCATGCAGAACAAAATATTTTCCAGAGTTATCATGCGGAACAGAACATATTTTCAAAAGTAACAGAGCGATGGTTTTAAGACAAGTAAAACCCATAGTGCTTTGGCATAACATAAACTGAGTATCATCATTAGATCAAAACAGAGCATCAAACAGAGCAGAGACCATATTTCACCCCCGTGGTAGGGTTATGCTAACCCCGGTGGCCAAACCAGACAGAGACAGAGGTGAAATCTTTCCTTTATTCTTCTCGGAGCCCGAGTGTGCACACAGGAAAGACCACAATAAAACCACTTTGTTTCCAAAGTGGGTGCACTCAGAGACAAAGAAGTTGGTACCAACCCAAACAGAGCAGAGCATAACAGAGCAGAGCAGAGCAAAGCAGTGACAGAGTCAGATACGAAAACCAGTACACCATGCCAAAGGTTTTCAGATATTATATCAAAATAATACAGAGTACCAAAACAGAATCAGACAGTTTACACACGCTGAACACAAAAGCCAGAACATCTTTCTAAATAAATACACAACTTTTCATATTCTCAAAATCGCTCATTTTTCAGATTTCAGAAATCACATGATAGAATTTAGCTCATGTCTACACAATGCATGCCAGAACATATTTTTCTCTTTTTCGTACAGATTTCATGAGTATGCAAATAAACGACCGAGGTTGGTTTTGTTTTTTCCAAGTTCTCATTTCACCACAAAAATATGCAAAGTTTTCAGAAAATCAACCTCAGTCTCAAATAATTCGTGTAAGGCCTAGTATAGGAACCCTGCTTACCTGACTCCTGCAGCGCATTATCTATGACTTGAATACGGTCTCTATCCGTCTCGTCACCTATTCATAAAAAAAATATAAACTAAATATTAAAGCCCAACAACACAAAATTGGTTTTAGACAACCTAAGACCCAATTTCTAGACCATAATTCAACAAGTTTAATCCAACTCTAACAACCAAATAACAATCTGGACAGCCCACACTTCGACCCAAAAATATTCTATACCAATCTCAGTATTGTCCAATAGAAGCATCAAAACCAATGTCAACTCCGATTATCACTAACTCACACTTATTTCAGCAGCTCATACTCCCAAGCAATCGTCAACAATTTAACCAGGACGACACTACACACTATTCTCACTCCGTTCACAACTCCACAACAGGAAAAAAAAATATCTCAACACTTCTAGATGTTAAAAGGCCCCAACAAAACCTTCTAAACATTTCCAAAACACCAAACCAATAATCCAAAAAAATATATCACCTCCTAAAAATCATCAATATTCATCATGACCAACGTCAAACTCAAAACACCAATATTTAAATCCGAAACAGCCAACAAATTTCATAGCATAAACCAATCTCACACAAACAACTCCATCATCCAATCCAGCCGATCTCCTTACTCCTCGGACTCAGTCCGGCACAACCAACACAGTAAATATGAATTAGCGCATAAATACATTTAAATATCAAAAGTTCTTTGGAAAAATACTTACAATGCTATAATATAATTTTTGAAAGATCACAGAGGTGCTAGAAGCGGCAACGCAGCAACAAAACAGTGCCAAATGCACTGTGGTCGTAGGTCTCAAAAACCCACTTTTGAACCTGAGATTGATATAGTAGGGCTTAGGGATGTCGGTAAAACTAGTGGTGGTGGTGGTTGGCCCTGGGTGGCGGCACAATAGGCGGTTGAAGTGCAAAAACACCCAAAACGGAAATATTGATGGTGGGGCTTCACTGGTGACAGATCGGAGGTGGGGTTGGGTCCATTGGATTTCTAGGAGGTCGAGGATGATGTGGTGAAGAGATGGTGGCCGGAGGTGGCACGACGGCGTCACAACGGTGCAAGGAATGCCGCGGTTTCGTGTGGTGCTTGGAGGCTAATGGCGGCGCGGCTGGGGCTGGAAACTGGTGGGGGAGGTCGCCGGTGGGTGGGGGTGCTGGGAAGTTGGGCGGTGTCGACCACCACCGGCGCACGGTGGCATTGGGGTGAGAAGGAGGATCGGACGGAGAGAGAGAGAGAGAGGGGGGTTGCAGCGCGCGGGAGAGCCAGGGGAAGAAAGAAGAAAGAAAAAAAAAGAAGAGAAAAGAAAAGAAGAAAAAGAAAAAGGAAGAAAAGAAAAGAAAAGAGGAAAGAGAAAATGTAGGGAAAGAAATGAGATCCAATCCTCACATCTTGGGTCACAAAAATGATCCAACGGAAACGATTTTAAAACAGCAAGTGAAATAAAATAATTCAAACGCAGTGATTAAAATGAAAATAAATAATTAAACCCAATAATAAGCTAATTTAATATGAAAAACAATTTAAATGTATTACAATAATCAATTATAAGAAAGCATTTCAGAATAATTTTCACTAAAATTAAAAACATAAAAATAAACCCACTAAAAATCCAACCAATTTTAAAATAAGAGAATAAATTTTTAAATTACAAATAATCTTTCAATTAAAAATACACTAAAATACGGGGTGTTACATAAATGGGATATTAAACTCTTACCTCTTTCTCTTTTGTGGAAAAACAACACAATCCACCATATGATGTAGAGCTGGCACGTTCACAGCATTGAGGACTCTCACATCTCCTGGGTGTAGATAGGGGATTTTAGCAACAACCACCCGACCTTCACAGATGAAGTTATTTGGCTTTAAACTGCTGACATGAAACACAAGGGATGACTTGTTACTGAGCTCCCTACTAAAGCGAGAAACTTGCAGAAATACTTGACCATATTCCAATGTCCTGGTTTCGTCAAGGCATCCCATCAAAGCTCTTCCATTTGGAACAAAAATCTTTGTTTTCAACCGCATGTCCATCAACTTAGATGCACGGAATGTTTGAAGCATCATTGAAAGAAATGGTTCTGCATTTGGCTTGTAACCACATATAAGCATTTCCTTTAGAACTTTTGAGATCTCCCCTGCAAACATCATTTCCAGTGCCCTCTGTGCTCTCAAAGGATCTATTAATATGGCATTCAGTTGATCTATAGCCTCACTTTGCATTTTTTGAAAAGCTCGATTCTTAACCCCAAGGTTAGACAAAAGAGTTATTATCTGACAATTGAGAAAACAGGGTTGAAACTTACTCCATGCCAAAACATCGAGTTCTGTGTTATCCAATTTGTATTTGCACATGCTCTTTCTCGATGAAAACTTCACTGATGATGTCAGATCAACAACCACAACACCTTTGTACCCTGCATATCGAATCTGAAATGCTGGTGGAACAGAGCTACAGTCTAACATTGTTGCCACTTCAAGCCAATTCTTCAGATATCTTCTCTATGCCAACTGAGAAACAATATCTGACTTGTCCCTTCTTAACTTCTACATCGGGAATAACTTCAATTTCATCTTTGCCAACGGTGGCAGTTTCTCTAGAAGAGCCAAAAGACTGACCCAGTCTGGCACCATATTTTGCCACGTTCCTTATATCTTGAAAATCACCCATCCATTCTCTAATATCTGCTGCAGTCAAGCCAGGTCTTGAAGCAAACATCCAAACAGAATTTTCATGTAGCTGACTGGATGAAAAGGCAAGAAACTCAAACTTCTTATCCCCAATAACTATTCCATTTCTGAGAGTGGATAGTATCCTATCATAAACTCTAGTTCACTTGTCCCCATTTGCAGATGATGAACATGGAGATAAAGTTACTGAGGGCATTTTATCTAAGTCGTCATCGACAAAAGAAACACGCAGAAAATTATCAATATCTTCAACATAATGGCGCAAGACTCTGTTGGAGAGATTCACCTCTGGACCACCGAAGTATACTTTAGATGGAGTGATTTGAACCCTGTGTATATATACCAGCCCATCATCTAAAGAAATAGTAGTTGTTTGAAATCGAGTAGATGCTGCGTATCTTTTGTACTCCTCCTTGAGCCATTTCACAGGTTCATAGCAGCAGTCCTTCAAATGAAAAAGCTTGTCCAGGGCACTTTCTATCATGTTGATTTTGATTCTCTTTGGATCAACCAACCTATAAAAATCGTTAACAATTGCTGGCCCAGGAACACATCCATGCTGAATCAAAGAGTTGATCTTAAACAAGATTTTATATGGCAGGTCAAAGCTTGTGGGTGGATTCACAATGGGCACAAGATCTGAACTGAATGAGTAAGGAGAGCCTTCTGTCAATCGAAATTGATTTTTATTTTCTTTGTAATGGACAAAATCCCGACGTAATTTCGGAAGCCGCCTCTTTTTTGGAAGCTCCAAACATAGAGCATAAGATTGGCCAATGCGGTTGGATTGAGTGAAATCAACTTCTCTGACCTCATAACGACCAACATCAGAGACATCTTTCACATATATCCTTGGAGCACCACGTAACTAGCAAAATAAAGAAGATAGAACTCATTAGGTTAGAAGAAAAAGGGTAGCAATTTTGAAACAAAAACCATTAATGTCAGTAAACTATCATAATATAAAAAATGCTTGTACGAAAAAGTATAGCAACCTATGCGTATTGAGAGATATTGATGAAATCTTTAACCAGCTAACCTGAATGAGAAGAAACTTTTTTGCTTGACCACGTGGAAGATATAGCTCAATCTTCCTAATGTTCTCGAAAGAGATCTCAAACTTCTACTCTACGGAAAGATAGGAAAAAAAGAAGCCCAAGTTTTTGTTTTCGAATTCAAATTTCCCAGAGACACCTTCCTGCTGCTAGAGCATAGAAAACTTATCCCTCGAAACCTGATTTCCAAAGCACAGCACTATATTATCCATGTTGTATAGAAAGATCCTTGGCTCTGGTACAATGTCAAACTTAAGTCACAAGCTTTAACTACAGTTTCAGTATACAAACACCATATCAGTAGGTTGCACAGAGCAAACAGAGTCAAACGACAACCAAGAAGACTAAAACACAAGCATTACACAATTCAATGCATATTACAGCATTTGAGAGGACCTACAATTCAGAAACACAGTAACCCACAAGCAAAAGCAATAGCAAAAGCACAACTCAAGCCAATCTGAAACCACCCAGCATTCAGATTTCAAACCAATATATTTACTCAATACCACCCGGTTGACAAAGGCTTCAATGGGAAGGGAATGAGAGAGAGAGAGAGAGGGAGAGGGGGAGAGAGAGAGAGAGAGAGAGAGAGAGAGCCTGACCTTAAAGGAAAACACTGAGTGTAGAATTGCTGGTGTGGGAAAAAACAAGGCTCATGATCAACTATATATAGACGAGGATAAAGAGAAAGCAGATTTACTCTCTGGTGCCAAAAGATGAGTATAACTACTTCTAGCCGAAGTATACTCAAGCTAACGTAGGCATGGGTTGAGGAGCCCACCTCACTCTAAGTGAAAAGTGGCAGCATGTAATTGCATTCAAAGGGAAGGAAAATTGATGAATCTAATAGCTTTATAACACTTGTTTACTAAGTTCACAAATGACAAACGTCGTTTAATGTTATGTTCCACACCCTTTAATATATTCTTGTTTGGGTTCCAAGTCTGGGAAAACTCTGGTGTTTTAGATTATTCACGTTGGAGGATTATTCACGTTGGAGGAGTTGATTTGAAACAGTGAGTTGTATCTATGTGTCATTGAAAACTTTGGAGTCTATGACTATATGATTGAGACATGATTTTGAGTGACTAGTAGTAACTTTCCGACCCATCTAGGACGGGGCATTACAAAAACGATTGGGTACTCGGACTTTCTAAGCCTTCTGTGGCAGTGTTACTTTTGTTTTCCATGATGGGAAGAATAACGATGGAACTGAGAAGAACTCAAAAAGTGCAAACTTGGGCAAGATTGCTATGATCCGTTTAGACTTTAGAGCCTCTTACTTTAAAGAGTTAAAAACTGCAAACTCAAAACATAAAAGAACGTATTACAACAAACACTACAAGAGAAGTGATCGTTGGGAAAAGTCCCTAAATCGTTGTCATTGACTTTTTCCAGCGATTTAAAAATCGCTGCATGTTCGCCGGTATTATCCCTCCGCTTCTGATCTACCCCGACAGAAGCCAAAAATCACTGCGAAAAATGTTATTTTTTCTAGCGATTTTTTTTCGCCGCAAATTCCAAATAAAACGCTGTAAATAAGGTCTTTTAGAATGAAAAGTTTCATCCTAAAAGACTAGAATTTCGTCTCAAAATATAAAAATATATCTTGAGAAGAAAAAAAAAATCCAAAGGTCGTTCCAATAAAACTGTCCCAAAAAGTATTTTGGGACAAAAATTACAAATTCGTCCCAAAAAATATTTTTTGGGATGAAATTAAGTTGGACCGTTCGATCACGTTCAAACGAATTTTGTTTTCTGGGACGATTTAAATTCTTCTCGAAAAGTCGTTCGATCGATATTTCTGTTCCAACAAGTACTTTATGGTCGGCCGATCGATACCAATCTGTTTGATCAAATACACATGAAGAAACGTCCGAACAAAAAAGTTGATGATCGAACACAAATAGTGAATAGCCTATTCGAACGCGTTCGAACGGCAAGCAACTTTTTTACCTTTCAAACTCTAACTTGTGATGTTCGAACGGTTGTATCCGATTTATATATGTTCGAACGTTTGATGAGAGTTCAAATGGTTATTATTTTCGTGGACAATATTAATTTAAAACCAAATAGATATTTATATTTCAAAAATACATTACAAATTGTTCAATATAAATAAAACTAATCTAATAAGTCAGAACTAAATAAATAAAATACTAATAAAATTATCAGTACATGATGTATAATTGTTCAATATGTAAAAACACTTCTAATGAAAATCAATCGCTTGGAGGCCTGAATTGTTGCATAAGCATATGCATTTGAAGCTGCATCTGTCTTTGTTGCTTTTGCATTTGGAGTTACATCTCTCTTTATTGATCTTCTTGCTATTTATATGCATCTCCATATCTGCTTGTTTCGTCAATTGAGTCTCTAACTCATGTTGTTTTGCAATCAATTTTTCGATTCTAGAATTTGCATTCTCTAACACAATGGCAGTAGTGTAACACTCAGGCCCAAGGCCCAGGTCCAGCTGAAGCCCAGCCTCGAAGACCCCAATAAACGGCGTCGTTTTGGTGAGTCTCCTTACCTCATAGATTTCTTCTTCCATGATGTTCTCGTTTCTTTCCTTTTTCCCAATTGTTCTAGTTTCTGAAAATCCCTCCATCACATGGACAACTTCCTTCACCACATTTTGAACTACTCAGATTCTCCCTCTTACGCAAATTCCAGATCGTTCTTTGCGAGTGCTGCGAGTTCTTCTGTGGGTCGTCCAATCTCGTCGCCGTTGGCTGGTTTCCACAACAGTGAGCCATCTCTCTCTCTCTCTCCCACCCCCTCTCTCTAGTTCCCTTTGCATCTCCGACTGCTTCGTGACTTATTTGGGTGGTTCCTCTGTACAGTCGCCTCATGGGTCTCAAGATTCTAGTGTTGCCGTCGAGTCTCGGATTGGAAGTGCTAGCTTTGGTAAAAATCTGTCCTCCCACTGTCCGATTTCAGTCTCGTTGTTTTCACTTTATCCTCTATTTATTTTTCACACACATCTCCTCTCTGTCATAACTCACCGAGTACACACTCAAACCACTCAATTCCTCTTAGTACAGAATCACTATTTCTTTCACTAGATTGCAGTGAGTCTTGGGCTTAGAATTATGTGGCTTGCTTTGACTTGAGGTTGTGCGAAGCCATTCGTAACTCTATCAGGTAATACTCTTCAGAAACTTTTGAGAGTATTGTTCATTAACTGCTTGTGTAAAACACAAGTAACACTGTCGTTGTGTCGCAGGGCATTGATATAATCTTTAGGCAGTGTCCGCTCACTTTCATTTTTCATCGTACTAAACTCGTGAATTTAAGTAAGTTAATCTATAGCGATAGTATTGTTTTATTTATATACTTAATATTATGATCTGTATTTTCTAATTCTAATTTGAAAGCTTTTATGTCTTGATTATATAGTGAGGGTAGTAATCTTTTTTTTAGAAATTACATGGTTGGTTGTGAAATGTTGATAAGGTGTTGTTGATATGGTGTTGGTGGAATTTTAATTACATGGCTGGTGGGGAATAGCAGTGATCAAAGGTGGAGTGGTGCTTTTGTGGTTGATTGTCTTTGATTAAGTGCATGTTGGTAAGAGGTAAGCAATATGAGTTGTATTTGGCTGCTGCGTGGAGATTTTAGTGGCTGTGATGGGGTTTAAATGCTAATGGTTTGAGGAGGGGACTGTTCGGGTTTAGTTTTATGATAGTTATTGAGTTAAAAATTAGTTGTTTTGAATTATTACTCAATAAATAGTAGCTTACTCGATTGGTTTATTAAATATTGGGTATGTAACAGCCCATACCCAGGTGGGTTGGAGAATTGCTACCTATCACTTATAAACATGTCTCCCAACACATCTAAGGAAAAAAAAAAAATCTCCAAATACTTCATAAGCAAAATCCATCTCATATCTTCTAAATAAACCCATAAAAATAAAAAAAATAAAAAACTTCTTAAAGTCATTACTGCAATAATAATAAACCAAGGGGTCAACAATGTCTCGGTAGTCATAACATACCAAACTAATAATTTCATAAGTTCTACTAAACCCGAAAACATAATTCAAATCTAAAAGATATCAAATCTATAAGACGTCAGAATTCCTTCTTTCAACATCCTCTCCTCAGCTTAATCATGCTCACCATTCTAATCCAGGTCCTCAGTTGGACTCTCTACATCATCTGAAAATATTATGAAGATAAGGGGGTGAGTTATCAATAACTTAGTAAGCAGAGGACATATGCTAGCGTGCAAAACATAAGCATTTACAAAGTACAACATGCAGAACAAAATATTTTCCAGAGTTATCATACAGAACAAAACATGTTTTCAAAAGTAACAGAGCGATGGTTTTAAGACAAGTAAAACCCACAAGACTTTGGCATAACATAAACTGAGTATCATCTTCACATCAAAACAAAGCATCGCACAGAGCAGAGACCATGTTTCACCCCCATGGTAGGGTTGTGCTAACCTCGGTGGCCAAACTAGGCAGAGACAGAGGTGAAATCTTTCCCTTATTATTCTCGGAGCTCCTAGTGTGCACACAAGAAAGACCACAATAAAACCACTTTGTTTCCAAATTGGGTGCACTCAAAGATAGATAAGTTGATACTAACCCAAACAGAACATAGCATAACATAACAGAGCAAGGCAAAGCTGAGATAGAGTCAGATACAAAATTAGTACACCATGCCAAAGGTTTTCAGATGCCATATCAAAATAAAACAGAGTACTAAACATAGTCAGATCATTCTCACATACTAAATGTGACGCCAACAAATTCCGCTTGGGATCGAACGGACATCAAAAGAGTCGGGACATACAACACAAGGTTACCTACCCCGTTCATGACATATAAGATACAATGTTCCTAACATGCATCTAGCATTATGCAATATTCGCAGTAGATAATTTTTTTTTAGTAATACTATGCACCAAACTCATTATATCCCAAATACATAAAATATACTTCATACATAAAGATATACTAAACAACTGGGATCACAACAATAGTCCAAAATGGTTGTGAACAAAAGAGTGTTCGGGATTGAACTCCACAAAATACAAGTAGTAACCTAAGGCAACTACATCTAAGTCGCACCGTCGCTTAGTTGACTGTTTCCAGTTGATCAATTTTCGGTTCTCCTTCAGATCCTATAATAAGATCTACCATTCAGGGGGAATGGTAGTTGAGACTACTATTGTAAGATTTGATTACAAATCTCAGTAAGTTAACAAAAAACTTTCACACAGGTTAATGATGCATGCATAACAATAAAGGTATGAATGCACAATCAAAGTCAATAGTAAACATAACATAACCTCACATAACATGGCATGAAATAATGAGTATAACCTGACTTGACATAACATGGCATGAGCTGACATAACTTGAACTGAAACTGAAACTTAGCTTGACGTGACATAAACTTGAAACTTAACATGAACGTCAGCATGAACATAACATAACGTGAAACATGACTTGAACGTGAAATACATGAACTTGGAATCTTGCTCAGTTGACTTAATTAATAAAGTGACCATACTGGTGCTACACGGGTCCCTTGAGCCGTGTGTCCCTGCCGATTACTGCATCACAACATAGGTGTCTATACCAGCTATGGGTGCGTTAATACGTACTCCACAATTGCTGTGGCCCCACGTATTCTACGTATCACAATTGCTGTGTCTCACGTAGTGTATGCTCCACAATTATTGTGGCCCTATACTTCATGCTCCACAGTTGTTATGGCCCCATGATTTGTTTGTGCCACACTTGCTGTGGACACACGTAACATAAAGTGTGGCTCCATCGACATTAGTGCCTAGCGCACTCCGGTGACCAGCTAGTTAGGCCTCATTCGCAACCTGTTGACTGTACTTCGTCAACCCAGAGAATTTCACACTTATTTAGACATTTCAGCGTGAACAAAGGAGTTCCACTAGGATATTACCCTATCCTAGTGCTTAGGGTCATGATTGACATGAATAACTTAACAAGACTGTTCTCGAGATACACAAATTGTATTCGAGACGGGATAACATGAATACGAAAAGACAGAAGTCCTGACGTAGCGTGACGTGACATGAACGTAAGACGACGAACATGACATATGTCGAGACATAAATGAAACAGACAACATTTCATAACATGACATGCATGAACAGACAAAATTTCATAACATGGAATAACATGTAACAGACACATTTCATAACATGGCATAACATGTGACAGTAAATATTATGTGACATGACATACATGTAACATATGGCATACGTAATGTGACATACTTACAACAGATAGTAACATAAGACAGAATATATTATGTAACAGAGAAGTATTTCATGACAGAATAATTTGTGTAAAACATAACCATGAGATGACATAGCATGGCATGGCATATAAAACAACATACGAACATAAAATCTATTCCTCTTACCCATCACACATACGCAGTAACTTGATAGTAAGTTAAGAGCTAACTTACCTCGATAGTCGCATTGTACGAGAATAAGTGCGAAACACGAGGAACTGTAAGAGGGTATTCTAAAAGTTAGAAATGTGAAAAGAGGCAACTTAGAGTAAAATTACCATTTTACCATCTACATGTGGGAAAATGACTATTTTACCCCTAACTTAAAGATTTCACATCCTAACTCCAAAAATTACCAAAATTTACATTCCTCGTGTAAATTTTGTCATAAATTCAAATATCAACTCAAAAAAATTTAAAACCATTCACAACTATAGAAAACTCGCTATGGCCGAAACCTACAAAGGCCATTTCTCTTGATTTTGGTTCAATTCTTTCAAAATTCAAAACTCATGATTAAACCAAAATTTTGTAACAAAGATTTTCCTATTCTAAGTTTAAATAAAACACACTTAGAATATCCATTAAGAAAAATCTATTCATCAACACCAAACTTGTGTAAAAAGACCCAAACTTTTTAACAAAAAGTAAACCCTTAAATCACAAGTTTTGACCTTAATAAAAACATCTCCAAGAATTCCAAAAAAATAAAATCTTACCTCAAACATATTCATAACATCATTCTAATATCAACCATGCTTTAAATCATCAAACAAAAGTCACCAAAAATCACAAAACAACACTTGGAGTTTTTGCTTTTAAACATAGTCCAAAACATAAACCTTTCTCTCAACTACCTTTGATCAATCTCTTGATCTATGGCTTAAAGAGATGTGATCTTCAAACTAAAACATTACATGGTGTAACAATGTATCCTAAAGATGATCTAACCATTAAACTTAAAATCACTTGGCTAAAATTCAACAAAACATGGATCTAACCCAAAAACATTAAATCTTAGGCCAATCCGAAATCCTCTTGCATAGAAAATCATATCTTTAAAACTAATACTAAATATCTTCTAAATAACATCCTAACATGTATATAAGAGGCTTAGGATCATCATATAAAAATATCAAAGCCTTTGGAATAAGATTAAACCACGAAATATTCAAACATTCACAAAACAAAAACTATTATTTCACTTCCAGTTTTCAAGTTTTTAATGCTAAGAAAATCTATCACCAAAAGCTTTATTCAGGTAACAAAACCTCAATGAACATTCTTAAACACATGCTAGTAACACTCCATAAAATTTTCGGATCAATATATGTCCATTAGCTTGGTCAAAAATTCCAAAACATATCATACTCTCCAGTTTCACGCCCAGAATGACATTTCCATGGTTAAAAATACTTTTGACTGACCAAATGAGCATGTATTGAGACTAATAAGATATCAACCGAAACTAGACTCAAATATGAACAACTTTTATGAGAATTCATCATGAGAAGATCTTACAAGGGGTTGAAAATGGCCACGCAAAAATACCCAGAAATCTGCTTGAGAGAGCTCTTTTGGGTTTCTCTCTAAGAACGGGGGGAAAAAGTGATAAAATTGAGAGAAGTGTGTCTTGCACGACTTTAGACTTCTGGAGGGTGAAGTTATGGGCTTGAAATTCCCTTGATTGGAGTTGGCTATGTGACATAAAGTGGAGAGTAATGAGGGCAAAGGACTACCTGCAGCAGCTGTGAGAGATGAAGGTTGATGGAGTGGACTTCTCCTTCACATCAAGGCACTAATGGGTGCAGCCAATGGCAGCGGATGGTCTGCCATATGGGGGAGGAAACTTCCTTAGGAAACTTTGCCAAGGTGGCCAATTTCGTGGGCCTTGGTGGGCCCCAACCTAGTGGGCTTCAATTTGAGGTTTAAAGGGGGTTTGGTTAGGGTTTGAGATGCTATCAAGCCCAAAACCAATTTTTCTTGGCTCAATCAAATTTTCAAGGTTTAAAAGGTTGGATAATGATGTCATAACAAGGATTTGGTTAATTAATAGCATGTGGAAGTGATTTAATCAAGTGATTAAACACAATGCTAGAAATCGGGTTAGAAAGGGTTTGGAGGCCAACTTTAGGGTTTGGGAAACCGTTTAGGGTTTCGGTTCAACCAATATTTTGGAGTTTCAATTGGTTTCCAACCATTTAGGGTTTTACTAGGGTTGAAACCCTATTTGGTCTGGCACAATTTGAATGATCAGATGAAACAAAGTTTTGCTTAGGTGGCATGATCACACACCTTGATTTCTTTCATAAATCTATCTAGTGGTTTCTCTTTGTGCCAAGTGTCTAATACCATTCACTATGTGTGGCTAAGATCTTGTCAAGTATCCAAATAAAACTTCTCTAACCTAATTTGGACATTCCACACTGTGATTTTGAAAACACTGCACTAAGTGCGCTTATCAAGGTTACTATTCACTCCAAAAAAAATAATAAACTTAGTACTGAAAAATTTTAAATATTCATATTAACTTATAGTGAAAATCATTTACCGAAATTCAACACCAAAGTGCCCCTAAAAATAATTTTACAATTGCGAACAGTCGTTTCGTCCAGAATTATGAAAATGGGTTATTGAGACATAAAATCCTAAATAATCTACTGAGTCTAATGGCGTAGACCATAATGCATTCTGACACTTCTAACTACCTCAAATAATTACATAAATCTAGCACCATAGTGAGTGATAACATTGATTATGATGACAGACTAAAACCTGAGCGATTGGTCGATTCGTAAAAACGTATGAGGTTTTCACGAGGTTCCTAAGGCCAATAGAAATTCTACCAATGAATTTCTTGTGGGCTGTTACACTAAAAGTAAAAGTCGGAGCATCTTTCTAAATCAATGCACAAATTTTTCAGATTCTCAATATCGCTCTTTTTTAGATTTCAGAGACAACATGACAAAATTTAGCTCATGTCTACACAATGCATGTCAGAAAATATTTTCCCTTTTTCATATAGATTTTATGAGTAGTGAAAATAAGCGACCGATGTTGGTTTTTCCCAAGTTCTCATTTCATCACAAAATATGCAAAGTTTTCAGAAAGTCAACCTCAGTCTTAATAACTCGCATAAAGCCTAGCATGGGAACCCCGCTTACTTGAATCCTACAGCGTATTATCTATGCCTTGAATTCGACTTCTAATAATCTCGTCACCTATTGGTAGAAAACAAATATACACTAAGTGTTAAAAGGCCATTTACACAGCTTCGATCCAACATAATTAAAACTCATGATTCTAACCCTCATTTCAGCAAAATAACCCAACTCAAACCGCCAAATAATAAACCGAACAGCTCACACTTCAATCCAAAATACCGTATTTCAATTTCAATAATGACCGATACATCCACCAAACCAAAGTCAAACACACTTCGTCACACGCAACCAGACATAAAAACAGTCTTGATTGCCAATATCAACTCAGACAGTGTAACGACCCGATCCTATATTTTTAGAGATAAATTACGGATAAATTTTTATTTTTATTTAAACCTAGAGTTAAGGCTCTATTATTATTATTTTCTTCAAGCTCGTGAGTTAGAGTCCAAACATTATTACCATTTTTCTTTTCCTTTTCATAATATAAAACTCCTAGCTACTGGATTTCCTTCTATGAATTTCAACCAAGCAAGAAATGTAGTTCCCCTGCATGCACATTTGTCACCTCTAGGGTTTTTATCAATTCTTGTTCTATATATATACTGGTTACACAGAACCACACACAGCAACCACCAGGAAACTCCTCCACGTCTCCTCCCCAGCCCAAGCAACACTACGGTAACAAGACCCACGACCCCTTCCTTTCTCACGGCAAGTAGCATCCATGCACGATCAGTGCATGAAGTAAACCGCCAACCACTCCCCTCAGCCTCCTATCGTGCGACAAAATTAGAAGCCTCAAAGACAACCCACGCCGCTGCACTATGTGGCAATTGAGTACTCCCCGACACCGCATGGAAAGTGCACTGTGAAAGCCGCATGTCCAACCAATAACCCAATGTAGCCACGACCACTGCACCTCGGTAAGCTGCCAAGTACCGGTTGCATCACCAGAAACCAAACAGAGAACCACCATAAAGCAGTCCTGCCGCACCGCCAGCCGTGAATCATCCCCAACCTCTTGGAATACTCTGTTTTCTATACCAAAAACAGAGCAACCTGAACGTCTCCAATGTGAGCCCCTGCGAACCACCACCACCATCGAGAGCTCCTTCATGTCGAACCCCACAGTAACCGCCGCCAAGGGCTGTTCAGCACCCCCAGTCCGTCGCTAGCCTCTCACGGCCTCACAGTGGGTCCTCCCTCTCCCTCACGCCGTGTGCTATTCTCTCTCACCCGTCCGTCTCTCACCATAGTTGCAC
Organism: Juglans microcarpa x Juglans regia; assembly: GCF_004785595.1. Taxonomy (NCBI): domain Eukaryota; kingdom Viridiplantae; phylum Streptophyta; class Magnoliopsida; order Fagales; family Juglandaceae; genus Juglans; species Juglans microcarpa x Juglans regia. The sequence goes on along the minus strand of NC_054599.1, from coordinate 9,352,349 downwards.
TGCCATAAAGAACCCACCTCACTCGTCTTGAGCCACCAACCAAGCACCCAAAACCCATCGGAAGCCATGGACGTCCTAATCTCATTTGTAAGTGATCCCTCTTGCTCTTTGATAAAACGCGATACATCCCCACCCTTGACCAACCTATTAAGTCTCATGGCTTTAATATATAGATGGGAGTATTACATAGTGTACTGTATAGGTAATAACCGTGATATAGACTTATTATAAATGGACGGACAGATTTATGTGTTGCGCTTAATGGGATATATATATATAATATATATATATATATGTATGTATTTATGGTTTTAAGAGAGTTACGCATGAAAGGTTAGACTATTTTAGAAAAATTTACTAAACGTTGGGAAATTTAAGTGAGACATATAAACTCTAGATATACAGAATTGATGTCAATATTATGGAGTCAATGTGATTTTAGAGTTATGAAGGACCAAAGTTTATGGAAATATATATTAAGTTGGAATTTCTGGTATAGTTACGAGGTACGTCTTTAAGTAGAAATTGACGTAAGCTACGTGTTTATTTTATAAGAAATCAGTCGCATCCCAAAAATAGTGGATTAGCATTGCAAGGTAAGTAGCATGATCATACCCTTACACGTATGTACGGTAACTAGTATATTTTTTTATAAAAATATTATGCATGTACGCCCTCCATTGGAAGCCCATTTTTCGTACCTAAATCATGATTTTATATGAAGATTTATGCATTAAAGTATTTTATAGAAGTCATGATTTTATGTAAAGGTTTATGAATATTGATGATCTTATGTGATAATTTATGTATTAAAATAATTATGGAAAGTCATAAATGATTTTATGTGAGAGATTATTTCATAAAATTATTTATGAAATGCATGATTTTATGTGAGAGATATGCATAAAATTATCTATGAAAAGTCATGAATTTATATGAGGAAACATGTATCATGACATTTACGAAAAATGCTATTTCATTTGAAATCTATGATATGACATGACAAGTATGTATGTGATTTCTTTTGAAATCTATGTAATGACAAGTATGCAAGTATGATTATGATAAAATATGTAACGGCCTATATTATCATATGAAGACGGTACCGATGTTATGGGCATATTGCATTGTCAGGTCGTGCATGCTGGTAGTGCACCCAGTATGTCTTCCTTATGTATGAATTTCATAACCCGCGGCCACGGGCAGAATCAGAATCTTCTTAAATTCGCTAACCCTAACTCACGGGGGTCAAGAGTGGGTAACGGTCTATGATAAGTGAAATATAAGTTCATGTGCATGTTCATGTTAATTACATATGTATTTGTGAGTATGCACGTTTTCCAAGAAACTTTATGTTTATTATGTTTACTGTATAATGTGTTGCTTATTGAGTATTCGACTCATTTTAGTTTGTTTTCATGTTTTTAAACCACCCAGGTGATGACATTTATGAGGATGAGATTGCAGGATAGGACTTGACCCCGAGAGGCGAGGCAGAGACCTACACAAATTATGCTGTAATTAGTTTTATGGTTTAAGGTTTAAATAAATTATTTTGATAAGCACATTAGACTTTCGTATTTTTTTAAAATAAGTGCTTCCGCAAACTTTATTTTGGATTTTCAATATTTATTGAAGTTTGTTATTTATGGAAATCTTTTGCATCTGGCGCTTTGTTAGAAAGAAAAACTTTTAAGTTTAAGTTTAAGTCTAGTAGTAGCACACTGGCTCTCTGAAAATTCTAAAATGCCTTTTTGGGAAGCAGGGTGTTACAGACCGCCACTTATAACCCACAAGGAAATCATGTCAATTCAATAGTCTATATAAACACTCAAAACAACCATCAACAACCCCGAACAGTTACAAAATTCCTCCCACACAGCCACGTCAAACTCAACAGCCACCCCTTATAATTCTTCTTCAAAAACAACTCACCAATAGTTTACATAGCCCTCAAGTTCAACTATAAAACAGTAGAAATTTTCCAACGATCACAACAATATAAGCCACTAATTTACACCATGTAAAATGTAAAACGGACACTTGGGCTACCTTACCTTCGTTCGACAAGGCTCGGCGTCAACACCTCGGCACTGAGGTTAACCACTTCGCAGAAGAGAGAGAACAAGAGAGAAACGAGACTGGGTGAGCGTCTAAAGGGGAGATCAATGAGGGAAAAATCGCAGTAGCTCCACCTGGAAAAATCAAAGCAGGAAACGCATGAAACAAAGAAGAAAAGAAAAGAAAACTAAAAGGAAGGAAGGCGTCGACTTGAGAGAGAAAGGGAGAGATACCTAAAGACGAAGAACACTACGCGAGAGGGAGAGAAGAGACGAGTTTGAAGAGAGAAACACAAGATTTGAGGAGAGTAACTAACCACAAGGGAAGAAAACCTACTGTTTAGAGAGAATGGAATTAGAGGAGTACTTTTCGGTAACAATAGAGCAGAGGAAAAGGAAAATGGGGAAGCAGTTGAGCATGAAACCCGGGCTCACCAAAATAGAAACCAAACGAAGGGAAGAGAAGAATCGGGGGAGGGAAGGAAAGAATGGGTATTGGGTGAGTGAGAGACGGCTGGAAGAGAAACAAAGAAAACCAAAAAAAGAAAGAGGGGGAGAAACAATCAGGAAGGAGACTGATGAAAATGAAAAGCTCACCAAAACAACACAATATCAAGCTCTCCAAGAAAGGCTGGGCCTTGTTCGCGAGACTGGGCCTCGCATCACTAGGTCTTACAGTATATATGTTTTGTTTAGGTGGTGTTACTACTAGAGTTCTGACTCAAGGTGTGGATAATACATGGAAGTCAGGTAAGCGGGGCTCATATACTAGTTTTGCATAAAAGAAATGAAAAGAGGCTGACTTGGAAAATAGGCATGATTGTTTTTTTGAAAACAAATATTAAAATGACCTCAGATGTTTATTCTGCATATGCATAAATTCTATATAAGAGAAAGTATTTTCTGTCATGATTAGTGTAGACATGAGCTAATTTTGTGCATTTTGTTTTTGAGTTATGCAAAAGAGCGAATATGAAAATCTAAAAGTTTTTGTTATGAATAAATGAAAATATTTTGATGCTGTTTTTTTCGAACATGTGAAATGATCTGAAGCTATTCAGTATTTTGTTTTGATATGATGTGTCATCTGAAAACCTTGACATGAAGTTCTGATTCTGTATCTGAATGTGATCCTATTCCGATGATGCTCCGTTCTGTTTCTGTTAAGGCCCAGCCACGGGTATAATGGTGGTTTATAATCCTACCATAGGGGTGAAACATGGTATATGGCCCAACCACGGGTATAATAGTGGTTTATAACCCTACCACGGGGGTGAAACATGGTATACGGTTCAGCCACGGGTATAATAGTGGTTTATAACCATACAACGGGGGTTAAACATAGTATTTGTCCCAATGTGATGCTATGAGATGGGATGAGTATAACGTTTCAGTTTGGATATGCCAATGAATTTTCTTTTTGGGAATAAGTTTGTTTTTCTGAAAATTTTGCTCTGATGTTTTGTACCAGGTTTTGTTTATGCATTTCCAAAGTAAACATGTTGTTTCTACATTTTGAAAGAAAATGTTTTGTTTTGCATAACGAACATTATAAATGCTTATATTTACATACTAGTATATGCTCTCTGCTTGCTAAGCTGTTGATGGTTCAGCTGAGGATCAGTATTAGAGTTTGTGGACAAGATTAGCCGTGGATAGTTATTAGGTATCTCATGGTACTGGTGCTGCTGGTGGATTTTATTTATTTAGTAGGTTGTTTTCAATATTTTTAGACGGATTATGAAGACTTATGTCAATTCTATTTTTTATTCTAGTTTGTTAATTGAGACATGAAGAGAAGTTGATATCTTTATTTGGGTTGTTGTATTGAGGATTTAGTATGTGAGAATGGTGGTTTATTAATTTGAAATATTTACGTTTGTTTTGGTGTTGTGGAAGTATATATTCATGGATTTGGAAATATATTAGTATCGTTTTAGTTGATTATCAGGTAACAGCAGTTAACTCTCCGGATCCTCGGGGTTAGGGCGTTACAAGTAGTGGACGTTGATGAAGAGCTTGAAGGCTTTATACAGCGACCCAAACCCTTCAAATATCCTGAAGGTTAACCCATAACTTGTGTAAAAATTTCAACATCACTTGTTGATGAATTATGATCTAATGCAACTTCAGCACGGAGGGCAACCATTTTGTCCTACACACAACAGATAAAATTAATACTAACACAATAATTTAAATATGTTTAATTAAAAGAAATTATAATACTTACATAATTCTCTCGAACATCGGGATGAGTAAACTCTTCATTACTATTAGTATGTGATGCAACATATAATTTTGTCAGATCATAATTGGTGTCTGACTTTTTCTACAAAAGACATTGCTAAGATATAAAGTCAATATTAAAAACAAACTATATAGATAAAAAAAAGAAAAGAATACATTATCAATTTCTAAGAGAGGCGATGGAAAGATCTTAAGCCTGCATGATGATGAATCTTCAACTTTGATCTATTCGTTTTGTTTATAGAACTTCGCTCCTATATAGAAGTTGTAAAAGTTAGTAAGTGAAAATTACAAATATGACACAAAAGAATTCATTTAATTTACCTTATATGATGGATCCTCAAACATGTTGCAAAGTTTTTCCTATTCTTCAGGTTGGACATCCTGAAAAGCATGCTACCGTGCATTTTCCTTGTTCTCGTACTTCTTGTAATGTTTGTGACATCTCATCTTATACTTATAGAATGCATTACACATCAGCTCTTCAACAGTCCTATGCTCCTCTCTCCGACCACAATTTAGGTTGAAGTCATCCTTTTAAAGTTATATACACAAAAATATTATCATTTAGAATATTAAATAATATCAATATAAATTTATTATTTAAATATTACGTACCAAACAACACTTCTTTATAAACTCTTTTACATCTTGTGGGACTTTATGCTATGAACTCGTAGCCAAAGGTGTATAAGTCCGTGTAAGATCACCCACATGCGATGCAAGCCAAGCTACTTGTTGTCCCTTGCCTCCAGTATGTTCATCAGGAATGTTAACCTTAATCTTACCAACTTTACGATATTTCTCCAATGTCACGCCTCTAGTAGTGCCTCGTCTGTGATGAGATTGTACTGTTATGTCTATAAAATAATATTAGTTATTTACCTTGTATCAATTATTATATATCTTAATTGAAAAAATGAGTATTAGCTATTTACTTTGTTTCGTAAAGTCAGCCTCTAATGGCGAGTTAGACGGAGAGCTAAGAACAGGTGGAGATGGGGTGGAAACTTCCTTCCTCTTTTGTGGCATAATTGCAAGATACTGTATAATGTGAGCACAAAATGGGTCAATCATCTATATCAGTTTCATCTATAGATTCGCTCTCATCACCTTTAGATACTTCAGATGACTCAACACTTTGATCAACTGTCGCCTCAACTATTTCAGCCTCAATATCTTCCCTGTGTAATGGGATCATCTCATACTGGCTCAAATGCACAAACAAGTTAAAGGCAGGTTGACTCTCTTGGTATGCTTCTTGAGTAGAGGGATCATCCTCTTCTTCATCTTATCCCTTCGCCTCATGGATAACGTCATAAGTATTTATAGGAGAAAAGTTTTTTACTACTTACCATTGATTTCCTAATTGAGGATCGTCTAAATAGAATAATTGAGATGCTTGGAAAGCCAAAATAAAAGGATCATCTTCATACGATTTTTTTGATGTATTGATACTCAAAAAATATTCATCATGGCATTTTTCCCTTCGAGGATTGCTTAAATCCCACCAATCACACTTAAATATATAAACCACAAGCTCCCCCACATATCTCATTCCAATTATATCTACGATAACTCTATAGAAATCAACATTGTCTCCATCATGACTCATTTCGATAAGGACACCATTATTTTGTGTTTTCCTATAAAGTTCTAAATCAATTGTGTGATACCTACTTCCTCAAGAAATTCATGCAGAATATCGAGCAGTGTGTCTCGAGGAGCTACGCGTCAGTGCATATAGTTCATCTAATATATCATTTAGATTACTCGCATAAAGTATAAACATTCAACCGTTAACAATCCAGCCTGTTTTAAATATGTTAGTGCAAAATTGCATCTGTATTAATATCATTACCTATTGATCAAACCATTTCAAGAATTCATGTTCATGTCTTTGGTATATATCATTTACTCCCAGTTCTTTGAGCACGTTAATATGATCACTGAAATTAAAAATTATCAACAATAAGTATATTCGTATAATTGTTTAATAAGTAAATTCAATGATTAATTAATAATTAACTTGAACTTACTTCCAGTGACTTTCTATCTCTAGGCAATTATTTAGCACGTACCACTGAATTTTCTTGAACTTCCTTTCACACAAATCATAACCATGCTGAGCACCAAATGGATGTACTTGTTGGGAAAATACAGAAAACCTATTTCGTTGTCTTGCTTGATCAACATCAAAGTTTCTTTCCAACTGATCAAACCTTGTGTCAACGCTGTGGAAGTATTTGGAATATAATGTATGCCACTTATCATCAATATATATTTTTGCAATTGATCATTCTGGGCGGGCCTTATTACCCACTGTGCGTTTTAACTTTCTAAGAAATCGTTCAATGGGATACATCCATCTATACTGGACTGGTCATGCAAGTCGAGCCTCACGTGGCAAATGAACAGTTAAATGAACCATGATATTGAAGAATGACGGTGGGCAAATACTCTCCAACTTATAATAGTAGTGTAATTTCTCGTTCCATACGATCCAAAGCTTCTATATTCAACGTTTTAGCACATAAATCTTTAAAAAATGCACCAAACTCAATTAATGAAACACGCACATCTCTGGTCAATAACCCACAGATGCCAACATGCAAGATACGTTGTAAAAATACATGACAATCATGGCTTTTTAGTCCAGAAATTTTCCAGTTATTTGTTCGCACACACCTTGTTAGATTTTAGGCATACCCGTCCAATAATTTAATCTTCTAGAACCACTCACAAAATGTAGCCATTTCGTTCCTTGACAATGTATACCACCCAATTGACATGTAAACAGACGAACCACTTTGTTGCAAGTTCATTTCAGGTCTAATTTCCAATCACTTTAGATCTTTTCGTGAGTTTATATTATCCTTCGTTTTACCTTCAATTGACATCAACGTTCTTAACACAGACTCGCATATATTTTCCTCAATATGCATAACATCGAGACTATGCCACAATTTTAATGTCAACCAGTAGGGGAGTTCAAAACATATGCTTTTCTTTGTCCAATTCAACTCATTCGCACTTCACTTTCTCTTCCGTTGTTTTTTACCAAAATCATTACTTTCGACATCCACAAATTGTGCAATAACATCTTTGCTAGACAAGAATGGTTGAGGGTGCCCACATTCAACAGTGTCATCAAACATCCTACCATTTCCGCGCCATCTATGATTACTTGGTAAAAATCGACAATAACCCATGAAGCATAGTTTCCTTTCATACATAAGCCATTCAGATTGAGTATGTTTGTTACAAGTCGAACATGTCAATTTTCCCTTAGTGCTCCAACCTAACAAGTTTCCATAAGTGAGAAAATTATCTATTGTCCATAACACCGTGGCATGCATCTTGAACGACTTGCCTATTGATGAATCAAATGTTAAGACTCCATTCTCCCACAAATCTTTCAATTCTGCTATCAGTGGCTGCAAATATATGTCTATATCATTTCCCGGTGATCTTAGACCTGGAATGAGCAAACTCATTATGAAATATGGATTGTTTATACACTTCCATGGTGGTAGATTGTATGACATAAGTATAATTGGTCAAGTACTATGACTAGTACTCATGTTCCCAAACGAATTAAATCCATCTGTTGCTAACCTAAGTCGAACATTACGAGGTTCTTTAGCAAACCATAGTTGTTACAAGTCAAATTCCTTCCAAACTTGAGAATCTACAGGATGCGATAAAATATTATCATTCTTGACTCTAGATGATGAGTGCCATGTCATATCCACAGCCGTTGAACGACATAAATAACCGTTATAATCTAGGTATCAATGGGAAAGTGATATACAACCTTTCGCGGCACATTCTGCTTCTCAATTATCCATCTTGAATCATGGCAAATGGGGCACTCGTTCAACTGCTCATTCTCTCGCCAAAATAGCACACAATCATTCTTACATGCATGTATTACATTGTAATCAAACTCGAGTCCTCTTTTCAACTGTTTTGCTTCGTAGAAGTTGCGGGGTAAAATATTGTCTGATGGAAGTGCCTCTTTAAACAGATCGAGCAACATATTGACAGCCTTAATAGATATTCGGCACATGGATTTGATATGAAGTGGTCTAACTGTAAATGACAACTTACTGTGCCTTCTACACCCTAGATATAACTCACGTTATGAATCATTCCACAAGCTGATAAAGGTGTTGTGGCATGGATCATTTGAATTTGATGGATCTGTTCTACATTCATCCATAAACATTCCCGCACCAATATCGCCCAGCATTTGCTCCATATCCTCTTCGAGATCGTCGCCAACAACCTCAGGATGTACATCTTCATCTATGTCTTCTTCTTCTTCATCTCGAAGTTTGAATGACGTTGGATTCAATTCTCCATGTAAGACCCAATTAGTATAACTTTGGTCAATACATTTGATAAACAAGTGCTCTCTCACCAACTCTATCTTATGAGAACACAAATTCTTGCAAAGTCAGCATGGGTATCTATTACGACCATCACTACTAATTGTACAGGATACGGACTCCAAAAATTTCTTAACTCCTTCAGCATATACATTGTAATCCTCACCCAACCAATTTCTAACTTGCATCAAACTCTTATCTATGTTTAATATCCTATTGCAAACAATCAATTATCTAACATATTGTGCAATTTCTTTATTTCACCAGATAGTTGGTTCTATCCTATTCAGGATTGTAAGATCATAATCGCCAACCTACCAACTATTATCTGTCACGTCCAACAAAATTTCAATAGTATCTCTCCATAGTTCTCCAAATATGCTCGTTTGGTCGTGCATACCGACGAGTAATACATTGATGCACCTTCACCGAAACTGCATATCCAGAGAACAATAAAGGATGACTCTACCAAAATCATAATGTTAGATGCAACAGATATAGTTTGATAGTTTGTGAGAATGATCTTATAATCTCAAATTGTCCACTCTAGACAATTCAAGAGTTATCAATCAGTCGTTCAACATGATTGATAACTCTCAAATGGGTCTAAGATGTATTTCATTGGCAAGTAGAATATACGATATTAAAAAACAACAATAATAAAAAATACGAGAATAGAAGATACGAGAATCCCCAAATCTTAATTGTGTATTTTAATTATCAAACTATTTTAGGTATCTATTTATATCATGGGTACTTTAAGTATCCTAAATATTAAGTGTATTGTAAGTATCCTAATTATATTAGTTTTTTAATATTAAGTGTATTTTCAGTATCCTTAGTATATTAAATTTTACATAATTACTTATTAGATTAATTATACATTATAGTTATTTTTAAGTATTAATTAAAATTTAATTTTATTATTTGTTAAGTTAGTTCTCATAGTTTTTAATTAATTATCTTTTAAATATTAATATGAATTTAAATATTAATAATTCTTATGATTTTATAATATAATTATAGTCCTTTTTAAGTTAGTGTAAGATAGTTTTTGCAACTATTATCTTTTAAGTATCAATATGAGTTTAAGTATTATTAATTCTTATGTTTATTATTTTTAAGTTATTTATAATTTAATTTTATTATTTTTTAAGTTAGTTGAAAGATAGATTTTACAACTATTATCTTTTAAGAATTAATATGAGTTTAAGTATTAATAATTCTTATGTTTATTATATTTAAGTTATTTATAATTTAATTTTATTATTTTTTAAGTTAGTTTGAAGATAGTTTTTACAAATATTATCTTTTAAGTATTAATATGAGTTTAAGTATTAATAATTCTTATGTTTATTATTTTTAAGTTATTTATATTATAACTTATCAGCACATCTGTTCAAATACTTAAATGACTGTTTGAACAAGTTTATCCCTTCGAACGAAATATAATCTCATAAAACATTAAAAACTCATATTCAGAAAACACTACAAACATACAATATATATACTTCGAATAACAACCCTCTAACAAACATATTTTGTGTTTAATCTAATAAACACTTACAATATATATATATATAAAAACTATAAAATCAATAAACAACTATATTAAAGTATAAATTCTCTAATAAACACCTATACAATATATATATATATATATATATATATAAAGAGAATGAATAATAGATTTGGAAGTAGAATGAAAAGAAAGTCATATCTTTAAGCAAAATAAGTGTGCAAACATCTTTGTAAGATGATAGAATGAAGGATTGTGTGAAGAAAATGGAAGATTTTGGAGAGGAAATGGAGAATAGAGGAAAAGAGGAGAGAAAAATGAGGGAGTGACGGCGTGCGAGAAGATTATAAGTTCTCACTAACCATTCGAACGTGAAAATTTTTTTAGCGTGCCAATTTTCCCGCCTACACAAATTTCTTCAGCGCGTTTGAACGGAAACAAATGACATTCGAAAACGGTAATCTAGGAGTCATTAATTGGCGGGATATTTTTCCACTACTGCAATAATCTATTTGAACGATGATACAAAAGACATTCGAACGGTAATTCAGAGTCATTAATTGATAGTATATTTTTCCACCACTGCAATAATCCTTTGAAACTATGAGAAGGCATTCAAACGGTAATCCAGAGTCATTAATTAGCGGGATATGTTACCACCATTGCAATAAACTGTTCGAATGTTTTTTTCATTAGTTCAAACGCAAATAAAGCCTTCGAACGGTTTATGGAAACCGTTTGAACACATCACATTAATGTTTAAATATATTTATTTTTATTATTATATGAAAACTATAAGATCATATGTATTAGTAATATATACTCACATATATATAGCCTCAAATATACTAAGATCATATAGTAAAGTGTAGAAAAATTTATAAGATGATAGTATATTAGTAATCTATACTCTATATATGCTATATAGTATCATGTATAACATATATAGTAAATTATAATGGAATATATTGTATGATGTATATTTGTTAAGTATAAACTCATACATATAGTACTATATACTATCATATATAATACTTTGATAGTAAAGTATTATAATATATTGCTATTATACTATAATAAAATAGATGTAAGTTATTATGTTTTCATTTAAAGTATTATATTATCACAATATATATATTATAATATACTATAACACTACATATATATTACAGTATATATAATCTACTATAATAATATATATTATATATATATATTTTTTTTAATGAACAATAATTTTATTTTTCCCAAAAACAATTAAACAAAAACCAACCAATAACTCCTATACAATCTGCAAGCGGCAACAACCAACTTAAAATAAAAACAAGCCTATCTCACGTAAACCAACCAGGTCACGAAAAAAGTAAACTTAAACTCCCCAATTATTATCTAATACTCGGAAGCCCCAAGTAGTCCAATCTCAGCAATCCTCTCGCTGGACAAGGTAATTCATTTGAGTTCCTATATGTACAATTGATACCCTCCACTCCCAATCTTGCCAAAAAATCTACCACTTTATTTCCTTCGCGAAACTGATGAGTTATCCTATATTCGAAAAACTGTATAACTTCCATGAGGTCCTCCCAATAGTCCCATAAATACCATAGTATACAAAAAATTTTTTCCAACCATTGCACTACTAACAAAGAGTCATATTCTATATGCACCTTTTGTAAACCAAGCTCCCTACAAATCTTCAAACCTTGGATTAAAACACGAAGCTCTGCTTCATTGTTGGTACTATAGGAAAATTTTACTACAAAAGTTGCAATTAATTTTCCTTCATCATTATGAACCACTCCACCACCTCCACAGGTCCCCGGATTACCCCTACAAGCACCAACAACATTCAATTTAACCCATCTAGCTCTTGGTTTACTCCAAAAAATTACTTTTGGACGCTGCCTACCGCAATGGATTATAGGAATGCCAAGTTCCTTCAGAATCTCCCCATCCAGTCTTGATGCCGAACCAGCCCTTTTTAGTTTTCTAGAAATTAAACTCAGCCACTTTTTGATAGATATCCACACACTTTCAATTGATTCTTTTTCCCTTCCATCATAGCCAAACATCTCCATCTACAAAGTTTCCATGAGATCAAAATAGGCAACAAACATATTATGACCCCCTTCTGGCTAGATTTCCTTGCACATCTAAACCAAAAAATGACCCGCTGCCACCAATTTAATAAATGTAAATAATTTACCCCCAACTCAAGGGATGCTTTCTTCCATAAAAGATTAGCCATATCACCTGTGTTCAACACATGTTCCTATCTTCAATTGCACCCATCTGACAGCAACTACATCTTGATACAAAAAGAACACCAACTTCTTGAAGTCGTGCATCTACAGGCAAACAATTAAATTTTGCTTTCCACATGAAAACTGAAGCTTTTTTTGGGAGAAGAGTATGCCAAACCCAATCCATTCCTTCTAGTTTCGGCCCTTTCAATCTAATCAGTTCCCATGCTGAAGCCATAGAAAAAAGACCATCAATGGCTGGCTTCCAAACCAAAATGTCTCCACCTCGACGGCCACTAGGGATAGAGGCCCTTATTTCATGAGCCATATCTGGTCCTACTAAATTTTCCAGCAATTGCACATCCCAGTTATTATCCACCCAAACCTCTTTAAGTAATAATTTTGGAGTTAACACAACATCAATAGAAACAGCCAAAGGACCATTCGACAACCATTTGTCAAACCAAAAGGAAATATTTTCTTTTGTAACCTTAATGATCACATTTTCCAATACTTCCGGTAATACTTTGGATATGGACTTCCAAAATCTAGAATCCGTACTCCTGCTCACAGCTCCTGTATACTGGTCTCCTCTAAAATATTTTGCCTTAAAAAACTTTGTCCATAAATTCTCTATACACAAAATTCTCCAAGCTAATTTCATGTGCAAAGATTTCTAGATATCGTCAAAACTTCTAACACCAATTCTTCCCTCCACTATAGGCATGCACATGGATGCCCACGAGCGCCATTTTCTCTTAGAAGCCCCCCAAAAGAAACCCGATAAAATAGAATTCAGCTTTCCCAAAAAAAATTTTGGCACAACCAAAACAACTAACAAATGAGTTGGCATACTACACAAGACATGTTTTAAGAGAATCAGTTTACCTCCTTGAGAAAGAAGTCTCCCCTTCCATCCTGCCACTTTGTTCCTCACCTTCTCCACCAATGGATTTAGCATACAGGAATTGACGCTTCCATCAGTTACCGGCGCCCCTAAATACCACATGGGTAGACTGCCTTCCACAAAATCCATCATATTCAATAGAGCTGTACATCGAGATGCACCTATTTTTTTTAAGAACAACATTGAAGACTTTTCTCTATTTATCAATTGCCCAGACCAAGCAGAATAAATCTCAAGAATTTTTGAAATACCTCTTAAAGACTTCTTTCTCCCATTAGAAAAAATTAGTAAGTCATCCGCATATAGCAAATGCGAAATTTGCGGATCACCACGGGGATGAACATAACTCCCTATCTCATTTTTAGCAAAACCTTTATGCAACAACCGAGATAATATCTTTTCCATTATAATAAACAAATAAGGCAACAATGGGTCCCCTTGACGTAGGCCTCTCGAAGGTTGAAAAAATCTCTTATATGTTCCTTTCATCATTATGGAAAACCAAGGTGTTCTAATACATAGCCCCACCAATTTGCAAACATTATCTGAAAACCCAAAAGCCTTAAGAACTTGGATTAAAAAGTCCCAATCGACTCGGTCATAGGCCTTGGCCATGTCTATTTTCATCATGACATTACCTCCACAATGTTTTTTATTGGTCGACTGAATCATTTCCTGAGCCAAAGAAATATTTTCAAGAATGCTATGACCTGGAATAAACGCACCTTGTTATGGAGAAATTATTCTGGGCAGAAACAGTGTCAACTGCGTCACCAAGATTTTAGAAAAAATCTTGTAAGCCACTGAACACAAACTAATTGGCCAGAACTTATCAAAACTCTTCAGATTCTGCACTTTTGGAATCAAAACTATGAATGAAGAAGAATATAATCTAGGCAAAGAAACTCCCAAGAAAAACTCTTCTGCTGCCTCCACCAAATAATTTTTTACGATATCCAAGCAATGCATAAAAAATGCCGACCCAAATCCATCAGGCCCCGGACTACTATTCTTCTATATAGACCACAATGCTCACTTCCTTTTCAGATGGTGGTACACAAAGTCCCTCATTTTCCTGGATTGAAATAACTGGTCTCACTAACAAAGATAAATTAGCTTGTAGAGTTGCACCTGCCCCATTCAAAAATTTTTTAAAATGAGTAACAGACCCACTATGTACCTCCTCTGGCGATCCGAGAACAACTCCATCAGCGAGAGTCATGGAAGCTATCATGGACTTTCTACTCCTCATATTGGCCATGGCATGAAAAAACTTAGAATTCTGATCTCTATCCTCTAACCATTTTTTCTTGGTAATTTGGGATAAACGAATCTCCTCATTACACTCCCAATAATTAAGCTCAGCCTTGAAAACCAACAATTCCATCTCTAACTCTTCCTGAGAACCCGACTGTAGTTGAAAATCAACTTGCTCAATCCTTTCCTCAAGCTCCTTAATGGAATACAACACGCCCAAAAACCCCATTTATTCCAATTCTTCAAAAAAAAAAAAATTAGTTTCTTTAATTTCACAGCAAGCTTCAGAAGACCCTTCTCCCTTACATATTCTTTCCATATCAACTCCACTTCCTTCAAGAACGAAGAATGTTGCAACCACATGTTTTGAAATTGAAAAGGCGTAGGTCCATATCTCTCCACACCACTTGACCCTTTAACTAGTAGAGGTGCATGATCCGATGACTTCCTAGACAAGCACTCCAAAAATACTGACAAGAATGTTTCTAGAAACGTCAAATTCATTACCACTCTATCTAATCGAGCCCAGCTACGAGCACATCCCTAGTGCCCATTACACCAAGTCATCAATCTACCCTTAACTGGCAAATCCATTAATCCACAAGAATCCAGACACTCTTTAAATTCATTCATCATAATGGCTGGTCTAGGTGCTCCCCCTATCCTTTCTCCGTCATTACGAATAATGTTAAAATCTCCAGCTACAACCATGGAATGTTAACACTAGCCGTGCTCCTTAAAGAATTTTACAACTCACGTCTTTCCACATACCTACATTTGGCGTAAACCAAAGACAACAACACTTGCATACTCCCTTTTGTGATTAAAACTGTAATAACCTGATCAGTCATATCCACCACATCCAACGTTAATTCCTTTTGCCAAAGAAGCCACAGTTTTCCATCCATTGATGCATTTGAACAGAAATTTGTAAATCCCCAAAACCTTGCCAAGTCAACCAATCTATCTTCCACCACAAACAGTTCTGCAATTGCAATAATTGAACACTTAAATTTAGAAACCAAGCTCTTTAATTGACGCTTAGAAGTGCCAATTCCGCGCACATTCCATATCATCAAGTGATCAATCATAAATTCATTTTAGCAGGGCGGGATGAAACCCGCTGAGAATGACGGAGTGCTTGACCACTATTATGTTTCAACCTGGAAGCCAATGACTTCTTTCCATTCTTCGAATTATAGCCTTTTTCTTGCACAACCTAATTTAATAAACCTTCACTTCCTGATCAGAATGATGCTCCTCTTCCACGATATACTCCATGCCCCCTCCTTCTGAAGCCAAAACCTCATCAATGTCCTTAGTAGATCCTCCAACCTCCCAGGCTAGTCTGTTCTCATCATCTCGGACCAAGAAATCCACAACTGGAGAGCGCATCAAGACAAGTGGTGGACTATTTTCCACAACATGTCCCTACCCAACCACCTCATTTCGCCCATCTATAATATCCCCATCTACAACACCAACATCCTTACCCCTGATTTTCCCCCACCTGAGAAAATGGTTCTTGCCCAACCATCAACGTGTCCTTGCCCAACCACCTCATTTCGCCCATCTATTATATTAAATTATAGGATTATAAATATAATAAACTATAAAATAAAATTTTACTAAAATTGAAACAAATACGTTCGAACGGTAAATAATAACGTTCGAATGATTAAATATAACGTTCAAATGGTTCTGCACATATAAGTTATCACGGGCAAAACTTTCTCGAACGCCGCCGTCCCCACCATTTGAAAACAAGAGAAAACGTTTGAATGCCCATCAATCGCCGCCATCTGCTGCCGTAATCACCCCCTACGTCAAACACTCTTCCTCCTAAGTGAAGGTATGCACTTTAAAAGTTATTTTACCATTTATTTTTATGGTTTTATTCGTTTTCTCCGAAAAATTGTATTTTTTTTTATCAATAGTCCTTCTAGAACATACCAAATCTACCATAGGATGTTCAGAAATGAAGAGTAGTATGTGTTTTGTCGAAGAAACCCACGAAATTGATGCATTTTTAAGTGTTTTCATGGCCGCTAAGTTGACTTAGCCATAGGCGAGCTCGATCTGTTTTTTGTTCGAACGTGTTCGAACAAGTTTAACGTGACATTCGAACACTTTTTTAAACATTCGATCAGTTTGAACCAAACAAGCTATTTTCTGTTCGACCACTTTTTCTGTCGTTCGAACGTAAAAATTGTCATTTGACCACTTTATATTACATTCGAACGATTTACTTTGTATTAGCTTATAAATTATTTTCATTATTTTATGAAATTGTTCTATCAATTAATTTATTAAATTACTATTAGTATATAATTTCATAAATATTTTCTCATATTAGATTTTATCACTAACGTTGAATATATATGTTATTTTTAAAATTTCAGGTTCATAATAATGTCTTATAGGGGACGTAAAAGTGGTAGATTAGGGAACCTTCCATCCAAACAGTTTGAGAGCGAACTGTTTTACTTAAGCGGCAGGTAAAACTGCCTGATTTTGTGACTCTTATATGGGAGGGTCATTCCCTCTCATCAGTATTCAATGATTGTGGTTGGGCATCAATTTTAGATTAGCGAGAAGAATGAGTGGAGTTCATTTCCCATTGATATCGTTGCTGAGTTCTATAAAGAGTTTGGTGATGCCAGCCCAGATGATGGAGGGGCATACAGAATCTGTGTCCGAGGAGCTCCTTTTACATTTTCAGCAGACCTACTTGTTGCATATCTCGATATTCCAAGACTGTTCGATGCCTATCCGAACCTGCCACCTAGAAAGTCTTATCCTTCAGGTGATGTGGAGATGTCTCAGGATGAGGGACTAATTTACACAGATGAGATCGATACACTTGCTGATCATGAGGTCAGAGACTTGATTATTGGTCCAGATGCTCTAATGTAAGATGGGACGAAGAGCATTAGGCAGACAGATTTATCTTCTTTCTTCAAGATCATGAATTTTGTCATCGCCAACAATATTGACCATCGGCAGCACAAGACCAAGGTTGGCATGGATCGAGTGAGATTTATAATACGGGTCGCTCATGGTATTCCGATCAACCTCGTGGGGTATATATTTGAGAGGATCCGATCAGAGGCTTGGTATATTACAACAGATATACTGGCGTGCCAGAAGTTGTCGAGCGTGCACGAGAGCCGATGGGACTGATCAACAGCACCACCTTGTCATCGAGTACGGGACACTCGAGATTTCATTTTCATGGACATGTTCCTGACAGGGCTGATATTCAGAGAGATGCACAGTCAGGAGATACTGGAGTATCGGCTAGTGAGGCATCTACACAGGCCGAGGCATCACGCACATTTACTCACGAGGAGATGGCCAACATACTGCATTCTGAGATCGACATACACACATCAGCGTTGATCGATGCAGTGCATACTGCCATGTCTGAGTTGCGTGCAGAGATTACTGCTAGCGTCTCTTAGTTACATACAAAGATTAATGAGTTACGTACAGAGATTAATGTCAATAATGCAACTTAGGTCACGCTCAGTACTCGACTGATACAAGTAGAGAGATAATTAGCTACAGTCAAGGATGTCTGCAAAGACCTTGCATCACAGTAGTTTCAATTTTTTTTTTTTTTTTTTTTGTTAAAGTTATGGACAGTATATATGGTGTTTTGATAATTTGCTATAGTTGTAAATTAAATATTTTGCCTTTTCTGGAGTAATTATTGATTTATATTATGTAGTGTATAGCTAATAATATTTATTTAACTAACAATCTTGTTTAACATAAAAGAAATCATTAAAATATTTTTAAATTAATTACATAAAATTAATTAATGAATTTGTATATATGATATATATAGTTTTTATATTTTGAGTTACATACCAAGATTAATATTATACGTTTGAATATATAAATGTGGTGCTTGAATATGTTCGAACTAAATATATTCCGTTTGAATAAAAATAATTATTGTTCGAATGATTTTGAACTTTTCTCGGCATAATAAATTACTTCCACACTAAGATTTTTATGTTCGCACGTATTTTTTTTTCTGTTCAAACGAAAAAACCTTTTTGAGACGATTTAATTCATCACAGAAAATACTATTCAAACTTATATTTATCTAGTCGAATGGTTTTGTAAAGTCATTAATTTTTTGGGACGAAATTTAAATTTCATCCCCAAAAATTACTTGATGAGATTTAGTTCATCCCTAAATAATTTCGTCCCTAAAAGTCAATTTTATTGTAGTTAACGATCGAAAAACAACAAATATAAATTGTAATTGTAAAAGAAAAAAAAAAGGTAAAAAAAAAAAAAAAAGAAAAGAAGAAACCAAAAAAAAAAAAAAAATAAAAAGGGGAAGAAGACGAAGAAAAGAAGAAAAAACAAATTAAAAAAAAAAAACTAATTAAAACGATGGGACAAGGGTCATTTCCCAGTTGATCATGTAATATTCCTAAATACTTTTATAAGTTTTGGGCATTTTAAGAACTTTAAATTTTGAAAAACGTTTTACATATTTGTTTATTATTTTTGTAAACTTTTGTTATTTTAATTAAAAAAAAAACAGGTAATTTCTTGAGTTATTTTAAAAAGAAAAAAAACTTTCAGTTATTTTGGGGCACAAAGTTACTAAATCTGTTTTGTTACTTTTTTAATTTTATGAAGATTCAGCATTTTTATTATTCAGAATTTATTAGCTTATAAGGAAATTATCATTGAAATTAAGTAGTTAATTCTATGGATGCATGATAGCACATGCTTTAGCACTGCTTATATAGTAAATATTTTTAATGAAAAAGTTTTGAGATCCTAAAGCATAGAGACGTTGAGCTCTAGCAATAATCTTGCCATGTGGCACGGACTTGGTTTACTAATAACCTTGCCAGAGCCATATATGACCAATCACAATGTCTACATTTGGAGAAATATTCAAACACTACGAGAATGGAACTTTGCCATCTCATATCAAAATTAAGATAGCATTCGTTATTTCTTACAAAAAACAAGAACATAAATAGAAATGGAATGGATTCAATTCTTGATACCATTGTGAAAAAGAACATTGTGGGAGTTGATGAAGAATTGAAGTTTATTTTTTAATTTAAACACTTAAATAAGAAAATTTATGAATAAAATGTGCTGATGCAGCGCTAGGCAAATCCCAACACTTTCTTATCTAAAAGGGAATATCCCCCACCTCGTACTCTTGGAACTTCCACAGGGTCCCAAAGACATATAAAACCTCTTATCTCATAGTAGCAAGATTCTAACTCCATATTCACATATGTCACTCATAAGACTTTGATAATCTGTGTTAGAAGCCCACGATGTCAGGATGCATGCCACATGGGCGACACCCCTTACGTTCTATGGAGCATTGTATGTATGTATGTATACAAAATAATCGCAACGAAAAAGTTAAAATGCAAGTTCATGCTAAAGATAACATGCATCAATATGAGAGAAATATACTTAATCCATCCAAAATAATATCCATAAGTCATACCATTACCGCTGTTATAATGATATTATAGACCATACGTGTGTTCATCGCCCAACATAAAATAACCATCAATTACTTCAAAACAATATATAGTAACTTAAATCGAGACAAACCCCATACTAGTGCTTAGGCTACATTGGATCCTCTTCTTTGTAAACCACCTCAATGCCTACATCTGCATCAAAATCTACGGTTACAAGGAATGAAACCGTAGTACGACTACCACAGTAAGATTTTGAAGAAATATCAATAAGTTATAACTCATGACAACAACTAATAATGCAAGTAATGACAATGAATATAAAAAAAAATTGATTTTCAAAGTAATAGAATTAAGATCATACATACTGAGGCGCTAGGCTCCAAAAAAATAAAGTATTAATAAACCACAAAACGTTACTGGGCATCCAATACGCAAAACATCACATAATATATTTAGCCAAGATGTTAAGTCTATTCAACAACATGAAAACATCATACCAACCATTTTGGTTGATTAAAGTGTGCACCACGGTCTCCCCCTAAAATGGTCCTGTGAACACCCTTGTTCCCTTAGCAACACCATGGATAATGACCATGCTTACTATTTCGTAACGAGCGACGCTTTGCTTTGCGCCCCGTCCTTGACTAAGCATCCTCTAGCCTTCGGTAGCCGAGAAGTGATGACTTCGACTTGAGAACATTACCATCTCGCCCGATGACAACCCATGGGATGCTACTCAGTTCTTAGACTCTCCTGAGTAAGCAGAGAAGCTCTACCGAGATAATGCCCCACCTTGGCTTAGGGTCGTGATCCACTTACACACCCATGTACTCCTATTTAAAATCAGAAAGTAGGTACTTTATATAGAGTTGTGATACCCTATATGATAATTATAAAGTTAGGTGGTGTATAAGATCCCACATTGCTTGTGAATGAGAAGTTCTTGCTCTTTATAAGATTTCAAATAGCTCCAATTGTATCATTAACTAATCATTTTGGAGTATAGGTCATGTGGTTTGGGCCTTCCATTGGGGCGTTAGAGTTGGTATCAATACCAGGTTTGAAATTCTGGAGGCTATAACAATGAGTTTGATGAAATTTAAGGTTTTAGATTTTGTAGACTTTATGGATTGAGTTTTTGGAAATTTGAGGTTTAGGGATTTTGCATACTTTAATAATGATTTTGGTGAGATCTAAGGTTCGAGAGTTCCGTAGACTCCAAGATATGCTTTAGATGATATTTAAGGTTTTAGCATTTGCAGACCTATGGAATGTGCCCTACAAAATCTGAGGTTTTAGATCTTGTATATTTTAAGAAATGATTTTTATGACATTTGAGGGTTAGATTCGGTAAGTTTATTCTGTAGATTTAGCAAATATTTTTGATAAGATTCAAGGTTTAGATTTTGGAGGCGTATATAAACTTGATCGAGTGCTAGGTTTTAAATTTTGTAGACTTTTACATATGAGCTCGTCAAATATGAAGTTCTGAACTTCTGATGATTTTATGAAATCTTATATATATATATATATATTCTGAAGACACGTGTAGGTCTGATTAAATCCTAAGTTTAAAATTTTGCAGACTGTATTAATTAATGTCAAATAGAGTTGAGGTTTAGATTCTGAACACGTACGTAAGTTTAAAACGATGCCAGATTTACAACTATAGATTGTAAGAAAGGATTTGGATAGGATTGGTGGCCTTGGATTCTATAAATCTCAGCATGTAGGCTTTGATTAATAGTTTAATATATGGGTAAGAACGAGTAAAACAAGGAATTCTGATTTGTTATATTTATATAATTATAGCTACTTTTACATCTAAATTTTTAAGAGTACTCCCCTTGAAATGTTTAACCAGGTATAAGTTTCCCAGGATGGCATCTTGTCACCAGGTTTGAAACATTTCAAACTTGAATGCAACCAATGATGAGGGTGATTGCACCATGGAGCAATTTAATTGGATGCACCCTCCCACTTTTGATGGGCTTGGCCACCTAACCCTAGCAGAGAATTGGATCCAAGACATCGAAGAAATACTTCACATCCTAAATTGCATTGATCAGCATAAATACTATACTCTATTTTCAAGCTGACAAAAGAAGCTAAGAGATGGTGGGTTTCAAAGAGAAACCATCAGGGAAGCTGATGGGAGGGGAGTTACTAGCTGGCACCACTTCAAGCAACTTTTCTTTGATCATTTATTTCCCATATTAGTTAGAGACACTAGGGCCAGGGAGTTTTCCAACCTAGTGCAGGAGACAATGACAGTGCACCAAAACGCGACCAGATTTGTTGAATTGTCGCACTTTGCCTCATATCTGATTCCTGATTAGGAGAAGAAGATCCAAAAGTTTGAAGAGGGACTGAATAACAAGATATATGAGTGAGTGGTGACCCTTCATATCCAAAATTTTGTAGAGTTACTGGATAAGGCCACAATACTCGAGCAAAGCCTCTAGAGAAGCGCTGAACTTAGGAAGGGGTCGATGCCATTGGGGTTCCCCTCAAGCAAGAATCATGGACCATGGAAGAGGAGGAATGAAGCGAACAACTTGGGCCAAAGATTAGTGTAGGACAATCAATGAAATAACCCGTACAAGTCATGCAATGTCGTACACTTTGTGGAATGCAGAAGGGAAACTGGACAACATTTTCGTTACGGTAAATATGGTCACTTCATCAAAGGTTATCCAAGACAATTAGGTTGCAATAAGAAATCCAACGCGCTCTAGAGGATCGAACTAGTGACAAGAGCCATTACCCAGCACAATGCAGTGCCTGCCCGAGTTTATGCACTAACCCCTAGAGAGGCCAAGGACAATGACGACATGGGTACAGGTACCTTTCCTCTTCCTTCCAAGAAAGAACATTGTTACTTAACTCTAAGACTACTCCTTCCTTTTATTTCAACGGATTACTCTAAAATTCATTGTTATAGGAGATGAAAGGTTGGGTTGATGAGAATGTATATTGATTACGACCAAGGATGAAAGAGATCATCATCTAGAATTATATATGAGTATGTTATACTTATTTTGATAAAGCTTGGTAAGAGTTGTCATGGTAGATGTGGAAGTCGATAATTTACAACAATGATTTAATTATGAGATTTTGACCTTAAGCATTTGGGTGGAATTATTAGAGGTTGCAACGGGAGATTGGTATGATAGGTTGAGAGTGAACTTTGTGAAGATTTGGAAATTAGTTGGCTTGAGATCACTTAGGACTTAAATCTCAGCTATGGATTTTCAAACTTTTGAGCATTATTAGGAACAATAGATTCTTAGGGACCATGGATACCTTCATGAATCAAGTGTAAGATTTACTCTTTTGGATAATGAAAGTGTTTCATTTCATCTCATCTTATTATTACATCTTTTTCAAATTCTCACACAAAATATAATAAATAATTCAACTTTTTCAATTCTCAAAACAATAATAATAGTAATCAATAATATTCTAACAATATTTTATTCAACTTTCAATCATTCATTTTATCTCAACTTACTATCCAAACGACACCTGAGAATTTGGAGAATTATATTTTTTCTTTGGATATGAGGTTGTCATATTATGTGGAGAGTTTATTTTGCTATTTTATATGAAGACTAAAAATTTGGGTGAAATGATTATTGGGCTTGAGAATTTATATTTGAGGTTTACATTTCTAGTCATGAACTGGACCCTAGAAAGTATGATAATTGATACAATGTGCACGAACGTGCATGCCTAAAAGGTGGTACGTGAGGCACCGGGGCTAAAATCATGGAACATTCAAATTTTGGAATGATATGTTTGACAAATGATCGAGGATTAGAATTGGCATGAAATGGTCGTGACTAATAAGTGTTTAGGCTTCTCTTGTGGTACTAGCAAGTTTCGATGAATAAATTTTTATAATGGGAGGATGTAACGCCTAGGCCTAGGGGCCAGGCCCACAAGAATGCCTAGCCCACTGAAGGAAGGAAAATGATGTTGTTTCCTTTGGGGTGGGTATTTTCTCTTTTCCCTCTTCATCCCCACGCTACCGACAGTTTCTCCCTCCTGATTCGCTCTCCTCGCCGTCACTCTTCTCTCCTTGTGTTTCTCTCCTCCCCAGCACTCCAGTCTCATTTTACTCTTCCTGTTTCTCCTCATTCTAGCACTATCTCTCATCTCTCTCTCTCTCTCTGGTCCCCTTTTGTCTACAACTAACCTTCTCACTTTTTCCTCAACTCCGTGAGCATTAGCTGCCTTTGCCAACTAGTAGTTGTGACCAAAAACTGTTGCACATCACAACCCACATAAATTCCCTTATTTCTCAACTCATCAATTTCCCTCTTCTGATTCCTCGCTCTCTCTAACTCTCTCTCTCTCTCTCTCTCTCTCTCGCAAAACAGTGAGCTGCATCACCAAACTGACTGCCCCACGGCTTCAACCCTTTGATTCCTCCCCAAAAGCCCACATCCAACCCGTCACACTTTTCATAGCAATGCCACTGTGAGTCACACTACCACCACAAGTTGAGCAAGCCATCAGAGCAACCCCAACATTGAGAACCACCACCATGTAGTCTTCATCACAACCAAAGAAGTCCACACGTCTTATGGCGTTGCACCATCATGGCCTTCCCTCAACCCTATCGCATGGAACTACACCTTCCCAAGAAGATCAACCCGATGCATACTCCTCCACAGCACTGCCCCTGCACCACCAGCCCACACTGTGTGTTTGGCAAGTGAGAGTACCTCATCTCACTACTATTATTTACTTTATTATTATTTTTCACCTACTTTTCTATTATTCATTACTTTTTACCTACTTTTTACTACAATTCAATATTTTATTATTACTTTTTCACTACTATTCATAAATATTCTCAACACTTCTCAAGTATTCTCACTACCCAAACCAAGCAGTCTCCATTGTCCCCTTTTTTCCACACTCAAACTCTTCCACAACTCACCTCAACCGCTACCCCATGCCGGAACCACCCTAGTGAGTCTCCACTACTCAAACTTGTCACCGTGATCCTCACTCAATCACCAGCTCGTTAGAGATCATCTGACTACAGCCCCCACTGTTCTGTCATACTCCACCCCTCACCACGGTTGCACAGCCTAAGCCAACCCTTGGTTTCTCCCTCTATCTCGGTACAGTTTCTAATCTCTCTCATGTTTGTTCTTCCTATAGCTCATCGGCATCCCTCTCTCACAAGCCCATAATTACCATTTCTTGGGTAGATATTGAGGGTGGTGTCACGTGTTAGGACAAACTTGAGCATAAAACTTGTTCCTTATGGCTTATATGAATTTGTGAGAGATTAGCCCATGAAAGATTAGATTATTTTGGAAAACGATGGATTGTCAAGAAATTGAAGTTGGTTACAAACATTAGGTTTTTAAAGTGGATATTGCGGGAAAACCCATTTTAGGGTTTATTATTTTATCGTGAGATGTTTGATGATAAAAATCGAGAGAAATTAGATGTTGGGCTTTGTAATATTTTTAGAGTTTAATCATATAATTATTCAATGAAAATATGTGAAAATCAAAGTCTTTTAGGGGGAGTCGATATTTTAGGGTTCTGAAGATTTTTAGACATTAAGGAAATATAGATTTTGATATCTCATGTTTTAACTACGAAGTATGTGTTCAATTAAAAATTTACGCAGGTTACGTGATGATTTTATAGGTGATGATGATTGATATTCCCTTGGCACTGTTGTGAGAAAATTTAGAGAAGATAAAAAGTTCAGGTAAGTGGGATTCATATGCTAGACTTCGCATAAAACGAATGGATTGGGGTTGATTTTATGAAAAATATGCATGTTTTGTTATAAAAAGAAAACTTCAAAACAATCTCGGTCAATTATCTACATTACTCATGTAATCCGTATAAAAAGAGAAGTATAATTTCTATCATGACTAGCGTAGACATAAGCTATTTTTTGCATTATGTTTTGAACTGTGCAAAAAGAGCGAATATGAAATCTGAAAATTTTTGCATTGATTAATTGAAGATGCTCTAAATCTGTTTTTGATAGTGTGAAGATTATATGAATATGTTCAGTACTCTGTTTTGATATGATGTGGCATTTGAAAAATCTTTAGCATGACTTTTTGATTCTGTATCTGATTCTATTTTTGGTTATGATCCAATGATTTTGATTCTGTTTTGCTCTAATTTATGGCCTTTGCCATAGAACTTTTGAATATGAATATTTTGAATATACACTCTGATATTTTGATAGCATTCTTGGTTTTGCTTTTCGACTAAAAATATTTTGTTCAACATTCTAACCTCTGTAACTACTCATGTTTTCATACTAGTATATGTTCTCTGCTTACTGAGTTATTGATAATTCTCTGCTTATTTCCACAATATTTTTCAGATTGAGTTAATATTTTAGCTGAGGATCAAGAATAGAAAACAGGGACAAGATTGTTGAGTGCAGGGAATAAGTACTGAGATTACTACGACTATTATTCAATAGACTAATTTTTTCTATTGATTTGGTTTATTGGGATGTTGACACTTTTATTAAGTCTTAAGGAGTTGTCGATTTATTTGCTATATTATTATTTTGATGACTTGTAGAGGGATATATATAAATATATATATTTGTGGAATTCGATAAATTTATATTTATGGAGTCGTTGAAAATAGATGAGGTTATGTTTATGGAGTCTTTTGGAATATCTCTTTGTATTGTGAAAGATGATTTTAGGCCTTCATTGGGGCATTACATGAGTAACGTAAGCCTTTTAACAAGAACAACCAGTAAATCATAGTGAAGTATTATGCATGTAGAAAAATATAAAAAGAAAGGGGAGGAAGACGTAGGAGATCGTAACTTGGCATACTTATAGTCATTAACCAATATTGCTAGCGTTTTCGTAGAAAAAAACCTACCTTAGCATTGAGCTTTCATTGAATAGCTTGTTGATGATTTGACCTTCCTTGGTTCAATGTAAACTCTGGTATCTTAAGTGTGAGGGAACAAGCTCAGCCTACGAAGTTAGTGTTTTTGTTTTATTTGGAGGATTAGAGCAGACGACACACACACATAAAAATAGAGAGAGAGAGAGAGAGAGAGAGAGAGAGAGAGAGAGAGTTTGAATCTTTGGAGATCTTCAAAGTGTGAGATGAAGATTGATGATACAAGGCTTTTGAAGGGTGTGGTTCTCACACCTTTGGAAGATTGCTAGCAGTAGGGAGTTCTTTCTGTCAAATGAACCAATATTACTACTATAAAAGAAAATTTCTTCCTCAAAACTTGGGGGCTACTAATATTATTATAAATGTTATACGAGGGGTCAATAAAAGTCATACCGTTATTGTTTCTTCTATTGTTGTTGGTGGGTTCATTGGGAAATGGTGGGGGTACATTTGATCACTCGGACATGGTATTTTCGGAATATTAGTGGACTGTTCATCGTTGGAATCGAAATTGGCATTAACGAATGGCTCTAGGTGCAATCCATCATATGGCAGGTTAGGAGGTCCTTTCACTAATTCTCTTTCTGTAACACCCTGTATTTTAGTGTATTTTTAATGAAGGAATTAATTTCATTTATGCAAAAATTATTTCTCGTGCTTCATAATTATTAAATTTTAGTTGGGTTATTTTATGATTTTTAGTTTGCAAAAATTATTTTTTTAGCGCTTTCTTAAATTAATTATTGTTGTTTGTTTAAATTTCTACTCGAATTAAATTTAATTATTATCGGGTTTAATTAATTATTTTAATTATAATCATTGTGTTTGAAATATTTTATTTCACTAGTTGTTTTAAAACCGTTTCCGTTGGATCATTTTTGTGACCCAAGATGTGAGGATTAGACCTCATTTCTTCCCTACATTTTTTTCCTTTTTCTCTTTTTTTCTTTTCTCCTTTTTCTTTTTTCCTTTTTCTTTCTTTTCTTTTCTTTTTTTCTTTCTCTCCTAGCTTCTTTCCCGCGCGCAACTCTCTCTCTCTCTCTCTCTCTCTCTCTCTTTCTCTCTCGCCGTGCACCTGTTCTTCACCCAGCCCGCCGACGTCGCGCCGTCGTGCGCGACACCGCCCACCCCATCATGCTCCCCACCGGCCAGCGACCTCACCCCTCCAATTTCAGCCTCCCTTGTGCCACCGTTAGCCACCACGAACCCCTTGAAGCCGCGACCTTCCTTGCACCACCGCACCGCCGTCGCGCCACCTCCGGCCACCATCTCTTCACTACATCATCCTCGACCTCCTAGCAACCCATTGGACCCAACCCCACCTCCGATCTGTCACCGGCGAAGCACATCCAACTCCATTTTCGTTTTGGACATTTTTGGCCTAAAAACACCCCTTACGCCGCCACCCACGGCAAACCACCACCACCACTAGCTTTACCGACCTCCCTAGGCCCTACTTTATCAAATTTGGGTCTTCGTTTGTCACCGTTGAAAAGTGGGTATCTG
Source organism: Juglans microcarpa x Juglans regia (assembly GCF_004785595.1). Classification (NCBI taxonomy): domain Eukaryota; kingdom Viridiplantae; phylum Streptophyta; class Magnoliopsida; order Fagales; family Juglandaceae; genus Juglans; species Juglans microcarpa x Juglans regia. The sequence goes on along the minus strand of NC_054599.1, from coordinate 9,323,806 downwards.
TGACGCACAGCCACAGTGTATTTTACACTGTTCGACAGCTATTTTTCCACTTCGAGCGCACCCATGATCCTCGAAAAATTATTATATAGCATTATAAGTATTTCTCCAAGGAACTTTCATAATTTAAATGTATTTTTACACTAACCCATTTTGCTGTATTTATTTGGCATGCCGGACTGAGTCCGAGGAGTTCGGGGGTCGGATGGATTTGTTATTAGAGTTGTTTGGTTGGTTTGGTTTAATTGGTTTGGTTGTTGATGAGTTGTTTTGATTGGATTTGTTGGGATTGGTTCTGGATGGATGCTGGATCAGTGTTGGTGCATGTTCATATCATTATTTCATGCATTATCATGTTTGTAAAGAAAACTGGGTTTTCGTGCATTGCATTCATGCTCATGTGTGATTTGAAAAGTTATGATTTTATGTGATAATATTTTTGGGTTCGTGTGTATCACGACCCCGAGCCGAGATGGGGCATTAACTCTGTGGAGCTCCTCTGGTTACTGGGAGCGGAATACATTGAGTAACGTCCCCTGGGTTGTCGCCGGGCGACAATGTGATCAGACGAGATGGTCTCGTGCCGACTCCGTGGTCCTTCTGCTGGCGGGGACTAGAGGATGTCTGGCCACGTACGCGCTGGGCGCGGAACTGGGCATCGCTCGTTACGTAGTGTGGGTGCTTGGCCATTTACGCGCCGGGCGCGGAACTGAGCACCGCTATGAAGCTAGGACGTGCGGATGGTCCATAGGGGAGGCCATGGTGCATATGGAATTAATGCACTATTTTCTGGGAAAATAGTGCGAGTTGGATTTCTGGGTAAATCATTTTCTAGAAAAATGTTTTACCGATATTTTGGGCTAAAATGGGATTTTGGCGTGTGTTGAAATAATTATTTTCGGGGAAAATAATGTGTTGAGTAAAATGCATATTTTTCATGTGCATGCATGTTAGTTGCATTTAATGCATTTTATATTACGTTGTTATTTTGGGTCATACTTACCTGCGATACCATTTTGTGGTAACGCAGATTTTGATGCAGATGAGGAGGAGGAGGGCGAGCCTAAGGAGACGGCTCCGCCCGAGGAGTGATCTGGGATCACTCATTTGTTTATTTGAAAACTATTGTAATATATTTTTATGGATGACTATATAACTGCTATTTAAATTTTTACTGATGTTTGATTGTAAATAAATTCTGGTACTTAGTTGACTATTCGCTGCGTTATTTTATTTGTACACTGTTGCATGTACACACACTGGCACTTCGTTGGGATGTGTGACCGTGTTGTCACCATCCTGGTGTCTCGATCCCCGTGAATTTATATAAGGGGGATTTGGGGGCTCCACACTTTCCCCTTGTTCTTGATGTCTCCTTCCTACACATCACACCCTGGATTACATCGCCCTACTAGAGTCTACCTCCGGATGGATAGTTTCTTGTACGTGCCTTATCTCGCTTTCCAAAAGGAATTCTTGCTCCCACACCATGAGCCTTACTCCATTTGGTCTTGCTATCTGGGCAAACACAATTTGTGGTAGTCTAGGATTTCATTGCAGTGTCTTACAATCCTAGTTATGGCTTGTTGGTCTTCTTCCTCAACTCGTTGTTTTTCATCTCATTGCCTCGCTGCTTCACGCTTGTCTTGGATGAGTCTGTTGATCACCACTAGTGGTGGAATGGCTTTGCCGGTGGTTCGCTTGGCTATTACCGTGATAACTACAAGTCTTTGATGGCATTAATGATATGAATACTAAGGAAGCATACGGATTCAACAGTATATGTAAGGCCACATCTACCAAATGGTCAAGGTGGTATTAATGATCCCCTTTAATATATTCAACTTTTGAGTCACTAAAACTCAAATAAATAAGGAAATTGTTCCCTCTTATCTCTTTCACTTTCCAAGGTGATTTTGTGGGCTTTTGGATTCCACAAGGGTATTGTCTTATACCTCAACTTCTGCTCCTTCCAATCTAGAACTTGTATTGGCATTCTTCGTGTGTAAGATTTGGGTAAACATGAATCTCTCTAGGGCTAACCACTCATCATTCTTGCTTCTTGAAACTCTTCCTCAGGGTGGAGAATTAGAATTTGTCGTGCACATTTCCAAATTTGACTACTAGTGCAACTCTATAGGCTAACGAGAGTACCTCAACTACTCTCAAATACTCTCACTACTATTCTTTACTTTATTATTACTTTTCACCTACTTTTACTACTATTCATTAATTTTCACCTAATTTTTACTACTATTTAATATTTTATTATTATTTTTTCATTATTTTTTCACTATTATTCACAAACATTCTCAACACTGCTCAAGTATTCTCACTATCCAAACCCATAAGGCTCAACATACCTTGAACACAACCTCCCCTCCTTCCCCAATTGTTTAATGACTTTATCATGTGTTTGAGTGTCTGAATAGTCCATTCCAATTGGCCATCTATCTATAGGTTATAGGTACTACTAAATCTCAATCTGGTGTGCATAGCCGCTTGCAAGCTCTCCCAAAATGGAAAGTGAACTTTGGGTCCCTATCTAACACAATAGTCTTAGGGACCTCGTGAAGCCTGACTATTTGCTTAACATATAATTTGGTCATCTTTCCTAGAGTATTTGTGTTTGTAATTGGAGGAAACAATATATGCCCATGATCACCCACACTGAGTTATTTCCACTAGGAGTCCTTGGCAAGCCGACAACAAAATCTATAACTACATCGTATCATTTCCATTCTGGGATTTGTGGAACTCTAATCCTCTATAAAGGATCTGGTGAGCGTCTGTGGTTCCTAGGGTGCTAGCCTGGTGGAAACACCCAAGGTTTGAATTGAGTTAGGTGTGCAACGTTTGCTAGAATGTGCACGTGTTGGGAAAAAGGATATCAACTACCACATTCCAGTTGATTTTGCAAAAACCTTGAGGTGGACATTCCCACATTATTCTTCTTTGGTTAATAGGTGAAATTTGAGTAGCTTCTCTTGTCTATTTTGATGAGATCTCTTCTTGCAAGTGTCTAGCTCTTTTGATTCCAGAATTTGAGTCGATGTAAATGTTCTTGAAAACTAGTTGATCTCTTCTCTAGCATAAGGTCCAGAATATTAAAGTTAGCTCCAACATTTCATCCTTATTCAGTTTCTTGAACATATGTTGCATCAGTTCTATGAGACTCTTGATTGAGCTCTTACTTTTCTGTATTTTCCTAGTGCATAAGCTGAGAACATCATTTGTAGAGACACATTCCCACAGTATATATTCTATGTTTTCTGGTTCCATTAAACACATAGGGCAGGTAGGATCATCCAATACTTTCTTCTTGCATAGATTCAGTTTAGTGGGCAGTATGTTCTTGTAAGCTCTCCACAAGAAATTTTTTGCTGCAGGAGGGATGTCAATCTTCCAAATTCTAGTCCATTCTTCTGAAAGATTAGTAATGTTAGATTGTTGGCCCCTTGTTCTCTCCATACTCTCCCCTTGTATATGGTAGGCACTTCTAATTGTAAAATTGCAGTCTGCTTTGCCTCTCCAAATTATCTTGTGTGATTGGTTGCATTGGCTAATAGGGATTTGAACAATGAGATCAACTTCCTTTTTATTGAATATAGATTGGATTAAAGGAACCTTTTGTGTCAGCTATTAAGAGTCTTTCCATTTTAGCATCAATCCCTAATAATCTATCTCCACTTTGAGGCTTGTATAACACAGGTTGAGGTAGTCATGGGTCTGATCATATTTTAAATGTCTTTCCATTGCCTATACGTCAGATGAGTCCTTCTTGGAGTAGTGGTCTTGCTGATAAGATGCTTCTCCAGATGTATGAGGGGCTGCTTCCCAACTTGGCATTTAAGAAATCTAATTTTGGGAAGTAGATTAGCTTCAAAATTGTTGTTGTTAGAGAGTTAGGATTGATTACTAGCTTTCATCCTTACTTTGCAAGCAAAGCAGTGTTAAAAGTTTCAAATTCTCTAAATCCTAACCCTCATTTGCTCTTGGACTGCCCCATTTGAGACCAACTTAACCAATCAATCTTTCTTTCTTGATTTGCTTGCCCCCACCAGTAGCCTCTCAACATTTTGTTTAATTGCATCAACAAACATTTTGGCATTTTAAAGACACCCATCGAGTAGGTGGGAATGGCCTATATAACTAATTGTAATAAAACTTCTCTTTCTGCCAGTGATAGAAATTTTACCTTCCAATTGTTCATCTTGCTAGTGACCTTGTCAAGGATTCTTTTGAATTCTTCTGTTTCAAAAGAATCCCTTCCAATTGTTCATCTCGCTACTGACCTTGTCAAGGATTCTTTTGAATTCTTCTGTTCTTGATCTACCTATTAAAGAAGGACGTCCAAGATAATTTTCATATGAGGCAGTAACTCTGATACCTGCATTTTTGGTTATTCCTTCTCTTGTGGCAGTTTGTGTGTTCTTACTAAAGAATAAGGCAGACTTCTCTTTATTCAATCTCTGTCCTGATGCCATTTCAAAGTCACTAATTAGTTCCATCATCCTGGTCCATTCTAAGTCAATAGCTTGGCAAAAAAACATACAGTCATATGCAAAAAATAGATGACTTATATGCAATTTACCTCTGGCCAGTGGAAGACCTGTTATCATCTTTTCCTTCTCAACTTTGTTTAGCATCTGACTAAGAGCCTCTGAACATAGAATAAATAGATAGGGTGATAAATGATCACCCTGTCTAATTCCTCTTGTTGGTGAAAATATTGGTTGTGGATTACCATTGATCAACAAAGACTATGAAACTGTTTTGACATAGGTCAAAATGATATCAATCTATTTCCTGTTAAAGCCCATCCTTACTAGGCCTGTGCATAAAAGGCTATGAACTGATCCGTCCACAAGACCCGCTATTCCCACTCGACAAAAGTCGAGTTCATTGGGTGAAGTGGAGCAACGGGTTAGCTACTTATTACATCGGTCGAAACCGACTGGTATTATTAACTCATAGACTTTGGGCATAGTCACTCAAATTTCATCTTTGGACAGTAGTAGTACTTCATCACTCAAACATCATTATATTCTAATCCATAATCAAACTTTATCGGGTCATGTCATTCATCATGTACAGCTAGGGCTGGGCTCCGACTTCGACGGAGTCGGAGTGCTCGTTTTCGACCTTCGACTCCGACAAGAGTCGGAGCCAAATTGGAGCTACAGCTCCGACTCTGGAGTCTGACTTCGATCGGAGGTTGGAGCTCCGACCTCCTATCGGAGCTCCAACCTCCTATAGGAGCTCCGACATAAGATCGGAGCTCGACGTGCGCTCGACGTGGCGCTCGAGCGGAACTCTTTCAGAGAGGTTCGCTTGACTTCCACTCGACATGTCGCTCGAGCAGAACTCTTCCAGAGAGGTTCGCTCGACTTCCGCTCGACATGTCGCTCGAGCCAATGTTCAATACAACGTGTGCTTGACTTACGCTTGACACCTCGCTCGAGCGCAAGTGTACAGTAAAAAAAATTTCGGAGTCGGAATCGGAGCTTCTTGGAGCTCTGACTCCGACTCCTACTCCGAATAGATATTCGGAGCTACTCAGAATTCCGATGACTCCGACGAAGTCGGAGTCGGAGTCGGAGCGGAAGTCGGACGGAGTCGAAATTTTTAGAATTTTGCACACCCCTATGTACAGCTACTGCGGCTAAATGTTTGCTTGCCACATCATTGTAGGATTTATTTTATTTATTTAATCGGTCAGTTCTCATAGTGATTGGTGCCAACGTTTGCAATTCTCATAATTAAATAATAATATTATATTATTACAGATGAAATTCATTAATTAATTTGAGAATGGGAGTGTGTAGTCCCATCAGACCTATTTACCTAGCAGGCACCTTTATTTAAGGTAGCAGTAACAACGACCCACATCATTGTGATCGGAGAGAGGAGTAGATATGGCCGCCACATATATGAGCCAAAACATCTAGATTTTTTATAAAAGATCAGTTGAGTCATACTGGTTCGACCCGATTTTATTTTGACGGGTCGGTTCGGGTTGGGTTGGCGCCTTATCTAGAGGCATTCGGGTCAGATCGGGCACAAACCCGGTTTCTTGAGCTTGAGTTGCAGGCCTAATCCTTACCATGCCTTTTCAAGAAAATTCCACTCTAATCTGTCATATGTTTTGCTCATGTCCATCTTTAGTATCATATTGTAAAGCTTCAAATGTAACTATAACATTCTCAGCTATTTGCCTTCCTTGCACAAAAGCACTCTGATTTGGGGATATGATTGAGGGCAATATTGATTTTAATCTGTGGCTAAAACCTTAGCCATGACTTTATAATTGGTCTGAATTTTGAAACTGAGTTGGGATTTTTTACCTTTGGAATCAACACTATATAGGTCTTATTGATAGAGCTATCCCAACTATTTGTGTTAAGAGCTTTAGTGACTACCTCACACAGATCCTCACCTACAATATCCCAGTTTTGTTGAATAAAACCAGCTAAGAATCCATCTGGTCCTGGGGAGCTTAGAGCACTCATGCTGTGAACTGCTTCTTGTACTTCTGAGTTGACAAATTCTTTTATCAGAGAAATGTGCATCTCACTAGTGATTAGAGTTGGAATGTCTTCCACACATTGTTCCTGCCCCGCTAGATTTGATGTTGTCAAAAGAATAAAATGCTCTGTAATAATACTAGTACTAGCAGTAGACTTTTTAAGTACTATTATTACGTTATTGCCCCTTTGGTAACAAGACCGACACTAGGGATTTATAGATAAAACACTAAAAGCATCCCTAGTATCCAACCTAAATAAAACAACCAAAACCAATACAACTACTAAAAAGGCCTATAAGAAAGAACAAAAAAAAAACTAAACAGACCCAGAAAGAAAGAAACAACAAAACGAACCACACAACCAATTACATATGAATGGTCGGGAGGCTCACTTTATCAATCCTGACAATGCCCTTTAAAATCCTTGGTAGCTAGTCATACATGAGCACTTCCCAATAATCCCATAAATACCACAACAAACATTTCCTAGCCCGAATCTAGTCCACAATAATTTTAGAGTCACTTTCTATGACCACTTTAAAGCACGACAACCTTTTACATAACCGAATCCCCTTTATAATAGCCTTTAACTCTGCCCCATTATTAGTATCATTGTCGAAATAACTAGAGAAAGCTCCCTTCATATTACCCTCAGCATCCATAAGAATACCCCCTCCACCTGAGCTGCCTGGGTTGTTACGCCAACTGCTGTCACAATTCCACTTCATCCACCCAGTAGGGGGCTTTGACCAAGCCACGATCTTATGATATCTCTTGACAACATTTGGGACCTGTAATTGAAATTCTTCTAAGGTATGTGAGTCATGCATAGATAATGGACGAGTATTGATGATTTCTCTCGCAAGAATCCTCAACCACACCTTTAACGACCTGCAAACTTGATCAGTGCTCTCCTTCACACCCTCCATTCGCGCCTTACATCTTCTTTTCCATAAACTCCATGCAATTAGGCAAGGTATAATACCTATATGAACACTAGTAATTGACACTTTTCTTGCACAAGTGAACCAAGCAATAATTCTTACCTTCCAAGACAATTGCCGCATACAAGGTTTGCCCAGAAGACTACTAGCATGATCCCAAACCTCTTTAGCAAATTAGCCTGTGGCTAAAACATGGTCAGTGGTTTCCACATGACGTACACTACAACAATCACACGCCGAAGCAAGTAAAACACCTTTGTTCTGCACCCTATCATCCACAGGTAGCCCATTAAACCATACCTTCCAAATGCACATAAATATCCTCTTTGGTAAAATGTGGTGCCAAAACCAATCATTCCAAGGTAATAAATCTCCTATCTTCCGAGTCACCTCCCATGTCAATGCAGTGGAAAAATTCCCATCTAGAGATGGCTTCCAAACACACATATCTAGCCCTTCACGACCAATAAACCTGGTCTGAATAATTTCATAAGTAGCAGTATCGCCTACTAGCTCCTTCAACAGTTCTATATCCCAAGTCTGATCAACCCAACAATCTTGAATACAAATTTTTTTATTTTGAATTTCCGTCAGCCCCACCGATAGAGGCCTCGAAGCCAACCAACGATCATACCAAAAAGAGGAATTGCCACCCCTCATTAGAACATGAACATCATCCATCACCTCCAGTACAGTAGATAAAACTGACCTCCGAAACCGAGAATCAAAAGGCCACCGAAGATATTGCATAATGTGACCATCTTTTAAGTATTTAGCTCTGAAAAAATTGGCCCACATACTCTTGGAAGTCAGAAGACATAAAGCAAATTTCATGTGAAGAGAATGCTAAACTTCCTTAACATCTCACACTCCCAAACCCCCTTCCTGTGTTGGTTTACAAACTTTCAACCAGCCTTGCCAATGCAGTTTTTTTTTACTGTCCACATCCCCCATAAAAAATCAGCCAAAATGGAGTTAATTTGGGAGAGAATAGCCACCGAAATATTAAGCACCGAAATAAGATGAATAGGCATACTGGACAATACATGTTGTAATAAAATCAACTGACCTCATTGAGACAAAAGTTTAAATTTCCACCCAGCCACCTTGTTTCTAATTTTATCAACTAAAGGCACAAGAACCTTAGAAGTCAATCTTCCCGAAACTAAAGGGGCACCCAAATAAGTCATCGGGAATTTTCCTTCCTTAAAACCCGTAAGCCGCAACAACCCACGCCTACGAGTTTAAGATATAAGCTTAGAAGGAAATTACGCCAATTTTTCTTTGCTTACTCGCTGACCAAACCATTTTTCATAAGTAGCAAGCGTGTCCACAAGGTTTTTAATAGATTTCTTCCCACCGTTAGCAAAAATCAATATATCATCTACATACAACAAATGCAAGATCATGGAAGCCCCAACAAGGTGATGAAATTTGCCAATCTGACCATCCTCAAAATTTTTCTTCAACAATCTAGTCAGAACTTCCTCCATTATAATAAACAAATAGGGCGATAATGCATCACCTTGCCGTAGGCCTCGAGAAGATTGAAAAAAATCTTTAAAAGTCCCATTCATCATCACAGAAAATCACGGAGATTTAACACATTCCCCAATTAAATTGCAAACTTTATTCGAAAAGCCAAAAGCATGAAGCACATTCAGTAGAAATCCCCAATCAACCCTGTCATATGTGTTGGACATATCAATCTTTATCATCACATTACCACCCAAAATGTTTTTGTGCAAAGAGTGAACCATTTCCTGAGCAAGAGTAATATTTTAAAAAATGCTTCTCCCTGGTACAAAAGTGCCTTGTTCACGAGAGACCAGCTTATGAATAACCCTTGTCAAACGAGAAACAATAATTTTGGAGAAAGTCTTATACGCCACAGAGCACAAACTACTAGGTTTGAATTTATCAAAGCTTGAAGGATCAAGAATTTTCAGAATTAATCTATTAAAGAAGATGGATAAAACTTTGGTAATGGCGAGCCCCTAAAAAATTCTCTAGCCGCCTCAATAACATCCTCTATTATAACATCCAAGCAGGACATAAAAAAACCAGACCCAAATCCATCAGGCCCAAGGCTACATTGTTTAGGAATGGAAAAGATAGCTTCTTTAACTTCTTCCTCGAACAGCTCTAAACATAGCATACTATTATCCTCATCAAAGATGGATTTATCAATGAGAGCCGATAAGCCCCCATGCTCCACTGTCGTAGGCGACGTAAAAAATTCTTGGAAATATTCAGAGCCTCCTGAACGAACATCTTCAGCATTGTCCAGGGTCCTACCATCCGAAAGACCCATACGAGAAATATACCCCTGTTTCTGTCTCTGATTAATGACTGAGTGAGAAAACTTTGTATTCTGATCACCTTTCGTAATCCATTTTTTCTTGGCTATTTGCCCCAGCCGAATAGCCTCTCTTTTTTCCCAAGCATCAATCTCTATTTTAGTCACCAAATAATCAGTTACAACCTCTTCCGAGTATCCCAACTGTAATTGATTATCCAGAAAATCCAGCCTTCCCTCAAGGGCTCTAATATTTCTTTCAACACGCCCAAAAACATCTTTATTCCAACCTCGTAAGTCTAGCTTAGTCCTTTTCAATCTAATAGCAAGTTTTAAAAGGCCCGATGCGGAATCTTGCCTATGCCAAGCCTCCTTCACACAAGATAAGAAATTATCATGCGAACACCACATATTAAGAAACAGGAAAAGAACCGGCCCATATTTATAAAATGGTCTATCCAGAGAAACCACCACGGGGCAATGATCCGAGGACTTGCGACTCAAATAAACTAAATGTCACGACACAAACTAATCAGAGAAGGCATTGTTAATGACCACTCTATCCAATTTCGCCCAGCTTCTGGTCACCCCGCCCTACCCATTACACCATGACATAAATCTACCACCACCGGAAAGATCAAATAAACCACAGTGATCAAGACATTCATTAAATTCAAACATGGATATCAATGGACCGGGACGACCACCAATTCTTTCTAAATCCAAGTGAATAGTATTGAAGTCACCCAATATCATCCATGGTTTATCAGTTAACTGCCTCTCCTCCGATTCATTCCATAAATCCCTTCTTTCCATGTAAGTGCATATAGCATACACAAAAGTGACAAGAACCTGCATATTGATCAAGTTAAACTAACCAGTAATCGATTGAGAGGTACAGAACAATACTTGAAACATAGTAGCCTCTTTCCAAAATATCCACAACTTCCCACCTTGCTCTTCATTTGAACTGAAGTTATTAAAATTCAAGAAACTTCCCAGAGAAGCCATACGATCTGCTCCAACAAATGGCTTTGCAATAACCACCGAGTTAGCACCCTTCTTGTTTATTAACATCTTCAGCCTGCTCCTAGAACAACCCAAACCTCTGATATTCTAGTAGAAAATTGTGTCCATCATAACTTCAACTTTTGAGCTCGGGTGTGAACCCTTTGTGATTTCCTCACTGCCTTGTCCTCCACCAAAATTATTTTTCCAACAGACCGAACGTCCCCATCAGATTCATATACTTTTTCTTTCCCCATCATTAAAGGAATTTCTCCTTCCTCTTGAGCTGAAGAGTAGCCAAGAGCCAGCTCCCCTTGATGGTTTCCTGGATGTATATCCATTTGAGGGGTTTCCGAGAGCACCCTTTTTTCCGTCCGCACAGTTACCTCGTTGGGCTGAGCAATTACTGGTTCTTCATCATGCCAAACTTCCTCACACTCTTCATCACTAGACATGACTTGTTTTCCATCACCAGGAAGTGCATCTTGATCAGGGACCCGAACTTCATCAACGACAATTTCATCAACCTAGTCCCCCAACGTAGTTGCATTGGAACCAAGCAGACCCATATTTTCAACCACCTCATTTTCTGCTACAGAACCAATTTCATCAACTTTCGCACTATTTCCAGAGAGAACACCATCCCTTTGCTTCTTTTCCGTAAGATCAATTACACCTTCAACCACATTCTCTACCCTGACAACCTCTGCCTCCTTGGTGCCCGAAGGCTCGCCCACCATTTTAGTCGCTTTCCAAACTTTTTTTTCTTTCAATTTTGCCTCATCCTTAAGCTTCCCACCCACCCTACAGACAACAACTGTATGCCCTTGGCGGAAGCACACGTCTTGCAATAAAATCCCAATTTTTCATATTTAACTTCCTGCCATATGCGAGTCGTCAGAGATACCACTATAGGAAAACTTTTCACTGGCTCTATGGTTAGGTCCACCTCCATGCAAATTCTAGCCCCCATAGCTCTCGTCCTATTTATGGTTGCATTATCAGTGCCAAGGTAACAACCAAACCGAGTTGCAAGGATTTGGAGGCAATCCCGTCTGTATAGATGCAACGGCAATCCTGACAAGAAAATCCACTGAGGAGCCAAAGGAGACTCGTTCTTAAGATCAAAGTCTCTGGTCCATTTGAACAGCCGAAAAGAGTTTCCCTCCAACATTCTTCTTTCACGTGCCCAACCATGAACGAAATCACGTTCAGTTTTTATGTGGATCAAAACATGGTAATCGTCCATGAAACTAATATGTGGAATCTCGAACAAGCCCCATTTTTTCATCACATGCAAACATATAGTGTCAATGTAAGGACTAACTCTCATGAATTTCATCACCAAAGCAAACTTAAACTCGTCCGCAACCTTCACCATCTCTGGTTCCGAAAATATGAACCCCAACTCCCAATCAATATCCACCGGAAACCGAATAGGAAACTTGAAGGATGAATTCTCTGCATGTTTTGAGACAGCCTGACCATGAGAAGCACCTGGAACGGCATTCCCCACCGATGGCAAGGCCATCAGAAGGGGAGCACACGCTGTCGAAAACCAAGCCTAGGAGCATAAGCACCCAGAAAAGGAAACCCAAGATCCTTGGACTTTCCAAAACAGAACAAAAGAAATAAAGCCTCAGAATCGCCCCAGGTCGTCTCTCTCTAAAATCTCTCGCTAAAATCTCTTTGGCCCACCCGTAGTTGTATAACTTAACTATGTTCTATTACATTATTGCCCTTACAAATTGTAACTATGACAGATTGTAATCGGTTTCTTTATCTTGCTATGGACTTACTTTTATGAGTTAAGTTCTATGAAGCTGGTTTTAAGTAGACGATTTTAACTCAGAAACTTAAATTATACAGATAGTAATTATGGAATCAAAATTATATAAATTTTTCAAATAAGAATTACATAAATAAATAATAAGAGATTAACTTTATTGAACACTTTAAATTGTTTAAGCCTATTATATGAAATTTTTCACTGTTTACATTAATAATTTTAATATGATTTCCTATGAAGTTATAATTTGAAAGTGTAGATATGTTATTCGAATTTAAATAATATTAATATGTATTAAGTTTTCATAAAAATGATTAATTATTAATGTTATCTCACTTAGCAGGTATTCAATTAAATAAAAATATTATTACACGTCTTTCTAGAATGTTAGTGACCTATGATATTTTGTATGGAAAATGCTATTTAGACTTCTCAAAGTTATTGCTCGAATATTTTAATTTTTTTAATTTCTTTTACTTAATGATTATGGAAGTAATTATTAGTAAAGTTATAATTTTTTTTTTAATTTTTTCTTAATGATTACAGATGCTAAAAAAATATTGAAAAGAAAATTAAAACAAAAATAGAACAAATTTCAACTAGCGGTACGTCCAGCAATAAATGTTGGGTGCCCCGCTAGCACCGTCCATTTTGTATAGGTAACAATTTTTAAGGCAAAACTTTGGAATTAGCGATACGAGGTAAGTAGTTCGATTATAAATTAGGATTAAGACATTTAGATTATTATTACTAAAGCCAATTATTGATAACTTCTTTTTATGTACCACATATGTCATGATTTATGCAAACATATCATTCATCATAATCCACAATCATGTTAAATTCCACACCACGTTTAATTCAGCATTTTATAGTTTTGTACATATTATTTATGTTATGCATCTCACGTTGCATAAGACATGAAAGCTTCCTTATATTCAAATGTAAGATAAGATATATAAGATTAGTTAATAAGATGGTCATTTAGATGAATGATACCAATGTGATTTTTATGGGTGGATGTGCAAGTCACAGACTTAAGCATGGTCCACCATATTATGCTAGAATACTATTAGCAGTTCCCCTTCTCGCCACAGGATGTAGGTCGTTACACAACCTCGCACACAAGGTGTCACACCCGAACCCAATCAAGCTCAATTTTTATTTATTTATTTTGTTTTTTTTTTTTATATCCACTCTGCGCACGTCTCCGACTCTATTTCCATGCACACACACGACTCTATTTTCAGCTCTCTCCACACGCACCGCTCTCTCATTTCTCTAGGGTTTTTCTGTTGCCTATTTATATACTTGTACTCCTCTCCTGAAAAGTATTAGCCGCAACAACCCAAGTGTAACTCCCTTTCGTTCACTGCCTCTCCTCGTTCTCGACTTTTGCTCATCAACTTTGCCACCATAAACCTCCACTGTAAACAACTATCACCCAGGGCCCAAAGCCTCACCATAGCCACTTCTTTTCATCAATGTGAGACCTTCCCCTCAGCGCAGCCGTGCAACAGCCCAATCACTGGCCAAGCCCGTAACTCAACACTATTTTTTTTTTCTTTCCGTGACGCCGCTGTCCTGCCACACGAAGTCGGGGACAACAACTCCTCTGTACAACAGCGCATCACCCTCCAGCTGTCCTCACCACCACGGAAAGCCAACCACTGTTGCCCAACCATTGAAGGAGGAACACACATGGCATACTCTGTTTTAGCTCCCGAAAATAGAGCATCAACAGCTCAGTGTTCTTCTCATCCGGAGCCACCACGCGTCGCCACCACACAACCCTCTCTTCTTCTCGGTATTATCTTCTTCCCCATGCCGTGATCACTCTCTCTCCCTTCCCCCATCACTTTCTCTTTTACTTATCCCTCTCTCATTCTCTCTCAGCACTCTCTCACTCCCTCTCGGTTGCTCTCTCTCTTTCTTTCTCTTGTGCTCAGCCCAACTCGACGGCATCTCCACCGCACTCCTGCTCCTCAGCCGTGCCACACAGTCCCTCCGGCCAGCCTTGTCACACATTACCTTCTCGATGAGTCCCTGCCACTGCTGCATTTCTATTATTCATGTATATGTTCATCGTTAGTTTTCTTCATAAGGGTATATATATATATATATATATATATATATATATATATGTACATATATATATAAGTAAAGTCTTAACTTGGGTACTTACTAGTTTTAACCTAATATATATACATACATATATATATATATATATGGAAGGTAGTTTTAATCTAATGTTTTCGGGTGAGAAATTTTTTTTTTTGGGTTTTTATTTAAATGGGATTTTGCTTTAAGTTTCAATAAATATTATATTGTATTTTCATAATATTGTCAGTTAAAGGAAGTAAACCTATTTTTCTTAAGAGATGAGTTTTTCATGACTTATTTTATGAAAATTTTAGTAGCCAATGTATTCTGTTTATTTATAAAATGTTGTTGATATTTTAGATATTTTGAAAATTAATTTTTATTGAGTTCTATAATTATCTTAATACTTGCTCGATTAAATTCTTATTCGATACATATTCGATTAAGTAGATATTGATGGTTTTGGGAAATGATGGTATTTTGGGAATTATGAGAATTTTAGGTTTTGACGAATAATAAAATAGGTCATTTTAGCATCTTAGGCTTAAATATTGAAATATGTATTTGATTGAAAATTTATGAAAAATTGCGTTATTATGTTATAGGTGGCGATTAATTATTGTTCGACATTTTTGAGGAAAATTCTGAAAAAACAGGTAAGCTGGGTTCCTATGCTAGACTTTGCATTAAAATAAAATGAACTGGGGTCATTTTTGGAAAATGTACATGTTTTGTTATGAAAATAAATCTAAAATGACTTCAGTTATTTGTTCTGCACTACTCATGAGATTATGTTTAAGAATAAAGTATTTTTCTGTCATGACTGGTGTAGACATAAGCTTATTTTTATCATTTTGTTTCTGAACTTTGAAAAAGGGAGCAAATATGAAATTTTGTACATAAAATATGTTTTGTGATATGATTTTATTCTGTTCTGAAGATTTTCTGTAGTCTGATATGATATGATGTGATTTCTGAAAACCTCTGGCATAACATTCTGTTTCTGTTTCTGTTCCGCTCTGACCTCACTACAGGTGTAAAACTGTGGCCTCTGTTCGGATTGGTACCAACTTTTCCGTTTCTGGTGCACCTACTTTGAAAACAAAGTGGTTTTCTACGTAGTCTTTCCTATAGCACACTCTGGGCTCCAAGTATGAATAAGGGGAAGATTCATATTCTGTTTCTACTCGGTTAGCTACCGAGGCTTGCACAACCCTACCATGGGGGTTAAACATGGTATTTATTCTGATATGATAAGATGTGATGTGACGTTTCAGTTTATGCTATGCCAAAGTGATTTTGATTATGAATTTTTTGAACTTTCGTTCTGATATTTTTGATAACATGTTCTGACATTGCATTTTGAAAACATTATTCTGATTCTGCATTCTGAAAGAAAATATTTTTGTTCTACATTTTGAACTCTGTAAATACTCATGTTCACATACTAGTATATGTCTTCTGCTTACTAAATTGTTGATAACTCACCCCTTATCTCCAATTATGTTTCAGATAATTTTGATGGTTCAGCTGGAGAACAAGAGTAGAAAGTTTAACAAAGTGTGATGATCGTAGTAGAATAAGTGCCTAAGGGTACAAGTGCTTACTTGAGAGTCGTAGTTAGTAAACTGATTTATTTTTCAAGTATTTTGATTTGATGAGTTGAGGATATTTTCGAGTTTTGGAGAATTTCTAATTTATGTTATTGAGAATTTCTTTGTTGTCCCTATGGAAGAACTTAGATATTTGGATTGATTAAATGGATTAATATTTTATAGAATTTTCTGGATTTTATAGTTGTATTATTTAAGTTGATATTATGTATTAAGAGCTAACTCTCCGGTCCTCCAAGATGGGGGCGTTACACAAGGTTAAGTGTGTTAGCCAGTAAGATAAGTATGATAAGTTAAATAAGTAAGATAATTCAAGACAAGTCGTGCATGTCACAAGCATTTGTAGAATGATCATAACTTTAAATTTTCAACATGAAAAAGTTTATGAAAAATCCTATGTTTATTATATGTACATTGTGATGAGTTTCTTACCGAGTCTTTGACTCATTTTAGTTTTATTTCATATTTTTTTAACTACCCAGGTGAGGATGAGGAACACGAGCAAACGGACCAGGATTAGATGGAGCAGCCAATTAACTCCCAAACTTCTTAGAATAAATTATTTTTATTATATGAATTTTATTCAGTTTGTATCATTTAATGTTATTTGGATACATGTTATTATTAAATAATTCATTTTATGAAATAAATGCTTATTTTATTAAATATGATCTCTTGCAAAATTATTTTTATGAAAACACGTGACATCCCCTAATCATAGGGAAAGGGGTGTTACATGTAGGGGTCTGGATCTGCATCAAAGTCTATGGTCTCGAGAATGAAACCATAAGTAGGTTAGGCAGCTATGACAGGATGTCTAATAGATAATACTACCGATGATGCTCTCAAACATTTTCATGAAAATACTGGACGAACACGTATATGCATGACGAGGAATCACTTCACTCTTATAGCTACATGCATCCCTTTTACATGGTGAGAAATCACTCTCTCAGTTAACACGTCTATACACAGGCATGGTGAGGAATCACCCTCTCGAAAAATTGTCGTTTCTTTATTAAAAATACATAAAAAAACACATTAGCAATATTTTGATGAGTAATAATCCATCCTCAATGCAAGTAGGAAACCTGTATAATCCATCCTCAACCAACTCGAAGACACCACCACTTGATACGGTGGGAGATCCCACATTTCGACTATCAAGTCATGTGGCCAAATACGATTCTACCCCACTCTCCAAGAGGCATTCTCCTTCTCTTGTGATGTACGTGACAACATTTTGCGGAATGTGTTGCGTCTTAAACTTTGACTCAAAGTGAAAAAAAAAAATTCAAAGCAGTTTTACTTGCAAGTATACATGTGTTGTAGTATCTAACAGAGTCGAATCCATAGAGATTGACATATGTGATAACGAAAATAAACTTAAACAATGAGAACAAATTATTAAAAGGAACATGCAATCAAATTAAGGAGACTACTGAGATGAGCATTTTTACAGTAATAGAATATAACTAAAATGATAAAATAAATCAATATGGAGAATGATTAAAGTTTCGAGGATCCGTCTAATAATTTAGAATATTGTTTCCAATCAATTTAGCTCAGTTAAACTAGAATAATGATTCCGTCTAGCTGGAAAATTTAACAGTTAAGCCCAAGAAGACTAATCACTAAAGATTAAGTTTGAAAAATTGATAGTAGAAACATTCACAAACTCATTTGAATATCACAAAGATTTTTCAAGCATCCAATGTATTCGGAAATCACAATGGATCAAGATAAATATATAGATAATCAAAGTATCCAATAATAACATCATTCAACTGATCAAACTCGTGATATAAACTCTATTGTTGATCCAAAACAACATCTAACTCATTAGACTTCACCTCTAACCTTAGTACAAAAATTTAGCCAAACATGTCCATCACAAGAACCATGGAATTTCAGGAAAAATTCTCCATAAGAAAACTAAAACAAAGCACAAAACCAAATGTTACAAAACAAGCTCGAAAGAAATTGTTCCCTCGAGGAACTCGAAGAAACCCAAAAAAATGACTTCTTCCGAATCTAATTCTTTTCCCCTCTTCGTCAGCCCTTTATATAAAGGAAAATGATTTACACAATATTTTTTATAATACTTTATACAACTATGATTTAAGTTAGGGATATTTTTGTAAAACATCTTATAAAAATAACATCATTTTACAAAAATAGCTTCATCTTATAATATTATTGTGAAATATATTGTGAAAATGTATTGTGTGTATATCATTACTCTTATATAGAACTCCCATCGCTGGCCCCTTTTTTCTTCTTTTGTGTCTTGCGTCGCTGGCCACTAGTCCGTGTCTTCCCGGGTTGCGCCGCGCTCTCTCTTTTTTCTTTCTTGGTTCTCCGCTTTCGCCCATCCTTCTTTCTTTCTTTTGCGTGCATGGGTTCCATCATGGAGCTTTCTCTCTTTCCAGCATGTGTTCTTTCTTGCATGCATGTTTTCCACTTTTTATTTCTGGTTCTTTCTATGTGAGTTGGCCTAAAAGTAAAAACCAGAAAAATTAAAAAGAAGAATAAAATATTAAAGGTGTGTTGTACATGTGAAGAAATATTGTCGAATTAAATCACAAGTTATAAAATTAAGCATAAATTATGCTCTCAACCAATTTAAATCACAACTTGAATTTATGCCTCTTAACTATTTTTTTTATCTAAAACCAATAATAATGTCATGAAATAATTAAAATATATTGGTTCTAGATGAACACAATATGCAATAATTTAGTTCAATCAGAATGGTTCAGGGAATCATCTGTCTTGTCCCATGAATATAAATCACGATAACTACTCTTCACACAGAAACATGCACTCTCACATCGAGATAAAGGGTTCCCACATAGGGTCTTAGAGTTACGTATTGAAAACAGTTAAAACATCCAACACATTGAAAACATTGAAAATCAGTTAGTAAATACAGATATAAACATAATCATTAAAATATTTATTCATGGTTGTAGAATGGGAGTGATGTAACAGCCCGTCCAAAATTTAGTGGATGAATTTCAGCTTTAAGGTAAGAGTATCGTGAAATCTCGAAAAGATATATTAAAACCATTGTTATATTAAAAAAAACAATTATTATATTCTTAAAATGCTTGTCGACAACATATCAACATTCCAAACCAATTATTATATATTGCAGAATCATAACAAGATACAAAACTGGAAATCTATTCAAATACAACAGAAACTAAAACATATTTTCTAGCCCCAAACATCTGCCTGCAGCATTTACAAGTAAATACGAATAACAGTATAAAGCAAAGGTAATATAGTAGTCATACCAAACAACGTCACATTCATACAAGTTGAGATAAATGAAATCATTGACTGAATTGATGCTCCGGCGAGGACAGATTTAAAGCCTTTATGCTCAATTTATCCCTCTTGATTTGCATAAGTTGATCATAAACGCACCATGCAAAACTAAGGAAATGAGCCCTATTCATTCCCTCGTTGTAGCGACCCCAGTAAGTATAATGATATGTAACATGATACCATGCCGATGCTTTTGCTTTTGCTTTTGCATTATCACCACTGTTTCCATCACTTCCCTCGTTGAACCAAATCCTAGCTTCCATTCTTAACGACTCTACTGCATATTTAAATGCATCCGGATCCCTCTTCCAAACAAAATGTTTTGATATTTTCCAAATATTGCCACTGAGAATTTCAGCTTCAGTTTTGATCCCGTAATAATCCATCAAATTCCCCAACCTGTAATCATACTCACTTTTGTTTCTGAAAGCATCACTGAGGAAGTCCTCAAAGCCGTCTACTTCCATGTCGGGGTCATAATGCAGTTTTGCTGATTCCAAAGTGAAGGCTTTCACCGGACTTGTGTGGGGTGCAATGGCTTTCACTTCTCGGAAAAGGTTTCCGATTACAAATCTCGATTTGTAGGTATGTTTATTAGGCTTTTCCATGAAATCGGGATACGCTTTGATGTGTAGATGAGGAGGTATTTCAGCTGCAATACCAGTTTTCGGGAAGTCAACGGCGGTTGAGTGTAGCTTTGCAAGCTCCATACAATCATGGCTCATTACCCTATGGGGTTCCCTGTCTGCAACAACGGTGTGGACCATTCTGATGATTCCTAAGTTGTCTTTGGCCATGTAGTTAGTGAAATACTCCTCTACTTCCTGCATGACAGCAATTAGAGGCTTTTATATGTTAGGTATGGAAGAAAGTTTGTGTACAAGGACATGAAAATGTGAGGTTAGATACCTTTATTGTAACATCATGATCAACTTGCATGCTTCGCGCTTCAACATATTCCATTGGCTCAACTTGAAGAGGAGGAATAAGATCACTGTCCCAAGAGACAAAGTACATATCTCCGTCCAAATTACTTCCCAAAGATTCCTTTGGATGAGGTCTAAACAATTATTTTCAAATCATGTTAGTAACTAGTGTATACAGAAATAATGCTGAGTATGACTTTTGAGTAATTGTATGGTCAAGGCGAGTAGACAAGAAAAAGAAAGCAATGGAGAGAGTATGCCAGCCAATTTGAAATCTTTTCAAGTCATAAGCAGAGGAAGACATGACAAAACAAAGTAAAAACAGAGTTTAGTCTGAATCTAGTATGTCCAAAAATGGCATATTTTACATTGCAATTTAAATAGAAAATTTAACTCTATGGTATTTTACCATATATATTGCGGATTCTACTCATGGATAATAGGTCTCGTTGTTTTACCTATTGATTACATTAGATCTCTATACAGACATTATAATAATACAAAAAAGTAGTAATGAATATTAATAGGATGTGATGAATTTTAGGTTGCTAGAGGATTATGTTAAACTCTGGTACAAGTGAGTGCACATATTAATAGGATTCCATGCTTTAGAATTACCAACTATTGTATTTTAAAAACTTACCTCTTTCCCTTTTGTGGAAAAACAACACAATCCACCATGTGGTGTAAAGCTAGCACATTAATAGCTTTCAGGACTCGCACATCTCCTGGGTGTAGAGAACAGTTTCTAGCAACAACCACCTCGCCTTCAAGGACGTAGTTATTTGGGTTTGAACTGCTAGTAGTAAAAATATGGGATGACTGGTTACAAATATGTCTACTAAAGCGAGAAACTTGTAGAAATACTTGACCATATTCCAATGTTCTGGTTTCATCTAGGCATCCCATCATATATCTTCCATTTGGAACAAAAATCCAAGTTCTAAACCTCAAGTCCACCAACTTAGATGCATGGAATGCTTGAAGCATCATTGAAAGAAATGGTTCTGCATCAGGCTTGTAATCACATAAAAGCATTTCCTTCAAAACTTTTGTGATGTCTTCCGAGAACATCATCTCCAGTGCCTCTTGTGCTCTCAACGGATCTGTTAACATGGAATTTAGTAGATCTATAGCCTCCCTTTGCCTTTTTTGAAAAGTTTGATCCTTCACTCCAAGGTTAGACAAAAGAGTGATTATCTCGCGATTGAGAAAACAAGGCTGAAACTTACTCCATGCCAAAACATCAAGTTTTGTGTCGAGTGATTTGTATCTGAACATGCTCTTTCTCAATGACAACTTCACCAATGAAGTTGGATCAACAGCCACAACACCTTTGTACCCTCCATATTGAATATGAAATGCTGATGGAATAAAACTATAGCCTAACTTTGTTGCCACTTCGCAAGCCAATTCTTCAGATACCTTCCCTATGCCACCTGAGAAGCAATATGTGACTTCTCCCCTATTAACTTCTATATCGGGAATAACTTCAATTTCATCTCTGCCAATAATGGCAGTTTCTCTAGAAGAGCAAAAAGATTGACACATATAGAAACAATATTTTGCCACATTTCTGATATCTTGAAAATCACCCATCCACTCTCTAATGTTTGTTGCAGTCAAGCCAGGTCTTGAAGCAAACATCCAAATAGAATTATCGAGTGCATAGTCAGATGAAAGGGAAAGAAACTCAAACTTCTTATCACCAATAACTATGCCATTTCTTAAGGTGGATATTATCCTCTTATAAACTCTGGCTCCCTTGTCCTCATCTGTAGAAGATGCTTGTAAGGATAAAGCTATTGATCGAAGTTTATCCAAATCCTCATCAACAAAAGAAACACGTAGAAAATTATCAATATCTTCAGGATAATTGCGTAAGACCCTATTGGAGAGATTCACCTCTGGACCACAGAAGTAGACTTTAGATGGAGTAATTTGAACCTTGTGTACATATACGAGCCCATCATCCAAAGAAATAGCAGCAGTTCTAGGAAGTCGCGTGGATGTGGCATATCCTTCGTACTGCTCATTGAGCCATTTCACAGGTTCGTAGCAGCAATCTTTTAGATGAAAAAGTTTGTCCAGGGCAAATTCTATGTGCTCAGCTTTGATTCTCTTAGGATTGACCAACCGATAAAAATCAACATCAATTGCTGGCCCAGGAACACACCCATGCTGAATTAAGGAATTGATCTTAAATAAGATATTATATGGTAGGTCAAAGCCTGTGGGTGGATTCACAATGGGCACAAGACCTACACTGCATGAGAAAGGAGAACCTTCCATCAATTCAAGTTGGTCTTCATTTTCTTTATAATGGAAAAAATCAATGTGCAATTCCGGAAGCTGCAGCTTATTTGGAAGCTCCAAACATAGAGCATAAGATTGGCCAATACAGCTGGATGGAGTGAAATCAACTACACGAACCCACTCAAAACGTTGAGCATCAGATACATCTTTCTCAAAAACCCTTGGAGCTCCAAATAACTAGCAATATAAACAAGAACTCATTTAGCGAAAAAGGTAAAAGTAGCAATTTCAACACAAAAATGATTAAATTCCAAGGTATGAACATATGTAGACATGAAATTTGTAACTAGAATGAGATCATAGAATTGTGGAAACAAATATTTTAGTCAAGTATCTGAAGACTATACACATGATATCAACCCATAACAAGAAACTGAAAAGAGCTACAAGTTGCATATGATTGTCATTAGACCTACTGATGAATTTTTGAAATGTTGACTAATATTTAAATATGGAATGCAAAAGTGTTGATAAGAAAGAGTATAGCAACCTATGCATATAAGAGAGACAAGATGATTAGCTTTGTATGCCTATATGAACTACGTAGTACGTAATTAATGAAAGGAAAATTATTTGTATTGTCTTAGGGTGTTCAATTTTCATGCACTCCCTTTGAAAAAAGTAGACAAATCTGTTACTCACAAGAAAAAATCTACTTTAAAATGATGGACTCCATTTTTTTTCGGGAGAGTGCGCGGGATTTGCAATTATATCTAGTATTACTCTTGATGAAATGTTATTTTGAATTAAAATTTTCACCAGCTAACCTGGATGAGGAGAAACTTTGTTGCTTGACCACGTGGACGATATAGCTCAATCTTCCCAATGTTCTCATAGGAGATTTCAAACTTGTATTCTACGAAAAGATGGGAAAAAAAGAAATACAATCTTCTCATCTTGGAATCAAATTTTCCAGAGACACCTTCCTTCTTCCAGAGCACAGAAAAATTATCCCTCGAAACCTGATTTCCAAAGCACAGCACTATATTATCCATGTTGTATAGAAAGATCCTTGGCTCTGCTACAATATCAAAGTTTGAGTCCCAAGCTTTAACTGCAGTTTCAGTATGGACAATAAATAACAGACTTTAGAACTTAGAATCCTTCATTAAAAAATAAATAAAACCATTCTCACAAATTCTGCACTTTATTTTATGAAAATAACTCATTCAAACAGAGTCAACTAAGAAAATTAGAGCACATGCAGTTGACAATTAGATACAAAATCGAAAGGACAATTCATGCCAATCTGAAGCCACCGACATTCAGATTTCACAGCAATATATATATATATATATATATATAAACTCAAAACCATCAGGCTGACAAAAGGCTTCAATGACACATTATCTATGAGAGGGGAAGAACAGGCGTTGCTGAGAGAAATTGAAGGGGGTGAAATGTAGAGAGAGAGAGAGAGAGCCTGGCCTGAGAGGAAAGCACTGAGTGTAGAATTGCTGGTGTGGAAAAAAACCAAGGCTCGTGGGCAAACTATATATGGATGAGAGCAAAGAGGGAGCAGTCTCTGGCGCCAAAAGATGAGTACTGTTAACATACTACTAACCGAAGTATACTCGAGCTGACGTAGGCATGGGCTGAGGTGCCCACCTCACTCTAAGTGACAAGTGGCAGCATGTGATTGCATTCTAAGGGAAAGAGCATCGACGAATCTAAGAAATTTATGAGTGTAAATCATCCCATAAAATTAATTTTACAAAAAAAATTATTTATTCTTTATAAATATGCTCAAAACTTTATCTATTTGCAATGTGAGATTATTCTTCAACATCCTAACTGACGTGTAGTTCACTATTTTTCTTAGTCCTTGTCACGGAATAAGTAATGTGGACTTTCATTGGTCATGTGGTAGGTTATGATACCATAAAGAAATTTATAAACCTAATCCATCTCATAAAATTGATTCTACAAGAGAGAATTATTAATTCTTTATAAACATATTTAGATAATATAAGATTTTTCTTCAACAAAATATAATAGATTTATAACACTTGTATACCAAGTTCACGAATGACAAATGTTGTTTGATGTCCCAAATCTGGGAAAACGATTGGACACTCGGACTTTCTAAGCCTTCTTTGGCAATTAAAACTTAACGCGTTGGTGACGCTTCTAGATGCTTAATCCACCGATGAAGGCACCGAAAGCAGCCATTAATTTTTATTTTTATTTTTACTTAATGATTAAGAAAATATTTTTAAATAATGTTATGAATTTTTTAAAAAAAATATATATTTAAAAATATAAAAAATATATATTACAAAAATGCAAAAAAATAAATAATAACAAATTTACTTTTTTCGATCAAATTCATTTGTGGACGCGTCTCGTGGAAATAATCTATTTTCTTCAGTTCTTGCTCCCAATGGGTAGGATCAAAAAAGAATAATGATGAAACTGAGAATAAATCTATAGGGAAAAGTGAAAACTTAGGCAACGAGGACTTCACATGCACAGAAATATCTATTTTCCTTTTTTTTTTTAGTATTTTCTTTTTGTTTTTTTGTTTTCTTTTTGTTAATGAAAACAGCTAGTTGGCTCCGGCCTGAATGTTGCTGCTCAAATTTACTACTAGAGTATTTTAATTTTTTTAATTTTATTTTTTTACTTAGTGATTAAGGAAATCACTATTAATAAAATTGTATATTTTTTTTTTAATTTTTACTTAATGATTAAGGATTGTAAAAAAAATACTCTTAAAAATATTTAAAAAAATACAAATTTGTCCTAGCATGGTCGGCCCACTAGCACATTATATGGTCCAAAAAATTTTAATTTCTATCTATCATGTATTTACTATATTGGGGTCCCTTCAAAATTAATCTCTTACCCTTAACAACTCTTTTAATTTGATGGGTAAATTCTAAAAAAAGGTTAAAACCAAAATTAAATGTATGAGAATAAATAATTTATTAATATGGACTCTAAACTTCTTGATTGTAGTATTCTAAACTTGTTAATATGGAATACAAAATGAAATAAACACTAGAAGGATTATTTAAGGTTGACATTTTGTATGAAAAAATAGTTGAGAACTTTAGTCCTTTTGATTTCATTAAACAAGAAAAAATTTATTTGATGCCTCAATTGTAACATTATATACTGAATGTGGTACTAAAATATCCAGATTTTAAATAAAACTTGAGTAAACTAACTTATGTACTAAAATGAAAGATGAGTTAATGAAATCACCTATTAGTTTCTATTCAGAAACAAACTTTTTAAAAATGTCTTTACAAAAATGATAATGAATAAATATTATTGCATGGAAGACTAAGACTGTTCAATTGGGCCGGGTTTTTTCCTGGCCCGGTCCGAAACTCGAAAAATTGGGATCTGGTTCTGGGTTTCGGGCCGAAATCCGGGTTAAAAAATCCAGACCTTTCCTGCCCGGATACGGGTTACAAACCCGGGTATCGAGTTTTAAACCCGGTACCCGGGTCTTTACGCCTCCTAAGGAAACCCCCCCCCCCAGAATCCGTCTCTCTCACTCTCTCTCTCGTACGCTTGCAAGAAACCCTAAGTTCGTGTCTCTTCGTCGCTACCGCATCTCCGTCGCCGTCGGCCTTTCCCTAAGTCCCTGCCTCCGTCGTGACCCGTAAGTCTGCTATCTCTCTCTCTATCTCCCTCTCTCTCTCTCCATTGGATTTTTGGGTTTGGATTTTTGAATTTTTTTGTGAGTCTAATTTGGGTTTGGGTGTTGATTGTGTAGGTGATTGATTTTTTTTCTTCTTTCAGAGATTGACAGATATGTACATTACATTTGTTACTGGAAAATTTGAATGTTATAATCCCTGTTTCTATAGATTTTATACATATATCCTTGGGCCCAATAGACTTCTATAATAGACCTCATATATCTGGGATTGAAGCCGTGAACTTTCCAATGAAGTTTCAAAACTTAGAGCACCTCATAAATTTGAAAAAAAAAAAAAAAAAGAACCAGAACTCACTAAAGGTCATCATGACAGTAGACTTGTTGAGGTGAAGGGTTAATATTGAGCTTGGGCTTCATGCTTTCTGCAGGTCTTACAAACATGTATGGCTATGCAAATAATGTTAGTTTTTAAACCTCATAATCAGCAATTTTAATCTCCCATCATACATGCCTAATTTTAACACTAACAGGAGGAATATGGAAACTGGAAAATGAAGTCTGATGTTATTGGATATTGGATATGCAGTTTGGAACTTAGATGCGGTCAATATTCATCAATTTCGATTAAAAATAAATAAAAACTGGAATATGAAGTCTGATGTTATTGGATTCAAAAAAATATATTTTCTGATATTATTGGTTAGAAATATGATTATCTTTTTATATCAGGCTTTTGTATATAATTATTGATCAGGAAGCATGAAAAGGTTTTGTATGTAATTATC
This sequence comes from Juglans microcarpa x Juglans regia, assembly GCF_004785595.1. Taxonomy (NCBI): domain Eukaryota; kingdom Viridiplantae; phylum Streptophyta; class Magnoliopsida; order Fagales; family Juglandaceae; genus Juglans; species Juglans microcarpa x Juglans regia. Next base: position 9,296,545 of record NC_054599.1, on the reverse strand, counting down.
TATGTGGAGCCTCCATCATGCTCAGCTGTTGGATCATCTTTTCTACAGTACCCCAAGTAATTAAACAAATCATGAAAAGGATAAGAATTCAGCATAGGAATGGCAAATCAGAAGGCATATGGGCATTGACCTTAATCAGACTGTACGTACATATAGTACTAGTAATAGAAAGATCTTAATTTCAAAGAAATTAAAAAAAAAAAAGATAGTGGAAATACCACCATAAACTCCTCTTTCCAGGCAAGCCACCTTCTGCTCATTAAGTCATAACTCACTTCAAATAGTAGTTTATTGACCTCCTTTCCAAAACAATTATATAATTTAAATGTTGATCTATCTGTGGTTTGCCTTAACTGATGAGAATTTTAAATTACCCTTTCATTCCTCTAAACTGGTTAGGTCTCTAACAATGTTAATTGTTCCTTAAGAAAGAGGCATGCATGCAAGTCTTACAAACTCTCTCTCTCTCTCTCTCTCTCTCTCTCTGCGCTTATATGCCAACATGCATGATCATTATCATTTGGTTGGAGTTTAAATTTGGAGTAGAAAAAGGGACAGCACATTTAATGCTAATAGTGGATAGTATAGACTACAGGAAATACATGAGTAAGGTCTATTATCTGTATATATACTGGTTGGTGTACCCCGTTTTATGCAACTACTTCTGAGATAGATACGTGTACATCATACGTCATAAGGCTTCAATTCCTTTCACTTTCTAGTGGCTTGCTTGTGTTTTCTGATCTCCTGGAAGATTATATATTGAATGAAAAACAATATATATGTTGTTTGTTGAGTTCATTATGTTGAGTGTTAATCATTAGAATAATCCAGATTATATTAGTGTTTAATTATTTATTATATTGTATTTGGTGTTTTTTATTACTCAATAACAGATGGAAGAAGATTCTGTGAGTTGTAATATTGGTACGACCCAAGGGGTTGGTGGTGACTCCTCGTCTATTCCAGTGGATATGGAGGAGCATGGGAGTCTTCCAACTCATTCATCCACATATACACAATAGACTACCCATTCCATCCCACCTTACCCAAGAAATAAAAAAAAAATACCTAGTAACCAATCGGTGGTTTGGGAACACTTTACTAAAGTGCAACTTATTGACCACGATAACCCAAAAGTTAAGTGCAATTATTGCGCTAAGCTATATAGTTGCCACTACAAGAATGACACTTCATCTATGCTACATCACCTCCAGAATGCATGTGAAACTTCCATTCTTAGACTTAAAGGAGTTGGGAAAAGTCAATCTAGTGTTAAGAAGGATGCAGAGATAAGAGTGTGTAGCCCACAAGGTATAGTGAAGTATGATGCAGAAAAACTTAGGGTGTCAACTGCTAAGTTTTTTATTAGGTGTGAATTGCCTTTTAGGCTAGTGGAGCATGAAGGGTTTGTTGAGTTCGTGACTGATTTAGAGTCTCGATTTACTTTGCCATCACGAATCACTTTAAAAATGGATTGTATTAAATTGTATAATGAAGAGAAGATACAATTAAAGAAATTGTTGGATGGCCAAAGAATCTGTCTTACCGCTGATACCTGGACGTCGGTGCAAAATATGAACTACATGTGCATTACCACACATTTTATTGATTGCAATTGGAGATTGCATAAAAAAATACTTAAGTTTTGCCAAATTTCTGACCATAGGGGAGAAACTATTGGGAGGGTGTTAGACTTAGGATTGCATGAATGGGGTGTTGATAAAATTTTGACCATCACAGTTGACAATGCCTTCTCAAATGATGTTGCTATTGATTACATGAGGAGGAGAATAAAAGACAATGATTGTACTATATTGGGTGGTGAATTTCTTCACATGCGGTGTGCTGCCCATATATTGAATCTGATTGTTATGGACAGCTTGAAGGATGTTTATGAATTTGTAACAAAGATTAGGGATGCCGTCAGGTATGTGAAATCTTTGCCGTCAAGATTTGCGAAGTTCAAGGTTTGTGCGGCAAAGGAAAAGATCATTGGGAGAATGATTTGCTTAGATGTTCCTACTAGATGGAACTCCACATATTTGATGTTGAGTACTGGTGAAAAACATAAACAAGCATTTGATCAATTTGTTTTTGTGGATGAACATTTTGTGAACCCCACTAGTAATGATTGGAAAAATGCACGGATTTTTGTAGAGTTCCTGAAAATTTTTTATGATGTTACATTGAACATTTCTGGTTCTTTGTATGTGACTGCTAATGTATATTTTGAGTAACTTTTCACAATTGAAGATGTATTAAATGATATGTGCTTGAGTAGTGATATTATCACTTGTACTATGGGCATAAATATAAGAAGTAAGTATGACAAGTATTGGGGTAGCACAAATAGGTTTAACTTAATGATATATGTCGCTTTTGTGCTTGATCCACGATACAAAATGATGGCAATGAAGTTTTGGTTGCAAAAGTGCAAAGGGTATGAGTTGGTGGATAAGATAGAGGACAAGGTTAAACTCCTTTTAGGCCGCTTGATCGAGCAGTATAACACATTTCGTGTGGCTAGTGGAGGGAGTTCTAATGTGGCTCAAGGGAGGCCAAACACTACTAGTGGGGCGAGTTCTAATGAGCCAACACCACCTCCGACTAAATTTCAGATCATGTTCACCAAATTCCTTGAGGAGCAGGGTGTTATGGCGTTTAGATCGGAGCTAGAGAAGTATTTGTCTTAGGCGTGTGTAAATAACTCGCTCGGTTTTGTTATCTTAGATTGGTGGAGAGTTAATGCCGCCAATTATCCTGTCCTTGATGAGGTAGCACGTGATGTGTTAACCACCCTCATTTCTACTGTTGCCTCAGAGTCTGCATTCAGTACTGGAGGACGAATATTGGATCCTTTTAGAAGTTCATTGTCTCCGAAAACTGTCGAAGCCCTCATTTGCACCCAAAATTGGTTAAAGACCAAACCTGTTGACATTCGGGAATTGGAAGAATACGTACAGTCGATGGACCTTGAAGGTAAGTTTGAAACTTGAAATATTTTTTTAATATCTATCTATCTCGGTTTATTATCTATCTAACTCATTTTTTAATATTTTTTTAGATGATCATCTAGCTTCATTTTCAACAGAGGATGCTGTGCGTCTCTCTTCCCATTGATGCTGAAAAAAATTTAGAGTAAGTACTTTTTCCTTGCATAATCAGCCAACTCTTTTATTTGTATGATGATCATAGCAATTTATATTTTGTAATTAGTAAAAATTTTGTTTTATCAGGTTATCTAGTTTCTCATGACGTGCTGACGCAATTAGTAAACACTTGAAGGACACAAAAGCAGCTGAATAGATGGCAGTTTCAAACTTTCAATTGAAGCATTTTGTAATTTTCATATATTATAATTTTGTATTTTGTAATGTAATGTAATTTAATTTACTATGTAGTGAATTACATTATTGCATGCATTTTACATGATAATGCATGGCCATGGAATGCTAGAACTAGTAGAGGTAAGAAGTACTACTACTTGATCGATCATTTTTAACAGTAGTATTATCATACTGGAATATGGAATATATTACATGTACATGATCATCTAATCTCAAATTAATATATATATTACCAATTTTTCAGTAACATAGGCTTTTAGATTAAAAAAAAAAAACTTTTTGAGCTTTATTAGGCTTTAATTAAAAAAAAAAAAAACCCAGGTTGAAGCTGGCCGAACCCAGATTTTCGGGTTGTAGAAACTCAGGTTCATCTGGGTTCTGTCCCGGGTCATAACCCGGGTGTATTCGGGCCGAAACCCGGCCCAGGTTTGAAGCCCGGGTTCCTGGCCGGGTATACCCGGATGAACAGTCTTATGGAAGACTATCACAAAAAATTTAAATCTTATTTCTACATATATATGGCAAGTCATAAATTTTTTTATTCAAAACGAAAGTTCTCTTTAAAGATGATTTTACTGAGATGTAACTTTTATATATAAATATGATTGTATGATTTACTGTAGAATTAAACTTTAGATTTATTTATTTTTATTTTACATAATTATTACACGCTAAAAAAGTTGTCGCCCCACATAAAAATATCTAGTTCCGCCACTGTTGGTGGTGCCGAACTAGTGTGGCTGCCACCACTCTGGCACCAGAAATGGTGGCAACTAAAAAGTATATTCAACCACACTTAAAAATAATAAAATTATAGCCTAAAGTTTTTCTCGCTCCACTCTTTTCCATTTGAATTTCTTTTATTTTTTCTATCAAAAAACAACCTACCAAGTTTTTGCCCGAGTTTTCAAGTAAATCTCTCACATGATACCATCAAATTTTGGACAAATATTTAATGTCCAATTTCTACCCGAGAATTTGAATTTAGATTTGAATTATATTTCAATTACAAATCAATAATAATTTCATATTAAAATTTTAAAAGTTTGACTTTAAAAAAAATTATTCTTCTTCTTGTGAGAGCATTAGATACAAAAGATTTCATAAAATAAACAAAATAATTATTCATTAAAATACTTAAAATCTAAAAGAATGTATGTGGAAACACTTATTAAAATCAATCAAACTTTATGTACTTAAAAAAATAGCTTATTAAACTCAAATCATATAACTAAGCATGTCATAATAGGGTTGTACAACAACCGACCAAACCGGCCGGCACCGGTGCAGATCGACCACCAGTGCACGGAACTGGTCAGACGGCAGTAAAACTTCCTTAAAATCGACGTCGGTTGGTTCGGTTCCAACTTGAACCTAGTTCAAACCGCTAAATTGGCTGATTAAATAAATATTATATATATATATATCTTAGTTAAAACGAAGCTATTCCACTTAAGTTTAAGTGAAACCGCGTTGTTTTAGACTTAAAGTATACAAAAAATATATATATATATATATAAGTGAAACGATGCCGTTTGATTTTAAACCAAATGGTGTCATTTCAATTTGAGCTCGTCTTCTTCCCCTCCTATCCTCTTCTCCGATTTCCCTCATTCTCTCTCAAACTGCAACACTTTCTCTCTCTACTCTCTCAGAAAACCCTCACCGCTAGGGGGATCGAGAACTGACCGAGAACCGCCGAAATCGGTATGGCCAGTATTTCTCTTCCCTATTGGCCAGTCCGATTGGTTCTTCCATGAAAATCCCCTCCATTGATCGGTGACGATTTTTGTCAAAAATCGAGCCGATATGGTCGATTTTCACCCCTATGTCATAAAATGTCTAGGCCTCAATCTTACCTCTCTAGGCCAAGTCCCATCCTACACCACCATCTCTGTAATTTTTAAGAATTGAATGATTTTCCACGTATCCTAGTTTATTTATAAAAGCTTAAACATATTCTTTGTTACGAATCAAGCCATCTCATCTTATTCTCTTAATATATTTTGTAACTTAAATTATTAACTAGCATTTATTTCATAGTAGGTAAAGGAGAGGAGAGGACTGTGAAATAAATTCTGAATCATGATTAAGAGCTTTAACTAGTTCGATAAATTCCAACTCCCTCAACTTACTACATTCAATCCCAGTGAAGATTCTAAATGAAGACTCAAAAGCCAAAGAGTTTATCGATGTAGATAGTGGCAAATGGAAGAAATATGTGATAAAATAGATATTAAAGAGTGATGAGACAGGATTGGTTTGTACCATACCTACTGTAACGTCCCAAAAGAAATTCGATAGAAAAAGTTTCTTTAGACCTTAGAAATGCCTTGAAATCTTGAAATCCTGAAATTTGTTATTGTAAGAAACAGAGACCTAGAAGATGTCAAAGACAAGATAAAGATTACACCACCCGATAAGACTTCTAGTGATATACAATCTGTAGCTGACTTAATTACTGATAAAGATATAGATAACAACAATGTAAATAACTGATAAGTTTTGGGTATTTGTATTGTACTCAACTATGTACACTAAAGCAGCTACATATATAAATCAGCACGTCTCCATATACACAGTATGGAGATCTGATTTATTCATCCAAAAACCATGCCTTTTATTTATCCTTTTATGGTATCAAGAGCCATTAAAGACCAACGTCTGTGATCCATGGCATCCGATTCCTCACCCTCCTCCCATTCTTCCTCTATGGCTTCACCATCTAGTCTTCCTCCACAATTATATTCTCCTTTAAATCTCTGAAATTTTATTACTATAAGACTCAGCAAGGATAACTATTTACTATGGAAGGATTAGATTGTGCCATATCTATGTGGGCAACAACTCTTTGGTTTCATTGATGGAAGTATTCTTCCTCCGTCATCCTACTTGCCAGATGTTGGGGGTATCTCACTACCTAATCCAGCCTTTACAAGGTCGTTCCAACAAGATCAAGTGATTCTCAGTTTGCTGGTGTCCTCATTATCTGAACGGGTACTGACTCAATTTGTCGGCCTCTAAACATCTCGTGAAGTTTGGTTGGCACTGCAGCGAATGTTCTCTGCCCACTCTCAAGCTCGAATCACAAGAATCAGGTTCCAACTTTCTACTTTTAAAAAAGGTGACTCCACAATCACAGATTATTTTTAGAAGGCAAAGACCCTATCTGACACTCTTGCCGCAATTGGCAAACCTTTGGAGGAATGTGAGATTGTTTCCTACCTCCCAACTGGACTCGACATTGCCTATGATCCCCTTATTACATCAATTACAACAGGGTTGATCCTATGACACTTGATGATGTCTTTGGCCACTTATTAACTTATGAGGCGCGCCTTGAGCAGCAGACCTCCGTTGTCGACATGGCAGTAGCCTCTGCCAATCTAGCAACAAATAAAGGAGTTTCTCACAGCAATCGTCACAATGGTCACCGCGGTCGCTTCTCCAACAATAATTTCCGTAGTCGTGGCCATGGTTGAGGCCGTCGTAATACCTTACTCCTTCTTTCTTACGTACGCTTCTCTCTTTCTGACGTACGTTCCCTCTTTATGACTTAAGCAAATCCCGAGGGCAGAGATTATGTGGATTGTCTGCCCCTTCCATCTAGCGACTGCTAGCCTCATCATGTGTGCCGAACCTTGATGGCGTGTCTCTCAAGATATTAGGTGACTTCTAAAGCACGCCTAGTGTTTTAAATGTACTGGAAATAATTATGTGAGGTATTTCCAGCATTATTGAATTAAGTTGATTTTAATACTGCAATTATAATATTCTTGAAGAGGTCCAAAAATATTATAATTGTTGGAAATCATTTCAATATTAATTATTAAAATGATTTCAGTTATTTAAAATAGTATGAGATTTAAATTATGTTGAAAGCTTTAATTAATTAAATGGTTTTATCCTTTCAAATATATTAAATAAGATTTCATCATTTATTAATGATGAATAATATTATTTTATAAACTAAAATTAGTTTAAATAATATTCTACCTTAATTCCTCTAAGTGCTTTTAATTAAGTTAATGTTTATGCATTTTCAAATTAGTGTTTTAGGTTGCGTTTGGATGTTGAAGTGAGTTGAGTTGAGTTGAGTTGAGATGATAAAATATTGTTAGAATATTATTTTTTAATATTATTATTATTTTAGAATTTGACAAAGTTGAATTGTTTATTATATTTTGTGTTGGAATTTGAAAAAATTGTAATGATGAGTTGAGATGAGTTTAGAGGTATTTAGTAACCAAACGTACCCTTTAATCTCTCACTGTTAGATCATTTTAAGGATCCCCAGACGAATGGACTGGATTAAATACTCAGACCCCTCTCTTTCTCCCTCACTTTTCCCCAGCTCTCTCTCTCTCCTCCCTCTCTCCTTCGGCTTATGTTGTACGCAGCCCTTCTCGCCGAAGACTCCACCTCACAGCCCGACGTCACCGTGCACCGGCAGGTCTCACCTCTACCACCGTCCACCTCCTCTCACGCCGACGACCCCTCATTGGCAAAGCCAACCCCCGTTGTGCGGCCACCTTCCCCACGCATGCACACAGCCCTCATGCACTATTTCACCATGCGCGACGCACAACGCCGCTGGCCACCAGCACACTTCCAGCCACCATCGGCAACAACCGCACCGAACCTAATCCCTCATGGCAGCTCTCTCCCTCTCTTCCCGAAATGGGTCTAACACACGGGTTTTAACCCATTTCCCCACCGTACGTGACACCCACAGCCACCAAGCACCACCATGGACCTCCCCTCCCCTTCCCCTTTCTCCTCCACGTGACCCGAGGCCCATAGCCTCTCTTCCACGCACGGGTTTCACACCCTCCACCGCCATGCGCCGCCACCCACGGCGTGTAACCACCACCTTCAGCCTCCTCGAGCCACCACCAACACATCCGAACCACCCATAACCCCGATCTGCCACCCATGCACACTCTCTCTCACTCTCTCACGGGCTTCTCCCCCTCTCACAAGGCCATTCCTCCCACCATCACCGTGCCACCACCTCTGAGCCTCCACGGCTCCACCAGCAACTCCCTTAGCCAAACCCTAGGTCCAACCCACCACTTTATGTAGTCGGTAACCACTGCACGTGATGGACAGCCACTGTTCATAGCTAGATCAGCCGTGTTACGCTCCTTGTCGTGTAGTGAAGTGTTAGGCATTCTGTGTAGTAAAGTGTTGGGCTTATCTGTGTAGTGCGCTGTAAAGTGTGGAGCGTAGTTGGGGATTGTGCTGTGCAGTGTTGTGGACGGTGCGGTGTAGTGTGGTTGCGGAGTATGTGTTGTATTGATGACGTGGCATGTGGAAATGGGAACAGTACACGCTAAGTGTACCCTGTGTGTGGCGTAGTGTGGAATAATGAGAGTATATGTAGAATGTACTCTCCTGGCGTATTGTGGAATGGGAAGAGTACACGTAGAGTGTACTCTGTATGGCGTGGTGTGTGAATGGAGTACACGTGAAGTGTACTCCATGTGGTGGGGTGACGCACCATATGGCGGATATGCCATCATGGTAATGTGGCGTAACGTGTGTAAAGAGAGTACACGTGGAGTGTACTCTATGTGGTGGAGTAATGCACCATATGACGAGAATGCCATAATGGTGATGAGTCGTAGTATGTATGAAGGGAGTACACAAGAAGTGTACCCCATGTGATGGAGTGATGCACCATATGGCGGGTATGCCATAATGGTGACGTGGCGTAGTGTGGAATAAGGAGAGTATATGTAGAATATACCCTCCTGGTGTATTGTGGAATGGGAAGAGTACACGTGGAGTGTACTCTATGTAGTGGAGTGATACACCATATGGTAGGAATGCCATAATGGTGATGTGGCATGTATTAAGGGAGTACACGAGAAGTGTACTCTATGTGGTGGAGTGATGCACCATATGGCTGGAATGCTATAATGGTGATGTGGCGTGTACGAAGATAGTACATGAGAAGTGTACTCTATGTGGTAGAGAGATGCACCATATGGCAAGTACACCATAATAATGATAGGTTGTAGCGTGTGAAAAGGGAGTACACGTGGAGTGTACTCTATGTGGTGGAGTGATGCATCATATGACGGATATGCCATAGTGGTGATATGGCATAGTGTGTATGAAGGGAATATACGTGAAGTGTATTCCACGAGGCAGCGACACTTCGTGTGGCGTGTCGCAAAGAATTGTGGAATGATGTCCCAAAGTAGTTATGGTGCAACTTGTAGTCTGAAGTGACAAGTGTCACCGTGATGGACTTATGGTTAGGAATATGCGTGAAGTAGCAGAACAAGTATAAGAGTACGCAACGGAAGCATGACTGGGCAACATCATGAAGTGACGTGGTTCCTGACAGTCAGGCTTATGATGGGTGAAGAGTTATTGTAGAAATGGCGTAGCAGGAACGTGACGAGATGTCACGATGTGATAGGAGTACGTGAGGAACCGTACTCGTGATAAGTTAAGGGTTGATGTAAGAAATGACGTACCAGGATGTTAGGTGACGTGACAAGGTCATGGTGTAGCTTGGGTATAGTCTCGAGCTATATGACGTGATATAAGGTGTAATGGTGAAAGGAGTCTAGTCGTGTTAAGTGTTGGGATGAATTGTCACAAAGGACGGGTAGCATGAAGAGTCATGCTAGCTGGGTTAAGAGAAGGTTGGTATCGGAGTATGACCCTTGTCCCTACGAGCAGGTGATCAACGTGTCATATGTTGATCTTAGGTGATAAAGAGGTAAGGTACATGTGTAATCTGGTTAGACACGTGCCAGACTGATTCACCATATGTAATGGGTAGTCTGTCCTGAGCACAGTTACACAGTGCTTAAGCCTCAGAGTTGGCTTAGAGCCGTGTAGCTTTTATGGATGGGAATGAGGGTTTAGTATGGGCTAAGGTGCATGAAGATAGTGATGGGTGTATTGTTAGGATTGGGATGTGTGATTCCATTGGTTGGAATCATGAGTCGAATGTGGTTAGTAAGAAGAGTAAGACGAATGTCTTAGTGTCTTAGTCCTAAGGTGAATCATGGGTTCACTTCAGTGGATGAGCACTCGAAGCAAGACCTTGAGTTGGAAGAGATAGTGACCATAAGTAGATTCTGAAGGGTTAGCATAGTGAATGGCACGTAAGTGCATGGGATATAAAGAGAGTGTTCCAAGTGATGTGTAGCTCTATTTCTAGTTTAAGTTGATTATGCATTAGATAGAGAATGACGTTAAGGTTATGTGTATGCATGTAGGTTGCCATCTGACATGCACATGAATGGACTGCATGATATGCAAGTAGCATGGAGTCCAGGTAAGTGTTATGTTCATACTCTTCTAGAGTCTTTCTTAAAATATAAAGAAACGAAACGAAACGCTTTTCCTCACGATGCCTTACGAAAAGACACGAAAGAAAATGCTAAGTGTTTAATGGTATACGTATGTACGGCCCTCCTTGGCAGCCCTTTTTTACACAACGAAAGTATTAATTGTATGCATGTGAATGAATGACTATACAATGTATCTATTGTATGTATTTTCTGAGAAAATCCATGAATTGCACGAAAGGCATGAAGACGGATGCTTTTACGAATCCTACGAACTGAGGCTTTCACGCGCGCCATGAGGTGATGCTCGTGGATGTGGTGAGAGACGACATTCAAGGTGACGGTTATGGATGCCACGGAAGCCGACGCCTAAGCCCATGCATGTTTTAAAATGAAGTTTTCCATGAACGAACTGTTAACGATGTTTTCTCATGAAAAGAAATGTTTTCTCATAAAAATTAATGTTTTCTCATGAACTGAATCTTAAATGAAAAGGAAAAAACTGAATGAAAGCTCCAGCTCTTTAGAGTTGGCATGAACGAATGAAAAGCAAAGCAAAGACATGAAAGCATGAAATGTATGAAGACACGTAAAGGCCACATGAATGAATGAAAGGGCACCAATGAATGGGCAGATTACAATGCCGGGTAAGTAGTATTGGAAGTGCACCCAGTGCTGCTCCCTATGAAAGGGATTCCCAACCCGTGGCCATGGGCGGAGTCTGGGTCCAAAGGAAGACCGCTAACCCTAGCACACGGGGCGCAACCGTGTGTACTGGGCTATGAAAGTGATAAGAAAAAATGTATGTATGCATGTATGCACGTAACGCACGAACTTACGAACTTTTAAGAAATGAGGGCACTGACGGGGGGAAACGTTTTACGAAGAGAAAGCCCATTTTCAAAGGAAACCCCGTTCAGTGATGTTTTCGAATGAATGCACATATGCAAGAATGCACCGCATTCTTACAGAATTGAAGGCACTGACGGGGGAAACGTTTTACGAAAAGAAAGTCCATTTTCAAATAAAACCCCGTCCAGTGAAGTTTTCAAACGAACGCACATATGGACGCACGCATGTACGTATAGTATGTACAAATGATGAATGCATGAATGAAAATTATGTTGTTATATTTTAACTGTATGAAGTAATGCTTATGAGTCATCGACTTATTTTAGTTTTTATGCATGTCCCTCCCCCTCACATGAACTGAGTGAAAAGGACGGACACGGCCCATGGGGAAGAGTATGGAAGTCTAGGCACGAGTTTTAATCGTACGAGGGACCATTTTATTATAAGAATAATGTTTTTCGCTGTAAAACTCTTAGTTATAAACGTAGAGTCTTGCACCCTGGGTATGCAAGTAAAAATTTTTAAATCGAACGGTAATTCCGGTCTTCCTTTATCAAAATATTTTATAAAAAGTCCCATCACAAGGACGGGCGTTACAGTCGTGGCCCTCCCACCAAGAATTCGTAGCCATCCCGCGTCTAGTGTCAAGTATGTGGTAAGTCTGGACATTTGGCAATATCTTGTTGGTATCGATTTGATCATTCTTTCCAGAACTCTCAATCGTTGCCTACTGCCTTTATGGCGACTGCTACTGCCAACAATGACACTGCACGGTATTCTAATTCGGGAGCCACTCACCACCTCACAAATGATTTTTAGAACCTCAATCTTCATGCTGAGTCATATCATTCTGACCAGATTCAAATTGGTGATGGTACAAGTTTGAATGTTGATCACATTGGTTCCTCTAAGTTACCTTTATCCCATAATTCCTTCTTATTGAAAAACCTGTTACATGTGCCCTCAATTACAAAGAACCTGATTTCCGTGAGTCAATTTATTGCTGACAATGGTGTTTTTATTGAATTTCATGGGGATCATTTTTGCATCAAGGACGAGGCCACGAGGAACATACTGTTGTGCGGCAAAGATGATGCTGGGCTATATCCTTTCCCCTCCACCATCCCTCGTTTACCTCAAGCTCTTCTCTCCAACTGTGCCCCATTGACCACTTGGCATTCCCGTCTCGGTCATCCCTCCATGAAAATAGTTCGTAGTATTGTCTCTAGACTTTCTCTACCTATATTATCAAATAAAATTGATAGTGTGTGTTGCTTGTCAACAAGGCAAAAGCCACCAACTACCGTTTGTTATGTCTGAGGCCGTCTCCAAATGTCCATTAGACCTTATTTTCAGTGATGTATGGGGACCATCCCCTTGTTTATCTACTGAAGGGAATAAATATTATGTTCTTTTTGTTGATCATTTCAATAAATATTCTTGGTTATTTCCGATCTTCCAAAAATCAGATGTTCTACCTTTATTTCGTTCCTTTTATCTACATGTAGAACATTTCTTTAACCGTAAAATACGAATGGTCCAAACCAATTGGGGTGGTGAATTCCGGAGTCTCCATAAATTTTTTAATACTCTTGGGATTCAACACCGTATTACTTGTCCCCACACTCATCAACAAAATGGCTCTGTCGAAAGACGTCATCGGCACATTGTGGAGATTGGTCTTGCCCTCCTATCTCATGCAAATGGCTTGCTACCTCATCAACCTACTACCAACTCCTATATTATCCCACATTTCCTCGTTTGAAAAATTATTTGAACAACCTCCTGATTATTCCCTTTTACGTGTTTTTGGGTGTGAATGTTGGCCCTATCTTCGACCCTATAATCATCACAACATGCATTTTCGGTCTCAAAGTTGTATTTTTCTTGGGTATAGCTCTCATCACCGTGGGTATATGTCTTGAACCCACATTTGGTCGCATTTTTTCTGTCACGGCATGTTATATTTAATGAGTCCAAGTTTCTGTTCAGTGCTATCAAAGACAAGCCCTCTTAGTTCAAGCTGACCTTATTCCTTTACCATCCACATTAAGAGTCTCAAGTCCATCCCCTTCTATGTCACAACCACCAGAGTCATCCTTTCTACCCCCTTTAGAACCTACCAATTCCATCTCACCTCTCCCTGTTGAGTCTCCACAAAACACATCCCCTTCACCCAGTCCGCATCAGTCCAACCAGCTACAGCAAAAATTGGACCACCTCGACCTCATTCGATGCAAACTCGGCTCCAGAACAATATTGTCAAAACCAAACAATATCATGATGGTTGTGTCCGATATCCTATTCCCAAAGCCCTTGTGGCCATCTCAGATTTTTTCCTGGCTGAACCATCTTCATATACTCATGCTTCTAAACACCCTGAGTGGAGACAGGCCATGAATGCCGAATGCAACACCTTGCTAAAAAATGATACCTGGTCACTTGTTAAGCCGCATAATGATATGAACATTGTGGGGTGTCGCTGGGTTTACAAAGTTAAACGTAAGCCAGATGGCACACTTGATTGGTACAAGGCCCGTCTTGTGGCCAAGGGATACCATCAATAAAAGGGTCTAGATTTTCAAGACACATTCAGCCCAGTGGTTAAACCCACTACCATTCAACTTGTGCTAGCTCATGCTGTTAGTCATCGGTGGTGCATCAAACAACTAGATGTTAATAATGCTTTCCTCCATGGAATTCTTAATGAGGAAGTGTACATGCAACAACCTACCGGCTTTGCTCATCCTCAATACCCCGATCATGTATGTCGGCTTCATAAGGCACTTTATGGTTTAAAACAGGCACCTAGGGCCTGGTATTCATGCATAAGTGACAAGCTACTATCGTTGCGTTTTGTTAATGCTAAGTCAGATGCATCACTCTTTGTTTTCCAACATGATCAGCTAACCATTTATATTCTAGTTTACGTGGATGATATATTGATCATAAGATCATCCTCATCTGCTGATAAGTTTTGGGTATTTGTATTGTACTCAACTATGTACACTAAAGCAGCTACATATATAAAGCAGCACGTCTCCATATACACAGTATGGAGATCTAATTTATTCATCCAAAAACCTTGCCTTTTATTTATCCTTTTAGTTATGATTAGGCTATGATGGAAGGTTTAAAACATGCATTACGATTTGAGGATTTTTTTTCAGACCAGACTTTGGGCGGCAAATTATTATTACTTTGGGGAGATGGATTGAATGTGTCGATTGTGAGTGTTGGTGTTCAACATATAACAATACTTATTTTATATGATAACTTGCAAGTTTTTGTTTCAGTGATATATGCGAAGTGCTAGTACCAAGCACGCAGGAAGTTGTGGGATCTATTGTAGTAGGATATACCGAGGGATGCTCCTTGGTTAGGCATAGGAGATTTTAATGTTATCAGAAGTGAGGATGAACATTGTGGTGGTAGGCCTCATTTGCGAGTGGCAATGGATGATTTTAATGATTTTATTGACTTGTGTGGTTTGCGAGAGATGGCATCGGTTGGAAGGAAATTTACATGGTGTAACGGCCAGGGAGGATTGGCTAGAAGTTGGTCGAAGCTTGATGAATTTAGTGGCAGTTGAGAAGTTGTCGGCATGGTCCCTCTTCCTTTAAATTCCAACAGATGTAGGTGTCTCATGAGAATTTCCAGCAAGTGGTCCAAGTAGTTTGGCAGGAGCAATCAATGGCGCCGAGTCTTTTTTGTTTAGCTGGGAAATTAAAAAAGTTAAAGCCAATGCTCAAAGTTTGGAATTCCCAAGCGTTTGGTAGAACATAGGAGAACATTGTCAGTTTGGAGAATAGGATAGAAACTTTGGAAGGACAAATACAACTTCAGCTCTCGGATGAGGTTGAACTAGATTTGCTAGTATCAAGGGAGGAGTTAGCGGTGTGGCATCATAGGGAAGAAACTAGATTATCACAACAGATGAAGATAAACTGGATGGAGAAAGGAGAGGCATCGGCTAAGTTTTTTTAAGTCATTTGCTTCCATGTCGAAACCGGTAGTGAATGTTGATGCGCATGAGGGATGGTACTATCCTGGACAATCTGGAGGCAATCCATATGGGTGGAGTCGAGGTTTTTAGTCAATTCCTTCAAGCCTGGCAGAATTGGGTTCTTTCGAATTTGTCTTCGCTAGTGGACTTTGATGTTATGAAACAGGAAAACAGATTGTTATTGTAGCCCCCTTCAATCCAAGACGTGAAAGATGCTATGTTCTCAATTCCCATTGATAGTAGCCTGGATCCAGATAGGTTTGGATCGGGTTTTTATCGTTCATGTTGGGATATTGTGGAAACCAATGTAGTGGTGGTAGTAAGGGAGTTTTTTGGCAGGTGTCCGTTACCTAGATTTTATTCGGCTTCCTATATTGTTCTTATTCCTAAAGTGGAAAATTCTTTTAGATTTGACAAGTTTTGTCCTATAAGCTTGTGCTCGGTAATCTACAAGCTTTTTTCTAAAATCCTAGTGAGAAGATTGTCTCTTATCCCGAGTATAATTGTCTCCCCATAACAAGGTGCATTTTTACCAGGTAGAAGTATTTTTGAGAATATAGCGTTGGCAAATGTGCATGGTGGTAATGTTTTTATTAAAGTGGATATGGTGAAAGCGTATGATAGTATTGATTGGGATTTTCTCCTACATGTGATGTGATGCTTTGGTTTTTCTCACAGAGTTTGTGAATTAGTTCGTCAATGTATTACTACTTCCTGATTTTCAATTGTTATGAATGGCACTGCGAAGGGTTTTTTTTCCTAGTGGTCGTGGATTGAGTCAAGGAGATCCATTATCATCATATTTATTTATTTTGGTGGAAGAGATAATTCGAATTTGTTGAAGCGTAATTTTGAGACTCGAAAAATTGTGCCTTTTTCTCATCCTAGAGGTACACCGTTAATCTCGCATTTGTTGTATGCTGATGATGTTATTGTCCTTACCAACGGGGCTCGCACTTTGCTAAAAAATATCAAAGATATCTTCAAGTTGTATGAGGATTGGTCGGGGTAGGTAGTGAGTAAGGTGAAGTCTTCTTTATTTTTTTTCGAATTACATTCCTTCTGTTAGAAAAAGGCGCCTTCTGAATTTGATTTCTTTTTCGGAAGGTTGTTTTCCAGTGAGATATTTGGGCGCTCCGTTAATATCCGGCCTTTTAAAAGTTATTCATTTTGATGATCTATTGACTCATATCAGAAGCAAACTGGGGGGTTCGCAGTCACGTCTTTTATCTTCTGGTGCTTGGTTACTTTTGTTGAGGCAAGTTGTGTCTAGTACTCCTGTGCATTTAATCTCTGAAGTTGTATTTTTTTTTTTAATTTTTTTCTTAATGATTAAGGATGTTAAAAAATACTTAAAAGAAAAGAAAATAAAATAAAATACATTATGAAGTAGTAAATGGGTGGTATGAAATATTAAGCCTATCATTATCCAATATTTATTGAAAGATTGAGGCCCAGTTTGGAACTTGGACTGAACTGAGTTGAGTCTAATTTTAAGCTGAGTCTAACATCCAAACATCAAATTTTCAAATCACTAAATTCATCTCAACTCAAATCCTCTTTACACGTGGGATCCACAACTTTTTTTAACTTCCCATAAATATATCTAAAGTAATCTTAACATCCAAACACATCTAAAAAAAACCTAACTTTAATGAGCATGGCATGCTAACTTGTAGGGCTAAGCTCCAACTCTGAACGGAACCGACCGTCTATTGGGCTAAATGAATGCCCTTTTTCGACTTTTAGGCTCACCAAAGCCCAAGTCCGAACCTGTAAAAAAAAATACTGAAAAGATTAAAAAAAAAAAAAGCTTAAATACAATAGTTTAAAAACTAAATTACATGTATGATGTAGCCATAAGTTATAACAGTCTTATTTATAATATAATAACAACATTGACTTAGCCTTGAAAGATAACTACATAAATATTAAACACAGATTTCACTCAAATCTCAATGGTCCATTGGTCATGCCTGAAATGAAGATAGAAAGTTGTAATCAATAAATGAAAAAAATTGATAATAAAAAATTGAACACGGTAAAAATATAATTTGATTCTTATCAAGAAATGGGGTTCTCCATAGTCCATAGTCTCTCAACTCCATCCCAACTCTCAAGGGGCGTCCATCTCAGACTCTTAGTCATCGACAATTATGTTAGTGTTCACAATTAGGTCTATAAAATCATAAAAAGTAGAAGTTATAAACATTAAAAATAATTAAATAATCATTTAAAAGCATATAAAGTTACCCGATTCAAGCCTATAGCTCTCGGCATCAACGCCAACAGTATCTAGTCCAATGAGCGTTTCACTTATCCAATTCTATGTGCAAACAAGGACTTCCACGGTTGACGGTGACAATGAACTCCGATAAGCATCCAACACGCGACCTCTAGTGCTAAGCGCCGACTCTGAGGCAACCGTAGTGACAGGAATGACTAGTACATCTGAAGCTATACGGGAAAGGACTAGATACTTGGTGGAATTAACCTTCCACCAAGTTAATAATTGAAATACAGCACTAGGTGCCTCGATAGCTTCCATAAAATATCGTTCAACCTCATATGTACATTGCATAATATTCCTCGTTGCAATGAGTTGATGATACTGCTGCATAATACTATGGCTTGTAACCCCTACGGATGGGTCAGTATCATCTAAGGAAGTTGTGATACCCCATAAGATATGGATAAGGGTAGGTGGTGTATGGGATCCCACATAGCTTGGGAAGGAGAAGTTCTTACTCTTTATAAGGTTCCAATAGGGCTCCAATTGTATCATTGACTACTCCTTTTGGAGTATAAGCCATGTGATTTAGGCCTTCCATTGGGACGTTACAAATGATGTCAGAGACTATCCCAACCAGAAATGTGAGACTTGAGCCATGCTACCTACAATGGATTGTGATACCCCATAAGATATGGATAAGGGTAGGTGGTGTATAGGATCCCACATTGCTTGGGAAGGAGAAGTTCTTACTCTTTATAAGGTTCCAATAAGGCTCCAATTGTATCATTGACTAGTCCTTTTGGAGTATAGGCCATGTGGTTTACGCCTTCCATTGGAGCGTTACAGAAGTTGTCGACCTCGTCAGCCTCGAATGTGAGGAGCTACCAGCTACGGATAAAGGTTGACAACTATTGTTGTAGTGATTATATAGGTCATCAATATCACTTTTTAGCACTCTAATAAACTCTGCAGCCTTCACTGCCCCGAAAATGGAATTTACCCAAAAGTCTAGAACGACCAACTTATATTGGAGGTCAAAGATCACAACCACAAATAATAATCTATTTATCTTCTCAATATTCTCCTAATATTTATTATATTTGGTCTTCATCCTCGCAGCCATAGCAAATAGCAATCCTCTAGAGTCAACACAACTATTTTGGAAGTGGAAGTGAAGCTCCGAGAGCTTGCTAAAGTACAAGTTCGCAGTTGTATATTTGGATCCAGATATCCGCATGGTTATGTCATAAAAAAGTTTTAAAAATTGAACAAAGTACCTCACACTAGTCCAATCATGTGCGTCCGGCGCATCGAGCCCCTATCCTGCTGGCTCCAACAAAGCATACCTCAGGCCCCCATCCTCGACCTCCCATGTCCACGACATGTTTTTAGAAGGTCGTGGTGGTTGATCGTGCTCAATGGGCATCTCCTCCTCTTCGTTGAACATATCCTCATCCTCTATATCTACTGGGAGTGGGAGTCGACTACTCGCACAAGATGTAGCTGCTCTAGATGTAGCTGCCCAAGATGTAGCTTTAGTAGTGGAAGTACCCACCGATGTAGGAGCTGTAGTATTGGCATCCGCCACGCCACATCCCCTTGTGAACGATCATCTCCACTTGGTCTAAGATCCATATCACAATCAGAGAAGGGAGTCCCCGCTCGTTTTTTCTCTCTAAGGAAAAACAAAGTTGGTGGTAGTTTTTTCAGTGACGTCTGGGGTTGGTAATGACTACAGAGGTAGATTCTGAGTTGATTCTCTACGTAGCCCAGGGCGATGGAGAATATGCAAGAGACGTGGAGAAATCTTCGTCTAAACGAAGAAGAGGGGGACAAAATCGTGTTAGAGGAAGAGACTTTTTCAGAAGCCCAGAGGAAAGGTGAGAAATGCCTAGTTGGGAAGTTCTGTTCGGAGAGGCATATTAGTAGTAAGGTGGTGCAGTTGATGATGGCAAGAATTTGGAGGTTGAGCAAACCTGCCAAGTTCAAGGAGGTGAGTACGAATGTTTTCATCCTCTCTTTTGAAACTCATGCTGACAAAAATATAATCCTTGGAGGAAGACCATGGCTGTTTGATGTCTGTCTCTTGGCTATCGACCCATTCCAAGGTTTCACTCAACCAAGTATGTTGAAGTTCGAGACTACTGCATTTTGGGTCCAATTTCAGAATATGCCTCTAGTGGGAATGAATCGGGAATGTGGCTTAAAACTGGGAAGCACGCTGGGTGTCGTAGAGGACGTGGATGTTGACGAGGATAACATAGGGTGGGGTAGTTACTTGAGAGTAAAAGTAAAACTGGACCTTTACAAACCACTCGCTCGAGGTAGAACAATTACTTTGCAAGGGACAAAGTACTGGATCCCAGCACAATACAAAAAGCTCCCACGTTTATGCTTTCAGTGTGGGAGAACCTTGCACAGGATAGAGAAGTGTAACAATCAAACAAGGGAGTTAACGCCCCAATACGGGCCCTGGTTGCACCCTGAACCAGGAAGGAAGAAACGTCGAGACCATGCCGAAGAAAGTTTCTCCCATGGGGGATCTTGGCTGAGCAATGACCAAGGCGTGAAGTCAATGCCGGTGGAGGAGGGCAATCCGATGGAAGCGGCACCGGAGTTGCCCATGGCAAATGAGACTACTGTTCAAATTGTCACAGATCAAATGACACCAGTTTTGTGTCACGGTGCTAATGTCAGTCTGAATATGGGGCTGGGAACTAAGGACAGTATTGACAAGGAATGGACCCCTGCAGACTCTCATGACTCTAATGTAGCTGCAGGCCTATCAACTGTACCAAAGTGGAGACTAGAGTCAACGGGTGGAGTGGGAAAGCATTGGGAGCCAACTATCTGCAATGATAAGGGGGGCATTTCAGAAGCTAATCCAGGATCTAGCACTAATCCGACTTTCTTTATAGAACTCGTGGAAGGGGCTTCAACTGGGTCTACTCAACAGGAGAACGGGGTTGTCAAATCCTCGGCTACGATGGAAAACGAGGTCCCTTATAAGGGTGGCGAGCAAGCGCTAGAATTCAAAAAAAAAAAAGGCGGGAACTCAGATAGAGAAGGCAACAGAGGAAACTGGGGGAATAAACAGTTATGGGTTGGGCCTAGGTGGACCAACTATGCACGATCCAGATCAAGAAGGGTGCTTAATCGACCAGGTTTCCCAAGCCTTCATTCCAATTAAGCCTGCTAGCCCTTCAAAAGGCAGAACTTGGAGACAGAGAGCTTGAGGCCCAGGTACCATTAGTCCCTCTCAAAATGATCTTGTGATTAAAAAACGTAGTTGGAATAAGGAAAATGTAGACCCATCAGAAACGATGCTAGCAAAAAAATGTAAACTGATTCATCCCAAGGCAGGTTGTAACAAGGGAGGCAGAGGCCTTCGTGACACCATGAAATCGGCAGCGGCTGCAAAGTCGCCCTGCTGGAAGCTATGATACTCCTAAGTTAGAATTCCCGGGGGCTTGGGAACCCGTTGGGAATTCGAGTACTTCGCGATTTAATCCGAAGAGAAGGACCCGATATTTTATTCTTGCAAGAAACTTGTTTACAAGCAAAAGTCATGGAGAAACTCATATTTATCATTGGTTTTACCAACTGTATGGAAGTAAGCAGTGAGGGGAGAAGTAGGGGTTTGGCTTTGTTTTGGAACAATAATTCCCAGCTCGAAATCCTTAGTTATTCAAAATACCACATTCATGCATTGGTCACCAACGAGGAGGGGGATGTACGGGAAGGTGTCTCGTGGTACCTGACTGGGATCTATGGCCATCCGGAAGCCTCAAGGAGGCTGGAGACTTGGAATATGATAAAAGCTTTGGCAGTCACTAGTGACCGAGGGTGGTTAATGATGGGGGACTTTAATGAGATCCTAAGTAACTTTGAGAAAAGTGGTGGCAGAATCAGACCAGAACGACAAATGAGGGACTTTCGACAGCTTCTAGATGAGTGTGAAATGATGGACTTGGGCTTCAATGGCAACCAATTCACTTGGTGGAATGGTAGGGGACAACATCATAGCATTTGCGAGAGACTAGATCGCTTTCTAGCCATTATGCAGTGGAAATCTCATAATTTGTTGGCTGAAGTTACTCATGGCTTTGCACCTTATTCTGACCACATCCCTATCATCCTCACGACCCAAGATGACATAGAACACATAGGTAAGCAAAAAACCTTCAAGTTCGAGGCCATTTGGGCTGAAGAACCAGATTGTAAAAAGGTCATTGAATTAGCATGGTCGAGAGCAACGGGGCAAAGGGATTTATCTTCCATCATGGAAAAAATAAAGCGATGTGGGGAAAACTTCAAGTGTGGAATAGAATTTGTTTTGGCAATGTGAGAAGAAATATTGAACAGGCTCATTTGAAACTAAGGAAGTTACTACAATCTGACCCTTGCTGCCATAGGAGTGACTCTCTCCAAGATGTTAGATCCGAGCTTCATAAGTGGTTAGAAAGGGATGAACTATTATGGAAACAAAAAGCTAAAGCTATGTGGTTGCAAGTAGGTGATTAAAACACCCATTTTTTCCATAACAAAGCTTCCCAAAGAAGACAGAAAAATGTAATTATGGGTGTGAAAGATGTAGTAGGTGAATGGCAGATTGGGAGTTTACGAGATCAGGTTATCACAAACTCCTTCCATCAGATGTTTAATTCAGCTGGCCAACAAAGCCAAACTAATTTCCTAGATGACCTTGCTGGGAGAGTTTTGGATGGTATGAACTCTTTCCTTACCAAAGCCTGCATGGCAGCAGAAGTGTCACAAGCCTTGAAACAAATGAACCCCTTTCAGCTCCTGGACCCGATGGCATGGCTCCCATCTTCTACCAAAAATTTTGGAGTGTTATTGGTAGAGAGGTGATTGAAGCAGTTTTGAATGCTCTCAATTCTGGAATCTTTCCAACAGGTCTCGACCACACTTTCATTACCTCGATTCCGAAAAAGAAAAAACCAGTGGAGGTGGCAGATTATAGACCAATTAGTCTATGTAATGTCCTTTATAAGATCATCTCTAAGGTCATTGCAAATAGGATAAAAACCTTTCTAGCTAATGTGATCTCCTCAACTCAAGCTGCTTTTGTCCCAGGCAAGTTGATTACAGATAATGTGTTGGTAGCATACAAAGTGGTCCACTTCCTAAGGCAGAAAAGGAAAGGTAAGCAAGGTTACATGTCGTTAAAGCTGGATATGAGCAAAGCATACGACCGTGTGGTGTGGAATTTTCTTGAGAAGGTTATGCTAAAGATGGGGTTCAATGATAAATGGGTGAAGTTGGTGATGCTTTGCACAAACTCAGTCTCCTTTTCTGTTTTAGTCAATGGGGAACCTAAAGGCCCAATCTTCCCATCCCGAGGCCTGCGGCAAGGAGATCCTATCTCCCCCTACTTATTCTTGCTTTGCACCATGGGGTAGATCTCTCTCCTTATGAAAGCTGAGAGATCTAAACTTATCGAAGGTATATGTATTTGTAGAGGAGCGCCAAGACTAAATCATCTCCTCTTTGCAGACGATAATGTTTTATTTTGTAAGGCAAATCTGGCTACTAATGTTCAGATTCAAGTCATGCTGGAAACCTATGAAAAGGCCTGGGGTCAAAAAATAAACAAAGAAAAAACTTCTATGGTGTTTAGCAAGAATGTACCCGATCAACAACAACAAGAGATTCTTAGTTTTTGGGGGGTCAATCAACATCAACAATACGAGAGTTACCTTGGCCTCCCCCCTATGGTTGGTAGAGGAAAAAGAAAGACCTTTTCAGATCTTAAACATAAGGTTTGGTCCAAACTTCAAGGGTGGAAGGCAAATGTGTTGTCTCAAGGTGGTAAGGAAATCCTGATTAAAGTCGTGGCCTTGTCTATTCCCTCTTACACTATGAGATGTTTTAAGCTTTCTTCTTCTCTTTGTTCTGAACTTGAAAGCATGATGGCCAGCTTTTGGTAGGGTCAAAAGAAGAATGAAAAGAAAATCAGGTGGATCAGCTGGAAAAAAATGTGTGAGACTAAAGGAAATGGTGGGGTTGGTTTCAAGAATCTACAGATTTTTAATATGTCCCTAATCGCAAAGCAAGGCTGGAGAATCATGACGGAAGAAAAGTCTTTGCTGCACCAGATTTTTAAAGCTAAATACTTCCCAAAGCTTAGATTCCAAGATGCCACACTCGGAGCAAATCCCTCTTATGTTTGGAGAGGCATTTGGGAGACTAAAGAAAATTTGATGAAAGGGTGTAGATGGAGAATTGGTGATGGGAAATCAATTAATGTGTGGTCTGACTACTGGCTGCCACAACACAAGCTCCTTCCTCAACCTGCCAGCTTCGAAGTCATATACCAGAATGCTACTGTCGATACTCTAATTGATAGAGATACCAAGTGGTGGGATGTCACAAAAATCCAATGCCATTTCCCAGCCCCTCAAGCAGCAGTTATTTTTAAGATTCTCTTAAGCTCTGACCCTTGCCCAGACCGCTTAATCTGGGAGCATGAAAAGAACGGGAACTATAGTGTTAAAAGTGGCTATTGGTTTTTCTCTTCATTGGGGACAAATGATCATAGAGAGGAATGCTCAAATGCTCAAATCCACAGAAAGTTTTGGAAAAGACTATGGAAAATGAATGTGCCTAACCGAGTTAGAATTTTTGGATGGAGGGCATGTAGAAATGGATTACCTACCCTATTGAATCTTCAGACCAAAAAAGTGCCCGTAGAGCCTACTTGTAGATGGTGTAAGGAAGCTGAAGAGTATACCACTCATGTACTTTTAAGCTGTCCAACCGTTAGAGATGTGTGGACTTCCCTATTTCCTCAAATTCCAACGGAGGCGATGAATACTAATTGGTTTCAATTTGCACTGCATGTATAGCAAAGAGGCAATAATGGAGAACTAGAAAAGGTGTTCTTAATAGCGTGGGGACTGTGGTACCGGAGAAACCAAATGATTCATGAAGATGTGGTCATACCTGCCTTACAAGCTGTAGAAACGGCCCTGTCCTCCCACAAAACTCACTTGCAGGCTCTTGCTTCTCAAGGCCCTAGGAAAGCTTGTCGTTGGGAGGCCCCTGATCCTGGAATTCTGAAGCTAAATGTGGATGGAGCGGTGTTTGCAAATCAAAGAAGTGCTGGTGTGGGCCTTATTCTTAGAAACTCAAAGGCTGAAGTCATCTTCTCAGCCAGTAAAAAAGAAAATGATATAAATGACCCAATTGAAATAGAGATGCTAGCAATTTTGAGAAGCCTCCAGTTTTGCTTTCCCCTTGGAATCTCTCATTTGGTTATAGAAAGTGACTCCTTATTAATGGTGAATGAAGTGCAAAGTGTTTCTTTATCAAGATTCCTCCACGGCAATCTGGTGCAACAGATAAAGCAACTTATGTTAAGATTTCCTTGTTGCTCTATTCAACACAATAGCCGTTTAGGCAATGGTGCAGCCCATGGGTTGGCTAAACTTGCATAGAATATTGATGATCTGATAACTTGGTGGGGTTCTTATCCCGGATGTATTGAACTAGTTGTTTGGTCAGATTCTGTGTTGTAATCGTTTCCTTATTAATGAAAGCAGTTTCTATTATAAAAAAAAAAAAAAAAAAAAATATCACAATCAAAGAAGCTGAAAAAATAAATTAGAAGCAAAAAATTAGTTTAAAAAATAACTAGACTATATTAAAAGGCATCAACTCATTTAAGATGGAGAACAATAAATTAGAAGCTAAACATAAACAAACATACATGAAAATACCAAAAACCAGAAAACCCATAATGAAAATATAATAAAAATTAAAGGTAACCACAAGCAAACCGAATATGAATATGAATATGAATAGAGTATTAGAGATGTTAGATCATCATGACCTTTTTCAAAAAAAAAAAAGAAAAAGAAAGAAAGAAAAGAATTGTCTGCAAATTGCATAATGTAACATGTCTAGTAAACCATAACATTTGATGTGCATTCACGTAAATAAACTAGAACATGGCCACTGCCACAATCACCAAGTTGATAACCTACTCTATTTTATTTTTTTATGGGTAGCCGATAACATACTTTTTTGTTTATTATCATTTTGTTAAATACATGAGTCTGGTATGTTGTATGGATGAAAGTATGTATTAAGGAGCTGTGAGAGGCGAGTTTTGAATGTTGGACCTGGACACTTTGTGTCTACTGTAGTGTCTGGCAATTAGCAAGCCTCCGGGTGGTGTCTAATTTGTGTCTGATTACTAATAAGCTTGCTCGTGAATGATTATGATGCTATGTGAGCATATTGATTCTGACTCCTCACTGCTTCTATTGCTATATTTTGTAATTTGAAAATAAAAACCGGAGTGAACAAATTCGGTCATTTTCATTTTGCCTCAAGAAACTTGGCACCCGAAGACTTTTTTCTATAAGCGGAGGATGATGGTTAAAAACTTAAAAGGATCATGAAATAGAAAGGGATTTTAAAAATCAAAGACAATGACTAATGCAGGTGTTCGGCTTTAAATGACCAAAACTAGCACTCCCTAACACGGATTCTGCAAAAGGAAACCAATGTTGAGAATGAGGAATGAGATTGTGTCAAGCAGCATGGAATGAATTATGAAACAGAGAGATTCAATGGTATAGATGAAGTCACAAAGTAGCCAGATACTCATCAGCGTGCCATCCATCAAATATTCAAATTAATGACCACATCTGCGGAGGCTAATCCTCCCACTTTAAGCTATACTTCCAGCATGCATTAGTTCCATGATAGTTAATTAGTAATGAATGATGGCACATTGCATGCCTTGCACATCGCTTACACATTTTATCAAACACATTGCATGCATACAACACAACTTACAAACACATTACACATTTTATCAAACACATTTCCTTACTACAACACAACTTCACAACAATTAATCTCAAAACAAACTAATTACAGGCAACCCAACAACATGGAAAAAAAGAATACATAAAATTAAATTCCTTGATTTAATTTTAGGGCTCGGAATCGGGTACTCTTACCAGTTACCAGAGGCTGAAGCTGAACGGAGGCTAAAGCTCGGAATCCTGTTGCGCACTACGGAGGCGAAAAGAGCAATGGCGGGCCGGCGGCAAAAGTGAGGGAATGAGGCGGTGAGATGCAGAGATCTGAGAGGTTCAGAGAAGGGAGAAGGGAGAAGGAAAGGGAGGGGGGTCCTACGTTTTGGACCCCGCGTGTGATAAAACGACACCGTTCCACATTAAATCCAAATGTAAAACGAAGTCGTTTTATATATGGATTTTAAAAAAAAATATTCAGAGTCGGAATCGGAATTTGGAGCTCCAAGCCGCTCCCAACTCCGACTCCATCAACTAATTCAGAGTTATTCCGATTCTGACTCTGATTTCCGACCACTCCAATTCCGTCGGAGTCAGAATTGAAGCGGAAGTCGGACGTAGTCAAAATTTTCGAAAGTTTGCACAGCCTTACTAGCTTACCTAATATTTGCGTGTCTAAAGGAATTTCTTTAAGGTCTGTAAAGCTGATTACCCTAGAGTAGAGTAATTTTTTGGAATGATGTTAAGTTTATGCCCTCGTTTTGTACCGGTCAGTAAGTTAACTTCTTTTCCGGCACTCGCCTTTTTCCTTTCGTACCAGTAAATGTAATGCTTTGTTAAAGTTTGGATTGCCTACTTTTTTTTTTTGCCTTTGCTTCTTCAGATTCTCAGAAAGCACACGAAGATTCAACTTTATTACAAATTCGCCCTTATTTCCTTTCACATGAAAGTTGCTTTTATGCTTTTTGGGTTAAGCATGTGCAGACCATTATAAAATGCTATTTCTTAACTGCACTGTAATAATACTAGTAGTAGACTTTTTAAGCACTGTTATTACGTTATTGCCCTTACAAATTCTAACTATGACAGATTGTAATCGGTTTCTTTATCTTACTATGGACTTGCTTTTATGAGTTAAGATCTACGAAACTGGTTTTAAATAGACGATTTTAACTCAGAAACTTAAATTATACAGATAGTAATTATGGAAATAAAATTATATAAAGTTTTCCAATAAGAATTACATTAATAAATAATAAGACATTAATTTTATTGAACACTTTAAATTGTTTAAGCCTATTATATGAAATTTTCTGTTGTTTACTTTAGTAACTATGACAGAATGAAGATATATATAATATTTAATTTTTTCTTATTGAATAAAAATGTTAAAAGAATATTGAAAAGAAAATGAAAAAAATAGAACAATTTTCAACTAGCGGCACGTCCAACAGTAAATGTTGGGTGGCCTGCTAGCACCATCCACTTTGTATAGGTAACAATCTTCGAGGCAAGAATTTGGGATTAGCTATACGAGATAAGTAGCTTGAATATAAATTATGATTAATACTGTTAGATTATTATTACTAAAGTTAATTCTTGATAGCCTCTTTTTTGTACTACATATGTCATGATTTATGCAAGCATATCATTCATCATAATCTACAATCATGTTAAATTTCGCACCACGTTTAATTCAACATTTTATAGTTATGTACGTATTATTTATGTTATGCATCTTACATTGCATACGATACGAAAGCTTCCTTATGTTCAAGTATAAGATAAGATTAAATAAGTTAATAAGATGGTCATTTAGATGCATGGTACCAATGCGATTCTTATGGGTGGATGTGCAAGCCACGAACCTGAGCGTGGTCCACCATAGTATGCTAGAATACTATTAGTAGTTCCCTTTATGGCCAAAAGATGTGGGACCTATGCACAACTTCACACAAAAGGTTGAGTGTGTTGGCCAGTAAGATAAGTATGATAAGTTAGATAAGTAAGATAATTCAAGACAAATCATGCATATCATAAGCATACGTAGAATGATCATAACATTAAATTTTCAACATGAAAATGTTTATGAAAAATCCTATATTTATTATTTTACTTTGTGATGAGTTTCTTACTGAGTTTTCAATTCATTTTAATTTTATTTCAATTTTTTTAACCACCCAGGTGAGGATGGGGAACATGAGCAGGCGGGACAGGATTAGATGGAGTAGTTAAATTGTAACGCCTCAATGAAAGGCCCAAACCACATGGCCTATACTCCAAAATGACTAGTCAATGATACAATTGGAGCCTCATTGGAACCTTATAAAGTGCATGAACTTCTCCTTCCCAAGCAATGTGGGATCCCATATACCACCCACCCTTATCCATATCATATGGGGTATCACATAATTAACTTCCAGACTTCTTAGAATAAATTGTTTTTATTACATGAATTTATTCAGTTTATTTCATTTAATATTATTTGGATACATGTTTTTATTAAATAATTATTTTTATGAAATAAATAATTATTTTATTAAATATGATATCTCTTGCCAAATTATTTTTATGAAAACACGTGACATCCTTAACCATAAGGAAGGGGGTGTTACATGTAGGAGTCTAGAACTGCATCAAAGTCTATAGTCTTGAGAACAAAACCATAGGTAGGTTAGGCGGCTACGACAAGATTGCTAATAGAGATAATGCTACCGAAGATGCTATGAAAACTTTTCATAAAAACACTAGACAAACACGTATATGTGTGACGAGGAATCACCCTCACTCTTATAGCTACATGCATCCCTTTAACATCGTGAGAAATCACCCTCTCAGTTAACACGTATATACACAGGCATGGTGTGGAATCACCCACTTGAAAAGTTGTCCTTTCTTTATGCAAAATACATAAAAACAAAACACATTAGTAATATCAAACAACTATCACATTCATACAAGTTGTTGAGAGAAAGGAAATCAATGACTGAATTGATGCTCCGACGATGACAGATTTAAAGCCTTTACGCTTAATTTATCCCTCTTGATTTGCACAAGTTGGTCATAAACGCACCATTCAAAACTAAGGAAATGAGTCCTATTCATTCCCTCATTGTAGCGACCCCAGTAAGTACAATGATATGTTACATGATACCATGCCGATGCTTTTGCTTTTGCATTATCGGCACTGTCTGCATCACTTCCCTCATTGAACCAAGTCCTGGCTTCCATTCTTAATGACTTTACAGCATATTTAATTGCATCCAGATCCCTCCTCCAAACAAAATGTTTTGACGTTTTCAAAATATTGCCACTGAGAATTTCAGCTTAAGTTTTGATCCCGTAATAATCCATCAAATTCCCCAACTTGTAATCATACTCACTTTTGTCTTTGAAAGCATCAATGAGGAAGTCCTCAAAGCCGTCTACTTCCATGTCAGGGTCATAATGCAGTTTTGCTGATTCCAAAGTGAAGGCTTCCACCGGACTTGTGCGGGGTGCAATGGCTTTCACTTCTCGAAAAAGCGTTCCAATAACATATCTCGATCGGTTGGTACGTTTATTAGGCTTTTCCAAGAAATCGGGATACTCTTTGATGTATAGATGAGGTGGTAATTCGGCTGCAATACCAGTTTCCAGGAAGTCAATAGCGATTGAGTGTAGCCTCGCAAGCTCCATACAATCATGGCTCATTACCCCATGGGGCTCCCTATCTGCAACAACGCTGTGGACCATTCTGATGATTCCTAAGTTATCTTTGACCATATGGTTAATGAAATACTCCTCTTCTTCCTACATGACAACAATTAGAGGCTTTTATGTGTTAGATGTAACGCCCCGGTTCTGCACGGGTCGGAAAGTTACTTCCTAACACTTAAACTCACCTTTCAACAATATAAAAACTAATTCCAAATTCCCAATATTGTATAGAAAATTCAATTTAATCTACTTTCCTCTATATAACCAATTTTCCAAAATGCTAAGTCATCATAACGCAATAAAATTTCTTAATAAACATCGATAATACTCATAAAAAAAACTTCTTATGCTTAAACCACTATACTTAAATCATCTCACCCAATGCCTTATAATCTTGATCCTCAGCTAAACCATCAAAATATCTGAAAAATATTGAGGAGATAAGGGGTGAGTTATCAACAACTCAGTAAGCAGAGAGCATATACTAGCGTGTAAACATCAGCATTTATAAAGTTCGGTATGCAAAACAAAACATTTACTTTCAGAATGCAGAAATAACATATTTACTTTTAGAATGCATAAACAAAACTTGGTACAAAATATCCGAGTGAAATTCTCAGAAAAACAAACTTGTTCGCAAAAAGAAAATCCTTTGGCATATCCAAACTGAAACATTATATTCATATCATCTCATAGCATCACATCGGGACAAATACCATGTTTAACCCCCGTGGTAAGGTTATAAACTACCATTATACCCGTGACTGGGCCGTATACCATGTTTCACCCTCGTGGTAGGGTTATAAACCACCATTATACCCGTGGCTGGGCCGTATACCATGTTTCACCCTCGTGGTAGGGTTATAAACCACCATTATACCAGTGGCTGGGCCTTAACAGAAACAGAATGGAACATAATTGGAACCAGATCACATTCAGATACAGAATCAGAACATCATGCCAAGGTTTTCAGATGACGCATCATATCAAAACAAAATACTGAATAGCTTCAGATCATTTCACATGTTTGAAATAAACAAAATCCAAAACGTTTTCATTTATTCATAGCAAAAACTTTTAGATTTTCATATTCGCTCTTTTTGCATAGTTCAGAAATAGAATGCACAAAATTAGCTCATGTCTGCACCAATCATGACAGAAAATACTTTCTCTTATATAGAATTTATGCAAATGCAGAATAAACATCTGAGGTCGTTTTCAGATTTCTTTTCAAAAACAAACATGCTTATTTTCAAAGTTAACCTCATTTCATTTCTTTTATGCAAAACTAGTATATGAACCCCGCTTACCTGGACTTCTTAAGTACTTTTCTGAATCTTTCCACTATCATGCTGAATGAATGTCAATCATCACCTATACAAAACACTAAGCATTACTAAACTTCTAAAAAGACTTGCTAAAACTCTCCGTTTGCTTAAATTCATACTGCAGAAATAGTTTTGATAACTATCTAGTTATCAGAAATCTAATAAATATATTATCATAAAAAAATAGTCTTAACTTATTATAAAATAATTTTATCAAATATGGCAATACAGCTTAGATTCATTTCGAAAATTAACTTAATCATATTTAAAACTCATATCTCTATAAATTGTTATTAACACGATAATTTAATACTGCCAACATATAATGTAATAGGAAATTCATAAATTTCTTAAGCAATAGTAATTCATAAAATATTCTGAATCATATCTAATTTAAAAAAACATCAAAAGGACTTGTATCATATATTCGGCTTAGTGTTTAAAAAAAAAACAGATTAAATACTTCTAATTTACAACTTAATAATATACTTATATCAAATTCAAATAATGTAACAAGCTGGAAACTCATTTAATAAAATTAAAAAATCTTTTTATTTACTATTGAAAGTAATATAATTATATTGAAAACAATTTCTTCAACATGCTTTCCAAATGCTATATGACAAGGGATTAACATAATATAATTTAAATCATTTTCTTTATACGATCTTATATTAAAACACAGTCTTCACAAAATTATGCTATAAGTATAGTAGATAGACAATGACCCAAAATATAATCGTGCGATGGAACCAAGCTCACATTGAGGGAAACTCGTGACAACGGATTGGAGCAGCAATGGGTGGATGTCGACAGTGGCGCAGTTGGGTGTGGCGGCAGGGCACAAAGAAAGGGAGAGTGTGAGAGAAAGATGAGAGAGAGAGAGAACACAGAGAGAGAAAGAGAGAGGTCACAGTATAATAAGAAAAGAACACTCACCGATGGAAAGCAGAGAACACGTGAACGTGCAGGGGGCTAGGCTGGCGAGATACAATCATGGCAGTCTCTTCCGTGGCAGGCAGTGGAGTTCAAGGAGAGGGAGAGAGCATGAAGACCAAGCTGACAGGGAGTAGTCGAGAAGGGTGAAGGTGCTGTGATGGTGGCTCACGGCGATTCCAGGTTCGGTATGGTGGTTCGGGATAGGGCTCACGGTGACTGGGTGGTTGCTTGAGTGTGGCAAGGGCTGCACCGTGCGATGCTTGTGATGGCTGTGTAGCTTGCAATGGGTTCGCTTGACAAATGGTGTTGCGGTTTAAGGTGGAACTGGTGGTGGGTTGCTCTGTTTTTGGCATGTGAAAACAGAGGCCTCTTAGCGTGCGATGGTGGCTTGGTTTCACGGTGAAGGGTGGCAGCAATGTGGAGTTCCCTTCACGAAGTGATGGCTAGAACCGAGGGAAAGTGAGAGCTGGCAAGGTGGTGGTGTGTACAAGGCAGTGGCTGGGTCATGCACGTCCGTGGGGTGGTTTTCGTTTGAGAACATGGAGAAGCTAGACCGTGGGGGGATGGTTGGTGATGCCACAGCATTGGGTGATGGCCCCTAGCTACGGTGTCTGTATGGGGTTTTGCAGTAAACGAGAGAGACTCTGAAAGAGAAAATCGAGAGCTTGAATGATATGGATAGAAAGAGTTTGTTGGGAGAAAACTCAAAAACGGAAAGGAAGTTCAAACTCCTAGACGTCGACATAATGGAGATTTGGGTGGAGAAATTTTCGAGAGTGCAAAAATTAAAGTGAAAAACGGTCGGAAGGATAAAATGCATGTGGAAGAGAAGCTCACCTCAAACGATGTCGTGGCTGCATGAAAAATAGGGAAGAAGAAAAAAATAATAAAGTCCAAAGGGCCAGGGTGTTACATTAGGTATGGAAGAAAGTTTGTGTAGAAGGACATGGAAATGTGAGGTTAGATACCTTTATTGTAACATCATGATCAACTTGCGTGGTCGATGCTGCAACATATTTCATTGGCTCAACTTGAAGAGGAGGAATAAGATCACGGTCCCAAGAAACAAAGTACATATCTCCATCCAAGTTACTTCCCGAAGATTCATTTGGATGAGGTCTGAACACAATTATTTCCAAATCATGTTAGTAAAGTGTGTATACATAAATAATGCTGAATATGACTTTTGAGTAATTGTATATGGCCAAGGCAAGTGATCAAACAATAACAAAAAAAAAAAAAAGAAGCAATGGCGTGAGTATGCCAACAAATTTGGATCCTTTTGAAGTCATAAGTTGAGGAAGAAATGGCAAAGCAAAGTAAAAAGAGAGTTTAGTCTGAATCTTGTATGTCCAAAAATTGCATATTTTACATTACAATTTTAACTTTATGGTAGCTTACATTATATGTTGAGATTCTACTTAAGGATAATGATAAATGGGCCTCGTTGTTTTCTCTATTGATTACATTAGATCTCTATATAAACATTATAAAAGTCAAATAGGTAGTCATGAATATTAATAGGATGTGATGAATTTTATGTTGCTATAGGATTATGTGTAAACTCTGGTGCAAGTGAGTGCCCATATTAATAGGATTCCATTCTTTAGAATTACCAACTATTACATTTTAAAGACTTACCTCTTTCCCTTTTGTGGAAAAACAACACAATCCATCAGGTGTTGTAGAGCTGGCACATTAACAGCTTTCAGGACTCTCACGTCTCCTGGGTGTAGACAAGGGTTTTTAGCAACAACCACCCCACCTTAAAAAATGTACTTATTTGGGTTTGAACTGCTGGCACTAAACATATGCGTTGACTGGTTACAGAGGTGCCTACTAAGGCAAGAAAGTTGAAGAAATACTTGGCCATATTCCAATGTTTTGGTTTCATCTAGGCATCCCATCATAAATCTCCCATTTGGAACAAAAATCCAAGTACTAAACCTCAAGGCCATCAACATAGATGCATGGAATGTTTGAAGCATCATTGAAAGAAAAGGTTTTGCATCTGGCTTGTAATCACATATAAGCATTTCCTTCAAAACTTTTGTGATGTCTTCTGAGAACATCATCTCCAGTGCCTCTTGTGCTCTCAACGTATCTGTTAACATGGCATTCAATTTATCTATAGCCTCCCATTGCCTTATTTGAAAAACTTGATCCTTCACTCCAAAGTAAGACAAAAGAGTGATTATCCAACGATTCAGAAAACAAGGCTGAAACTTACTCCATGCCAAAACATCGAGTTTTTTGTCAAGGGATTTGTATTTACACATGCTCTCTCTCAATGACAACTTCACCGATGATGTCGGATCAACAACCATGACACCTTCGTACCTGTAACACTCAAGCTCTAAGCCCAGTTCTAGTTGACACTCAGCCCGATTTCACGAAGCCCGGCCCATGACTGATGATCACTTGAAAGGAGGCTTGAACGGCGTCGTTTGGTGAGTCCTTTTCCCCCCTTTCTGCTGCACTATTTCTCTTCTTCGTGGGATTTCTCCTTTGCGCTGCAGTTTCCGTAAACCTCTCCATCCCGTGCGCATGTCTCCACAGTTCTTTTCAGTTCCATGCATGAAGTTCTTTTTCTCACCACTTTTGTTTAATCTACTCTGAAATTTTTCCTTTTCCTCTTGCACAAAACCCAGATCACCCGGTCGAGCAATGTGATCCCTTCCTTCCGTGTTTTTCCCGGAGTTTTGGCACTGTGGGCTGAGCCACTCGAAGGTAAGCTATCGTTCTCTCTCTTTTTCTCTGCTTTCCCTTGCCTCACAGACGTTTTCATGAGTTTTCCTTGAATTTTTGGCATGTTGCATCATCTTCGTGGGTCTTGAATTCTTGTGCCATTGTCAAGTTTCCTCTCTGAAATTTTTCTTTTCGGTAATCATCCCTCCTATTCACTGATCTCACTTCTAAATTTTTACTTCTATCCCTTTTTTTTTTTTTTTGCACACACACAGACCCTTGTACGTTATTTTTCTACGACTTATATTTTTTTTTTGTTTGTTTAATTATTTTAATTATTACGTTAAGGTGTGGTGTTTTGGGGTTAATGTGTGTGGTGTATTGAAGTGATTGAGGGCTGCCCAGGATGGTTTATGGACGGTGTGTGCAATGGGTGTTTGAGCCGGTTGTGTTGGGTGTTTTTGTGAGTGGCACAGGTACCCAAGTCCTGAATTGTTGAACGACTAAAATATATGATGCTTGCGCTGAAGTTTATTTTGAAGGTTGGAGTTGACGTATTATTTGTGTTATGTTTTAATCATTGGAGTTGCTGTTGTTGGTTTTGGAAATATTTATGGTTGGTTTGGTGTTGATAAAAGGTGGTTTTTTTGGGGTTTAAATGCAAATGGTTTGAGGAGAGTACTGTTCGGGTTTAATTTTATGTTAGTTATTGAGTTAAGAGGGGGCTGTTTTGGTTTATTACTCAATAAATAGTAGCCTACTGGATTGGTTTATTAAATGTTGGGTTTATGTTTTGTTTAGGTGGTGTCACTACTAGAGTTCCGACTCAAGGTGTTGATACTATACGGAAGTCAGGTAAGCGGGGTTCATATACTAGTTTTGCATAAAAGAAATGAAATGATGTTGTTTTTTAAATAAGCATGTTTATTTTTGAAAAGAAATCTGAAAACGACCTCAGATGTTTATTCTGCATATGCATAAATTCTATATAAGAGAAAATATTTTCTGTCATGACTGGTGTAGACATGAGCCAATTTTATACATTTTGTTTATGAACTATGCAAAAGAGTGAATATGAAAGTCTAAAGTTTTTGTTATGAGTAAATGAAAATATTTTGATTCTATTTACTTCGAACATGCGAAATGATCTAAAGCTATCCAGTACTTTGTTTTGATATAATGTGTCATCTGAAAACCTTGGTATGAAGTTCTGATTCTGTATATGAATGTGATCTGATTCCGATGATGTTTCGTTCTGTTTCTGTTAAGGCCCAGCCACGGGTATAATGGTGGTTTATACCCCTACCACAGGAGTGAAACATGGTATACAACCCAGCCACGGGTATAATGGTGGTTTATAACCCTACCACGGGGGTTAAACATGGTATTTACCCCAATGTGATACTATGAGGTGATATGAATATAGTGTTTCAGTTTGGATATACCAATGGATTTTCTTTTTGGGGAATAAGTTTGTCTTTCTAGAAATTTCGCTCTAATGTTTTGCACCAAGTTTTGGTTTATGCACTTCGAAAGTATAATAGGTTGTTTCTACATTCTGAAAGAAAATGTTTTGTTTAGCATATCAACGTTATAAATGCTCATGTTTACATGCTAGTATATGATCTCTGCTTGTTGAGTTGTTGATAACTCACCCCTTACTCTTCATAATATTTTCAGATGACATTGATGGTTCAGCTGGGGATCAGTATTGGAGTCTGTGGGCAAGATTAGCTGTGAATAGTTTTGGGTATCTCGCAATATTAGTACAGCTGTTGGATGTTATTTATTTGTTGTTGATTTCAATGGATTTAGACAGTTTATGGGACTTATGTCAATTTTTATTTTATTCTAGTTTGTTATTTGAGACATGAAGAAAAATTGATATTTTATTTGGATTGTGATATTGAGGATTTGATATGTGAGTATGTATGGTTTATTAAATTGAAGTGTTTACATTGTTTTGAAGATTTGGAAGGATATATTCTTGGTTTTGGAAATATATTGGTATTGTTGGAGTTGATATTCAGGTTATGTGAGTTAACTCTCCGGATCCTCGGGGTCGGGGCATTACAGTACCCTCCATATTGAATCTGAAATGCTGATGGAATAAAATTGCAGTCTAACTTTGTTGCCACTTTGCAAGCCAATTCTTCAGATATCTTCCCTAATGCCATCTGAGAAACAATATGTGACTTGTCCCTTCTTAACTGCTACATCGGGAATAACATCAATTTCATCTATGCCAATGCTGGCAGTTTCTCTAGAAGAACAAAAAGATTGATGCAGATTGGAATAATATTTTGCCACATTCCTGATATCTTGAAAATCACCCATCCACTCTCTGATATCTACTATAGTCAAGCCAGGTCTTGAAGCAAACATCCAAACAGAACTATCAAGTGCATGACTCGATGAAAGGGCCAGAAACTCAAACTTCTTATCACCAATAACTATGCCATTTCTTAAGGTGGATATTATCCTCTCATAAGCTCTTGTTCGCTTTCCCTCAATTGTAGAAGATGCTTGTAAAGATAAAGCTATTGATCGAAGTTTATCCAAATCCTCATCAACAAAAGAAACACGCAGAAAATTATCAATATCTTAAAAATAATTGCGCAAGACCCTACTGGAGAAATTCACCTCTCGACCACAGAAGTAGACTTTAGATGGAGTAATTTGAACCCTGTGTACATATACGAGCCCATCATCCAAAGAAATAGCAATAGTTCTAAACTTATGTAATGTTGACTGATATTTAACTGTGGAACGCAAAAGTTTTGATAAGAAAAGAGTATATTAACCTATGCATATAAGAGAGAGACAAGATTACTGGCTTTATATGCTGTATGAACTACATAATTAACCCAATTAACTCCTAGTGGTTGCTTCAAGTGATAAATGCCTTTTGGTGGTATGCTCTCTCCAAAGTTTAAGGGTCAAATCCTCTTGGGTACAGACAATCCCTATGGACTATCGGACTGGATGATTTTTTCCTTGAATTACCTGAGGTGCACTTACCTTACCGAGGGTCTGTGCACTCCCGAAATTAGTTAGAACGCTGTTCTCGAACACCCAGTGCAAGTAAAAAATAAAAAAGTACAGAATTGATGAAATGTATTTTTGAATTAAATTTTTCACTAGCTAACCTGAATGAGAAGAAATTTTGTTGGTTGACCACGTGGACGATATAGCTCAATCTTCCTAATGTTCTCATAGGAGATTTCAAACTTGTATTCTACGGAAAGATGGGGAAAAAAAAATACAATCTTCTCATGATCTTGAAATCAAATTTCCTAGAGACACCTTCCTGCTTCCAGAGCACAGAAAAATTATCCCTCGAAACCTGATTTCCAAAGCGCAGCACTATATTATCTATTAGATGGAGGGGCGCCCACGTGGGGCTGACCCCCTCCTGCTTGTAACGCATGGCTTAAAGCCATGCGTTACTGCCGTTACATAATACAATTGAAGGC
Organism: Juglans microcarpa x Juglans regia; assembly: GCF_004785595.1. Taxonomy (NCBI): domain Eukaryota; kingdom Viridiplantae; phylum Streptophyta; class Magnoliopsida; order Fagales; family Juglandaceae; genus Juglans; species Juglans microcarpa x Juglans regia. The sequence continues at coordinate 9,257,866 of NC_054599.1, read as the reverse complement.
TGGCCTTTAAGGCCAGCCATGCAGAGGAGGACTATATATAGTCCTCCCCAATTGTGTTTTTGATGATTTGAAAAATAGAAAAAAATACTCTCTCTCTTTTTGTTCTCTCTTGAAAAAAATTACTTAGGTTGTGGATTGATTAAGTGTTACTCTAGTTCCATACTACGTAGTACACTTTCGCCACTAAAGGAAAACGCTTGGAGTTTATCAATCTGGAAAAACTTGTGGAGCAATTCTTTAAGTTGAGCTTGAGGTACTTTTCTGCTGTGCATTCTTACATTGGTATCAAAGCTATTTTTTTTTTAAATTGCTTCCAGTTTATAATATTTTCTCGCATATGCTTGAGATTTGTATTGTGTTTTTTTTATCCTCTCTTTTTAATCTGTTTAAAAAAAAAAAAATGTTGCGCACCAGGTGGTGCTGCGAGCACCAACGCAGTGGTGCTGCCCTCACCACCGCAAGGCGCTGCGCGCACCAGGTGGTGCTGCGAGCACCAACGCAGTGGTGCAAGGCGCTGCTCGCACCACAGTGAAGCAGCGCGCACCAGCGCTGTGCTGCGCGCACCACCGCGGTGCTGCGGCATGCTGCTGTGGAGCGGCTACTGTTCACGTGAACAGTAGCCGATGGAGGAAGAAGATGACCCTTAGGTCATTTGACTTCCATGGGCTTGGGCCGTGAGGCCCAGCTCAAACTTTTTTTTTTTTTTTTTTTTTTCTTTCCTTTGATGACTCGGGCTGGGCTTGGCCCAATTTGATTTTGGGTCATTCGGCCCTTCAGTGTTTAATAATAAAAAAAAAAAAAAAAAAAGAGGGGATGAAATTTGCATGTCTTAATATATGCTAAGATATATTGTTATATTACATGTGTTTTTTTTATGTTTTAGATTAAATTTGATCACATGTGAATATAGTTATATTCATGCTATATTTTTTTTTTTTTTAAATTACATGTGATCTTTTATTTAATTTGTTATATTAAATGTGATTACATGTATATGTGAATTGAACATGTGGATATGTGATTATTTTTATCATCTATGAATGTTAGGCTTGAATGTTTATACATTAGTCTTTATTGATAAAATAGAAAAAAATTCCCACTAAGTAGTCTTAGTTAGAATTGTCAGTGTAAATGATAGACTGAAAAAAAAATTGCAGTGACCCCAGTAAGAACTGTAAATGCACTGTATAGCCAAAAGACCACAGTGACCCCAGTAAGAACTGTAAATGCACTGATGGAACAAGAAAAATGGACTGTAATGGTCTTATATGAACCATCTTTGTAGACTGGCCCAACAGGTTACTGTGGTTGGAGTAGCTGTCCTTGTAGACTGGCCCAAAAGGTTACTACAATTTTAGTAGGTTATGTCTTTACATGTGACTAGGACTTGATGACTACTTAAGATAGTGGGAGTATGGTTGAGAATTATGATTAATTCTCCCATATTTTTTTTGAATTTGCGCGGGAATTAGGTTAAAAATTTAATAATTGGATATTGTGGTGCAAGAGATGATTCTGAAGCCTAGCGATTTTTCGATCTTGCCACATGTCTAAATTATTTTTTTTCTAACTTGGATAGACGCGGCAGATTTCTTAGGTGTGTGTGTAATATCCCTTATTTGCGTATTGTAGTGAAATGGCATCCAAGAGTATAGTTGCCGATTTAAACAAAGGGGAGAAATTGGATGGGGAGAACTACGACATTTGGCATCGCAAGATCCAATATGTTTTAGATGAGCAAAAGGTCTTGGAGGCCTTATCTCACTCCCTTACTGAGCCCGGGGAAGGGACCTCGGAACAACACAAAATAGATCAACTAGCCTATACTCAATGGGCTAAGAAAAGTTGGTGCGCGCCCATAATAATGTTAAGCAGCATGCACAATGATCTAATGTGTGAGTTCGAGATCTATGACACTGCCCAAAGCATGTGGGAGGCTTTGAAGTTGAAGTTTGGTGGAACTTCAGCCACTAGGTTGCGTGGGTTAACCATGAGGTTTGACTCCTATAAGATGCGCTCTGACCACACGATGAAGCAGCATCTTAGGGCTATGTCAACCATGATCCGCGAACTTAAGTCGGCAGGAAACAACCTGACTGATGAACAGCAAGTCCAGGCAGTGATAAGATCACTGCCGAATTCTTGGGAGAATATGAGCCAGAACCTGACGCATAACGAGAATATCAAAGACTTTGATGATGTCTCGCGTCACTTGGAATTGGAGGCTGAGCGCCTAGAGGCTGCCAAGCCCAATCACACGGCCTATGTGGCTGATTCTGGTTCGCGTAAGGCATCAAGGCCTAAGCGCAAGAAGTCTAAGAATGGAGTAGCTGCTGGACAAATTAAGAAGGTGTCAGGAACTTCTCAGCGCAGCAAGAGGGGCAAGCGCGGGAAGAACAAGTCGAAATTAGAGTGCTTCAACTGTGGAAAGAATGGCCACTTCGCTCGTGACTGCACTGAGCCGAAGAAGGTACACTCTGACTTTTCTCGCATTGTTTTTGTAACTAGCTATGTGATGGTTGCTCACTCCTATCCTGTGTGGACTGTTGATTCAGGAGCGACCGAACACATAGCGCGAGATAGAGTTGGATTTGTTGAGTATCGCCGGATTCCAGCTAGGAGTCGTGATATCAAGGTGGGGAATGGAGCTAGCGTTGAGGTACTGGGACTTGGTACCTACAAGCTGGACTTGCGGGGTGGCCGCACTCTTTTCCTTCACAATGTGCTATACGCTCCCGAGATCCGACGAAACTTACTTTCTGTAGTCACTCTATTAAGACTTGATTTTCGTATTGTTTTTGAAAACAATTATGTTTCCTTTTATTTGGGCCATGTGTTTTATGGCAATGCTTTTCTACAAGACGGTTTTATGATATTGAATTTAGATTATTCAAATATAAATGAGTCAATTGCTTTTCTTTCTACATCTGATAATTTGGATTCATATAAATGGCATGCTAGGCTTGGCCATATAGGGCAAGATAGAATGACTAGGTTAGTTAGAGAAGGCCTTATAGGCAATTTCGCTAAGGTCATCTTACCCACATGTGAACATTGTCTAATGGGAAAAGCTAAGAGAAAACCGTTTGGAAAAGCTACAAGGGAATCTTTTCCACTGCAATTAGTCCACTCAGATATCTGTGGTCCAATGAGTGTGAGGGCAAGACACGGAGGTGTCTACTTCATCACATTTATAGATGATTTTTCACGTTACGGTCATGTCTACTTAATCTCCCATAAGTCTGAAGCATTGGAATGCTTTAGGCGATATCTAAGAATGGTTGAGAATCAGTTAGACAAGAGTTTAAAAGCTCTAAGAACTGACCGAGGACGAGAATATCTCTCTGAGCAATTTATAAGGCTCTGTGATGAAAAAGGAATCAAAAGACAGTTGACGATGCCGAATACACCCCAGCAAAATGGCTTGGCGGAAAGGAGAAATCGAACACTGCTTGAGATGGTTAGGTCAATGATGGCGCAAGCAAACCTACCAATTTCTTTTTGGGGGGATGCACTTTTGACTGCTGCCTACATTCTTAACCGAGTGCCCTCCAAATCAGTAACTTCCACCCCATATGAACTATGGACCGGCGAGAAACCCAATTTGAGTAACTTGCGGGCGGCCATGGGGTTCAACGGGTTTTGTTCACAATCTTTCTCATAAGTATGGGAAGTTAGGCCCTAGAGGGAAGAAGTGTATCTTTATAAGGTACTCAGAACACTCTAAAGGGTATGTATTAATAGGTGAACAATCTGATGGAAGTGTGACTGAGATTGAGTCACGAGATGTGGATTTCATTGAAGATGAGTTTCCAAGTAGAGGTGAGGTTGATAGGAGTTTAGAACTTCATGAGATTGTAGAACAAGAGGAAAGTGCGCCAAGGAATTTAGTTGAGAATGAGGAAGAAATTCTTCAAGCTCCTACAAATTATTTGAATCCGAGTGGGAGCACATCACTTGTCAATCAATCACAACAACCTCAGCCGCGTAGAAGCACACGCGAAAGTATTCCCCTTCGTCGTTTTGAGATTGAAGGGGAAGCTTTTATGGTAGCTCCGCATGATGATGACGAGCCTAGGACAATTTATGAGGCTCTCTCATCTTCTACAAAAGATGAGTGGATGAAAGCTCTTAATGATGAGATTGAGTCTATGAAGATTAACCAGGTCTGGGATCTGGTTGATCTACCAAAAGGACGTAAGACTATTGGGAACAAATGGGTTCTTAAGGTCAAACGCAAGTCGGATGGATCAATAGATAAGTACAAAGCTCGCTTAGTGGCGAAAGGATATACCCAACAGGAAGGTATAGACTATGAGGAGACTTTTTCACCAGTGGTGAGGTTTGCCTCAATTCGCCTGATTCTAGCTATAGTAGCAAACATGGATTTGGAACTCTACCAGATGGACGTTAAGACAACATTTCTCAATGGAGAACTAGATGAGGAGATCTATATGGATCAACCAACTGGTTTTGTGGTCAAAGGTCAAGAGCGCAAAGTGTGCAAGCTCAAACGATCTATATATGGCCTAAAGCAATCATCTAGACAATGGTACCTCAGATTCCATCGAGCCATTCTCTCGAATGGGTTTACGATGATCACAGAGGATCATTGTGTTTATGTCAAAAAGTCTAAGAAGAGTTTCATTATGTTGTCATTATATGTTGACGACATACTACTAGCTGGAAATAATAAAGGGTTGATAGTCGCCACAAAAGAGTGGTTATCCTTCAATTTTGAGATGAAGGATATGGGTGAGGCAGAATCCATTTTGGGAGTTAAGATCTACAGAGATCGCTCAAAGAGACTTTTGTGTTTGTCTCAACAGACTTACATAAAGAAAGTCCTCGAGCGCTTCCTAATAAATGGATGTAAACCCATTGACACCCCTATTGCAAGGAGCGAGAACTTGTCTAAAGTGATGTGTCCTAAGACTCAAAAAGAAAAGGAAAAGATGGCTTGTGTCCCTTATGCTAATGCTGTGGGTAGTCTGATGTACGCAATGATGTGTACTCGGCCTGACATATGCTATGCAGTTGGCTTAGTGAGTAGATTCCAATCAAACCCCGGACTAACTCACTGGAAAGCGGTCAAAAGGATTATGCGATATCTCAAGGGAACTGCGGACTATGTGCTGTGCTATCAGGGTTCAGATTTGCTGCTAAAAGGTTACAGTGATGCCGATTGGGGCAGCGACCTAGATGAGCGCAAATCAACCACTGGGTATGTCTTTCTGCTCAACCAAGGCCCCATTACATGGAGCAGCAAGAAACAACCCTGTATAGCTTTATCCACCATGGAGGCAGAATACATAGCATGTTCTGCAGCAGTTCAAGAAGCTGTTTGGTTACGGAGGTTCCTCAAGCATTTAGACATTGGCACGGATACATCAGATCCGGTGACAATATTCTGCGATAGCATGGCAGCCCTCGCATATGCTAAGGACTCAAAGTATCATGGAAGAACCAAACACATAGATATCAGATATCACTACATCAGAGACATGATAGCGCAAAAGGAAGTGGTTCTGAAACATCTTTCTACGAGTCGCATGGTTGCTGATCCCTTAACGAAGCCTATAGCAAGAGATGTCTTTGAGGCTCATGTTAGGAATCTAGGACTGCGTAGACTATAAATATAATTTGTGTTTCAAATGACATAAAGATGTAACATTTCCTTTGGGATATTAATACAATATGATTCAGTTTTTGTCTTTATCGTATTGTTTTTAATACACACACACAAGATATGTCAACAGGCTTGGATCGGCTCACTCACACAAGCGATCACCTCTAGCGCTTAAGTAGCGAGTAGAGATGAGACATTGTGTCCCTAGGTACTTGTCCAAAGGGATAAGTAGGTTGACACAAAATTATGTCGCCTTAGTGGGAGCTAAGATGAGGTCCATTGATAGGACTATGCATGGGTTACCCCACCATCCATGTAGCCTGTAGTAAGCCAGATGAGAGTTCCTCTTTGACGCCTTGGAGACGTGCAAATAGAGGAATTCGGGTTGGACGCTTAAGGAGCGGCTAGACTAAGATCTGTACGGTGTTGATATAGACATATGCTCTTTAAGAAAGAGAAATCCACCGTAGCATGTGTTTCATACTATATGTGCTTATATGACCATATGAGTAAGTGAGTAAAATGTTTCCCTCTTTCTTGCTGTGTGAGTCTCATTCCTTAAAAAATGTCCTTTACTTTTGACTATGTCACGAGATGGAGGTTGTAATGTTTGCTACTTTGGCATGCTGTCTATGGCCATGATAGATACGGTCTAAAGAGGCATTGTTGGGAAAGCAGTTCGACCAAAATTGAGTGATATGAGTGTAGAGGGAAGACTATTCGATATCGTATCTTCGATAGTGTTTGCTGACGTCATACGAATGACGCTACATCTTGGTAGCGGCTAAAGGTTGTGAACACATTGAAATATTTGGAGGTAGTCAAGCATTGTTCTGAGTTTTTTAAATTCAAGAGGGTTCGAAAATGCTTGATCTTGATGCGATCAAATAAGTCTAGGACATGACCAGACACGTTAGGGATGTTACTATGCTGGTCTTCTCTGGGAGAGATTTGGTGTATATACTCCCTCCTTTCTACAGATGTGCTTGGTGGTCGCACGGCCTATTTATTTGTATGAACAAGATTGAGAACATTAGAGAGATGCTGACCTGGGGTCATGCCCACTGTGTGCGAGTGGGAGATATTAGATGGAGGGGCGCCCACGTGGGGCTGACCCCCTCCTGCTTAAGCCATGCGTTACTTGTAACGCATGTAACGCATGGCTTAAAGCCATGCGTTACTGCCGTTACATAATACAATTGAAGGCTGGCCTTTAAGGCCAGCCATGCAGAGGAGAACTATATATAGTCCTCCCCAATTGTGTTTTTGATGATCTGAAAAATAGAAAAAAATACTCTCTCTCTTTTTGTTCTCTCTTGAAAAAAATTACTTAGGCTGTGGATTGATTAAGTGTTACTCTAGTTCCATACTACGTAGTACACTTTCGCCACTAAAGGAAAACGCTTGGAGTTTATCAATCTGGAAAAACATGTGGATCAATTCTTTAAGTTGAGCTTGAGGTACTTTTCCGCTGTGCATTCTTACATTATCCATGCTGTATAGAAAGATCCTTGCCTATGGTATAATATCAAAGTTTGAGTCCCAAGCTTTAACTGCAGTTTCAGCATGGACAATAAATAACAGACTTTAGAACTTAGAATGCTTCAAATTTAGAAAATAAAAAAATTCAAGGAACTCCTAAAAACAATTCTCACCAATTCTGCACTTTATTTTCGAAAATAACTCATTCAAACAGAGTCAACTAAGAAAACTAGAGCACATGCAGCTGACAATTAGATACATATTACTGCATTTGAAAGAAACGAAATCTAAAAAACACCATAATCCAAAACCAAAAGGACAATTCAAGCCAATGATCTGAAACCACCCAACATTCAGATTTCATAGAAAAATATATATACTCAAAACCACCAGGCTGACAAAAGGCTTCAATGGGAAGGGAATGAGAATTAGAGTGAGAGAGAGAGCCTGACCTGAAAGGAAAGCACTTAGTGTAGAATTGCTAGTGTGGGAAAAAACAAGGCTCATGATCAACTATAACACTACTACAAATAGTGGCTTTTGGGACAGAAAATTTTCCCACAAATACTATTTGGTAACAAATAGTTACGTTTTGCCACCAAATTCACGTCGTTAGAAGATTCTCGCCGCAAATAACTATATTAGACCATTTTCTTTGCTACGATAACATATGCATTTATTAGTGACGGAATTAGTTGGAGACAAAAAATTTACAGCTCCCGCGAATATTATTTGGTAGCAAATAATTACATTTTGCTACCAAATTCACGTAGTCAGAAAATTCTCACCGCAAATAATTATATTGGACCAAATTTTATTTCTCACGAGTTTCAATCTGCGAAAATTAAATATTTTTTCCCACAAAATTAAGCCAGTCCAGAAAAAGTTTGTAGATAAGATTTTTTTGCAGCAACATATTTATTAATTAGTGACGGAATTAGTTGGTGACAAAAATTTTACAATTCCCTCAAATCCAATTTGGTTGCAAATAATTACAATTTGTCACCAAATTCACGTCATCAGAAAAATCTCGCCAAAAATAATTATTTTAGACCATTTCCTATTTGTCACGACTTACAATCTGTGAAAATTAAAGGTTTTTTTCCCACCAGTTAAGATCATAAAAAATGTTTTCACATTATATTTTTTGACTTTTCCCACAAAATTAAGCTCATTAGAAAAAGTTTGCAGATAATATTTTTTTAGGACATAATTTTTTCTTGTGAGTTTTATTCAGTAGCAAATAGTGACCTTTCGCGACGATTTTTTTGCAATGAAAGAAATTGTCTCAAAAATCAATTTTTATGATTCATTTTTTACCAATAAGAAAGTGTCGCTAATTCATACTTTTTGCAGCAAAAATGATATCGCTGCAAATAGTTTCGCCAATAATAGTGGTTTTTGGTACATAATTTTTTCCAACGAGTTTTTTTGGTGGCAAATAAGTACAAGGAAAATTTGCTGAAACTACTTGCGGTGACTATAGTATAAATTTTCGCCGCAAAAGATAAAAATTTAAAACTCCCCTTTCTTTTTCATTTTCTCCCCCAGCTCGCGCCAGAGACCCATTTTTCTCTCTGCTCGTTCTCTTTCCTTCCCATCGACTGTGAGCCTTTCCCCCAAGGCGACCTCACCTCTCTCTCCTTCCCATTGATTGCAAGCCTCTCTCTCCTTCCCACTGACTGCGAGCTTCTCTCCCCCGAGCGACCTCACCTCTCTCTCCTTCCCAACGACTACAAGCCTCTGCCCCCACCGCGACCTCACCTCTCTCTCTTTGGACATTTCATCTTTGGTTTTTTGTTTTCAGTTTCTCGGATTTCCTCTCCCTTGATTTCCTTTTGGATTTTATTAAAAAATAGTATATTAATTTATCCAAAAGAAAATAGTGTATTAGCAGTTCTCCCATGGTTTCTGTTTTATGAACTTCGATTTTTCTCTGTAATTTTGCATATTGCAGGTTTTAGCTTAGGGTAAGTTGCGATGTAACAACCGAGCCTAGCGCCAAGTTTTTTTTTTTTTTGTTTATATTTTCGGGTTAAGTATATGAAAAAGCCAGGGGAAATTTTTTGAATATTATTTTTATGGGCGGAGATAATTTTTTTTAAACAAGTTGGATTTTTATTTATTTATTTGAGTTTGAGTCGGGGCCTATAATTTGCGGAAAAATCCCAAGCCCGTGTTACCTTATTTTTTTTACGTACTACCCGTTTCACGTTCATTTGTTTTTCCTCTCCATGCACGCCACTCTCTCTCAACTAGGGTTACACTTGAATCAATTTTTTTTTCTCCTCAACTTTAGGGTTTTTATTTTTGTTCTATTTTAATCACCTATTTTTTTCACTCGTTAACTTCCTTGCATGTTTTATTTTTCCTTCTATTTTTCACCCCTAAGTTTTCCTCTCGTCCACGACATGCATGGTCTTGCACGTCTATAGTGTTTTTTTTTTTTTTTATCCACTCCATGCACATGCACGGCTCTATTGCCATCCGCACGCACGTCCCTCATTTCTCTAGGGTTTTTCCGTTGCCTATATATATACTTGAACACCTCTCCTGAAAAAGTAGTAGCCACAGCAACCCACACATAACTCCCTCTCGTTCACTGCCTCTCCGCGTTCTCTGCTCTATGCTCGTCAACTTTGCCACCATAAACATCAACTGCAAACCACCAACACCGAAAGATAGCCACTGCAGAACACTCCTCCACCTTGGTCACGTAAACCCACCCCAAGCCCTGCAGCACCCCCAACAGCTGGCCAAGCCGTAATGTAACACGGTTTTATTCTCCGTGACGCCGCTGCCCTACCACACGAACTCACATTCAGCAACTCCACCTTGCAAATAGCGTACCACCGTCTAGGCTGTCCTCGCTGCCACGGAAAGCCAACCACAGTCGCCCAGCTGTTAAAGGAAGAACACACACGGCATACTCTGTTTTTGATCTCCGAAACAGTGGAAGCTGCTTTCCCCGTCGTGTGCAACCAACCTGCCACCCTACGCTGCCAACCTCCTCCTCGACATCGCCGCCGCACAGGGAGCTTCACCAGGCGCTGCACTCCATCCAGGTCTGTCGCTCTCCTCTCGGTAAGCTTCCGCCTATCTCACCCACTCTCCTCCCCGTCTCTTTCTGTCTCTCTCTCTCATTAGTTGGTCTCTCTCTCTCTCTCTCTCTCTTACTCTCTCTCGCTTCCAGTGCTCTGCCGAGATCACCACCGCTATGTCGCACGCTACGTCACTAAGCTTCTAGCCCCTCGCTGCGTTACACGCTGCCGTGTGATTTCCTCCTTGAGTAAGCCCTGCCATGTAGTTTTATTTGTTTTATGTAGGTTTTTGTTGGTTTTCAAAGAATTGAATGAAATTACATTAATATCCTTTACTACATATTATTTAGATAATGAATTACAGCTTTGCCCTTATTATTAGATGGTTTCAATTTGAAATTTTTGTTTATATTAAATCTATTTTTACATGGTTTATGTAGGAAGTATAAGAAATTTTACAGAAAATAAATAGGATTTTCAAATTGTACTATTGGAAGCAAATTATTTTAGTAACTGTGTAATTTTATTTTAAACATTTAAATTATGATTAAAGCTATTTGTTTATTATTATTTAACGAAATTTTTACTAGTACTTACCTTAAATGTTGAGTATTATCAAAGAAATTTAGAGAATGAGGATATTTTAAGGTTATAAGGATTTTTAGGTATTGAAGGATTAAAATATGTTATTTTAGAAGTTTAGGATTAAATATCCAAATATGTGATTAATTGGAAATTTACGAGAATTACGTGATTATTTTATAGTTGACAATTAATTATTGTTCAAAATTTTGAGAAAAATTCCAAAAAAACTAAGAAGTCCAGGTAAGCGGGGTTCCTATGCTAGACTTTACATTAAAATAAAATGAGCTGAGGTTGATTTTTGGAAAATATACATATTTGGTTATGAAAATAAATTTGAACTACCTCAATTATTTGTTCTGCATTACTCATGAGATTCTGTTTAAGAAGAAAGTATTTTCTGTCATGACTGGTGTAGACATGAGCTTATTTTTTACATTCTGTTTCTGAACTTTGAAAAAGAGAGCGAATATGAAATTTTGTGCATAAATTATGTTTTGTGATATGATTTTGTTCTGTTCTAAAGATTTTCTGTACTCTGATATGATCTGATATGATTTATGAAAACCTCTGGCATAACATTCTGTTTCTGTTTCTGTTTCATTTTGACCTTACCACGGGTGTAAAACTGTGGCCTCTGTTCAGGTTGGTACCAACTTTTTTGTTTTTGGTGCACCCACTTTGGAAACAAAGTGGTTTTCTGCATGATCTTTCCTATATGCACACTCGGGGCTCCGAGAATGAATAAGGGGAAGATTCACATTCTGTTTCTGCTCGGTTAGCTACCGGGATTTGCACAACCCTACCACGGGGGTTAAACATGATATTTGTTCTGATATAATAAGATAAGATGTGATGTTTCAGCTTATGCTATTTCAAAGAGATTTTGATTATGAATATTTTTGAACTTTTGCTCTGATATTTTTGATAACATGCTCTGACGCTGCATTTTGAAAACAATACACTGATTCTGCATTCTGAAAAAAAATATCTTGTTCTGCATTCTGAACTCTATAAATGCTCATGTTTACACACTAGTATATGTCATCTGCTTACTGAGTTGTTGATAACTCATCCCTTATCTCCATATTATTTTTCAGATAAGTTTTATGGTTCAGCTAGAGAACAAGAGTAGAAAGTTTTAGCAAGGTGTGATGTCCGAAATGGAATAAGTGCCCGAGGGTACAAGTGCTTATTTGAGAGTCGTAGTTAGAAAACTGTTTTATTTTTGGTTATTTTGATTTGATGAGTTAAGGATATTTTCAAGTTTTGGAGAGTTTTAATTTATGTTATTGAGAATTTCTTGGTTGTTCTCATGAAGGAATATAAATATTTGGGTTGATTAAATGGATTAACATACTATGGAGTTTTCTGGATTTTATAGTTGTGTTATTGATGTTTGATGTTAAGTATTAAGAGCTAACTCTCCAGACCTCCGGGAACAGGGCGTTACATGCAAAATTTATTTCTACGCACTTAACTTCATCTATGTTCGGAGGTCTTGTTACTACTCCTTCCAATAGTCCCCAACTTACAAGTATGTGATCGTTAGACCTGTTTTCTCTGAATTTGGTATGAGAATTTGGTGGTTTCTTCTTCATTTTTTCTTTGACGGTTGTTTTTCATTACGGAACTAGCACTTATTGAATGCCTTTCGTGTTACAGGCGAGCTGGAAAATGGTGCTGAGGAAGGTTTCTTGACTCCAATGGAGGCAAATGATTTGATTTGTGGCATGACTGAGACAACTTCTTCTCAAAGTGGTAATGTTCTTTGGTCTTTTCCTTCGATTGCCAATTTTGTTGAAGGTATATACAATTTGTGGCTGGAATGTGGGTGTGCGTTTTGCTGTGGTTTTTCTTACTAAATTATATGAGGAACTCTTGCCTAAAGTGAAGGTAAAATCTGGACGTAACTTTGCTGGTGCTCTGTGTGTGGACACTGGACACCAGAGCATCGAGTATGTTTATAATTTGAAGATAAGCAAGCAAAAAAAAAAAAAAAAAATGATTAAACACCTAGGAGAGGAAGTTTTGGAAGTGTTTTCTTTTCTGGGAGTGCATGTTTATGCCTTGTATATTAGTCCATTGTTTATACTCCTACTTGATTTTTGTGTCATGAATTTGTAGTGATGGACTTAAACTAGGTGTGAATCATAACATGCTCCCAAGAATTGATATTGATAGATAGATGGTGGTGTGATAAACACTAGAGCATCGGTTCATGAAACAAGTCTAAGCCTCTCAGCTATTGTTTTTTATTTTCTATCTGCCAATGATGGTAGTATTTGCTAATCTAGTATTTGCTAATCATGGTTCAACTAAATATATTAACTGACCTTATGTTTGAAAATAATTAAAGCTTACTAGAAGTAGTATACATGATTCTTCTCATTTTGTAAAGAGCTGTGACCAATAATGAGTTCATAACACTAATAGCTTTATTCATATTTCATAGTTGTCTTTTCTTCTTTATCTTCGCAAAAATTACATTAAGGTTCCTGGGGTTCAACGCTCAACCAGTCTTGGTTATGATTCCTCCAATGGAGCAGACCATGGGCCATCCTACCTGAGAGCTTGCTGCCTTAGCATGGAAGAGTTGTACTATCTATATATTATCAGTACAACGACAATGTAGACTTCAGCCTTTCAATTTTATAATACGTGATGTTTTGTGAATGCATATTCATGTGTTTTCATTTTTGTGAATTTCTTTTTTGCACTTTTACATGCAGGTTGAATTTCTTGCTCTGTTGCCCTATGTCTTTTCATCTTTGTATTACTTTTGGGGAATGGATTCTTTTTTGTTATGACTTTATATGGAATTGTTAATGGTAGTTAGATCTCCTCTCAGATCTGTGTATACCTTTCTCTCCCTCTCCTATGTGAGTCACGACCTCCACCACCCATTTTGTTTTTGTTGTTCTATCACATTCATTCTTTATCGTGTAGTGAATTGTGCAGATGGAATCTTTAGTGTGGATAAGAAATCTGTAGAACCACTACTACTTCAAAACAAGGTAAGCTTCTATGGCTTGATGAATTATTATCAGTTTGTTAATGTTTTCAAATGTAGTTCCTAACTTTTGATAAGCTATGCTATGTTGTAAATTGCATACGTGAAGAGTGTACTCTGATTGTGCTAGTTGAATATGTATATACTATGAATGATTAGTTGAATATGATGACACGATGATGTGTACACAGAAACAAACTTGCAATCAAAGTGGGAATATGAGAGGGATCAAGGTGGGCCAACCCGGTAATCAAAGTACAAATAGTAATCTAATTTGTGTTAGAGTAGTTTTTTTTTTTTTTTTTTTCAGTTTTTTGTCGTCTCTTATTTGTAAGCTTAGAGATTTCCACATATGTGTACTTAGTCAATGTGGTCAAATGTAGTTCTAAACTTTTCTAGTTTTAATTTTCTGTTGTGTTAAGCTTTTCAAGTTTTACTTTGAGATTCTTTTGCTTTCATCTCCACTTAGTGTAATGGTAATATATTATTCATAGTTTTTGTATTTTAGGTATAAGGTTCTGATACTCTTTTACTAGTATTTTTTTTTATTTCATTAAAGACTATTTATGGCGATGGTAAATCGTTGAAAATAATTTTTTGGTCTCAAATGCATATTTCCAGCGATTTCCACCGCGGCAAATAAGTATTTCCGACCCCAATTAACCATGGTTGGCATACCTTTTGCGATGAAAGTTTCCACTTTTGCGAGGAAAAGAATTGTCGAAAAAAGAGTATTTCTCACATATATTTCATTCGTAGCTTTAAGTACTATAAGTTGCCGCGCATTTCTGAGGAGTCAGCTACGACTTGAAATGGCGGAACAAAATTATTTTGGACAAAAATATAAACTAATTGCGCTAAAATCACTCGTGGGAGAAAGGCTAATTTGTTGTAGTGTATATATAGACGAGGGTAAAGAGAAACTACTTGTAGCCGAAGTATACTCCCCCTAACGTAGGCATGGGCATCATGTGATTGAATTCGGAACATTGACGAATCTAATAACTTTAAAACACTTGTTTACCATGTTAAAAAAATACTTTAAAAAAATGACTAAAAAAATACAAATTTGTCCTAGCGGCCACCCTTTTCTTATATGGTCCAAAATTTCTTAATTTGTATATATCATGTATTACTATAATGGGGTCCCTTCAAAATTAATTTCTTAACCCTAACAATTCTTTTAATTTGATGGGTAAATTCTAAAAAATGCTTAAAACTAAAATTAAATGTATGGAAATAAATAATTTATTAATATGGAATCCAAAATGAAATAAATACTAAAAGAATCATTTAAGGTTGACATTTCATACGGAAAAATAGTTGAGAACTTTAATCCTTTTGATTTCATTAAACAAGAAAAGATTTATTTGATGCCTCAATGGTAACATTATATGCTAAATATGGCACTAAAATATCTAGATTTTAAATAAAACTTGAATAAACTAGCTTATGTATTAGAATGAAAGATGAGTTTATGAAAAATCACCTGTTAGTTTCTATTGAGAAACAAAATTTTTTAAATTGTCTTTACAAAAATGATAATGAATAAATGTTATTGCATGAAAGACTATCACAAGAAATTTAAAGGAGATGCTAAGTTATGTATTTTAGAATCTTATTTCTACATATATATGGCAAGTTATAAATCTTTTTATTCAGAATGGAAGTTCTCTTTAAAGATGATTTTACTAAGATGTAACTTTTATATCTAATTATGATTTTATGATTTATTGTTGAATTAAAGTTCAGATTTATTTATTTTAATTTTACATAATCATTACACGTTAAAAAAGCTGTCTCTCCACATAAAAATATCTGGTTCTTCCACTGTTGGTGGTGCCGAACTAGGGTGGCTGTTGCCACTCCAGCACCAGAGATGGTGGCAGCTAAAAAATATATTCAGCCACACTTAAAAATAATAAAAATATAGCCTAAAGTTTTTCTCGCTCCTCTCTTTTCCATTTGAATTTCTTTTATATTTTCTATCTTCTATTTTCTATTTTCAATCTGAAAAAAAGCTACTGAGTTTTTGTCCGAGTTTTCAAATAAATCTCTCACATGATACCATCAAATTTTGGGCAAAGATTAATGCCCAATTTCTACCCGAGAATTTGAATTTAGATTCGAATTATATTTCAGTTACAAATCAATAATAATTTCATATTAAAATTTTAAAAGTTTGACTTTAGAAAAAATTATTCTTCTTGTGCAAGCGTGAGATACAAAATATTTCATAAAATAAACAAATCATTATTCATTAAAATACTTAAAATCTAAAAGAATGTATGCAGAAACGCTTATTAAAATCAATAAAGTCTTATGTGCTTAAAAAAATAGCTTATTAAACTTAAAATCATAAAACTGAGCATGTCATAATAGGGTTGTACAACAACCGACAAAACCAGCTGGCACCAATGCAAACTGACCGCCGGAGCAGCAACCGGTCAGATAGCGGTGAAAATTCCTTAAAATCGACGTCGATCTATTTGGTTCCAGTTTGAACCTGGCTCAAGCTGTCGAATTGACCGATTAAATAAATATATATTTTTTATATATATATCTTAGTTAAAACGACGCTGTTCCACTTAAGTTTAAGTGAAAACGCGTAGTTTTAGACCTAACGTATACAAAAAAAAAATATATAAGTGAAACGACATTGTTTGATTTTAAACAAAACGACATCATTTCGATTTGAGCTCCTCTTCTTCCCCTCCTATCCTCTTCTCTGATTTCTCTCATTCTCTCAAATTTCAACACTTTCTCTCTCTACTCTCTCAGACAAATCTCACCGCTAGGGGGATCAAGAACTGCTGAAATCAGTATGACCTATTTCTCTTTCCTATTGGCCAGTCTGATCCGTTCTTCCTTGAAAATCCCCTCCATTGGTTGGCAGCTATTTTTGTCAAAAACTGTGCCGATATGGTTGATTTTCACCACTGTCATAAAATGTCTAGGCCTCTTTCTTTGTGACCCTCCGCTTGGGATGGAATGGAGACTTAGAGCGTCGAGACATGTAATACAAGGTTACATACCTCTGTATATGCAATACATCCTATAAGTGCAACTAGTATTATGCAATAATCGCAGTGAAAATATGGGTGAAAATATAACGTATGCCAGAATAACTAAAAAATCCCAATGCATTAGTGACCATCATATGTTCAAAGTCAAATTGTAGCATAAACTTAGTACAACTAAGCATTAAAGTCTCCAAAATGGAATCAACCACTTCATGCATTCTAGAGCATGAAGGACTAGTGCTATAAACATAAGGATCAAGTCCAATCTCCTCTCGAGGTCAGGCTCCTCCGCAATAGTCAGATCCAGTGCTACATCTAATCCGTCCTCCTCTAATCCTAACACAACTTCTATCATTTCGAGTGGAATGATAGTGGGTCCACAAGGGGTGAGATTTACATGAAATCTCAGTAAGTTAATAACCAACTTGCACAAAGATAAATTATGCATGAAGAATGATAAATATGAAATGTAGAAAAAATGTGCGTGTGTCTCCCATTCAGAGTCCTTCACATTTTCAAATAAATTGAGACACATATTTTCGTTCAAAGAACATTTTTACTTTCTTATCTAAAAAACATGACAATTTGAAAGAGAATATTTCATACCTCATTGCTTTCAAAAATCACAATTTCATCATTATTAGCAATTCGTATTTAATCGTAACATCATAACGTGTGGTATCATCAAAGTTCCCCATATGCATTGTGACTATCTGCCGATGACCATAGTACAACTCACGTTGAAATTACGTTGTCTGCAGACTCGTTCTCAATGCATTGGTAATATAACATAACATCATAACATGTACACTCACCAACCTCAGGTGTCATAAAAATTTGACTTTGCTCCTGCGTTCTTTCAAAATAACCCATTCGAAACCCGTTGATTGTTCTTCGTCAACTCAGGGATTACCACTCCATTCTTAAACATTCTAGAGTGGACATAGAAGTTCCACTAGGATAATTCTCCATCCTAGCCTTTGGGGTCGTGACAAAAATATTTTCATGCTATGTTGAAAAATGTGTTTTATGACATGTGCATATGTAGCAACCTTTTCATGTGAAAATGACATTTATAGATACAATATGCTAAAATGGTGAAAATATCACATGACATATAAGTATGCACCTAATGTATCAAATAACATGATATTTTTATGCTCAAAATGATAATTGAAATATGAATAAGAAATTTATCAATAAATGATAAATAATTTATTAAGGTGTAAGTTAGAGGTCAACTTACAAACTTCCTGAGGTTTCAAAGGTCGTAGTGGCTGAAAACAAATTTGTATTAAGTTAGAATTAATATTACTATGGGTGAGGTTCATAAACAAGGGGGAACCCTAGCGGGGGTGGGGGGCGAACTGACCCCAGATGGGCCCTACCCCGCACCCCACTCTCCACCCTCCCAAATTTATAATAAAAAATATTATTTTTTATATTTATATAATTATATATTGCATATAAACATATACAATTTGTTAAAAACTTGAATTCAAGTTAATGGATTGTCTTGGCTTCCTAGGCCAATCTTTATATAGGAGACCAAGGCAATACAATTGTGGTTATTAAGCAATGTGGGACTTACTGGGGACTTAACAGTAAGTCCCACATTGCTTAAGAATGACTATTGTATTGCTTTGACCTCCTATAAAAAGGTTGGCCTAGGAGGGCAATACAATCCAAAATACAACTCTAATGAGTTTATATATTTTTGAAAAAAATTTATAATTGTATTATATTATAATTTGGGTCTAAAAGAAATTAGACCCAAAAGAATTATAGACCCAGTGAATCACTAGGTTGAGGGGGGGGTAGGACGGGATTGAAAACCCTCTCCCCGCATAGTGTGGGGCAGGGGGCGGGGAGGGGGTGCCCCCGCCCCACACCATGTGGATAGTACCCCTAGTGAAAACAAACGAGACCTTAGTCTAAAGTAATAAAGATGTTGATGAAGTTGTCTTGAAAAACGCTTCACATGATATCAAGCAATAAATGTCTATTTTTTAAGATTTTTTGACAAAAAAGAATGTACACCAGATCTCTTAATTGATCTTGTTAATGTCCATGGTTCTATTGCATTAACTATTTAGTGAAAGTATATAATACTTTATTTCATTAAAATAAAATATTAGTGTTCGATCTAATATTTGTACAAGACTTGGGGTGGTGGTGATGCCGCTTCTATTCTATTATATATGGAGGAGCACGAGAACCTTCGAATACTTTCCTCCATGAATACACAAAACCTGATCCATTCCCTACCATATTAACCAAAAGACCGAAAAAAGCTAAAAATCAATTGGTGGTTTTGGAGATTTTACAAAAGTAGAACCCATTGATCGTGATAACTTGAAAGCCTAGTACAATTATTGGGCTAACTGGGTTATTCAAGTATTATTATAAGAGTGAGAGTTCATCCATTATGCACCACTTTTTGAAGTTCTTGTGAAACTTCTTCATTTAGACATCAAAAATATGATTATTAATAGATAAAGTGTTAGTCTACAAGGACTTGTGAAGTATGATCAGAGGGAAATCTGAGGGTGTCAAAGGACTAAGTATTTGATTAGGTGTTTATTGACCCCCAACGTTTCAAGAGCCATATGACTACATACCTACTCATGGGTTGTGATTATAACAAATCAAACAACTCAAATTTAAGTTTAAAGAAGTCTCAATATGTCTACATGATGAAAATTTGAAGATCAAGGACAATAATAGATCAAGAAAGAAAAAAGTTCACCTATGAAGATCTAAGAATATTTTTTGTACGTCTCTTACAAATTTGAAAAAGTCTTAAGGCAAAAATATATTTCAAAACTCATGAAAAATTGATTTGCATCTTTGTCATTGAAAACATAAAAAATAAAAGATACCATTTTCCACACTTAAGCAAATGAAAGTTATTGACATGTGCTAAAAGGAGATAAACTTTTTCAAATGTGCATGATAGATTTTGAAGATTCGTTTTTAAATTTGCTAAAACAAGCTCTCTCATATGTATAAATAACTCATTTTGAGATTTTCTAAGACACAACAATTACAAGCTTTGCAAGAGTCATTAGTGGGTACACCCCTAGCTAGAGCCACTGAAATTGCCAGATTATTTTTTTTCTCTTTTTGTTAATTGAATCTGAATTGAAAATCTCATAAAATGACCTTCTTGCATAATCTAGAAGAAAATAAATTCAATCAACCAACATAATCATGTAATTTAATTAAAAATAAATACAATTTTATAAAAATTGACTCAAAAAGTAAAAGAATGTCAATTTTTATAAAATTTATTTTATTTTTAATTAACTTGCATGATTATGTTGGTTGATTGAATCTATTTTCTTCTAGATTATGCAAGAAGGTCATTTTATGAGATTTTCAATTCAGATTCAAAGAGCAAAAGGAAAAAAAAAAAAAAAAAAGCTGGGTAGTAAAGCAGTGTAAAGGAAATGTAAGGATATTATTACCCATATCAAAATAGATTAAATGCATGAGGATAAAATGCACCCAAGAAATTTTTTCTCCAGACTCCTCAATATCTTCTTTTCTAATACTCCTCACTCATTCCTTATTAAGTCTATGCGATGACTTTCTCTAAAGATTCATGGGAATGTCCTGGTTTCCTTCATCATGACAACGAGTAACGTCTGTCAGTGTGAATTCGTCTTAGGTACAATTAAGGCTTCATATAATCTTCCTTCACCAGAAGCTTCTCTAGCCTCCACCAACCAAGAGACAAGCCTTGCAACCCGAGATCATTACATTCTTGTATGAGGTTGTTGATAGCCCAACGTCAATCTAGGGGAAACCACCACATTCTTAAACACTCCAAAGTAGTTGGAAAAGTTCCATTGATATAATGCATCATCCTAGCTTGGGCTCGTGATCCAACTTTCACGCCACTTTTAGAAATCAATTCAATTTTCATAAAAACATACTCATGATAAAAGATGCATTGCCAATGAATAAATTAGGGGTGATAATATGTAAGACAATCTGTTAATCCAACAGAACACAACACAAAATTAGCAGGTTTGGGTTTGATGTTAACAGGTTGACCCGTTAAGACACGATTCATTAGCGAGTCACTAATGGGTAAACCCGCTTAACCTATTACTGACCTGTTAAAGTTTTTACTCAGAATTACACTTACATATTCTTTTTAACCTAAAAAAATACTCTAATTCTATTATGTATTTCCTAACTTTCTCTCAAATCCTCACTCTCTCTTAGTTCTCAGTTGAGTCTGTTCTCACTAGTCACGACCGCCTCCCACACTACAACTGGATTGTAATTTTTGGTGTTTTTATTATTTGTATTGTACTTTTGGGCTTATGCGGTTAGTTTTATATTTTTGGGAGATATTGTGATTTTAAATATTATGTAAAATTATGTTAATAAGGTCAAATAGATTATTTGGGTCAATTCAACCAATTTACATAAACGGGTCGACACAGGTCGAAATGGGTTGTTTCGTGTCGATATATTTCTAATTAATTCGTAATGGGTCAAAAGGGGTTGTGTCGTGTCAACTTGTTATTTTAATGGCTCTTGTTAGGGTTTGAAAATCTGACCGTTAAGCTTAACAGTTGTGTTCGGGTTGACCCATATCATATAATATATACGACTTGACACGACACGAACATGACCCATTAACATGATTTGCCACCCTTAGAATAAATGCAGTAGTTACAAGAATTAATACCGTGGAACTTAAACAACTCGTGTAACATGCATTCATAAGCATGGTGGTAGAGTAATTTACCTTAATTTGCAATTTCTACTAGAACGCTATCGTATTTCTTGTTTGCAAGAGAGTACGATTTCATTAGCCTATAGCTTGGTTGACAAATTTCTTAGAAGAGGTATAAGTAGGGCTTGCTAAGATAGTGAGATGAGATGACATGAGATAGTTTTGGATGAGTTGAATTGTGTATTATATTTTGTCTGAGAATTTAGAAAATTTGTAATAATGAGATGAGATGAGATGATATTGTTTCTCTATTCAAACAAGCCCGTAATTTAGGAATCTGAGTAAGACGGTTGACTTAGCAAATAAGCCCTTGACGAAGGACAAAACTACCCTCAAAGCCTTTGGTTTTGACTTAGTACCACTTGGCCCCAAACCCCCTTTTCTACTTCCATCCCTTTTCACTAAACAATTGTCTTTATTGATTTTTTAATCATGTACAAAAGAATTTTTTAATGCATACAAAATTTGTATGTTGTACAAAACAATGTAGTTACAAGTATTTGGCTAAGCCATGATACATAAGAAATCAAATAAAAATATTACATCCCAAATACATAAGGATTTTTGGCTCTTATCTAATTTTATTTTTCCCAACTGGCTTCTTGGATATCTTTGACCTGCCATAGTACTTTGACCTGTGGTATTTTTCGATTTCTCAACTTTTGTTCTTTCGAATCAATAATTTGCACTAACCATTCCTTATACGTTAAATTGAGTTACAATTGTATATGTTTTGGATCAACTATAGTAGGTGGCTGGTTTCCAAAACTTTTCCTCAAGGAGCAAATGCGGAACACGTCATGTATCCCATGGAATTCTATTGGGAAGATTCAACCAATAGGTGACTGAACCTATCCTCTCCACTATCTCGTAGGGTCCCATATACTTTGGACTAAATTTAACTCTTTTATCTAATTGAGTCACTCACTTCATTGATACTTTTATATGCACCCAGTCACAACCTCAAACTCTAGGCTCTTTCTTCCTCTTTCATATCATGCAGAACTTCTGAGCCCAATACAAAGGAGATCTGCATCTTATTCTATACAATGCTTCATATGGTGCCATCTTGATTGTTGCTTGGAAGCAATTGTTATAAGTAAATTCTATTAAAAGGAAATGTCTTTCCCAATCACTTTTATTCTCAAGAACACACGCCTTTAGTATCTTCTAGAGTTTGTATTGTCTGTTCTGTTTGATGATGATAGGCACTATTGAATACAACATTCAATCCACACTGATCCTAAAATACAACATTTCATCATCACTATTCATCTGGAACTATTCTTTGATCTTTGAAATACAACATTCCATCCTCACTGATCCTAAAATACTTCGGACCCTCATACTTCTCATTCGTCGGATCTCCAACAATGTACTATCTTCCATCTGACATTTCCTTAACTCTTCACTATTTAAAGGTTTCATCCCGTTGGATACTTCCAATTAAGAAATTCCTCGTACTGCTCAATAGAGACTCCATTTCTGATGAAGTTTTCCTGGATGATATTTTATCTCACATTGGTAATCACTAATTGTCTCTAACCATCTTCTCTCTCTGATGTTCAAGTTCTTCTAACTAAATAAGTACTTGAGGCTCTTATGAACAGTGAATACTTCACATGTAACAACCTGCCAGAAATTCAGTGGATGAATTTCTTTAGAAAATTCGTGAAAACTCGGAAAGATTTCATAATTCGAGCAATCTCTCAAGTGTTAATATGTCAGCATAATCAGTTTCTTACCCGCTAAGGTAACAGAAATATTCTTTTACTTATTTGAGGTACTTAGGAGTATTAGACTGAGAAATCGTTTGTGCCATTAGTCTTAGACGAATATTTAAGATTTTACGACGCAATACTACGATTTTCATTTTCCGGATGATAACTGCTCAGAAATTCTTTTTCATTTTTTCAAGGCATTTAGGAATCGAATTTTGTAAAAGAATTGTACCACTAGGTTCGTATGATTGTTTAAGATTTTATGCTACAGTATTTATTTTCAATTTTTTTAGAGTGAGTAGTAACATCTGTGATATTGCCATATGATACCCAATCCAGTCGATTTTCAAATCACAATGTGGATTGTCCAAATCAGTCTAGAGAAGTTTTATTTGGACATTTGACAAGATCTTAAACACATTTAGTAAATAGTGTAGGATACTTGGTACTAAGAGGAACCATGAGATGGAAATGTGAAGGAAATGAAGGAAAATCAAAAATATGCCACCTAAGTCAAGCACTATTCAATTCAACCAAACACTTTGTGCCAAACCAAAGAAAGTTTCAACCCTAGTGAAACCCAAAAATCTTATCCCAAAATCTTGGTGGAAGTCAAAACCGTAATGGTTTCCCAAACCCTATTTTTGCCCAATTGTAGCTTAGTGATTAATCACTTGATTAAATCACTTCCAAATGCAATTAACCACTCAAATTCATGTCATTACACTCTTTTTTATTCCTTTTATATCTTGGTAAATTCATTGGGCCAAGAAAATTTAGATTTGGGTTTGTTAGAAACCCAAACCCCAAACCAAACCCTCTTTAAACCCTAAATGAGACTCAATCGGTTTAGGCTCATTAAGGCCCACTGAAAAGCATCACCCAAGTGTGGATTCTTGAGAAAGTTTCCCCCACTACCCTTGTTAGCTGAAATAGTAGCTGATGGGAGGTAAAATAGCCACCCCAAAACCTCCACCACACGACAACTTCCAAGGCTAAATACAATGGGCTGTTGCCCACAGTTTTGCCCCTAGTTTTGGCTGATGAAACCCCCATCAAATGATTATCCTCACATCCCCCAGCATCCCTCTAGTAAGTCGTCCATGCCAGCTCCTTCATATTTTTATTGCTTTTATTTCTTTCTTTGAGAGAACTCGAAGCCTTTGTAAATAGATTCTCACAAAACTTTCTTCATATGAATTGCTCCTCTCTAAGTCTAGTTTCAATTGGTGTATTTTGTGTATTTTTTGTGGAGTATTGATTGGTGAATAGTGAGTTTGAAAAAATAGAGGTTATATTGGGCGACAATTTGGATGATGTTGGGAGATCTTGATGCTTTGATGAACTTTTTGTTAAAGATAGGACTTGATATTGATATGATGAAATGCTAACAAGTTTTTATATAGGATTTTATCCAAAGCATGTTAGCATTTTTATTTTGGAATCATGCATATTTTCTTTGGAGTTGAAATTGGAGCATACAAAACAGTTTCTCTTTTGAGGTTTCGATGATTTTTAGTTTTAAAACCTAGTCCAATGGTTCTGAAATTCTTATATGATGATTCTAAGACTTTCAGTTAGATGTTAAGAGCTTTTTTAAGAGATTTGGTTTGATTAATTATTGGAAGCATGCTTTGTGTGAAAATGTTTGAGTATGGATAAATGTAGAGGCTCTGGGTTGCTTAAGGTTTTTATGAAACTTTTGCAATATGATTTTTGGATTTAATGCTAGGATCATGTTTATGACTTTATTATGAAGTATTTAGTTTTATTCTTTAAGGTTTACTTGTTGGATATTTTGGTTTTAATGTGTTTGTTGTAAGTCAAGAACACATGGTACTCTGTTTGGACCTTATGAGCGTGCCGAGTAGTTTAAGTGTTGATTTTGTGATTTTTGTTGATATTAAAGCATGGTTGTTACTAGGTTAGATTTATAAGCATGATAAGAGAGAGTTTATGGACTTTTGGAGTTCTTGGAGTTTCTAAAAAAGTATTAAATCAAGTGCATTAAGGAGTATTCTACTTGTCTAAAATTTAGTGTTTTGACACTTTTTTTGACATGAAGAGATTGCAATTTTTGTAGAATGCATTTTGTGGACTTAGCATAATTTTTTAAACGAGGGATGTGATTTTTTCATGTTGCATGCATTGGGTTGAGCATGATAGTTGAAGTTAGGATGAATGTAACAAAAATCAAGAGTTTGGTCTTTGTGTAGTTTCGGTTAAGCCATGTTTTATGTAATTGTGATTTGTTTCAGTTTTGTTTTTATTACATATTTGGAATTAGGACAAAATTAGTTAGTATGCAAAACCTTTAATTTAGGGGTAAAAGTGTCATTTCTCACAAGTAGAGGGGTAAAATGGTAATTTTATAAATTTTTATGATTCTAAGTGTTTAATGGGATATTCTAACCCTTAGAATATCTCGTTTTCAATTCACGTATTTTCACGCAATTTTATATGTCATCCGTAATCACTGTAAGTTAACCTAACTTATTTTCAAGATATTTGTGTATGTGTAGTGATAAGAAACCATCATTCATGTTTGTTATGCTTATTATAAATATTATGTTATGCCATGCCATGATTTACATCCAAGTACATATTTATCTGTTACACATTATGTTATGTCATGCCATGTTGATCTGTTACACGTTATGTTATGTTATGTTATGTTTGTCTCTTACACGTTATGGTATGCCATGTTTATTTGTTACATGTCATTAGTCATACGTATATTTCACGTCATGTTACATCATATCATTTTTACTGTACATGTTTATCTGTTGCACGTCATAATTACATATCAGGAGTCACACGAGTCCATCATGAAATATTTTTCAAGTTAATCACGCAAAGGCTACTCATAACGGAATCATTTTGATTGTCAGAGTACCTCCAGTAAAATAATCAAGGCCTAATCATTCTGATTGTCTGAGTATTTCCATTTTTTAAACTAGTACAAGATACTCCTGGCAGAATCATTTTGATTGTTAGGGTACCTCTATTTAAATATTCATGGCTTAATCATTCTGGTTGTCTGAGTATCTCTGACATAATAGTTTGGACAGAAACAATTTGTTTATTCAAGTTCCCAACGAAAACAACTGACTAAATCATTCTGATTGTTAAGGCTTTTCATTTTAACATGTATATGTCAAGTCAGTTTCAGTTATGTTAAGCTCGATTCAATCAAGTCATGTCACATCTATGTTTAGTCACATATTTCCAGTCAATCACATTTTATGTTTAAAAAATCAGTTTATTATTGAACAAGATTCCAAGTTCATGTTCAGTTTCATATTTAGTTCAAGTTAGTTCATGTTCAGTTTAAGTCAGTTCATGTGAGTTCAATTCACGTTCAATTTTAGTTCATGTTAGTTACAGTACATGTCAGTTAAGTCCACATCAGTTTTCTAGTTATGTCAACATCTATCATGCTATTTGGCAAGTCATGTCACTCTCATTCATGTTCATGTTAGCATTCATGTTTTTTAGTGTCATGCATGCATTTGTGTACTGCTTGTTTGAGGTGGTTGTTAATTTGTCGAGATTTGTAATTAAATTTCACTTGGTAGTCCTAACTACCATTGCCCTCAAAATGGTAGATCATGCATCAGGATGGGGAGAGTCAACAGAGGATCACCAAGAGGAGGTCGATTTGGCCACGACTCGATGACAAGGAGCTTAACAGTTTAGTGCTCCAATTTTTAGATAGGATCATGGCTATCTTAGCCGAGTTGCGCAAGCCATTCATCAAGCTAGCTTAGTAGTTATGTTCTTCTTATTACTATACTTAAGGAGCGATATCTCCAGTACTCATGTTGTTAGATACCTTTTGGACAAACACTGTAACATTTGGACACCTGTTATCATATGGTTATGAAGTATGTTTATTTTATTTTGGAATATGTTATATTTAGTACATAGTATTGCTCAAAGAAAAAACATTATCTGCATACTAAGTGCATTGCATCTTTATTTTTCATGAACTGGGACAGATAATTTTGTGTTGCATGTCTCGACACTTCAAGCCCTGCCAAATCCCAAGCAGAGCCTAGGGGCGTCACATCACAAGTCTATCAAACAGGCAATGCCTCCAAATTTTTAAGGCAACTCAAAATCATGAGTGGGGTAATTCTACTCATGACTCTTTAGTTGACGAGAGGCGTAAGCAACTACTCATCCTTCTTGCATTAGTACACATCTAAGGCACAATTTGGATGCGTCATTATAAACCACATAGGATTTCTAGGGCTTAGGCAATGCTAATACTGGTGCAGTTATCAATCTTTTCTTCATATCTTGAAAAGTCACTTTACATTCTTCTCCCTCGACAAATCAAGCGTTCTCTTTTGTCAAAGTATTGAATGGTTTAGAGAGTTTAGAAATTACAAATTGTTTGTGATATCCAGCTAGTCCAAGGAAACTTCTGATCTCATGCACATTTGTTGGTCTTGACCAATTCATCACTACTTCTATCTTGCTGAGGTCTACTACTACACCATCACTTGAGATTACATATCAAAAAAATCTATCTTCTTGTAGCCAAAACTCACACTGACTGATTTTAGCATATAACTTGTGTTCCCTTAATCTATCTAGCACTACACTAAGGTGCCTTTTGTGTTCTTTGTCAGTCCTAGAGTAGATCAGGATATGTCATCAATGAACACCACAAGAAAGCTATCCATGTATAGTCTGAATAATTTGTTCATCATGTCCATGGAAGCCGCAGGAGCATTGGTTAACCCAAACGACATCTGCAGGAACTCGTAATGTCCATACCAAGTTTGGAAAGCAATTTTCAAAATGCCCTATCTCTGGTTTTCAATTGGTGGTATCCTAATCTTAGGTTTATCTTCGAAAAAACCGACGCTCCTTGCAGTTGATCTAAAAGGTCATCGATACGAGGTAACATATATTTATTCTTTATCGTTACCTTGTTCAACTCTCTACATCCTCATAGACCCGCCTTTCTTCTTTACAAATAAAATTTTGGAAACGAACTAGGGCGAATGAATAATTTCTCTAACAGTTTCTCAATATACACTTTTAATTCCATCAATTCTGCTAGAGCCATTCGTCAGATTAAGGTTGTGGTTGGCTCCAATTTATCACAAATTCGATCTCTCTATTAGGGGGTAACTCTATCAAAGCATCTTAAAATTTCAGAAAAATCTTCAACCATTGTTATTGTGACAACCCCAGATTCCGCTTGGGATCGGACGGACATCCGAAGCGTCGGGACCTGCAACACAAGGTTACCTGCCTCCGTTCATGACATAAAAGATGTAATGTTCTTAACATGCATATAGCATTATGCAATATTCGCAGTGGTTATTTTTTTTTTAGCAATACTATGCACCAAACTTATAATATCGCAAATACTTAAAACATACTTCATACATAAAGATATACTAAACAACTGAGATCATAACACTAGTCCAAAATGGTTGAGAACAAAAGAGTGCTGAAGATTGAACTCCACAAAATACAAGTAGTAACCTAAGGCAACTACATCTAAGTCGTATCGTTGCTTAGTCGACAGTTTCCAGTTGGTCGATTCCCGGTTCTCCTTTAGATCTTGTAACAAGATCTACCATTCGGGGGAGATGGTAATTGGGATTACCACAGTGAGATTTGATTACAAATCTTAGCAAGTTAACAGGAAACTTCCACGCAGGTTATTGATGCATGCATGTCAGTAAAAAGTATGAATGCATAATCAAAGTCATAAGTAAGCATAGCATAACTTGACATATAGCATGGCATAAATGACATAACTTGAACTGAAATTGAAACTTTTCTTCACGTGACATGGCATGTACGTGAACTTAAAATGTAATGTGGACTAGCAACATAACATGAATGTGAACTTGAAACATAACATGGACTTGAAAGATAGCATGAACGTGAACATACATAATTTGACCATGAATTTAAACATAACATGAACCTGAGCATGACATAACATAAATGTGAACTTGGAACATAACGTGAACATGAACATGACATAACATGCACGTGAACTTGAACATAACATGAACATGAACATAACATGACATAAACATGAACTTGAAACTTGACATCAACGTAAACTTGAACATAACATAACGTGAACATAATCATGAACTCGAAACTTGACATCAACGTTAACTTGAATATAACATAACGTGAAACATGACTTTAACGTGAAATACATGAACATGGAATCTTATTCAACAGACTTAATTAATAAAAGTGACTTTACTGGAGCTACACGGGTCCCATTGAGCCATGTGTCCCAGCCGATTACCGCATCACAACACAGGTGTCTATACCAGCTGTGAGTGCGTTAATACGTACTCCACAATTGTTGTGGCCCCACGTATTCTACGTGTCACAATTACTGTGTCTCACGTAGTGTATGCTTCACAGTTGTTGTGGCCCCATACGTCATGCTCCACAGTTGTTGTGGCCCCATGAATTACTTGTGCCACACTTACTGTGGACACACGTAACATAATGTGTGGCTCCATCGGCGTTAGTGCCTGGCGCGCTCCGGTGACCAGCTAGTTAGGCCCCATTTGCAACCTATTTAGACACTCCAGCGTGAACTAAGGAGTTCCACTAGGATATTACCTCATCCTAGCGCTTAGGGTCGTGATTGACATGAATAACTTAACTGACATACATGACATTTCGTAACGTGCCGTGACATGAACGTAACATAAACGACAGAAGTCGTGACGTAGCTTAAAGTGGCATGGATGTAAGATGACAGACATGACATAAAATGTAATAGACAACATTTTATAACATGGCATACATGTAACAGACAATATTTCGTGACATGGCATAACATGTAACAGACAATATTTCGTAACATGGCATAACATGTGATAGGGAATATTATGTGACATGATATACATGTAACAGATGGCATACGTAATGTGACATACTTGCAACAGATAGTAACATGTGACAGAATATATTATGTAACAGATAAGATTTTCATGACAAAATAATTCGTGTAATAGATAAACATGGGATGACATAGCATGGCATGGCATATAAAACAACATACGAACATAACTTGTAGTTCCCTTACCCATCACACATACACAGTAACCCGATAGTAAGTTAAGAGCTAACTTACCTCAATCGTTGCGTTCTACGAGATTAAAGTGTGAAACTCGAGGAACTGTAAGAGGGTATTTTGAAAGTTAGAACTTTAATTACTAACAATTAGAAATGTGAAAAGAGACAACTTAGAGTAAAATTACCATTTTACCCTCAATATGTGGGAAAATGACTATTTTACCCCTAACTTAAGGATTTCACATCCTAACTCCAAAAATTACCAAAATTTACATTCCTAAGTTTAAAAATACACTTAAAATAACCATTAAGAAAAGCTAAACATAACATCAAACGTTTTGTAAAAAGACCCAAACTTTTTAACAAAAAGTAAACCCTTAAATCACAAGTTTTGACCTTAATTAAAACATCTCCAAGAATTCCAAAACAAATCAAATCTTACTTCTAACATATTCATAACATCATCTTAAGATAAACCATGCTTTAAATCATCAAACAAAGTCTCCAAAAATCACAAAACAACACTTGGAGTTCTTGGTTTTAAACTTAGTGCAAAACAGAAACTTTTTCTCAACTAACTTTGATCAATCTCTTGATCCATGGCTTAAAGACATGTTATCTTCTAAATCAAACATCACATGGTTTAAAAATGTGTCCTAAAGAAGATCCAACCATCAAACTTAAAATCACATGGCTAAAATTCAATAAAAGATGGATCTAACTCAAAAACATCAAATCTTAGGCCTAACTGAAATCCTCTTGCATAGAAAAATCATATCTTTAAAACTAATACTAAATATCTTCAAAATAACATCCTATCATGTATATAAGAGGCTTAGGATCATCATATAAAAATATCAAAGCCTTTGGAATAGGATTAAGCCACGAAATATTCGAAACTTCACAAAACAAAAACTGTTTTTCTACTTCCAGTTTTCAAGTCTCTAAATCTAAGGAAATCTACCATCAAAAGCTTTATTTGTGCAACAAAACCTCAATGAACATTCATAAACACATGCTAACAACACTCCATAAAATTTTTTGACCAAAATATGTCCATTAGCTTGGTCAAAAATTTCAAAACATATCATACTCTCTAGTTTCACTCCCAGAATTACCTTTCCCTGGTTAAAAATACTTTTGACCGATCAAATGAGCATAGAATGAGACTAATAAGATATCCACGAAAACTAAACTAAAAAATGAACAACTTATATGATGGAATCATCGTGCGAAAATACTTACAAAGGGTCAAAAATGGCAACGTAAAAAGACACAGAAATCTGGCCGAGAGAGCGTTTTTGGGTTTCTCTCTAAGAACGGGGCCAAGAAGTGATAAAATGGAGAGAAGTGTGTCTTGCACGACTTTAGACTTCTGGAGGGGGAAGTTATGGGCTTGAATGACCCTTGATTGGAGGTGGCTATGTGACATAAAGTGGAGAATAGTGAGAGGCATGGACTGCCTGCAACAGCTATGAGAGATAGAGGTTGATGGAGTGGACTTCTCTTCACATCAAGGCACTAATGGGTTCCAGCTAATGGAAGTGGATGGTCTGCCATGTGGGGGAGAAAACTTCTTCAAGAAGCTTTGCCAAGGTGGCCAATTTTGTTGTCCTTGGTGGGCCCCAACCAAGTGGACTTCAATTTGGGGTTTAAATGGGGTTTGGTTAGGGTTTGAGATGCAATCAAGCCCAAAACCAATTTTTCTTTGCCCAATCAAATTTCCAAGGTTTAAAAGGTTGGATAATGATGTCATAACAAGGATTTGATTAATTAATAGCATGTGGAAGTGATTTAATCAAACGATTAAACACAATGCTAGAAATCGGATTAAAAAGTGTTTGGAGGCCAACTTTAGGATTTGGGGAAACCGTTTAGGATTTCGGTTTCAACCAAGTTTTTGGGGTTTCAATTGGATTCCAACCATATAGGGTTTCACTAAGATTGAAACCTTCTTTGGTCTGGCACAATTTGGTTGATCAGATTAAACAAAGCTTTGATTAGGTGGCATGATCTCACACCTTGACTTCCTTCACAAATCCATATAATGGTTCCTCTTTGTGCCAAGTCTCTAATATTATTCACTATGTGTGGTTAAGATCTTGCCTAGTGTCCAAATAAAACTTCTCTAACCTAATTTGGACATTCCACACTGTGATTTTGAAAACACTGCACTAGGTGTGCTTATCGAGGTTACTATTCACTCCAAAAAAAGCATAATAAACTTAGTACTGAAAAATTCTAAATATTCACGTTAACCTATAGTGAAAATCGTTTACCGAAATTCAACCCCGAAGTGCCCCTAAAAATAATTTCACAATTTCTAACAAACGTTTCATTCGGAATTATGAAAATAGGCTATTGCGCCATAAAATCCTAAATCCTCCACTGAGTCTAATGGCGTAGACCATAATGCATTTTGACACTTCTAACTACCTCAAATAATTAAACTCATAAATCTAGCACCATAGTGAGTGATATATTGATTATGATGACAGGCTAAAACCTGAGCAATTGGTTGATTCGTAGAAACTTATGGGGTTTTCACGAGTTTCCTAAAGTCAATAGAAATTCCACTAATGAATTTCTAGAGGGCTGTTACAGTTATTTCCTAAATTTTCTTGTTCTCGTCAGACTTCTCTACAACTAATGCCAAAAAAGTCAATGCACCGATGTAATGCATCTTCTAGCTTGCCATGCCAAGATTAGTGGAGGGCTAATTGTTTCTCCAACATATTGGATTCTATCTTTAGCTAGAAATTCAAGCACGACTTCCCTTCTATGACCATCTATCTTAGCGTAGTGTCTTAATAATCAATCCATTCTCAGTATTATATCAGACCCCATTAAATAGAAAATGATCAAATCAACCCTCAGTATCTTCCCTTCAACTTCTGCTGGATAGTCTTTGACCACTTGGATACAATCAACTGTACTCCCATAAAGAATTGTCGCCACAATCTTCTGAGGTAACAATTTAGTTTGAAGACTACACATTCATGCAAACACTTAGACACAAAGGACTGCGACACGCCCAAACTGAATAATGAGCAAGATGTGTATTTCAACAGCTTGACATTTCCTAACATCAATAGTAATGCAAACTACCGTTAACTAGTAATTAACCAATTCAACCAATTCAAATACACGTAATGATTAGGAAAATACCAATGATGACTCCAGCATCTTTAGTCTTTGAAGGATTGGCGTCAACTTCTCCCGATGTAACAACATACATACGGGCTTGCAGAGGTGATCTTTGTCTCAGTTCGATGCTAGGGTTGGGTGTAGCCACATTTCCTATGGCCTGGCTAGCCACACTTGAAGCAGGTCCTCACAACATATTTGCATTCGCCTCCACTATTTCTATCATACTCGCGGCACACAAGGGGTGAAACTGTTGCTTGCCTCCCAATAACTATACCCTTTCCAATCACCATTTTCTTTCTGCACTTCCCTAAGCATCATACGAAAGAGCCTTATTTCTTTGCAAATTAATCTAAGCAATAATGATTTTCTGCTCCGCCTTGGCTATAGATGCCACATCTACCAATTCTTGGAAATTTTTTATTCACAAACAAGCAATGTGATTGTGTATCCTTGACTGCAATCTCCCTTGGAACTTTTGGGCCTGCATTTGCTCAATGGCAATTAGTTAAGGAGCATAACTTTTTGGCTCCATAAAATAGGCAGCATGCTGTTTCATAGTCTGATTCCTTTGTACCAGCGTTGCGAATTCTTGGGCTTTATGCTACTTGACCAATTATGGGAAGAAACGATTGTCAAATTCTTCCTTATCAAAAGTTTCCTTCTGGTATCCCACTAGATACCAACCTCATCTTGTAATAGATGCCTAGGATATTGAAACTTTCTCTCTTCGATACATTCATTGATTTTGAACACTCTGTCCAAATCGATCAACCAATTATTTGCCTTCATCGGTCCCTTATTACCCATAAAATTCGAATATCGATATACTAAAAGTTTCTCATAGGAGTAGCCTATAGTCTCTGCTCTTGGTTGATTCTGTCTATATGCTTGGCTTGTCGTTGTAGTTGCATTTTCCTAAGAAATAGTTCCTGCTGTTGTCTCATCATTTTCATTTGATGGATGGCTTCAGCAATTGCGTGTCCCCAATCCACAGGAGGATTACACTCCTTTCTATCCTCATCCACTGGTGGTGGATTTTTTTTCCTTCTGTCACGTGCCATTGTCCTTCTTGAGACACATCGGCTTAGTGTATCAGATTGATATCTAACACATTTTTTACACAGTTCAAGCCTATACATTCTAATATGTCAAACCTATGTTCTAGTAAAGGTTCCTAGTGACTTGTAGGTTTACCCAAAGACACCCCCAACCCCTATCTTGCGATTTGACAGCTATTAAAATGTCGGAACATGCAACATTGGGTTATATACCCCCTTCATGATAGTTAACATGCAATGCACTTGACATATTTCTATAAATTTGAATAAGTCACAGGGAAAGTATGTCCATTTAACAAATTGTACCAGAATACTAATATCCCAAATTCAAACATACCTTCAAATAACACACATAATAGAGAACTTAAAACATTGTACTGGAGTATCAATCTCCTTAGTTGTATCATAACTTCAAATATTGTTTCCAAATTCATCAACATAAATGAAACATTAACAAAAAATAGCATCAATAACTCCATCATTCCAATGTGAAAAACAACATCAATAACTCCATCATTCCAACTTGATCGAATCCATCATCAGTGAAACTCATCCAAACCAATTTGCTTTTCTTCATCCTGGCTGGCTACCTTCTAACCTGTCACAACTTCTACCATTTCGGAATGGAGTTAGTAGTAAGACTATCACGGTGAGATTTATTGAAATCTCAGTAAGTTATACAACAAATATATATATATATATATATATTGTGTAAACATGACTAATAATAAACATGAGTATGTATGCATCAATATGAACTTGCTTTACAAATATGTATTTTTTCTCCCATCTAAATTCCTCATCATCTTTCATAAAACACCATAATATACTTTCTTTCGTAAAACATCATGCATCATCTTTTAGTCAGGCTTATGGTACCTTATGACTCCTCATAAAAACCGTGTGCACCTACTGGTTATGTTCACCACACGATAGGTAATTCCCACCTACGACTTTATCTCAAGAATACTCAAGTTTTGTGAAACATTTTTCACCATAAGTACTCTAGCACCCCCACTAGCAAGAAGACTCTTACCCTCACTCCGAGACTGTTACTATCCCATTTGAGGTCGTTGATTATTTTTCGTTAACCCAAGGATTTCACTCTATATTTACTCATTCTAGAGTGGACTTGTAAGTTCCACTAGGATAATACCCAATTCTAGCTTGGGTTGTGATAAAACATTTTCAATACTTGACTTATACTTCATGACATGTGTTCATGCTTCATGAGAGATAAAAATATAAGCATGATATGAACATTTAACTCATAATATAGAAAATAAAACATGTACGCTTTTCAATAAAGGGCATTTATCATCAAGTCATATGAACACTATCTTTGACTAAGTTAGAAGCTAACTTACAACTCTCTTGCTTACAAAATATTCTTCGTGTGCTGAAATAAAAGTATATTAAGAGAAACTCTACTTGCACCCGTGGTTGGGGAACCCCTGCTTATCCGTCCCTCCACGTGGGCAATAATGAAGCGGTGCGTTGCTAAGACCCCCAAAACACAAAAGATCAAACTTGACTTCCCCAGTAGAAGAAACACCCCCACCACAAGGAACAGAGCAAGTTGTAGTAGTAGACGACTAGAATAAATAAATGCACAATTAACTTACCATAACAGGTATCATTTTTGCACATTTAGCAAGTGTATGGACAAGAAAGTTGACATTTTTGAGTTGTAACAAGCCTTTGTCTATTGAGTATTCAGAAAAGAAAAAGGAAACATAGAAAACAAGCCAATTATTTTTGCCTATTGAGTGATTAATAATGCAAAGAAATGTGAATAACCATTGGAAAATTTGATTGATTCAAGACACATTGGGAGAAAAGCCAACTGAGAATAACCAGGAAGACCCAAGCCCACTTGTGTCTTCAGAAGAGCTAACAAATCCAGATGCAACCTTGGATTTGTGTTTTCTGAGCTCTAGCGCTACCTAGCAGAAGCAATGTTTAAGGTGTTTCACTTTGAGTTTCATTGCTTTCCCTCTCATTCTGTGTTGTTTTCTTCTTTTTAATATATCGGCTAATGTGCGATTCCCCCAAAGGTACCCAACCCCATGTAACTGTAGCAGTATTGGTATACTAATGTTAGAAAACCTTTTAATAATCATAAAAGATCATAAGGACTTCTAGTTTTTTACAAAATTTTCACTTTAACCCCTGAACTCTTGAAAATTGCACATTGGTCCCTAGACTTTCAGTAATTGAAATAGCGCTAAATCTATTTTGACCTCAAAACATCATTTTTCATACGACAAACCAAAGAAAACTCTAAATCTGAAACATTTGAGCTTAATCATTCACTAAATAGCTTAATCTAACACTCGTAATCATTCAATCAAAAAATTATCACTTGATTATTATGAGGGCTTGCCAGCGGAAAGGGGATGGACCACCATTGGAGTTGAGTGGAAAGAAAGACGAAGAGCCAGTCGATTGGTTTGGTGAAAAATAGTTGCAGGTGCTGCAGACTAGAGCTAGTCCAACACGTGGGCGAGCATGCACCTTGTAAAAGGCTTGGCAGACACATCCTAGCGCAAAATGGAGATGAACGTCTAATCATATGGTATGTGGGCTAGATAAGTGGCCCATTGTAAAGGCGAGAACGAGGATTTGAAAAGGCCATTGACTTTAATGAGATAAGAGTTACCCCTCCAACGGAAGAAATGGTTACTTGCCCAAGGCGAGCAATGGTCTAGGAAAGATTGGAGTACGTATGGTGTGATGCCCCTAGCCCCCGCTTGGGATTGAACAGTTACTGAAGTGTCGGGACATATAACACAAGGCTACATACCCCTCATACATGACAGTTAAGATGCAATGCACCTATTGATATCTAATAGTATGCATCATATCGCAGTGAAATTCTACTTAGGTCAAATAAACAAGACAAATATCATGGTATCGAAGCACATAAATCCCAAAGCAGAAATGTTCATAATAGTCATCAAAAGACTTAATTGTTCCAAAAAACTCCCAAAACGTGGGACCATCACATCAAGTGTCATCAAAATGCATCATTCATCAAAAGGGTCCCATAACATAAGTCCTTTAGTGAGGCCGATCCTACTTGGCCTTGTCCTGATTCATAATCCTCCTTAGTCACTTAAAAAGCTGCAACACCTCGGTAATGAATTGGTTGATAGCTTCCAACCTTTCCAAAATAGACTGCTCCTGAGAGACCTCGCGTCTCTTCAGAGTCTCCTTATGAATTTGGAGAGCTGGTCTCTTGCATTTTCCCATGACTATCCTCTTGGGTTCCTATCACAACTTCTACCATTCTAAGTAGGAAAATGGTAGTGGAAATAGTGAGATTTTGAGAAAACTCAGTAAGTAAACAAATAACATGTTATAGATATAGTAGGCATATGTAAGCAAACTCAAAATGAATGCATAGGCATGAAACTTTACTTATGCATTTGACTTTTTGAAAATACCATGTACATCATGGCTTTCATAACTCTTTTTTTTCATAAAACATCTTTTCGTCATTTAATCCTTGTTCATTTACATACTTGTGAGCTCGGTTTCTTGTTCATATAACATATCATAGCATAACTTGGAGCTCAAGGCCTTTCTTTGACTTACTTATAAATAGCTACCTCACGGCTCTCCTATGCACCGAGTGTTCCCTGCTAGTTACCACATTAACCACTGCCCACTTTGACCAAGGTGACTACGTCTTACTCTTAATCATTCATATTACAGCAATCTGTTTTCTCTTTCACCATAGGGCACCCACTAGCTTTAGGTACAGCCCCGCTCCGGTATCATTTTCTTTTAGGAATCATTTGAGGTCCGCCGACTATACTTTGTCAACCCAGGGGTTACCACTCTATTTTAGACACTCTTGAGTGAACAGAAGAGTTCCACTAGGGTATTTCCCCATCCTAGCCTTTGGGATTGTGAAAAAATTTTAAAAGACTCATTTTCTTTTTGAAATATTTCACAAAACCAATGCATGTGACATGAACTATGAAACTTTGTACTTTCATGGGACACATGCAATGCTGAAACTTAATCATGACCATATAACAAACAATCATGAATATCCATGTACATTTCACATTACAGCTTATTAAAACATGCGACCATGTTCTTTTTCATAAATTCTAAGGCATTCAATCAACAAATAAAAAAGCGAACATTCACAACTTCACATGTATCATGCAATGGCCGAGACACATAAACACTAGCATGCATGAGAATTAATTTTACACCTTTAAAACTCTAATCACATCATGCTAACCCTTCATCTATGGTCATGGCCGAAACCTATTATTCTTGAATATACATTACATCAACTTTCATGAACTTAGAATCTTCTAATGTCCTTAACAAAACTTTATCAATGAACCTTCACGTATAGCTGAAACATATGAGTGAGCATGCTTAGGAAAAACAAGTAGTTCTCTGAGTTTAGTCCTTTTAAAAGATTAGGTAATACAACAATCTCCATGAACATATTAAGAATCATGCAAAAATCTGAAACCCTAAATA
This sequence comes from Juglans microcarpa x Juglans regia, assembly GCF_004785595.1. Lineage (NCBI taxonomy): Eukaryota > Viridiplantae > Streptophyta > Magnoliopsida > Fagales > Juglandaceae > Juglans > Juglans microcarpa x Juglans regia. Next base: position 9,218,816 of record NC_054599.1, on the reverse strand, counting down.
TGGCCTTCCACTCCAAATTCATGAAATAAGATAACCATAATGAACCATTTCAATCATAGTTGATCATTCAGACAAGGATCCGATTATATCACATAGAAGAACATCATCATATCAAGCATACTCATACAACCAAACAACAAGTAAGTTCATATTGCATATACATAAAATATCAAGTACAAGTTAGAAGTTTACTTACAACAATCCACAATCGATAAACAAGCAAGCTGAAAATATATATACAAAAATCATTAGGTTTAGTTATTTAAAACCCTAACCCGTGTGTGTATGTGTAAGCTCATGATATCTTGTCTAAGGAAAAGCTCCCAATATTTCAGATCTTCATTCCACAAGTTTGAAACTTGCATCAACTTAAGCCCTAGTTTAAAATAAACCCTAAAACCATGTGTGTATATGTGTGAGCTCATATGGAAAACTCCATAAAACAAGAACTAACTTCCTCTATATCAAGTGTGTGTGTGAGAGAGAGCATGAGTTCATGGTGAACTTGCTAAAACCGAAACTTGCCTCTCATGGCTATGTGTGTGGTGGAATGGAAAGGTGGTTTTTGGCTTCATACCTTATGTGATTTCCTCCTTAGAAAGTATCCTCTAACTTTGCTTGCCCTAAAAATGGTGTTTGAAAGAATGAGTGTAGTGTGGATGGTGTTTGGATGGTGAGAAAGTGATGGAGACTAGAGAGAAAGGTAGTGGCCGAAAGCTTTAAGAGAAAATCCTCCAAGTGACTAAAAAAAATAGGGTTTTCGGCATCCTCTCCCTTTTATAGACATAAGAGGCTTCTTGTATAAGCTAAGTTTATTTGCATGGATGCCAAGTGGCACCTCACCCTTAAGCCTCTTCCCCTTCTCCATCGTTTGATTGTGTTGGGAACACAAGAGAGCTTTTGGACAAGTGGCGCCTCCCTCTCAAAACCGAAACCTCCATCCCCTAATTTCCCTTCATCTTGTGTCTTGGTTCAATGAACCTCATGGCAAAATGGTCTTTTACCTAACTAAGATCTTCCTCAATCTCCAACAAGTGTGTTGTGTGCCAAGTGGCACATGAGGAGTGTGTGTGTGCATGATGACCGGAAAGTCCATTTCTTCCCAAGAAGATTTTTCTTCTACCAATGATTGGCCACAAAGGTGACAAAAGTGCACAAACTTCCTTGCCCTAGACATCCACCTCAAGGGATTTTCTTACAAAAATACTTCTAGAAACCCTAGTAGGTGTGTAGCCCCTTCTTCCAACAAGATCTTACCCTTTCCCAAGATGAGACTCCTCACCTTCCATTTGCATGCATGACATATGACAAAAATCAAATCATGTCCCTCTATGGTTGTTGTGCATGCCCTTTGGGCTTTTCTCAAGTTCCAACTTTTCATGTCTCTTCATCTTCCTTCTAGAAACTCTCCCCATAGTGACAAATGTCACCATACTATCACCTCACAAGACAACCTTCTTACATGTATGACACATGGCAAGAGGGAATCCATTCCCTAGGGTAGGCGTGTACCCTAATTCCACTAGAAGGCCGAATTTCTCATGGACTTGGGCCTTCCTCAAGATCTCATATGCCTTCTATTCCAACATAATTTCTCATTGGGTTATTCCTCCTCTCTTGGCCCAAATTAACAATATTTAATAAAATGCATAGAAAGCTTAGCAAAAATATTGGTCTTCACATATGGAAACTTTCCAAAACGACACGAAAATACTCAGAAGATGGGCATTGTCTTCCACAAAAGCTTATACTCCATCTAAAGGGTCACATCCGCAGTGAGCCTGCATAAGAGGGCATGACTCGACAGGTCATATCATATGAACCCAGAGGTATGGCCCAATGCCACGTGAGAGACCCTCATTCAAGGAAAGACTGAGTTTGCAGGTTGTAAGGAGATGTAGACCATGCCCTGGCCACCTGTCTTTGTCATCCTGCAGTATGACAGTTGAGGCCAAATGACTCCTATCTAAACATACTTGGAGTCATAAGTATGTAAGAAGGATGTTTGACAATCCCGCCCTATAAAAAAGGAGTTGGACATGGGACAAAGTCTCCCTTATGAGACAAGGAAAGAGCAGTGAAGCGACATAGCGATCCTGACTCTAAGAGGTAGGTTAGCTTATAAGACAGTACTGGAGAATGTGGAGTGAATGTTGTATGTAAGAGGCATGTGCATACTCTGTGATCTTTCCCTTTTTGATCATGATTAAATCTAATTTTTTTTCATTATGTTTGTTCCAATATTTACTCCCTAATTCTTGAGACTTAATGTGTTTACTATTTTCATTTTTCTCTATTTGAAAAATCCTTATCTTTGTGTGAGAAACCATTATCTCTATGTGAGAAACTATCATCTCTATGTGAGAAATTATTAACATGTGTCTATCATCATGGGACTGGACGGATAATTTTACAAACCATTCCCGTGAAACGTTGCCACAAGCTTCATACGGGAATGAGAAATCTCAATAATGATTAGGGTGGAGCAGTATCGTATTGGTCTCACTTGATGGAGGGAAGGAGAATTCTCCAGACATATCACGTGTGGTGTCCTCGAGTTGGTTGGCCAGCTAGACAATTCATTGGTGCAACATGTTATCTCTGTGTGAGACATTTGTGTGACAACTTATGTGCGTTTGAAATCAATACAATTTTATGAACTTTGCATACTGGAGCAAAGGGTGATTCCTTACCTAGGTAATATTATGCTTTAAAATATATTGCCTAGAGGGAAACTTTTTGGAAGGTGATTCCTTGCCATACTTATATATGTGTATTTCACAAAAAGGGTGATTCATCGTCGTGTATACATATCCATGTATCTATGCCAGAGAGATTGATTCCTCACCATGCATACATATATGTGTCTTTCCAGTGTTTACATGAAACTGTTCATTGCATATTCATGAGCATTATTTCTCATCAACGGTTATCTTATAGAACCATAAACTTTGATGCAGAGTTAGAACCAATGGTGATTCTCAATGGAGAAGAGTTGATCCTGTCCAGACCCTAAGTACGGAAACTTATCTCTATTGTAGGAACTATGTATCATTTTGAATTGTACATAGTCATTTCAAAGGAATGATCACTTGTACTCAGTCTGCCGCCCTTTAAACAGCGAATGAAATATTTGGATTGTATGTATTTCTAAGTTTCTAATTAATAAGGAATGACAATAATTATTTTTATGATGTGATCTAGACTTATGGTACACCAAGGTCTTAGCGTACTAACTAAACCTCTATATTTTTCGCTGCGATTTTACATTTGTAACTTGAAACATGCACTTCCATCTAGACAAGGCAAGCCCAGTCTCGACCAAACCCGGGGCATTGACTGATAGGCTGGCATCCTTGGTACCACGGATCCTTGCTACATCCTTTACCAAGGAACTAGGCGCCCTAACATTTACAAAGATTTGAAGAAAATATCACACGCACTTTGATATTCTTGAACATATATCATTCATCTACTTGTATTTTAAAGCTTTCTTAAATATTTAAACAATGCACATCATTACAAGCAAAATCTGAGTCCATGAATATAACATTATTGAACATCAAGATACTAACCGAGACATGCATTAACTCTGAATAGGATTTTAAACTCTAATACTTTAAATCTCAAGCAAGACTCATACATCCAAATATTTTATTTCATTTACAAGCTCATCAAAAATCTGTACACACTATTTAAGTCATAAGAATCCAACTTTTACAAAGCCTAAACTAACCCAAAGCTTAGTGCATAATGCCCACTTACTCTCTCTCATGTGCATGTTTTTGTGACAAATGGACATCTTAAGGTCAAGTGGAAAGATGAATCAACATGTGTTTCAAACTGCTGCAGACTACTTTCTAGGGGACGAAGATAACAAGACTGATTACGTGGCAAGGCTAGATGCCATGTGTCAAGTCCGAATTGAGCCACTCTGTGGCACATCATCACAAGAATTATTATTGCTCTATAAATTTTTAAGAATTCAAACTAGAGCAATGATACCAATCATTTTTCTAATTATGAACATATCTCAATTAAATCTTAAAAGTTTTGGTTTTCTTAAGGATCATAATTTAACTTTGAGCATGTAATAATATATTTTCCCTTTTAAGTTGTGGAATGGTATATTAATGCTGGTTCCACCATTTTTCTCTTATCAAACTCAATCTATCAAAGGGTAAAAAGAAGGCTTCTTTAACTCTCAAACAAGTTGTCACCAACACAAAACTCTCACCTAGACAATGCAATACTTATAGTCTAAAGTAGTATTTACTACTTTTTAAAAATGTATTGCTTTATCGTTTTTTGTATTGTAATTTGTACAATGTTAGACAATTTAATATACGTAGTGTAGTATTGTAATATGCAAGTGCATTTTTTTTTTATGTCTTTTTGTAATGGACAAGGTTCATTGTACCATGGTTATAATTTTTCAAATTTGATGTTTTGAAATTAACTTCATTATGTCTCTTTGTTACTTTTAAATCATCATATTTTTCTTGTAAATATTTTAATAAAAATAAAATATCTTAGTAAAAGGCTAATAAAATTACTCATCACTAAAAAAAAGAAATACACAGGCCCATAAAAAACTTTTTTTAAAAGATACCAAAAAAGCCCTTGCAATTGGATGGATTAGACTAAATCCGAATATTTAGTTATAACCTAAATTGTTCGAATATTCAGGCTTTTATCCTCGGCTAAGGCTAGATATCTGCCCGAGTGGATATACATCTTCATTTATGAACCTGGATGCATATATGAGTTTTGTCAGAGACCAGGATCTGCACTTGGATAAAGAGTGCTAGATCAACTTCTATATAAATCCTTGGCAAAATATAAAGGAAAACCACTTCTATATGCGTGTGTTGGACTAAAAAGAAGAAAAGAAAAACAAGTTATATTAGAGCATAATTGACGAATAATGATATGGATATAAAAGGAACCCGTGGGATCGAAGGAAAAATGAAAGTAAATAGTGAATCTCGGTGAACTTCCTAAATAACTCAGTATGGGGAGTGAATATTTGGTTCAATGAATAAAATATGAGGTCTCTATGATGGTAAGCGGCGACATTGGCTTGAGAGTGGAATAAGAGGAGAGAACGGCTAGGATTTTCGACAAAGGGAGAAGAGAGAGGGAAGTGAGATATAAAAGTCTCGACAAAAAGGCTTGGCGAAGGAGTTAAATAAAAACTAAATGAAGTTGTTTTGATCTCAAATTTGTGGTTTGATCTCAATCTTGTTTGATTACTTACACTATGACAAATCCAGTGATTTTTTTTCATTGGATGTAAGCCCAACTTGTTTTTGAATATATAATTACAATGATGTGATCTGTTCCTCAAAATTTTCAAAATTATAGAAAATTAAGAATGTCATGTCAATCAAAAGCCTGTAATTAACATTGGAGTCTTGTGATTGTTAAAGACCCAACCATTGATCCAAAAGTCCTAGAACTTTGGATACTAATTTGTTTAAACTTGTAACCCTTAGGATCATAACATTCCACCACGTTTGCTAATCCAACATCCATGATGGCCCACTCTATCGACACTGACCCGGTGGTAGCCCTTTCCTTTTTGGTGACTTTACTCATCTATTAGTATTCAATGACTTGACATTATGCCTATACATAGTACCAAGGTATTTCAATCCAGCCTATAGGTCGCCCCCTCCGTGACTTGAACTCGTGACGTGATCTTTGCTCTAATACCAATTGTTAAAAACTCAACGATTGGTTCAAATGTCCTAAGACTATTAGGTACCAATTTGACTAAACCTTAAACCATCATGAATGAATTGTCTCAACCCTTCTTAAGAAAACTTGTTACAGTTTTCTTCAATAATATATTGATCTATAATAAGTCTAACGAGGACCACTTGCAACATCTCTCCATGGTGTTGGAGACCTTAGCAAAACATACATTATTTGCTAAGAGGAGTAAATGTAAGTTCGATTTTGCTGAGATTGACTACCTTGGTCCTAGTGTCTGCTGATAGAGTGAAGGCAAACCCTTCTAAGATCAAGTCCATGGTTGAATGGTCAGTGCCTAGATCAGTTAAATCCTCGAGGGGATTTTTGGGCTTGAGTGATTATTATAGAAAATTTAAGAAAGATTATGGTTTATTGTAGCACCCTTGACTGCTTACAAAGGAAAGATGCATTCAGTTCATGTACTGAAGCTTCTGCCGCTTTTGAGGCATTGAAGAGAACTATGGCAAACCACTAGTCCTTGCCTTACCTCATTTTATTAGGATATCTATAATTGAGTGTGATGCTTCTGGTGTGGGAATTGGGCCATTTTTTATGCAAGTTGACCATTAGCTTATCTAAGTCAAGAGTCAAGCCTTTAAGGAGAAGACTTTAGATTTGTCAATGTAGGAAAAAGACCTACATGCTCTTATTTATGTTATTAAGAAATGGAAAAGCTACTTACTGGGAAAAACTTTCTCTATTAAGACATATCAGCAAAGTCTAATGTTTTTGTTAAAATAAAAAATTGGCACAACTTCCCAACAAAAGTGGAATACCTCCTCCTACTTTGCTTCAATATATCTCAGGCACTACTCAGAATGCTGAAGTGGATTTTCAATTAAGATCTCAAAGGAGATCTTTGAACTATTGAGGAGGAATTTGTTAGCAGATCAGGTGGTTATGAAGAATCAATATGATAGACACCATAGACCTCAAAAATTTGAAGTGGGGGACATGGTTTATTTGAGATTACAAAAATACAGGCAGCATAGTGTATCTCAACGTGCTAATTACAAACTAGCACCTATATTCTTTTGGCCCATTCAAAGTATTGCAACACATTGGGAAGGTTGCATATAGATTAGAGTTGCCTTCTAATACTATTGTCCACCTAGTGTTCCATGTTTCTTCTTCGAAGAAGCATGTGGGACTATCAGCAGTTGTTTCACCTTCTTTTCCACTGATAGATATACATGTAGGATTTAGAATTGAGCCAAAAGCTATTTTGCAGCTATGTCTAGTTGACAATGAGCCATTCATTGAGCTTCTTGTTAAATGGGAAAGTGCAGCAGATGAGCATTTTACTTGGGTCCCTGTGGATTAAGAAACCAATACCCTGACCTTGTGGGCAATGTCTTTTGATGGGAAGGGGATGTTGTGATCTGTGAAGGAAGTGGAAGATGGAGGTGCAATACTTGTATGAAGTGGATGCAGTGGAGGGTCGAGGAGCAGTAGGGGAGAATTAAAGATTGAGTAGGCCTAGTTTGGATAGTGAGTTGAGATGAGATGAGATAAATTAAGATAGGTTGTGAATAGTAGTGAGACATTTGAGTTGGGATGAGATGAGTTAGAAATAGTTTGAGTTAAAATGTTTTAAGGGATTTTGGGAAAGGAAAGAGAAAAAGTTAAATAAAAATATTATAAAGTTAAAATATTGTTAAAATATAATTTTTCAAAATAATTTTTGTTTTGAAACTTAAAAAAGTTGAATTATTTTTTGTGTTTTGTTTGGAGGCTTGAGAAAGTTGTTATAATTAGGTAATGATTATATGAAAAAGTTGAAGATTTGAAATTAAAAGGTATTTGTGTTTGTGTTGTTTGGATATTGAGATGAGATGAGATGGAAGCATCTTTATATCGAAACCCAGCCTAAGAGTTCAGTGATTTAAGAGCATTCTCAATGGCTTATGTATTATACAAAAAATGTAAATTATTTAAAGAATTGTTCATAAAATGAGTTCCATCCGATTATATAAAAGAACATGCAAAATACAAATTGCTACAGTAACCCGCTACATGTAGCGGGTACTGTTCATCCTTCAAACAAATTTTTTATTATTTATACTTCATTTACTCTCTCATTTACTTTTACTTTTACATTTCAATACAAATTCTTTTTATTGTTCATCATTTAAAACACCCCTATTTTATTTTTTTTCTAAAAAATATCTTGGAAATATTATTTATCCAATTTTTTCATATTTTGATTTTATTTTTAATTTTTATTTGGCTTATATATTTTTATTTTGTATGTATATGATTGAATTATATTACATTGTATATAATAATATATTGCAAATATAAAAAATAATATAGATATTAGAAATTTATTGGTAGAATGGAAATGTTTAAAAAGATAAAAAATATATTATTTAAATTATATGAAAAAAAATAAATAAGCTGATGATGTTATATTGTAAGAGCACTGGCATTAGATTATCCAAATGATAGTTTTTACAAATATTGGCATAATTAATCTTTAAAATGTTTGCATTGAATTAGTGAAATATATGATCTTATGACTTTGAGCTAGTGATCTACTACCACGTCATATTTGGACTAATACTATAGATAGACCAAATTATTTTATGTCCAGACTCCAACTCCACCCTCTCTCCCCTTTCCCGCGTAATCCCAAGCCTCCCTCTTTCTCTCCGTTTCTCTCCAATTTCTACACATAGTCCCCCATTTCTGATCTCCCACTTCTCTCCAATTTATGCACATCCATCTCTCAAAGAAGAAGTCGACGCACATCTTGAACAGAGAATATGATATAGCTTCCCTATTCACGGGCATCTTCACAATTCAGGATTCCTAGCGAGCAAGAGAGAGAAAGAGAGCCAACTTCATTGCCCCAAGCGATTAGCCTTCCTTACTTGTGCGACCCAAGCCTCTCTACCATGCTTCATCAATGGTGACCACGACGACTATGAATGATGTTTCGCCTTAATAGTTCGTGAAGGCCTACTCGGCTCATCTCAAGCGATCCGGCAAGGTATGTATATCCACCACCACCACACACACACATATATTATGCTTACATAGCCCGCTTGTTTTTCAAGGAAAGATGGAGTAGAAGATTAGAAGCTGTAAGAAAACAAGGCTCTTATTTTTTTGGTAACTAATTTATGGCTGATAAGGGTTTTTGGATTTGGCCCTAATTTTTTTTTCCTCCAAACATGAGCTTTATTACGATGTTATGACCATATTAATGAGATTGGTTTTGATTGAAGTAACCGTGAGTCTTACTTATGATGGCTGAGTCGGGTCTGTATTTTTCGGCTTTTTGTTGGCTGGGGCAACCGAGGAAAATAACAGACAATGAAGAAGTTCTATTTTTATTTTTGTGGCTTCTTTATTATAGTTGTTTAGCAAATAAATAGCTAGGTTAACATAGTGCAATGCATTCTTGTAATACCCTCCTATTTTTCCAAGAATTAATTGATCTAATCTAGTTTCTCCACTTCAATATCTATATGCTTTTTCAAGTGTAGTGTGTTGTTTTTTTTTTTAGATAAGTTAAAAATTTTATAAGCACAATGTAATAGGCGAATCCCAAGTAAGCAGGAAGTATACAAAAAAAACACCTAGTTACATTCTAATACTAGAAAAGCGAAAACAATAACTCGTTTACAACCCCTCCCTTGAGTACAATAGCAGAGACCCAACTAAGTAGAGTGCTTATAAAAAACTTCCAAAATGCATTTCTATTTCATTCCCTTTCATTAAAGCACCTCTCGTTTCTCTCCAACCAAATACACCACATAATACACTAAGGCATCATTTTCCATGCAGCTTCCACTTGGGAACAAGTATGGATTTGAAAGTTGGTCCAGCTTGCTAGAAAATCAACCACTGCTTCTGGCATAACCCAGCTCAGCCCAACCCTTCCTAACACTCCATCCCACAGCACTTTAGCCATTTCCCAATGAAGTAGTAGATGGTTCACTGATTCCGCTTCTTTCTTGCACATAAAGCACCAATCCAAAACAATCATTCCTCACTTCCTCAAGTTATCTATAGTTTGAATATTCCCTATTGCTGATGTCCATACAAAAAAAGTCACCCTTGTCGGAACATGAGCCTTCCAAATCCTCTTCCAAGGAAAGCAAATATGGTGCTGATTTAGTATCACCTTATAGTATGACCGAACTATAAACTTTTTAGAGGTTGTTTGTCTCCAGCATAGTTGGTCCCTGCCCTATCTTCTTATCTCCACTAAATACAACAATCTGAAAAAATCAGTAACCTCCTCTACTTCTCAATCCTGGGCAGATCTGGAGAAACTTACATCCCAAAGCACCACTTCATTGGAAAAACCCATCAACTCTGAAGCTGAAGCTTGCTTATTAGTCGCCAATCTGAAGACAACCGGAAAGGCTCTCGACAAGTCAGTATCCCCACACCAAACATCAGACCAGAATCTGATTTTTGAACCATCGCCAACCGAGAAGTTAACTTGTTTCAAGAAACAACCCCAACCTTTCCTAATAAACTTCCATAGACTCACTCCATATGAACCCCTACATTCCTTGGTACACCAACCTCCCCAATCACTACCATACTTTCGATCAATCACCCCCCTCCACAATGCTTCCTCTTCCCCATGGTATCTCCATAGCCACTTCCCCAACAATGCCTTATTAAAACTACATAAGCTATGAATACCCAAACCTCCATCAACAATCGGGCAACAAACGTTTTTCCAACTCACTAGGGGAGTTTTGGTCTCCTCTCCCATGCCTCCCCACAAAAAATCTCTATACAATTTTTCAATACGATTGGCCACACCAACTGGTAAAGGGAATAAAGAAAGGAAGTAGGTAGGGATATTAGAGAGAGTACTCTTTATAAGAGTAACCTACCCCCTTTAGATAAATATGTCTTTTTCCATACTGCCAACTTCCTCTCTATCTTCTCGACCACCCCATCCCAAATGTGTTTGGCTTTAAAAGATGCCCTAGCGGTAGTCCTAAATATTTTATGGGCAGAAAAGCAACTTTGCACCCAGGAATTCTGCCAAATTATGAATGTTATGGACTTTTCCCACCGGTACCAACTTCGATTTACTTAAGTTCACTTTTAATCCAGAGATGGCTTGAAAATACAGCAGGAGAGCCCTCAAAACTTGAATTTGTTCCCCAACAGCCTCACAAAAAATAAGGGTATCATCAGCGAAAAGCAAGTGTGATATTGTAGCAAGGCCATTAGAATTAGATCCCATTGAAAAACCCGAGATAAGTCCTGCTCCTACCACTGCCTCCACCATGTGATTCAAAGCCTCCATAACAATATCAAATAGGAAGGGAGATAAGGGATCCCCCTATCTCAAACCACTTGAACTAGAAAATACCCACAAGGCTGCCCATTAACAAGCATAGAAAAACGGATAGTTGAAATACAATGGCTGATCCAGCCACACCACTTATCTCCAAAGCCGCATCTTCTAAGCATATACAAAAGAAAACTCCAGTTTACATGATCATATGCTTTTTTCATGTCCAACTTACTAAGGATCCCCGGAGACCCTTCCTGCATGCGGCTATCTATACATTCATTTGAAATCAACACTGAATCTATGATTTGTCGTCCTCTAACAAAGGCATTTTGAGATTTAGAAATGATATTCTCCATCACTTTGCCCATTCTATTTGCTAACATCTTTGAAATAATCTTATAGATGCTACTTACCAAACTGATTGGGCGAAACTCCTTTAACTCCAAAGCACCCACTCTCCTCGGAATCAAGGCATTAAAAGTGGCATTCAAAGTCTTCTCAAACTTTTGAAACTCATAAAATTCATGAAATACCTTCATCACATTCTCCCGCACAATCTCCTAGCAATCTTGGAAGAATGCCATAGAAAACCCATCCGACCCAGGAGCTTTGTCTCTCCTCATTCGACAAACCACCCGATGCACCTCAAGCTCTTCAAATGGCCTCTCAAGCCAACTTGCTGAAAAATCATCCACCACTGCAAAGTTCAATCCATCAATCTTAGGTCTCCAAGCTTCCGTCTCACTTAGGAGAGAACTAAAAAACTGCACAACATGCTCTTAGATCTCGGCAGGTGAGGATAGTAGATTATTTTCAGTTCTTAACATCTCAATAGCATTGTTACGTCTATGAGAATTAGCCATTTTACGAAAGAAGCTAGTGCACTTATCTCCCTCTTTAAGCCAAAGAACTCTCAACTTTTGTCTCCTTGATATTTCTTCCCTCAAAAGAACCCTCACAAGTTTTATTTTTACTTCGTTCTTCCTAGGCAAACTCCCCTTACTATCCCCATCAGCTTCCAAGGATTGAAGCTCATCCCAAAGGGATTTTTTTTGTTGCTCAACATTCCCAAAAACCTCCTTGTTCCATATCTTCAAATCAGCTTTTAAAGCTTTGAGTTTACTAGCCAAAACAAAACTAGAAGTCCCCACAAACTGATATGACAACCACCAACTTTTTACCTTAGCAACGAAGCTCTCCACTTCCAGCCACATATTCTCAAACTTAATGTACTGTTTGCCCTCATGAATACCCCCACACTCAAGAATAATGGGAAAGTGGTCCTATCCTACCCTTGGAAATCATTTTTCGCACAACTTTGGATAGTGAGCTTCCTAGGACGATGAAACTAAAAGTATATCCAATCTTGAACCTCCTCTAGAATTGGACCACGTATACTCACCCCTCAGCAAAGGCAAATCTAGTAGTTCCAAATCAAAGATCAGCTGCGAGAAAACCTCCATAGCTGTAGTCATCGAAGATAGATCCTCCCGCTCACTTGGGAATCGAACTATATTGAAATCCCCACATATACACCAAGGTAAATCCCATACAGAATACAACCCTGATACTTCATCCCACAACAAGTTTCTATCCCGATCCCTATTGGGACCGTATACACTTGCTAATGCGCATGACCACCCATCTTCCATGTTTCTTAATACACATGCCACCAAGTAATCTCCAATGCACTCTTCTACCATCTCGACAACTCTACTATCCCACATGACTAGCACTCCACTAAAAGCACCCGGAGAGGCTAAATAAGTCCAGCCTACAAACAAACCTCTCCACGAGCTACTAATTACATTCCTGTCAATAATTTCCAATTTTGTTTCTTGGAGGCATACGACATCTATCTTCCAACTATGAATAATGGACCTAATGTGAAGGCATTTATTGACATTATTGATCCCCCTTACATTCCAAGACAATATTTTAGGCTTCATTAACTGGAATAGCTTCCCTCCCGTTTGATCTGTCCCTCTCCAATGTACCCTCCATATTGTCATAATTAATAGAACAATGCAATCTTTTCAACTCCCGCTCCTTTCTCACATGACTTCTTAGCCGTGGATCGACCAGCTTCAATGGCAACTAAAAGTGCCATCAATTGTTTTTCATAACCATCATAAAAGAGTCCCACACAACTTTGAATCTCCTCCACTTTTTTAAAACCCAGTCTGAAGTTTCCTTGGACACAATCTGATGAGGAGTCATCTATAACGGTGATGAACTACCCATCTCCTCCTCATAAATAGCTACTTCAAGCTGTGGGTCCAAAACCAACCTATCTTGCTCTTCCATTTCAGGCAGTTCAAACTCAACCTACCTGCTTCCTTCTACATTCAGAAAATGCTTTAGTAGACAATTACCCCTTCCACCATCCTCGTGTGAGTGACCACAGAGGTCAGAACCTCATTTTTTCCCTCAACAGCCTTGACAATTTCCCCTGCCTCCCTTTCCAGAACATGGTGGACCATCTCTAACCCACCCAAGGCTTTATCTGTACCTATCAACTCTTTCTATGCCAGAGGTTGAAACACCTATGCTATTATCTGCGTCGTTATAGTGTCTCGGTAATGTGTTGTGTGTTGTTCTCATTCATATACGTCTACTTTATGCTCTTGTATGAGGTTTTGGTGGTTCTTGTTATACGATCTGGAATGTTTTTTGTTTTTTAAATCAAAGTTTTGGTTGTCTGTATGCCCAGGGGTTTCTGGAATTATTTTTAAGTACAATTAGGATAGGTAGAAAAATAGTTGAAACGTGCATCTCAAATGCATGTTGTTTTGATGCACGATATCTAACAGCCTTTTGGCCATTCTTTGGCATGTTTCTTAATTGGAAGTTTAAGTTGTATCCTACATTGTAATTTGGTGTGGTTGTATGCTGTTTTTATTACATGTGAACTGATTTTCCTTTTCATTTATCTTTTGTGAGCAGATGGAGCTGCCGGAGTGGGCAGATATTGTGAAGACTGCAAGGTTTAAGGAACTGGCTCCTTATGACCCTGATTGGTATTATGTGAGAGCTAGTAAGAATTGTCTCCTCTCTTCTTTCATCCTGGTCTACATCCTAAACAATTTCTCTTATGCCGGTGGTCTGCAATGTGCTTATATATTTTTTATGTCTCCAAATCTTGTGCAGCCTCCATGGCAAGGAAGATCTACCTAAGGGGAGGTCTTGGTGTTGGTTCTTTTAGAACGATTTATGGTGGGGGTCAGAGGAATGGAAGTCGTCCACCCCATTTCTACAAGAGCAGTGATTTTGTTGCTCGCCACACTCTACAATAGTTGCAGCAAATGAACATTATTGACGTTGACCCAAAGGGGTGAGCTCAACATTATTTAAACCATTTTTCTATTGCAAAGATTAAGGTGATCACACTTGGTATAGACAATGATGCGAAGACAATAGATGCTCCTTTTTATGTATAGAAGACAGATTTAGTATGTTTTGCTTGAATTGGTGCTTATATCCCCATCAAGCAAAACATACAACCTTTGAAGGGAGGCTAATAGCTTGAGAGATATTGATAGTTGTCTTCTGATAGCGGTCTTAGGAAGCTAGTATGTTTTCCTTGAATTGGTGCTTAAATTCTGAAGGTCGTATGTTTTGCTTGAATTGGTGCACTTAGATGAAATAATTATATTATAATTTGATTATTAGTTAAGATATGAATTGTAGAATTGCAAAATATGATAAAAATAAATTAGGTAAAAAAATAATAAAAATAATAAATTAATAATATGTTTTTATTATTTTGGCTAATAGATAGATAATCCAATGTGGAATTAGTTTTGAGTGGAATAGCCAAATGTAAAATCCTGTCACATTATGCAAATTTTATATTTGCATTTGCATAATCCAATGTTAATGCTCTAAAAGTCGGTATGTAAAATAGAGAGTGAAATTTGATGATGTGTTTTAAAGGATAAGATAAAGGAACCATTGTGAATGCTTTTAAGGGAGAGTAGGTGCCATGTTTACTTAATATGGGTATTATAGAAATACCCTTTTCCATTGTAATGAGATTAATGGAAACTGGAGAGTTGTATAAAAAGAGAGACTGAATTGTATTGATTACTACCACAAGTAAATACATGATTCTTGTTTGGAGGTACCGATTTCTCAAAAATTAGAAATTTCTTCCTCTTCTTTCTCATTTTGTTTCTTAAATCTCTTTCTTTCTTTTGCATTTACACTGGAATAATACGAATTACAACTGGCGGGACCATAACAATGACATCTTTTAAAGCATTGGATACATCTCTTTCAAAATTAAGGATGAATTCTACTTTATCAGTTGTTTCAAGCATTGGCCAAGCAGGAGTAGGGATGGATGGAATCTTGTTTTACTTTTATAAACTAAAGACGAAGTACTTTATAAATATGAACTTTTAGGGACATTCAAAAGTTTTAACTATTTTGCAGGAGTTGTTGTTCACTTGCATGCGGAAACTAGCTTTGTTTTCTCATAAAGGTCGCCAACAATATATATACATTGTAGAATTAATGACAAAATACATACCCGGAGACCTGTTTAAGTAAGATAGGAATTACAACATATTTCCAGCCACAAAAATCTGCCTAGAGCATTTACAAGCAAATACCAGTAACATTACTAATCAAAGGTAAAATGGTAGTAATATCACATTGCTTTCATATTCAGATAAGCTGACTGAGTTGATGGTCTGGCGATGAAAGAAGTGAAGAGTTTATGCTCCCTTTATCCTTCTTGATTTGCAGAAGCTTGTCATAGACACACCATGGAAAACTAAGGAAATAAGCCCTATCCATTCCTTCATTGTAACGACCCCAGTAAGTATGATGATATGTGACATGATACCACACTAATGCCTTTGCTTTTGCATTATAAGTGTGAGAATCATCTCCCTCATCGAACCAAGTCTGAGCTTCCATTCTTAAGGAATACATAGCATATTTAATTGCATCTCTAATTCCCTTCCTATCAAGACGTTTTGGCATTTTCAAAATGTTGCCACTAAGTATTTCAGCTTCAGTTTTGATCCCATAATAGTCCATCAAATTCCCCAACTTGTAATCATAGTCACTTTTGTATTTCAAAGCATCACTGAGATAGTCCTGAAAGTCGTCTACTTCCATGTCAGAGTCATAATATTGGTTTGTTGTTTCCAAAGTAAAGGGCTTCATAGGACTCGTGCGCAATGCAATGTATTTCACTTCGCGAAAAAGCTTTCCTATAACAGATCTTGATCTGTAGGTCCATTTTTTAGGCTTTTCCATGAAATCGGGATACTCATGGGCACGTAGATGAGGAGGTATTTCAGCTGCAACACCAGTTTTCGGGAAGTCAATTGCAATTGAGTATAGCTCAGCAAGTTCCAAACATTTATGGTTCATTGCACTGCAAGGCTCCCTATCTGAAAAGACAGTGTGGGCATTTTGGATGACTCCTAAATTTTCATTGACTATGTTGTTGATGAAACACTCCTCTAATTCCTGTAGGACAAAAATAACAGGCTTTCATATGTTAGCTGTAGAAGAAAGTTGTTGCAAAGGACATGGAAATGTGAGAGGTCGAGCCTTTCATTCGATCCTACTTAACGTTTTTTACTTCACATGAAGATTCAGCTGCAATGCATGTTTGTTAAATATTTACAAAGACAGAAAAGATTTCTAAATTTTTTCTAAACATATTTTTATGTATAGATGTGCATTTGGAAACAGCTTCTTAGATCCCCAAATCCTTCTATATGCTCATTGGATGTGCAAGTATAGAGGCAACTATATATAACCTAAATGCTTAATTGTTGTTGAAAAAAGGTAAAATCCAACGTAATGAAGGCTAGATGCTAGATGATTGCAGCACGATGTATTCTCTCAACTGTAAGCGGATGTGAAGAAAATTATCAATGATAGCTAATATATATATACAAACACATACACATATATCATTCCATTCATATTGCAGTTAATAGGATAATTACTTGCAGTGACAAACTTGAAATATCAAATTCTAGCACTTGTTCTGTTGTTACTTTTTCAAATTAAAATGTACTAATAAATACCTCTATTGAACCATCATGATCCAATTGCAGAGTTGGTGCTGCAAAATATTCTGCTGGTTGAGTTTGCAGAGGAGGAATTAGATCATGGTCCCAACAGACAAAGTACTTATCTCCATGCAAACTGCTTCCCGAACATTCATTTGGATGAGGTCTAAACACAATTACTCAAATAAGGTCAGTAAAGAGTATACCAAAATAATGTTGCATATGACTTTTGAATATTGTGGATGAAGAAACAGCAATGCAATATAAAAACAAATAGCATATTTGAAACACCCTGCTTCCCGAAAAGACATTTTAGAATTTTCGGGGAGCCAGTGCGCTACTACTAAACTTAAACTTAAAAGCTTTTCTTTTTAACAAAGCGCCAGATGCGAAAGATTTCCATAAATAAGACAAACTTCAATAAATACTGAAAATCCAAAATAAAGTCTGTGGAAGCACTTATTTTAAAAAAAAATATGAAAGACTCATGTGCTTATCAAAATAATTTATTTAAACCTTAAACCATAAAACTAATCATTGCATAATTTGTCCAAGCCTCTGCCTCGCCTCCCGGGGTCAAGTCCTGTCCTGCAGTCTCATCCTCATAAATGTCATCACTTGGGTGGTTTAAAACATAAAAATATACAAAAATGAGTCGAATACTTAATAAGCAACACATCATATAGTAAACATAATAAACATAAGGTTTCTTGAAAAACGTGTATACTCACAAATACATATGTAATTAACATGAACATGAACTTATCTCTCACTTATCATAGGCCATTACTCACTGTTGACCCCCATGAGTTAGGGTTAGCGAATCTAAGTAGATTCTGATTCCGCCTATAGCCATGGGTTGTGGAATCTATACATAAGGAAGACATACCTGATGCACTACCAGCATGCATGACCTGGTAATCAATATGCCCATAACATAGGTACCGTCTTCATATCATAACATAGACCATTACATATCCTATCATAATCATACTTACATACTTGTCATTTCATAGATCTCAAAAGAAATCACATACATACTTGTCATATCATATCATAGATTTCAAATGAAATCGTATTTTTTTATAAATGTTGTGATATATGTTTCCTCACATAAATTCATAACTTTTCATAAATAATTTTATGCATAACCCTCACATAAAATCATGACTTTTCATAAATAATTTTATGCATAACCCTTGCATAAAATCATGCATGACTTTCCATAATTATTTTAATGCATAAATTATCACATAAGATCATCAATATTCATAAACCTTCACATAAAATCATGACTTTCAGATATTACTTTAATACATAAATCTTCACATAAAATCATGATTTAGGTACGTAAAAAGGGGCTTCCAATGAAGGGCATACATGCATAATATTTTTATAAAAGACAAGCAGTTTACTGTACATAAGTGTAAGGGTATGATCATGCTACTTATCTTGCAACGCTAATCCACTATTTTCAGTGCGTAGTCGACTGCCTATAAAAAATAAACACACAATTTTCATAAATTTCTAATTAAACTTGTGCCTTTATTCAAAACCTAAACTACTAAAATAGTCTATATTTCCTAAACCTAGATTCTTCCTAACACTAAAATATTCTCATCTTTTAATCCTAAATAGGCATGGGTATTTTTGGAAAAACAACATACTGGGCATGGGCATTTTGGGAAAAATAATGAAAAGGGGCATTTTTGTAACTGTATCAATTAACCTACTGAAACCTAAAACACATCTTATAATTTGTAGAGAAATAGAGGGTATTGGGAGAGTGGGAGAGAGGCTTGTATTTACAAGGGATGAAACTCACCGAGGGGAGGAGCTGCATGACACCGGGGTTGGGAGTCAAGGCTGCGTGACTGGGTTCCTTTGGGCAGGGTAGTGGGACGCCGAGAGAGAGAATGGAGAGAGTTTACACACCACGTAGCGTGCATGGGGGCTTCGGGCAGTGGTGCTGGGCGTCACTGGGCGGTGGAGGCTTGATCTTCAGCATCATTTGTTGCTGCTGATGGTGGCGTCGCGGCCTAACTGTGGCAAAACATGGCTCTCAATTTGGGTGAGGATGCTCTATCTCGATGGCTTCAAAATAGAGAAGCTCCAGTTTCCACTTTCCATGGAAGATGATAATGGTGGCTACTGTGTTTGGGCTGCTTTCGATGTTGGAGAGGAAGAGCTATGGTTGCTGCGTGTGGGAAAGCTGGTGGTTCTTGGTGTACTGTCGTATGTGTGGTTGTGCGGTGGTCTCGTGTTTGCTATACGGTAAGTGTTGGTTGTGTGTTTGGAGGTGGATAGAATCGAGACTCTCTCGGTGACGGACTCGCGGGTTGTGTGGCTTCTCTGGTGCCGAGGTGGAAGGCAACGGGAGGAACGGCTTGGAGGAAGAGGCTCACGGTGGAGGAAGGCTGTGTGCTCGTGGCTTACGGGGTGTGGGCTGGGCAGCGGCTCGAAAAGGTTCTCGGTCTGCGGCTTGGAATGGAACTACCTTAAGGTGGTGAGGCATTGAGGAGATCAAACTGTATATACATATATATATATAGGTGATAGAGAACATCCAAAATAAAACCTAGGGAAGAGACGTGCAATTAGTGAGATGACTAGACGTGCATGCGGAGCAAATGGATGCGATGAAGCTGTGCATGCAGTGGTTTGCGTGAATGGAAGACGCACGGTGGAGGACTTGGGGAGTGCGGCTTGCATTTTTTGTGAGTGTACCATATATATATATATGATTGAGAACCCAAGAGAAAACCCTGCATAAAAAGAGACGTGAATGTGCATGTGTGACTAACGGAGAGAGACGTGCATGGCTTGAAATTCAAGGAGGAAAATTAGTTAGGGGTTGTATTATGAAGAGAAATCTAAAACACTAACAGTGTTTGGAGTCTAACACACTACAAGAAATCAGGTTTTTTCTAGCGCGTCAAAATCGTTGCAAACACCCCTATTAATCGCTGCATTTGAGCATTTGTGGCGATTTTTAACTCGCTGCATTTTCGTCGAAATTAAAGTGTCTATTTTTATCAATTTCAGCGATAGGTAAAAATCGTTGCAAAAAACTACTATTTTCGGATATTTTTGTGCATCTTAACTGTCCCAAAAATCGATGGAAATGGCCTTTCCGTTTGTCATTAAATCGTTGAGAAAAACTATTTGTAGCAATATATATTGTCACAATTGTTTGTAAAATCGCTGCAAAAGACTCATTATTTTTTCTAGCGGTTATAAATTATCGTTGTTATTATGTAGTCCCTGCCATTTTCCGGCGAATTTACTCTCCGGAAGGTTTTCCAAAAAAGAAAAAGAAAATGCACAAAAACAGAGATGAACTATACCCATTTAGTTTATATGAAGTATAGCTTAGATATAGTTCACCTAAATAGTGCAGCAACCCCTCACATATATGTGAGGGAATGCTGCATTATATATAGTTACACATATATAATATATGTATATATAACTGTAATATATAATTAATTCACCTAAATAGTGCAGCAATCCCTCACATTGACTGTTGTTTTAATACTACATACACACACAGATATATATATATACATATCAATGAAATGAGAGATTGTGCTGGAAAATGATAAAAGCTCGCTACCTATTTATTATTTACTCATCCTCACAACCAATTTTGAAAGTGTCTTTTTTTCCTTAAGTAATCACTATATATAGTGTGATTCCAATGAGTACGAAGCTCATGTGTATGTAGTTAGTGTTGCATATCAAAGTGATCACAAGTGCCCTATGATACATGTTCTAAATGGAACATTAGCATTAAATGCAAGAAAGAAGTTCTATTTCTTAGAAAAATATTGCCCCCCACTTAACAAATAACAGAATCAGTGGAATTTTATCCTCAAGATACAAATAGTCACTAAAATCATTTATCGTTTACATTGAAGAAAAGGATAATAATCAGAGAGTTCTAGAAATAGTAGAACAAAGATATTTAGTTTTAACAAAAGGTCAAGGAATTCCAATCCAAATACTCTGAAATGTTACAACATTGAAACTCTAAAGCAGGGAAGCATATTTCATACTCACAGTGAACAATGACATCATTAGAGACCAGTTAATGGTCTTTAAAAAGTATCTGCGTCCAAAAAGAGTCACAAAATCAACACTTTCTTGCAATACAACAAAATTTTAGTTTGGGAGAGGTACATGAGAAACCAATAAATTTCTATTAAAAATGGAAATGTGAGAGGTACATGAGAAACATGACGTTAGAAATGTATACTACCAGAATACATAAAAAAGTGGGAAGCACAAAACCAGAATACATAAAAAAACGTATTACACATCCAAATTACACATCCATAAAAAACTTATTACACATCTAAGTTTACTCGCCGGAAAAGGAGTTTTAGAAAATAAAAAAAATAAAAAATTCACAAAACAGAATACAGGAAAAAATATTATACACATCCAAGTTTTGCAGGCTTCACAATTTTACCTTACACTATGGATTGCACTAATATTCTTTTTACATACTGAAAAAAAAAAATCCAAAGTCTATAGTAACTACACTAAGAACTGCACCAAAACTAATCTCAGACTTGTTAAAGGGAAAAAACAGAGTTGAGCAAGATCATTGAACTTAACAACAAAGTACTCTAAAAAAACACATTTGCAGGGAGCACCCTCCAAGGATTGAAGGGTATCACAAGAATGCCAAATAAAATTTGCCAATTAACAACAAAATTAATGTAACTTAGTTAACTTTTTGTAGATTTTATTTTCTTGTGTTGCCAACAATCACATTGCATAACCACAAATAGGCAGAACTAATAGCCGAATAATTAAGATCATATAAAATCTTTGTATTCACACTTCTACACAATCCTAGTAAGTGAAGAGACAAATCCATTTTATTCAAAATTTTGAGCATGAAACTTTATGAAGTCAGAAGTTAACTTGTTACATTATGTGTCAAACTAAGACAAGTAATTCCAAATGATTCTATAACTCCATAAAAGCACCAAGCCATTAATGGGATTGATTTGTAGCAACTAAATCAAACCAGAAACATAGTAATAATAGATGACAGTTTTTTTTTTTCACCTCAAACTTGAACAAGTTTAAGTTGTTTCTCTAATCTTCGTGCTTCCTCCTTTTTCTATAGACTTCACTATAGTTTTCGTGGTTTCTATGAAGGTTTTTCTAATGTCACATATCGAGATTTTAAGGTCATTTGGTATTCCTAATAGTAAGAAAACAGAAAGATCTACACAACTCAGTATTAGAATCTATTGTGAATTCTCTTACTGTTTGTTTACGGTCTCTTCATAATTTCTTCATTTTTTCTTACATAAGACTCCACCATTGAATCCCCTCATATGCTCATGATTAAAGTTGGTCAGTAGCTAGATAATTGAGCCCAAATAGAAGCAAAGCAGAAAATAAATGTCGCCTACAGCAGAGGAAATAATTCAGCAATAAATCAGATTTTAGTATTCTTTGTTCTCTGAACATTTCAACCACTTATTTTTCATTTTCTCTTCCTTTATTCCATCCCTCCATCTCAACCTCAAGAGGTGACATGAGAAGTACCAAGTGAACTCAAATTTCAAACAAAACCAGCTCTAAGCAACCAAAAACAGAATCCACAAAAATATTATACACATCCAAATTGTATGTTCGTACTCAAAAAAGCAATTGCACAAGTGGGAAGCACAAAACCAAACTTACAAATGATATAAAAACTAATAGCAAGTGTCACCAAGCAAGTAAAATATCTGAGTTGTAAAAAATGATGTGTAAGCAACCAAGCCAAATAACAAATAATTCATCAAT
Organism: Juglans microcarpa x Juglans regia; assembly: GCF_004785595.1. Taxonomy (NCBI): domain Eukaryota; kingdom Viridiplantae; phylum Streptophyta; class Magnoliopsida; order Fagales; family Juglandaceae; genus Juglans; species Juglans microcarpa x Juglans regia. Next base: position 9,195,923 of record NC_054599.1, on the reverse strand, counting down.
GAGAGGCCCTATTTTTCCCGCTTTAGCAGGTTTAAGGCTTGAAATATACTTCTTGAAGCAATGGATATAAATGTCTAAGGTCATGAATAAAAGCATGGCAAATAATGCACACACATTTGAAAAGCATAAACAAGGTTTGAATCTACCAAAGGAACCCAATGATAAAGCTCATTCAACTCAATGATAAAGGATTAATAGAGAATAGCAAAAAGTTGCACTAAAAATGGTGAATTCGGAAAAGGTTCACCAGTTAATCATCTCTCAGAATTCTGTGGACAACAATTTCCTATGTACCCATGGCCATCTGAGTTTACTACTTGTGGAACTCATAAACATGAAACTGGTACACTAGACTTATCAATGTCATAAAAACTATCCAAGTTCCACAGCAAACAATCCCATTAACCGAATAGAAAAAAATATTGAAGCCAATCAAATATGGAAAGCTCACAAAAGAGTTTTAAGATTCAAAGAAAATCTTAAAACACAAAGGATAAGCTTAAGAGGCCATCTGAATCAGAGCAACCTAAGAACTAATAAGAATTTCTTCTTGGATACACAGGCCATAGCTAAAACAATAAGTCAAGAATAAAAAAAAGAACCCATGCTAGAAACCGTACATATAGTGAAACAAATGCTCCGCAAGAGTATCATTAGGCATGTACTCAGCAACCAGCAACCTCTCATCTCCATCACAGCAATACCCAATCATATTGGCCAGCCTCAGATGCCTCATCTGCCCTACTCCCCACGCTTCCTCCTCATTTGGTGGCAGTGGGTTGCGAACAGAGCAAGGGAGAGAGGCGGGGCCTCGGGCTACTGGCTAGGCGTAGAGGAGAAGGGGCTCCGACGGAGGACTGGCGACGGTGTCGAGGTGTGGGTGGTGGCAAACGGCGCCCCCAGCGACGGCGATATAGAAAAAATTTGAGAGAGAGAGAGAGAGGGGTGAGGCTAGAAAGAGATTGGCGTGGGGCTGGGGGAGAAGGAGGGGGTGGTTGTCGAGGTGAGGTCTCGGTGGTGTGCTGGGGCCATTGGCGATAGGCTGTGCGTGGCGGAGGCTTGAGGGAGAAGAGGGACTGGGGAGAGAAAGGGGGAAAGGGGAGAGACAGCTGGAGGGAACGAAATGAGGGGAAAACCTAATGCGGGGGTTTTAAATTTTATGAGCTTTTCCGGCGCTTTTGACTTGCCGCTAATAAGTTTAAATGGGCACGTGTTTTTATAGCGACAATGTTAGCCGTAAATAGTATATATTGCGGTAATTTTCTTTAATCGACGGAAATTTAATACCGCTACAGTTAATAATATATTGTTGCAACGAAAAAAATCATCGTAAAAGGTACAAATGTCGCTGCAAAAGTGAATTGTACATTTTTCCTCCATGATTTCCCAACTTCGTACTGAAAATTAAGCGGCGACTTGAAAATCGCTGGAAATAACCTCTATTTGCGGCGATTTTTTTGTGACGATTTTAAAATCGTTGGAAAAGGTTTGATTTCTTGTAGTGACACTAAGGCATTTGGAGTTTTTTTTTTTTAAATAGCCTTAACTCTAGGTTTAAATAAAAAAATAATAATTCTCTGATAATTCTCTTATGGCTTTAACTCATTTATTGAGCTTAAAAAAAATATCCATAATTTATCCCTAAAAAGATGGGATCGGGTCATTACAATAATATACATGTTAATGTAAATAGACAATTTATCTTTTAGGGTAGTTAACTTTATATGTGTAGTTTCTACTCGAGAAAAATAGATTTTGTTCTTTATCTATTGATTACATAAGAGCACAAATAGGTAGTCATGTTTTAGAAGAAGCTACAATGGGATATTAGAATCTTACCTTTTTCCCTTTTGTGGGAAAACAACACAATCCACAATGTGATGTAGAGTAGGCACATTAACAACTTTAAGTACTCGTACATCTCCTGGGTGTAGACATGGGTTTCTAACAACAATCACCTCACCTTCAAAAACGATGTTATTTGGGTTTGAACTGCTAACACTAAACATAACGGATGACTGGTTACAGAGCTCTTTACTAAAGCGAGAAACGTGCAAAAATACTTGACCGTATTCCAATGTCCTGGTTTCATCTAGGCATCCAATCATAACTCTTCCATTTGGAACAAATATCCTTGTTCCAAACCTTATGTCCATCGACTTAGATGCATGGAATGTTCGGAGCACCATTGAAAGAAATGGTTCCACATCTGGCTTGTAGTCACATACAAGCATTTCCTTCAAAACTTTTGTAATTTCTTCTGCGAACATCATCTCCAGTGCCTCTTGCGCTCTCAATGGATCTGTTAACATGGCATTCAAATGATCTATAGCCTCCCTTTGCCTTTTTAGAAAAACTTGATCCTTCACTCCAAGGTTAGACAAAAGAGTATTTATATGGCGATTCAGAAAACAAGGTTGAAACTTACTCCATGCCAGAACATCGAGTTTTGTGTCAAATGTTTGTATCTTAACATGCTCTTTCTCAATGACAACTTCACCAACAATGTCGGATCAACAGCCGCAGCACCAGTGTACCCACTATATTGAATCTGAAACGCTGATGGAACAGAATAGCTGCCTAACTTTGTTGCCACTTTGCAAGCCAACTCTTGAGATATCTTCCCTATGCCATTTGAGAAACAATACATGGCTTCTCCCTTCTTAACTTCTACGTTAGGAAGAACTTCAATTTCATCTATGCCAACGCTGACAGTTTCTGTAGAAGAGCCAAAAGACTAGCCCAGTGTGGCACCATATATTGCCACATTCCTTATATCTTGAAAATCACCCATCGATTCTTTGATATCTACTGCAGTTAGGCCTGTTCTTGAAGCAAGCATCCAAATAGAATTATCTTGTACCTAACTAGATGAAAAGGCAAGAAACTCGAACTTCCTATCTCCAATAACTATGCCATTCCTTACAGTGGATATTATTCTCTCATAAACTCTAGTTCACTTATCCTCATTTGCAGATGATGGACGTGGAGATAAAGCAATTGAGGACACTTTATCAAAGTCCTCATTGTAACGCCCCGACCCTGAGGGTCCGGAGAGTTAACTCACATAACCTGAATATCAACTCCAACAATACCAATATATTTCCTAAACCAAGAATATATCCTTCCAAATCTTCAAAACATCGTAAACACTTCAATTTAATAAATCATTCATATTCACTTATCAAATCCTCAATAACACAATCCAAATAAAATATAATTTTTTCTTCACGTCTCAAATAACCAACTAGAATAAAATAAAAATTGACATAAGTCCCATAAACTGTCTAAATCCATTAAAAATCAACAATAAACAAATAATATCCAACAGCTGTACTAATATTGCGAGATACCCAAACTATTCACAGCTAATCTTGCCCACAGACTCTAATATTGATCCCCAGCTGAACCATCAATGTCATCTGAAAATATTATGAAGAGTAAGGGGTGAGTTATCACCAACTCAGCAAGCAGAGAGCAAATACTAGCACGTAAACACGAGCATTTATAACGTTGACATACTAAACAAAACATTGTCTTTCAGAACGTAGAAACAACTTATTTTACTTTCGAAGTGCATAAACCAAAAAGTTGGTGCAAAAACATCAGAGTGAAATTTCTAAAAAGACAACCTTATTCCCCAAAAAGAAAATCCATTGGTATATCCAAATTGAAACATTATATTTATATCATCTCATAGCATCACATCGGGACTAATACCATGTTTAACCCCCGTGGTAGGGTTATAAACGACCATTATACCCGTGGCTGGGCCATATACCATGTTTCACCCCCGTGGTAGGGTTATAAACCACCATTATACCCGTGGTTGGGCCTATTCCATGTTTCACCCCCGTGGTAGGGTTATAAACCACCATTATACCTGTGGCTGGGCCGTAACAGAAACAGTACGAAACATCATCGGAAATCAGATCACACTCATATACAGAATCAGAACTTCATGCCAAAGTTTTCAGATGACACATCATATCAAAACAAAGTACTGAATAGCTTCAAATCATTTCACATGTTCGAAATAAACAGAATCGAAATAGTTTCATTTATTCATAACAAAACTTTTAGATTTTCATATTCACTCTTTTGCATAGTTCAGAAATAAAATGTACAAAATTAGTTCATGTCTACACTAATCATGACAACAAATATTTTCTCTTATATATAATTTATGCATATGCAGAATAAACATCTAAGGTCGTTTTCAGATTTCTTTTCAAAACAAACATACTTATTTTCAAGTCAACCTCATTTTATTTCTTTTATGCAAAACTAGTCTATGAACCCCGCTTACCTGACTTCTGTGTACAAAATATGCTTTTGATCTGTCCTTTAACCGTATCACAACCTAAAACAATAAATGTATACCACATGATTAATAATCCAAGCAGGTATACCATTAAGCTCAATTTATAAAACTTAAATCGGCCCCTTTTAGTCTAAAATTCTCCACAAAGTAAATCCGGACAGCCCACTTCAAACCGTCCATATTTTCACTCTAGCACCACCAAGTAATTTCCACTCAACAGCCACTTAACCCAACCAGACCAGCCTAAAAATAACCCAAAAATTTACACTAAACAGTTCCAATTACTAGCCCAAAATAGTCTCACAATGCCATCCAAAACAATCATACTCCTCAACTTCAAGACTTTCATCATAATCAACCACAATCCAACAGATAAAATACCGAAACAACATAAATGTACATAGGTAACAAATTGTCAAAATTTTACTGCAGTAGTGTAAATTCTGATCAACACCACAATCATATCAGTAACACTACTACATTTCACAATCCAACCATAATATTCAAGAACTACCAAAAGCTTCGGGACCAGCTTACCTAAAAGAGTCACAAAACTTCGAACCACTTCGAATGGGTGCAACCCATAGTAGATTAAGCCCAAAAATTCACTGGAATCTCTAGTGGAAAAATAGACGGTGGTCTGCGTAAGGAAGGATGAAGGGTTTGAGTGTGTGCACGGCAACTAAAACAGAGTGGGTGTGTGTGTGTGAAAACAAATCAAAGCAACACAAAGTAAAAGAGAGGGTCTACGTGTGTGCAAAAGCATGGGGTCGAAGTAAAAAAAATTAAATGTGAAACTAGTGAATGGGAGGGATGGTTACCGAAAAGAAAACTCCACGGAGAATTCGACGACGACACTAAGGTTTCGAGACCCACGAAGATGCGTTGTGGAAGCCAACCAACGGTGATGCGATTTTGATGACTCACGGAGAAAAACTAGCACCAGCCAAGGATGAATAAAAAAATATGTGCAAAGGGGGAGTTTGAGTAGTTCTAAAGTGGTAAGGGAAGATTCCGTGTGAGAAACTGAAAATAACCGTAGAACGTGGGAAGAGGCACATGGAATGGAGAAGATTTGCGGAAACTGCAGCGCAAAGGAGAACCCACGAAGAAGAAAAATAGTGCAACAGAAAAGGGGAAATAAACACTCACCAAACAACGTTGTTCGCGCCTCCTTCCAAGTGATTATCAGTCGTGGGCCGGGCTTCGTGAAATCTGGCTGAGCTTCAACTAGAAATGGGCTTAGAGCCTGAGCGTTACACTCATCGACAAAAGAAACACACAGGAAATTGTCAAAATCATCAGGATAATTGCGCAAGACTCTCTTGGAGAGATTCACCTCTAGACCACAGAAGTATACTTTAGATGGAGTAACTTTAACCCCGTGTACATACACCAGCCCATCGCATAAAGAAATAACAGGATCTCTAGGAAGTAGCGTAGATGTGGCATATCCTTTAAACTGCTCCTTGAGCAATCTCACAGGTTCATAGCAGCAGTCTCCTAAATGAAACAGCTTGTCTAGGGCACTTTCTATGTACTCAATTTTGGTACTCTTAAGATCGACTAACCGATAAAAATCATCATCAATTGTTGGCCCAGGAACACATCCATGCTGAATTAAGGAGTAGATCTTAAACAAGATTAATATGGCAGGTCAAAGCCTATGGGTGGATTCACAATGGGCACAAGACCAGAACTGCAAGAGAAAGGAGACCCTTCCATCAATCCGAGTCGTTCTTCATTTTCTTTATAGTGGACAAAATCAACGTGGAATTTCGGAAGCCAAAGCCTATTTGGAAGCTCCAAACATAGAGCATAAGATTGGCCAATGCAACAGAATGGAGTGAAATCAACTTCTCGAACCCACTCATTATGATGTCCAGTAGATATAGCTTTCTCAGAAATCCTTGGAGAACCGAGTAGCTAGCAATATAAACAAGAAATCTGTTATGTGCTTGAAAGTTGAAAGGAATACAATGGAAAGTTGCTGTATTGGGAAGGTTGTTGTATTGGAGGTGTTGTGCAGAAGGATGGACATTTATGTTAGTTGTTAATACGGTGTCGTTTTCCTTTAATGAATTGGTTACATAAGGTGTCGTTCTTCCACTTGTATTGACACTAGTGATTAGTTACATACGGTGTCGTTTCTTTTAATGAGTTGATTGAGTACGGTATCGTTTTGCACTTGTATTAGCAGTTATGTTAGTTAGCAGACAGTGTCGTTTTATAATCATTTTGGGAGATTAAACACAGTCGTGTTTAATCTCTCCTATGCATTGTATTGTTACAGATGCAGTATAAAGAGGTAGCCATGAGTTGGGATTGAGGCCAACTCTGGTATTCAAGTGTTAATACTCTCCTTCCTTCTATCTCTCTCTCTCTCTCTCTCTCTCTCTCTCTCTCTTGTTCTTGAACATCTTTATGGAGGCTTGACTCCCTCGAAGCAGTCATCACTAATAAAGAAGCCATTTACAGAATAAGGGTCCATTACAATTGGTATCAGCAGTCAGTACTAATGGTAGAAGGTACCAGATTGTATGCTCAGATTGTGGATACAGTTAATCAAGTCAGACAGTAACAAGAAAGACAACAAAAGCAATTAGAAGATACAATTTCCATTCTATGTCAATAGTAAGAAGCAGCAAGAGTGGAAAGGGAAAATCAAGAGAAAAGGTTCTCGGATCTTATGCTGCAGATTTCAAGAATTTCTTGCAACAATTCTGAAGGGCATGGACAGAATGCAAGGGCTAATCAAGACAGTCATCGGGGAGGCAGAGAAGGTGATAATGAAGAAGGGCACACTCGTGACATGGGTGACAGATCTGTTGGTAAAGGGATTATGCTTGACTTTCCAAGATTTTTTGGCAAGAATCCTGCAGCATGGATATATAGAGCAAACTAGTATTTTTTGTATCATCAAGTTCCTCCTGGATAGAATTGTTTTGGCTTCATTTCACATGGAGGAAGAAGCTCTTGTTTGGTTTCAAGATGCTAGTGAAGCTGGCACTTTTCATTCTTGGGAAGAATTTATACAAGCTGTTCAAGTGAGGTTTGGATTATCAGCTTATGATGATCCAATGGAGGCATTAACACGTTTAAAACAAGTTAATTTTGTTACTGCTTACAAGGTAGAGTTTGAGTTACTTTCAAATAGAATTAAAGGGGTTTCTGACAAAAACAAGCTTATTGTTTTTTTAGTGGCCTAAAGGATGAAGTACGGCTACTAGTGAGGATGCTTAATCCAACAACTTTAAATGATGCCTTTGGCTTAGCCAAGATTCAAGAACAATATGTGTGGGCCACTAGGAGATCTTGGAAGGGCACTAGTAATGATCTTGGTGGTCATTCTGCAGGGGGTCAATATAAGGAACACCTAAGGTGTTGTCTAATAATAAGCTGCCTTATCAGAAAATTTCTGAAGCACAGATGCAAGAAAGAAGAAAGAAAGGTCTTTGCTATTTTTGTGAAGATAAGTGGCATCAAGGCCACAAGTGTATTAAGCCAAAGATCTATTTGTTGGAGGGAATGGATATTCTTGGTGATGAAACTGTTGAAGATCAAGCTAAAGTGGAGTTTGTTGAAGAAGAAATGCAGCAGGGTGATATTGCGTCAATTTCTTTGCAAGCAATTGGAGGAACTCCAAATCCTAAAAAAATGAGGATTGTGGGGCAAATTAATAATAAAAGGGTGGTCATTTTGATAGACACTGGTAGTACCCATAACTTTGTGGATACAACAGTGGCTAAGAAGTGTGCCTTGGCAGTTAATAAGGATCAATCCATTCAGGTTCGAGTGGCAAATGGAGATGTTGTTGAAAGTTTGGGTAGAACTACTGCTGTAGCAGTACAGATGCAAGGTACAAGTTTTATTGCTGATTTCTTTACTCTTAATTTGGGGGGCTGTGATGTGGTTATGGGAGTGCAATGCCTGCTATCACTTGGTCCCATACTTTGGAATTTTGCTGAGTTGCAAATGCAGTTTTCTTATGGCACAAGAACTGTGGTTCTTAAAGGGCTGACATCATCAAATGCTGAGTTGGTTGATAACAGGGAGTTAGCTACTGTTTCTAAAGTGGGATCAAAAGGGTTTTGTCTCCAATTACTGGTTGTGGAGCCTATTCAGAAGCAGTCTACTATACCTCCCCAGATTGATCAGTTGTTACAGAATTATCAAGTGGTTTTTGAGGAGCATAAAGGCCTTCCCCCCCATAGATCTCGAGACCGTCAAATTATCTTAAAGAATGAGTCTATTCCAGTATCCTTGAGACCATACATATACCCACACTTTTAGAAGGCAGAAATTGAGAGCATAGTAGCGGATTTACTTAAAACTGGAGTTATTAGACCAAGTCAGTCCCCATTCTCATCACCTGTGTTACTGGTCAGAGAGGCAGATGGTTCTTGGCGGATGTGCATAGACTATCGAATGCTTAATGAGGCCACCATTAAAGATAAGTATCCAATCCCAGTAGTTGATGAACTCTTGGATGAATTATTTGGCTCAACTATTTTTTCAAAGCTTGATCTTAGATCTGGTTACCACCAGATAAGAATGAGGCCTCAAGACATACACAAAACTGCATTTAGAACACATGAGGGACATTATGAGTTCCTTGTTACGACCTTTGGACTTACTAATGCTCCCTCAAGTTTTCAAGCTCTCATGAATGATATTTTTAAACCATTCTTGAGAAAATTTGTAATTATATTCTTTGATGATAGTCTAGTATACAGCAAAGACCTAGAATCTCATTTGACACATTTAGCTACTGTTCTGGGAGTTTTGAAGCAAAATGAGTTATATGCAAAAAAGTCTAAGTGTCATTTTGCATGCCTAGAAATTGAGTACTTGGGCCATCTGATTTCCAAGGAGGGTGTGAGGGCTGACCCAAGGAAATTAGAGGCAATGGTTAACTGGCCATTTCCAAAAACTCTTAAAGCTTTGAGAGGGTTTTTGGGTTTAACTGGTTATTACAGAAAGTTTATTCAACACTATGGTAAGATTGCGAGCCCTCTGACTTCCTTGTTAAAAAATGATGCTTTTTTGTGGAATGTGGAAGCTTCTATGGCCTTTGAGGAATTAAAGGAAGCTGTTGTCACTCCTCCTGTGTTAGCCTTACCAGACTTCACTCAAAAGTTTGTCATTGAGTGTGATGCATGTGGAGTTGGGGTGGGTGATGTGCTTATGCAGAATCATAGACCAATAACTTTTTTAAGTCAAGCTTTAGAAGGAAAAAATTTAACACTCTCTACCTATGAGAAAGAACTGTTAGCATTGGTTTTAGCCGTTAAAAAATGGAGACCTTACTTGTTGGGATCTGTTTTTACAATAAGAACTGATCATTTGAGCTTGAAATATTTGTTGGAGCAGAAAGCAAGTACAACAGCTCAACAAAAATGGATCTCAAAGTTGTTGGGCTATGAGTTTTCCATTGAATACAAAAAAGGGGTAGAGAACAAGGTGGTTGATGCCTTGTCTCAAAAGGATTGTCAAGAAGATGAAGCCGCAGTTTATGCCATTTCATATCCTACACCATTTTGGTTGGAAGAACCTAAACAAGCTTATGCCTCAGATCCTGTAACTCAACAACAGCTGTCCTTGTTAACAGATGGAGTTACTTCACATAATTCTTTTACTGTGAAACATGGAGTGCTATTTAGAAAAGGCAAGATCTATGTCCCTAATTGTCAACAATTAAAACTGAAGTTACTACATTTTGTCCACTCCAATCCATCTGCGGGTCATTCAAGATTTCATAAATCCTTACAAAGGGCAAGGTATGACTTTTATTGGCCTGGTTTAAAAAAAGATGTGAAGACTTTCATTCGAGAGTGTGATACTTGTCAAAGAAATAAGGTAGAAAACATCCACCCAGCTGGATTATTACAGCCCTTATTAGTGCCACAGACTATTTGGACTGATTTATCAGTGGACTTTGTGGAAGGGTTGCCAATTTCTAAGGGATACTCAATGGTGATGGTGGTTGTTGATAGGTTGTCAAAGTACTCCCACTTTATGGCCCTTAAACACCCTTTTACAGCAGAGAAAGTGGCTTTATTATTTTTTGACCATGTTTTCAAATTACGTGGTACGCCCCAGAATATTGTTTCAGATAGAGGAGCTACTTTCACTAGTTCTTTTTGGAAAGACTTGTTCAGATTACAAGGTGCCACCCTTTCCTATTCACCTGCATATCACCCTCAGAGTGATGGCCAAACTAAGGCAACGAATAAATGTCTTGAACATTTCCTGAGATGCTTTGCAGCTGACAAGCCCAGATCATGGTTTGATTGGCTGACTTTAGCTGAATGGTGGTATAACACCACGATTCATACATCTACCGAGTTAACACCTTATGAAGTGGTTTATGGAAGAGCTCCAACCAAGTTGCAATCTTATATTCCTGGGTTATCTACTAATCAAGCAGTGGAAGAAGTGCTTAGAACAAGAGAAGAGCTATTGGCTACTTCAAAGCTAAATTTGCAAGCTGCCCAAGAGAGGATGAAGTATCAGGCTGATAAGTCAAAAAATGAAAGAGAATTTCTGGTGGGAGAGTGGGTGTTTTTCAGGTTACAACCCTATAAACAACAATCTTTGGTGGTTAGGAGGAATCTAAAATTATCTCCTAAGTACTATGGACCATTTCAGATACTGGAAAGGGTTGGGCAGGTAGCATACAAGTTGAATTTACCTCAGACTTCAAGTTTGCATCCAGTGTTTCATGTTTCTTGTTTGAAAATGAAGTTAGGCCAGTTTATCTCCCCTCTGTCCATTTTACCACCAATCAATTTTCATGGAGAATTAGCCCCAGAACCTGAGTGTATTCTGCAAAGAAGAACCAGGAAAGTCAATAATAGGCCATTAGTTGAGGTTCTTGTCCAATGGAAAGGAGTTGCAATTGAGAAAGCTACATGGGAAGCTTATTGGAAGTTGCGTGAAAAATTCCCTCACCTTGTGGGCAAGGTTCTCTAAAGGAGGAGGGTATGTTATGTGCTTGAAAGTTGAAAGGAATATAATGGAAGGTTGCTGTATTGGGAAGGTTGCTGTATTGGAGGTGTTGTGCAGAAGGATCGATAGTTATGTTAGTTGTTAATACGGTGTCGTTTTCCTTTAATGAATTGGTTAAATAAGGTGTCGTTCTTCCACTTGTATTGACAGTAGTGATTAGTTACATACGGTGCCATTTCTTTTAATGAGTTGATTGAGTACGGTATCGTTTTGCACTTGTATTAGCAGATGGTGTTGTTTTATATTCATTTCAGGAGATTAAACACAGTCGTGTTTAATCTTTCCTATGCATTGTATTGTTACAGATGCAGTATAAAGTGGTAGCCATGAGTTGGGATTGAGGCCAACTCTGGTATACAAGTGTTAATACTCTCCTTCCTTCCATCTCTCTCTCTCTCTCTCTCTCTCTCGTTCTTGAACATCTTTCTAGAGGCCTGACTCCCTCGAAGCAGTCATCACTAATAAAGATGCCATTTACAGAATAAGTGTCCATTACAAAATCATTAAGTGAAAAAAAGAGAGTAGCAATTTCGACTCAACAACCATTAATTCCGTGGGATGAGCATAGGTGACCTGGACATGAAATTTCAAACTAGAATGAGATCATCAAAATGTGAAAACAACATTTTATTTGAGTATCTAATAAATATACACATGATATCAACCCAAAACAAAACTAACAGGGGCTAAAGGTTTCAGCTTCCAACTAAAGACTTTCTGATACTGGGTTTCATTTTTTCTTTTTTCAGAATTTGTATAGAATCATCATTAGACCTACTGATGAACTTATGTAATGTTCACTGAGGAACAGTGGCAATTCATATATGTGAAAATGACCTTCTAATTGACGTTATACGGTCGGAAAAAACATTTTGTGATTGAATAGATGAAATTCATAACTACAATAGCGCCAAGAGTGCAGGTAAGAAAGAGTATATCATCTTATGCATATAAGAGAAAAACCAGATTACTAGCTTCATATGCCTATATGTAAACTAGAGAATATTGTATGGAGCACAAATAATTTTCACAAGCTAACCTGAATGAGAAGAAACTTTGTTGGTTGATCACATGGACAATATAGCTCAATCTTGCGAATGTTCTCATAGGAGATTTCAAACTTGTACTCTACGGATAGATGGGAAAAGAAGAAATACCACCTTCTGAGCTTGAAATCAAATTTCACAAAGACATCTTCCTGTTTCCAGAGCATAGAAAAATTATCCCTTGAAACCAGATTTCCAAAGCGCAGCACTATATTAGTATCCATGCTCTATAGAAAGATCCTCGGCTCTGGTACAATATCAATGTCAAGTCCCAAGCTTCAACTGCAGTTCCAGTACACACACTATATCAGACAATGGGTCGGGGTAGGTTACAAAAAGATTAAAGAAAATATTTTTGCTTTTGCTAAGGAGTATAGTTGAAAAATACTTTAGAATTTGGATGCTTCGATACAGAATATGAAAAAAATACAGTGCGTTTACTATTTTCCTGGCTTCCTTTTTGCACATTCAAGCTCAAAAATTCAATATTTTCACCGTTTACCCAATGAACTCCTGGAAACCTTTATCACAAGTTTTACCCTTTGCTTTCTGTAAGTAACTCATAACACAGAGCAAACAGAGTCAACTAGGAAGACTGGAGCACATGCAATTGCCAATTCAATGCATATTACTGCATTTGAAAGAGACTAAATTTCAGAAACACCATTATCCAAAAGCAAAAGCACAATTCAAGCCAATCTGAAAGCACCACCCTGCATTCAGATTTCACAACATATACTCAAAACCAGCAGGTTTCAATGATGCATTACCCATGAGAGGGGAAGAACATTTGTTGCAGAGAGAAATTGAAGGGAATGTAAATGAGAGAGAGCCTAACCTGAAAGGAAAGTACGGAAAGTACTACAATTGCTGCTGTGGAAAAAAACATGGCTCATGAGCAAACCATATAACAAGAGCAAAGAGAGAGCATATGACAAGTGGCGACAGAAGACGACTGTTGTCAAAGTACCCCTTACCGAAGTTTATTCAAGCTAACGTAGGCATTGACTGAGGAGCCCAGCTCACTCTAAGTGACAAGAGGCAGCATGTGATTGCTTTCTAAGGAAAGGAGCATTGACTAATCTAATAGCTTTGTAACACTCGCTTACTAATTTCACAAATGACAAACGTTGTTTAATGCCATGTTCCACCCCCTTCTTTCTATCTTTGTTTGGGTTCCAAGTCTCGGAACACGATTGGGCACTCGGACTCTCTCTCTCTCTCTCTCTCGGGTACTGACAGTGTTGCTTCTGTTTCCCATGATGGGGGAATTCATTCTTGCTGCGAAAGGGTTGGAACAAAAAGAATAGTGGTTAAACAGAGAAGAATTTTTTAGACCAAATTAAGCAGAGAAAAAGTGAAAACTTGGGCACTGAGGGGAGCTGGGGGGGAATTCTTTCTTGCTGCGCAAGTGTTGGCTCAAAAGTATATGATGAAACTGATCGAGATGAGATGACCTCATTGACTTAAGCAGCGTCAGGTAAAAAAGGACAATTTGGTTACACCAAGTAGTCTCGGGCAATAACGTGGCCCTCTCGTCTGAAACTACAGTTGCCATTACCCATGTGAAGCGCAGCATAGAACTATATAGAATATACGAGAAAAACACGTCGACTTCTTTTATGTGTGTGTGTCTGAGGATCCTTCTGTTCTGCTTTGTTTCGTTTCGCTTTCTTTTCTATTGTCTCTTGCTCTTCTCATTTAATTCCCGTCTCTTGCCCTTTCTCATTTCTCTCTGGACGATTAAAGAAGGGCATAAAGGAAGGGACATCGAGATCGGTAGAGGACAGGAAGCATGATTGGGACGTCAAGAGGTGTCTCAAAAATCGGAGATCAATACGAGCAAGCTTGAAGCTTATGCCGGCAAAGGATTCTCAGGTCCGATCATGTGGCGCCCCCGATGGGCCGCTTGTAATTTGATGAAGTGTCAAGATGTCTGGATATGTAACATTGGAATACACACCCAATAGATTTATGAGAGCAATATGCATGTTTTTTTTGTTTTTTTTAATCAAACATATTATAGAATAAAGCGAATTACAAGTGTTTAGAGAGGGTCTTTCCCACTATCAATATACAGAAAGCATCTAGAAATTTTATTTAAGGGTAAGCATCCAAATACTAGATTAGTTGCTGCCCATTACGCAACTGAGTACGCACATTGATTTTGAGAACGATAGATTTTTACTAGTTCCCACCCATTTTGATTGTGGAGAATCTGTTGGATATACGCTATAATGGGTGAGATTTGTCATAGATCAGAATTTTGTATTGCTGTGATGACATTTTGGGCATCACCTACAATAATTGCTTGACTCTAATGGATTGCCATTTTTGAAGCGAGTAGACCTGCTGAAGCTTCTGCTACTAGTGGGTTTGATGTTTGAATTTTTCCCGTTCTAATTTCGAGGATATCACCATCGACATTTCTTTGTACCACTGATGCCATTGAGAAATTATTTCTGACTACTGCATCGAAGGAGAATGTAACACTCGGACCCAATCAAACTCATTTTTTTTTATTTATTGATTTTGTTATTTATTTATTTTGTTCATTTTATTTTGTTTTATTTTCTACACACGTAAAATATTTTTTCTGCATGTTTTATTTAATTTTTCTTTCTTTCCGTCTATGTTTCTTTTTCACCCGTAAGTGTTCGTTTCGTTCACGGCATGCATACACAAGCACGACTTAGTTTCCGCACGCACAGAAGCTGTATGCACACACATGTCTCTCTCGTCTCTCTAGGGTTTCACCTCACATATTTATAGACACACGTTTGTTTTCCCATGCAATTAGAACTACCCAAACACTTGCCGCCGCACCACCTTGGAATCGCAAGCCCCAGCCTCCACCATCCCCTCGGCTTCTCACACCCTAAGTCGTGCAACACCCCAACTGCGGGCCAAGTAGTAACACAACGCGGTTGTATCTTCGGTGACGTCGCTGCCCAGACCATGCGAATGTAAGCCTCAACCACCGCACTACCGTAGCCTGCATCCTTGTACGTTTGCAGCAAACTCCTTCGCACCGCCACCTCCATCTCCACGTAAAACCGAGGCAACCCACACGACTGGCCCTTTGCACGACGGAAAACACTAGCTCGAAGCAGAACCGACCACTGCAAGTCTCCACCGGCAACCGCACGACCTGCAGATAAACCTCGAAAGAAGCCAAAACTGCTCTGTTTTTGCATCAAGAAACAGAGTACTTCCATAGCCAGACCATCTTTCCCAAGCACGCATTCAGCCGCTGTCCTCGATGAAACGGCCATAACCCGGTCTTGCTACGCCCTGCACCACCTTGCCACACTGCTGCCAACTCAAACCACCATACCCTCTCTCTCGGTAACACCTCCATGCACACGCCGTGTGTCAGCCTTTATAGCATGACTTTGTCTCTCTCTCACCGTGTTTCTCTCTCTCTCTCGTCCAGTGCTCCGTCGAGATCATCACCGTCTACCTAGCCCCTCGCTACGTCGCACGCTGCCGCGTGATTTCCTCCGTGATTAAGCCCTACCGTGAATGTTAGGTTGATTTACGTAAGTTTTTGTTAGTCTTCAAAGATTTAAATGAAATTACCGTAATACCCTTTAATACATGATATATTAATGGTCTTTTAATTTATATTATGTAATAGTACACTCTTATATATTTAGGATTACAGAAAATCACTTAAGTATTTTAACATGTTATTTAAGTAAAGATCTATTTTAAGAGCAAATAATATTGGTGTAATGTTGTTTTTACACTTTAGATATGATTTAGTCTATTTAAAAATAGTTATGTTTATTATAAAATATTTTGGGATAATTATATTGTCTAGTATTAAACTTTATAGTTTGTTTTCAATAATAAATAGATCAAACTTTTAAATGTTTAATCATAGTTATTAAATCAACAGTGACAATTTTAGAAAGTGATTATTTGAATTTTTTGTTTTGAGGAATTTAATAGGCTATATTAGAAGCATAGGATTGAATATCGAAATATGAGATTAATTGGAAATTTACGAGAATTATGTGATTATTTTATAGGTGACGATTAATTATTATTCGACATTTTTGAGGAAAATTCTGAAATAGCTAAGAAGTCCAGTCCAGGTAAGCGGGGTTCCAATGCTAGACTTTGCATTTAAAATAAAATGAGCTGACGTTATTTTTGGAAAATATACATATTTGATTATGAAAAGATATTTGAATTTTTTTTTTTTTTATGAAGAGCCGAGAATCACCTGTCCACGAGTGATCCCGTCCCGATTATATTAATAAACCCTCACTTATGGCGGAGGAAAACCATGGTTACATACCAATACCAGGCGTTACAATATAAAAATCCAAAACCAGATATTAAAAAAAACCTAGTATATCTAGAGAAAATTACAAAAACAACCTCCTCACCTGCAAAAAAACCATTAGTACAACAAACATATACAATAAAATCTAATCAAACCAACACAACAACTAAATAGAACCAGATTCTTAATTCTGACAGCACCTCAAAGAAGGTAACCCAAGTTTATCCAACCGAAGTAAACCTCGAGGGGCCCTAGGCAATTCTCCAACTATATTCCAAGCCATATTAAGACCAGCTGCCCCACTCCAAGCCAACCAGTCAGCAACTTTATTACCTTCCCTATAAACATGCCTAACTATGCAAACCATCGAATCCATAAGAGCAAGAGTATCCTCCCAGAAATCTTCCAAATACCATATGCCACATCTTCGCCTATTCCACCAAGAGATTACCACTTGAGAGTCTAATTCTATTTCCACAAAAATAATCCCTAGATTTTTACAAGCTTTAAGACCCTGCAACAATGCTAACAATTCAGCTCTATTATTAGAACCAAAACCAATATAAGAATTAAAAGCATGAACCAAGTGACCCTGATCATTTCTAATAATACCACCCACCCCCGAAGGTCCTGGATTTCCTAGACTACTACCATCTGTATTCAATTTAAACCACCCTAGAGCAGGTTTTTGCCAAGCCACAATTTTAATAAACTATCTCACGGGGGCTTTAGAAGGAATATGCAAAGCATGTAAAATCTGAAGATCATACATAGAACATTTTTTTACCTTTTTCATATCATGGCTACAAGAGCTCATCCAATTTTTTATCATTTGCCAAACCACACTAACAGATTGAATCCGCCCCTCCATACGGGCAGTGCATCTTCTACGCCAAAGATGCCAACTAATAATCGACGGAAGTAACCCCACAAGAATCCCCACTTGACTGGTGTAGACATGAGCTTATTTTTTACATTCTGTTTCTGAACTTTGAAAAAGAGAGCGAATATGAAATTTGTGCATAAATATTGTAAATATGCGTTGGATCTATTTTGATTACGAAGATAATATGATTTTGTTCAGTACTCTGTTTGGATAAGACGTGATTTTTGAAAACCTTTGGCATGACTCTCTGATTCTGAATTTGATTCTATTTCCGCTCTGTTCAGTTACGGCCCTGCCATAGGTGATAATTGTGGCGTACGGCCCAACCACAGGTTACAATAGTGGATACGGCCCAACCACGGGTAATAATAGTGGATACGGCCCAACCACGGGTAATAATAATTGATACGGCCTTGCCATGGGTTATAGTGGTGGTCTCTGTTTTGAGTGCACACCTTAGTGATGGAGTGATTTATGTTCTGCTTGATTATCTGCAGATTGCACAACCCTACCACGGGAGTTATACATGGTTTCTGCTCTAATATGATGTTCTGATGATGATGATGATGATCATTTATGCTATGCCAAAAGAATATTTTTGAATGAAATTATTTCTAAATCTTCACTCTGATATTTTGATAACATGTTTTGCTTCCGCACTCTGAAAATGAAAATGTTTTGTTCTGCATTCTGATTTCTGTAAATGCTCATGACCACGGGGGTTATACATGGTTTCTGCTCTAATATGATGTTCTGATGATGATGATGATGATCATTTATGCTATGCCAAAAGAATATTTTTGAATGAAATTATTTCTAAATCTTCACTCTGATATTTTGATAACATGTTTTGCTTCCGCACTCTGAAAATGAAAATGTTTTGTTCTGCATTCTGATTTCTGTAAATGCTCATGACCACGGGGGTTATACATGGTTTCTGCTCTAATATGATGTTCTGATGATGATGATGATGATCATTTATGCTATGCCAAAAGAATATTTTTGAATGAAATTATTTCTAAATCTTCACTCTGATATTTTGATAACATGTTTTGCTTCCGCACTCTGAAAATGAAAATGTTTTATTCTGCATTCTGATTTCTGTAAATGCTCATGTTTATACACTAGTATATGTCCTCTACTTACTGAGTTGTTGATAACTCACCCCTTATCTCCATATATTTTTCAGATAATTTTGATGGTTCAGTTGGAGAACAAGAGTAGGAAGTGTCTGAGGGTAAAAGTGCTTATTTGAGAGTCGTAGTTAGTAAACTGATTTTATTTTTTGGGTATTTTGATTTGACGAGTTAAGGATAATTTCGAGTTTTGGAGAGTTTTTAATTTATGTTATTGAGATTCTCTTTATTGTCCCTATAGAGGAACTTAGATATTTGGATTGATTAAATGGATTAACATTTTATGGGATTTTCTGGATTTTATGGTTGTGTTATTTAAGTTGATTTTAGATATTAAGAGTTAACTCTCCGGACCTCCAGGAACGGGGCGTTACAATTGAAGCTTTGAAAAGATATAGGAGGAGGTATCCATAGTTCTTCTGGCTTACTCTACTTCCTTTCCGGTGCTTCTTTTTAATCTTCATAAATATGATTCAGTTGATTGTTTGCTTGCTCCATAGATATTGAGGTATGATTGTGGACAAATTCATTTCTCTGCCACCATATAAAATTCATGATAATCACCGTAAAAATTTGAAAGTGGTGAATTTCTTTATCACACAACCCCAAAATTTTTTCCAGATGTATGATCATTTTTATCCAGTCTAATATGGAATTGATGGGAATATTTGCTAGATTTAATGGCCAGATGCTTTGATGATGTGACGCCCCGACTCCCACGTACAAAAGAACAGGAATCGTGACGTCGGGATGATGACAATACGGTCATGCATCCCAACGAAATGTGCTCAAGTGTGTGTGCAACATGCAAAGGTGCACAATAAAAATTCGCAGTGGATATTATAATAGTCAACTAAATTCCAGAATACTAAATACAAATATTCAACACAATTTATCTTTAAAGAGTTATACAATCATCCCAAATATATTACAAAGGCAATATATAAATTGATAAAGACATAACTCGCTAAACAGGAGCAATCCCAGATCACTCCACCAACGGAGCCATGCTAAGGCTCGTCATCATCATCTGCATCAAAATCTGCGATACCATAAAATGGTACCACAGGTAAGTATAAACCAAACAACTCTCGGGATAAAAATACATTAATGCAACCAACAATATGACAAAATACATTTAGTCATAAAATACCATTTTTCCCAAAAATGATTATTTCCAACACACGCCAAAAATCTCATTTTGGCCCAAAAATATAGTTTGTCATTTTCCCAGAAAATGATTCACACAAAACAAACCATTTATCGGACACTGTAGGCGAGAATCGCAGGCGGGACTCTACCACCGTCCCTGCTTACCACCATCCCTACAGCGTGCACCGTAGGCGAGAATCACAGGCGGGACACAACCACCATCCCTGCTTACCACCATCCCTATCGCGTGCACCGTAGGCGGGAATCGCAGGCGGGACTCTACCACCATCCCTGCTTACCACCATCCCTACAGTTCCTTTACACACAATGAATACTTAACAGAGCACTGTAGGCGGGAATCACAGGTGGGACTCTACCACCGTCCCTGCTTACCACCATCCCTACCGCGTGCACCGTAGGCGGGAATCGCAGGCGGGACTCTACCACCATCCCTGCTTACCACCATCCCTATAGTTCCTTTACACACAATGAATACTTAACAGAGCACTGTAGGCGGGAATCACAGGTGGGACTCTACCACCGTCCCTGCTTACCAACATCCCTACCGCGTGCACCGTAGGCGGGAATCGCAGGCGGGACACAACCACCATCCCTGCTTACCACCATCCCTATCGCGTGCACCGTAGGCGGGAATCGTAGGCGGGACTCTACCACCATCCCTGCTTACCACCATCCCTACAGTCTCTTTTCCTTTTACTCACATGAGAATCCAATTTTCAATAAACACGTGAACATGTATGCAATCATGCGAAAACCCAGTTTTCTTTACAAACATGATCATGCGTGCAATATGCGATGTACATGAACAAGCCATAACCAACAACCACAATTCACAATGCAAACAAACACACAACAACTCCGTCCACAATCCATCCGACCCCCGAAACTCCTCGGACTCAGTCCGGCAAAACAAACCAATTCACAGATAATATGTGTTAGTGCAAAAATATATTTAAATCACGAAAGTTCTTTAAGAAAAATACTTACAGCGCTATAATATGATTTCTGGAGGATCACGGAGTTGCAAAAGGTAGCGACTCAGCAACAACACAGTGTAAAATACACTGTGACCGTGGGTCTCAAATACCCACTTTTCAACGGGGACAAACTAAAACCCAAAATTGATAGGGTAGGGCTTAGAGAGGTCGGTGAAGCCAATGGTGGTGGTGGTTTGTCGTGGGTGGCGGCGCAAGGGGTGGTTTTAGGCCAAAGATGCACAAATCGGAAATGGGCTTGGTGGGGCTTCACCGGTGACGGATCGGAGCTGGGGTTGGGTCCATTGGGTTGCTAGGAGGTCGGGGATGAAGTAGTGAAGAAATAGTAGCCAGAGGTGGCGCGACGGCGGCGCGACGGCGCAAAGAATGTTGCGGCTTCGTGGGGTGCGTGCGGGCTACCGGCGGCGAGGTAGGGGCTGGGATTTGGGGGGTGAGGTCGCGGGAGGGAGGGGGAGCTGGTCGGCCTGGCGGTGTCGCGCACGGCGGCGGGACGGCGGCGGTCTGGGTGAAGGTGACGGACGCACGGGGAGAGAGAGGGAGAGAGAGGGAGCTGGGTCGCGCAGGGAGGGGGGGAAAGCAGGGGAAAAAGAAAAAAAGGAAAGGAAAAGAAGAAAAGAAAAAAAAGAAAGAAAAAAAAAAAGAGGAAAGAGAAAATGAAGTGAAAGAAATGAGGTCCAGTCCTCACATCTTGAGTCACGAAAATGATCCAACGGAAATGATTTTAAAACAGCAAATCAATTAAAATAATTTAAACGTAATGATACAATGAAAATTAAATAATTAAATTCCACAATCAATTAATTTGAAAGAAGAACAATTTATATGTACAACAATAAATAAATATTAAGGAAACATAACAATTTAATTCCCACAATTTAAAGATCATAAAATAACCCATTTAAAATACCCGATAATTATAAAATAAGAGAATAAATTTTGAATAAATAAATAAAAATGCTTCATTAAAAATGCACTAATTTACGGGGTGTTACAGATGACATAGAATCCGAGTTATTGGGCATTCCACAAAGAGATGCAGCAAAGTTTCTTCGGCTTGTTTGCATAGTGGGCATTCCAGTTACTCAAGTTGAGGTACGACATTGTTGATTCTTTTTTTGGTGGGGAGGATATTTCATAGTAGCGTCCTAATCAGTAGCTTGTATCGGTCATGTATTCACAATCTCCAAAGAGGTTTGAAAAACTCCTTTATTTTGTCTTGCATTTCTGGTACCTAGTTGCTAAATGTTTCGTGATAAGTAGTTTTGACTAAAAATTTCCCATTGCTAGCTCGTGTTTAGGCAATTTTATCATGACTCTGTGAGATCGTTGTCAGTGGGATTTTTTGTATCTCTTC
Source organism: Juglans microcarpa x Juglans regia (assembly GCF_004785595.1). Taxonomy (NCBI): domain Eukaryota; kingdom Viridiplantae; phylum Streptophyta; class Magnoliopsida; order Fagales; family Juglandaceae; genus Juglans; species Juglans microcarpa x Juglans regia. The sequence continues at coordinate 9,173,701 of NC_054599.1, read as the reverse complement.
AGTACTTTCCTGATCAAAGAGACTTTATATTTTTTTCCAAATCCCATGATCTTGGATTGTTTGCAATTAATTTCAAAACTATGATGGATGGGTAGATCTAGTCTATACCTTGAATTGGCTTTGGCTTGAAATTTTCCATAGAGAGCAATATGCATGTTATTAATGATATGAATAAGTAAAAGTAATATCAGTCTAAGATAATTAGTATCCAAGAAAATTTTGAAACCCTCAAATACTGCATCAATAACACCATCCACAAAAAAAGAATAATTTCATTTCAATTCAAAATATTTTTTGATGGGGAGATAGTCGGCCCTAGTTTTAGAGAGAGAGACTACTCCTCTCTAGAGACCACCACCAATTCAAAACATGCACAGAGGGCAGAGGAGCTTCGGCTCCTCCCTCCCTCCCTTCTCCCTCCTCCCTCATCCCTCCTTCATCTCTCCTCCATCTCCTTTCTAGTTTTCTTCTTTCCTTTCTTTTTTTGGTTGTTTTTTCAGGGTTAAGTATGGCAGAAAGCCGATCTGCTGCTCTCCGGCGTCCAACAACCACCACGCCCCCTACTATAGGTTTTCCAAGGCACCAATCCATCAGACGGGTGAAGAATTTTTGCCAACAGCATTATGCATGAGCTACACGAGAGGTCCAAAGTGAGTGCTTGAAATTCATGCACCACCGCTAAGGGTGCTCTTCTGCTGCCACACACGGCTTTTCTGGATCCAGGGCCACCGATTACTTCAGACCTGACTGACTCCCATACTGGTAGGACCCCATGTTTTGTAGCCCATGGTCAAGCCACTAGCCATGTCAGCCACATGCTAGCAGCCTTGCCAGCAATGTCAGCCATGCCCATGGCCCAGCTTGGCCCATGCATGGGCTCATGCATGCCATGAGTCAACTTGGTCCATGCCAACTATATTAATGCTTATTGTTTATTTTAATTTAATTATTTATTTTCCAATGGACCTATTGGTGGTTTCCAAATTGTAATCTTTATAAATAGGATCATTAGTCTTTACATTGGGATCTTTTGGCAAATTCCTTGGAGGAGGATTATTTTGTTTAGGAGATCAATAATCGGTGCTAGGCACTTGAACTTTTTGGGTGCAATTCATGAATCCCAAAGAGAGGATCACACCTTGTAATTCGTGAATATGTGTGATTCATTTATATTGTTTTTGCAACTTGGTGCAATTCGTGAATCCAAATTGTTGTTATCCCTGTTTTTATCAAGTTATCAATTCATGAGGTTTATTTCAACTATTGTGCAATCCGTAAGGCATTAGTTTATTTGTTACCTTTTGTTCATTCAAGTTCTTAAGTATTTTACTTTGTTCTTTAGTGTTCATCATTTTGTTCTTGTTATTCATTCTTTCATTGCTCATTTGATCCTTCCATACTCGACCACTAAAGTGTTTGTCACTTTCCATAAATTCTTCCTATCATCCAACTTGCCCTAGCCGAAACACTTGCTTCCATATCCATAAAACCCTAGCCATAATTCCCACTTATCATTCTCGACCACTAGTGTTGCCCTACTTTCCATAAGTGAACCATTTCCATAATTGTCCTTCATCCTTCACAAACCTTGACTTAACCTAAACCCTAATTGCCTCCCATCTTTCCATTCCTTCACTTGCCATATTCGGCCACCATAAGTCTATCCTCCCTCAAAACCTAGCCGCCCACCTCAAGCCCCATAAGGTAACTCATTCCTTTTAGGAGTCTTGACTTCCTCACATTCAAATTCAAATCCTTGTTATGATTCCAATTAAACAACTGCACCGTTTTGAAGACCAATAAAGGAAGCTAAACTACAAGTCCTCTACAACTTGTCGTTTAGATCAATAGTTGCATCGTTATGTGCAATTTGTTATTTTCATTCTATTTTACTTTCCGCCTGTTGCATTATCATTACTTCTGTTAGTCATGGGCTGCCTCCATATGTAAGCCAGAAATGCTACCGTGAAAAGGATCTGGAAATTATTATGAACAATTGTCATTTTCATTTAGGAGGTTTGGGAACCCTCGAAGTATTCCTGTTGCAATACAATCTTGTGATTTTCTCTTCTCCATTTCAGCAAACATCTTGCATGCACATTTATTGTTCTTTCCACCACAACATTCCTCTATCACCATTTCCATCTCGTTTCCCTTGATACAAACAACAATCCACAACCAAGTTCATTACAATTGGTATCTAGAGCCACCAATTCTTCATGGGTGTGGTACGATTAAATAAACAACAATTGTTATTGCTGGAAATGTTTTTACAGAAATTAGAACATATGAGTGAAATACTCGATGGGATGGAACAAAATTTTGAGAGGATGCAAGAATCTCTCGTATAGTGGCACGACCAGAAGGAGGATGAGGAAAAAAGTGCAATAGAGGTGGAAGAGGTTGAAAGTGGAGTAGCAGGCGAAGAAAAGGTAGCAACAGTGGAGGAGAGGGTGGCGATGTCCATAGAAGTTGTTCCCAAAGAAATTCCTCTCCCTCACTTCCTCTAAATTCCTCACCCTCACCACAAAAATCCAATCTGATTATATTACTACCTGCAAATCTCTCTCACTCTCATTTCTCTACATCGTCCCTAAGTATCTTCGTCTCTCCCCTCACCTCACTCATGATCAAATCGAGACACGGCTATTTGGATGGCTATCGACAGAAGGAGGAAATAAACAAGAAAGAATTGAAGAAGTTAAATATGGGCAAGACCTTCCCAGTGAAGCAAGTTAAGTGGCCTCGACAACATAAGAACACTCGGCTATCATGTTTTGGGTTATGGATTTTTGACCCTGGCATTCACTCCTCCTTTCAAGACCGTTCGTCGACCCACTACTGTTCATTCCCTCACCTTTGATGGCCAGATCTGGTTTTATACCAAAGCCGAGCAGTTTGGAAGTTCCAGTGTGGAAGCTTCCTCTTCTTCTTTGCTCAACGCTGATCTAGAGATCCCTCTCCCTCTCTTGGCTCAACTGAAGATTGGTAATGCGTTGGAACACGAAGGAGCAGTGTTAGATCAGTACACTAGCGGTGAGAGGAAGGGCATGGTTACGGTCGAAATAGGGTCGTTCTGGAGCAAGAGCACAATGGGGATGGAGTTGTTTGATAAAAGGCCGGAAGAAGCCTTTGCTGATTGGAACTCAATAAACTCTGAGTATTGGAAGTGGGTGGAAAAAGCTGTAACAGTTGAAGATATTATAGAGACACATTCTAATTTCCTTACGGTTTATGAGATGAAACTTAAGGTTGACCTCACAGAAAATGGGGAGAAACAGGAATTTATCTTTGATGTAGTGCTGAACGAGGAGGTCTTATACGGTGAAGTGTATCGTGTGACAAGGGAGCCCATAGTCCACAAAATTTTTCGGAGCCAACTCTCTGTGAATGATATCAGAAACATACCAACATCAGATGGTAAGTATCCGTTACTTGATAACTCTAGAGCAAATGTGTGGAGTGATGGTTATGTTCTTTCCTAGGCTAATCATGGTGGTATATGTGGATGGAACAACACATCTCCAGGACCTCTTGATAGCATATTGCGTTCAGAATTGGCTAGCAAAGAATTTTTATATAAAAGGATAAAAAATGTGAAAATCTTGTTTGGCATATGGAATGTTGGACAGGGAAGAGCATCTCATGATTCACTTATATCTTTGTTGGGTTTGAGGGCCAAAGATGTTGGGGTTGTTGTTGTGGGGTTGCAAGAAGTTGAAATGGATGCTGGTGTCCTTGCACTATCTATTGCTAAGGAGACTATAGAACTAGAAGGAAGTACTATTGGACAATGGTGGCTAGGTATGACTGGTAAAACATTGGATAAAGGGTTGACATTTGAACATGTTGGTTCTAGGCAACTGGAAGGCTTGTTCATCTCAGTGTGGGGTAGAAATAGTCTTAGAAGTGATGTTGATACTGCAGCAATTCCATGTGGATTTGGGCGTGCCATTAGTAAAAAGGGAGTTGTTGGTTTGAGGCTCGGATGGTTTGACCGGGTAATTTGCCTTGTCAACTGTCACTTTGCTGCTCATTTAGAAGCAATTAATCAGCAAAATGCAGATTTTGATCATGTATATCGAACAATGACATATTGCCGACCCCCTTATGTTTTCAATACTGCTGCTATTGGTTCTGCTATTGCTACTGAAATGCTTCGTGGTACAAATGTTATTGGCAAGCAACCTGCAAAAGGGATGTCTAAGTTAGTTGAGGCAGACTTGGTCATAGTTCTTGGTAATTTTAATTATCGTCTGGATGGTGTCACTTGTCATGAAGCAAGGGACATTATTTTTCAAAGATACTTCGACAGGCTTAGAGAAAAGGATCAACTCCTGACAAAAAGGGAATCTTGTAATGTCTTCCTAGGGATGCGCGAAGCAGTTATTACATTTCCACCCACATACAAGTTTGATGCAGATGATAAAGTTGTTAAGATAGGAAGCCTTGAAGTCAAGGAGCCGTTGTCATCCTTGGGTTTGGACAAATGGGTCAAGTCGCAAAGGATGGGGAATTGGGACTGGAATTGCTACGATATGGAGTCCAATTTGTAGACCCTGGTAGAAATATGTGTTGTTTAGAATAATAATGGGTGATGACATGTTCCTTAAGGCCTTGGAAGGTTTCCCATGCCAGCTGGTTCAAGAGGCTATCAATGCTCTAAACGTTGAGGACAAGGTTTTTTAAGGGGAGGAGTTTGTTATGATTCCAATTAAACAACCGCACCGTTTTGAAGGCCAAAAAAGGAAGTTGAACTACAAGTCGTCTACAGCTTGCCATTTAGATCAATAGTTGCATCATTATGTGCAATTTGTTATTTCCATTCTATTTTACTTTCCACGTGTTGCATTATCATTACTTCTGTTAGTCATTGGCTGCCTCCATATGTAAGCCAGAAATGGCACCGTGAAAAGGATTTGGAAATTATTATGAACAATTGTCATTTTCATTTAGGAGGTTTGGGAACCCTCGAAGTATTCCCGTAGCAATACAAGCTTGTTATTTTCTCTTCTCCATTTCAGCAAACATCTTACATGCACATTGATTGTTCTTTCCACCACAGTGATCCTCTATCACCATTTCCATCTCGTTTCCCTTGATACAAACAACAATCTCAACCAAGTTCATTACAATCCCTTAATTTAAGGAATTGACAATCACTTAAATCACTCTTCCTAAAATCTCTCTAGTCACCTATTGACTTGCCATCCTAGTTCAAATTCGAATTCCCCTCTTCCCTCAAGATTCCCTCCATCTTGCAAACCTTCCATATCCATTTCCAAATCATCCAAATCTAGTCAACCTTCCAAAGACCAAGTCAACAATAATCCTACCATACCCATTTCGGCAACCCTAGTTGCCTTACACCCAAAACCCTAATTTCCCACTCTTCCACCTCATTCCCAAAGCCTAGCATCATCCTAAACTCCAACCCTAAGCCAACTCTTCCCAATCTCGAAATCAACCATAGCCACCCCACAAAACTGTAGCTACACTTCACTATACCAACCATAATTACCATCCAAGTGGCCCAAACATCAAGGACACCCTTCAAGCCGTTCACATTGCCTCAAACACTCATAATCATCACTTAAATCATCTAAAACTCTAACCTCACCTCACCTCACCTCACTCATCCAACCCTAGCCCATCATCTTGGCGCCACACTCAAGGACAAGTCCCAAGCTGCCCACATTGATTTACCCTCCCTAAACACTTAGCATACCCAAGTTCATCATCATCTTCATCATTCCATCACCCAAACACCAACCCTTTGAGGAAGGCCAAGCAAGTTGGCAAGGTCACTCGGTCATCATCCTCACCAAGGCAAGCTCGTGGTCTTTAGTGTTAGGGACAAGACCAGGGTCCCTAACACATACTCCCAAGGTGGTGCATGGCTCTCACGCTCCATCACAATCACTTTATTTGTCTTTTTTTCCTCCAAGGTTGAAAATGCAATTTTATGTCTTTCTAAGATGTAAGTCTTTTTTTCCCATGTACCCTTTTTGTTATGTATTTTGTTTTAGAAAAATAAAAACAAAAAACACAGTCTTTTAGGCTTTTGTCTATAGAGTGTGTCATCTACTCCGTCTTAGACAGAGTATGGGATTTGTAAACTCTGTTTTAGATAGAATTGTGTTGTCTTCTCAGACAGTGGTTTGTAGAGGTTTGTAGCATGGACTAGATCATGTCAATCACAGTTGTGTATTGGGGAGTTATTAAATATTGTAGTTGGCTTGTTATGTATGTTTCAAGTCAAAGTTGTAATATCCGTTATTAATGAATGCAATATATTTTAAATAAAAAAATAAAACCATCCACAAGTCACAAATACATCCGTGAGTATCAATAATTATTACATGACCGTAAAATTAAAATTCTCCTCGTCAAGATAAAATAAAACAATATACTAGTGGGTGGCCTAGCCAATAAGTGGTTCATTGATAGAAAAATTAGGGATCCACTTCACTCCTCCAACTATAGTTGAACATCTTGCTCGAAGACTCCGTCATTGTAATGGTATGCAAAATCTACGGTTTCGATGATTGGTATTGTAGTGAGATTGCCATGTTAAGCAAGTTAATCCTGAGACAAGACTCATGATAGTATGAATGATAGATATCAACACAGATTAAATGCATGCGAATGATTGAGTAACCATAGACCACGAATTCCTCTAAAGATTGGTGGGCACGTCTTGGTTCCCTTCGTCATGACTGAGTAACGTCTGTCAGTGTGACTTAGGAACTCTTAAGGCTTCGTGTATCTATCATACACCTTAAGTTTCTCTAGCCCCTCTAGATAAGAGGCAAGTCTTGCGACTTGAGACCATTACATATATTCTCGTCTGAGATCGTTGATAGCCAAACATCAATCTAAGAGATACCATTCTATTCTTAAACACTCTAGAGTGGTTAGAGAAATTTCATTGAGATAATGTCTCATTCTAGCTTCAGGTCATAATCCAACTCTCATGCCACTTCTAGAAATCAATGCAATTTTCATACAAATATGCTAGTGATAAAAGATGCCTAGGCGAGGAATAAATGCATTAGTTACAAGAATTAATAACATGGAACTTAAATATCATGCGCAACATAGGTTCATACAACATATGTTTCATGAGCATGGTCGTAGAGTAACTTAAACGACTATACACCATGATGGTATTTTCACCATTTTTGTCAACACAAAATCTCTTTTGGTTGTTCATTAAAAATCCATTTGACACATCCTAAACCACCATTCCTAGGTTACATTTCTAGGGTTATTTAAAGTAGAGGTCTAAACCTTTGCTTAGATATCTCACATGTGGAAAGCCCATCGACTTGCCACTTTGTATTTTTGAGAGGATCTGTTAAGAGGCGAACGTCGTCTCCACGGACAACCTCCCATATAGAGTCATCTTTACTTGGGTATTACTAGCCCGGAGTGTGCCAACCCAAGCGGAGGAGTGGCTAATAGAGCACATTAGTCCCATCGACATGACCACACACTGTCGGAGCATTGGACAGGGGAGGGGGCATGCTCAACGTCAGCCTAGTCCTGTACCAGATCTTGTTCCTCCAATCTAGTCTGGGCCCAGTGTTGCTCCCTATATTGGGAGTACTAGTCAGCCACCGACAGGTATATCTATGGGAGATGTGCAACCTGCTTGGGTTGATGCAATGATCGTAGATATTACTGCACACATCGACCGATAGGTCGCGTGAATACAACACAGTGTCACCGAGGTTAGCCGTCAGTTAGATATCCTAAACAACTCATACTGAGTATTTTTCACTTTTATCGTGTTGTTTACAAAACTTTAACATATTTTGAACTTTATTTGTATTATATGTAATGAACAATATTATTTAATATATCTACTGATTTTGAATTTCAATTCTCAATCTTTTTTAATCTAAAATATCCAAGTTTAATATTAAATCAATTAATGTTCGAACGTTGGAGTAAAAAATTTCCACGTTTGCACGTAAGTAGTCTTAACGTTCGAATGTCTAGAGCTCGTTCAAACATAATTCACTTTGTCGGCTGCCATTAGTGATGGTTTCCACAAATTGTTACAGAAAATACTTTTTGGTGATGGTTTGGGAACTATCACAATTGTCAAACCATCATAAAAACTCATTTATACTATAGTGACCTGCCCTGCCTGGGCGATCTGTGCATCCTACCAAGGGATGGGTGGGCACAACTGTAGACGCGTAGCTTGTGTTTACAGTATTAAGTGGGCGAGTTCAAAAGTATTACATTCTATCAAGTGAAACAGTTCCACCTATGTTTCATTCTTAAATGTGCAAGTCCAAACCTTATATTTGACTCTTTGTATTATCTTCTGGAAAAAAAATCATATATTAGTACTGAGATTCCAAATTTTGAGGTAACCCGATGAGTGATTAGATTTATGCTATGCTTGGTTCCCAAGCTCAGTTGAGTTCAGTCTAATTTTAACCTGAATCTAACATCCAAACACTTAACTCTCAAATTACTGAACTCATCCTAACTCAAAACCTTCTTACACGTGGGACCCATAACTTTTTTCAACTTAAAACATCTTTATATGTGGGACCCATAACCTTTTTCAATTTCTCATTAAAAGTAATAAGCTCATCTTAACATCCAAACACACTTTAAACTCAGTTTAGCTAGGCCACACTTAACTCTCTCCACTACTCAACTCACTATTATTAATAAAGATCTCAGCTCAACATCCAAACACAACCTTAGATGATAAGACCGAGGACGACATTGTAATAGTTTTATTAAAATTTTGTGTCCCACACACCCATCTTGATAAAGTTTGAAATAGCTCAAAACTTATCAGCTAATAGATGAGTTATAATGGGAAAAGAAAACTCTTAAGATATAAGATTAACTCTGTATCTCTAATCACAATCAAACACAAAGTTTTAGATTTCTTAATGATCAGAAGTCTATAAATAGTACTGAGAGGTTAAAGGGTTCTCAACTACAACATTAGAGTGCCTCTAGCCATCGAGAGACACTAGTGAGGCTAAGTTGCTACGGTGACCATTCTCTCATAGTCAGATCAAATTCTTCATCAAACAGATGGAGAAATGTACGTATTTAATTATTATTTTTTATTATTGTGGATCATCGAAAACCATAAATTCAATTATTAATGTTCATGTTAAAATATCTAACATGAGGTATCAGAGCTTTAGATTGTAGATTTTTTATGATCTCAAAAAAGCATGCAATGAACAAATATTTATTTTTATACGTGCTTTCGTATATGTCATTTTATCATGCTACAAAAGACTAAAGACTGTCCTTTTGTTCTGGAATAGAAATTACGATGGAATTCTCTTTTATCTATTCTGGGTTTGATTTTACGAGGACCCACAGAGTGACTTTATGTATATTTTGAATTTCACTTTTGCCATATTGAGTCTGTGCTAGAGGAAGAGAAAATCCCTCGCGTATTTCCTTCTAATCTTGGTTGGGTTTTACTTTCACTTTTCTCTGTTGTGTTGTGCAATTGTTATGTAAATTTTCTTTTCCTTTTTTGCACTGTGTTGCAATGGGAAAATAGTTGAGATGTGTGGTGGCCGGTGGCTTAACATGATGCCAGCATAAAGGGGCTAAGGATTCCAATCATCGAAAACACGGTGCTGTTGTAAAGGGCTGAAAGCCCAAAACCCCTGCCCATTTAAGGTTCCCATCGACTGAATGGGAGGTCGGCGACACTAGAAGGCTAAGAACCTCCTTGTCAGTGTCTCTATAATGACGAGAGTGGGCTATCAAGTCCACTGGCTACGATAGATTTTGTAAAAGTAGTAAAAAAAAAAAAAGAAAAAAAAAGGAGGAAATCTTGAGTGGAGGTGGACATCGGTGGCGGGAGGAGTGAAGGGATGCCATGCTGTCATCCTCTCGCCAGTGATGTCCAAGGTTTGCGCCAAAACTGAAGGAGGTTTTACAATAGTGTGGCACTACAATTTGTGTGTAAGGAAGAAGAAGAAGAAGAAGAAGCCCTGGGTTTCTTCTAACTTCTAAGGGCCTGGGCCATGGGCCTTTGGCCTTGGCCTAGTCCTAGAGAAAGTTAACAGGCCACTGTTGTGGCCCAGCCCGGAATAGAATTAAAAAAACTAGAATAGAAATCGGGCTTGTAGGCCCTGTAAGTAGGCCCGAACCAGGGTCTGTGTTGACCGGCCACACTAATGAAGTAGGTTTCAGCTTGGGTTATTGGACCAGCCAGATTACATTATATTATAATAATATTATTTATTTATTAAAAAAAATCAAAAATTTTATTTTATATGCATGTTGTTATTGTTAAATAAATGTATTAAATTTTATTAAATTCTCTATACATGTTATTATTGGTACATACAGGTATTCAATTAAATTTTATGCATGTTATTATTGTTAAAGATAGGGGTGTAAAAAAAAATCGGTGAACCGGTAAACCGGACCGAACTGGACCAGTCCGGTACCGAGTTTGGTTCGGTCCGGTAATGATTTTATTTTCTAAAAACAGGTCAAAATTGGTCCAGTTCCATTTTTTTTTTAAACTAGACCAGACAGAATCGGACCGATTCATACACATATTATAATTTTTTATATTGTATATAATTTTTACATATAATATATAATTATATATAAATAGTTTTGTATTATATGATAAATTACTAATTAATATAATATTAAGTTTTAAAATCTTATATCACTATAGTCTATTGTATTAATAGTTATACTAATAATATATCATTATATATTATAATATACTATAATATATCACTATATTATAATATACTACAATATATTATCATTATAGTATTATATACTATTATATATATTATATAATATATAATATAGTATATTAAAACTGAAAAATCAGACTGAACCAGACTGAAACCAATAAAACAGAAAGTACCAATTTAGGGGGGTAACCGGTGCGGAATCGGTTCTTGAAAATGCAAAACTGGTGCATACTAGTTCGGTTCCGAATTTTGTCCAAAATAGACCAAATCGGACTGGTTACACCTCTAGTTAAAGACATGTATTAAATTTAATTAAGTTTCCTAAACATGTTATTATTGCTATATACAGGTATTAAATCAAATTTTATGCATGTTATTATTGTTGAATACATGTATTAAATTTTCTATACATGTTATTATTGGTATATACATGTATTAAATTAAATTTTATGCATGTTATTATAGTTACATACATGTATTAAATCTTATGTATATGTTATTATTATTAAATACTTGTATGAATTGTTTATTTTGGCTCTTATTATCATACCATGTATATCTATTTATCCAATATGGGGCAAATGATTCACATCAAAATTAAAGAAAAGATTAGTTGCCCAAATGTACAAGATTTTCTTAATTTTTCGTGACAAATCATTAAATCCCATAGTAAGATGGATATGATGGAGTGAATACTTTGTGTATAAAGATGTACTATCAAAGGAAGATTTTGATGACACTACTAGTTCATCCATATAATTTAAAAGTTGGTGTGAATACTTTGTATGTCAGAGTTTACTCCCAAAGGAGAATTATGATGATACAACTAGTTCATCCATAGAATTTAATACTAGTGGAGTAAACAATTTTGTGTGTCAAGATTTACTCCCAAAGGAGGGTCTTAATGACACTACTAGTTCATCTATCAAAGTACAGTTGGGATTGAACAATTTATATGTTAGAGTTTACTCCCAAATGAGAATTCTAGTGATACAACTAGTTCTTCCACATAATTTAATACTGGTGAGAACTCTGTGTATCAAGATCTAATCCCAAATGAGAGTCTTGATCACACTACTAGTTCATCCATAATTGTTTAAATTATGATTATTGTTTGTGAGTGTTGAACTCAAAGCATTAATGTGATTAAAATTCTTTTCATGCAGTAAGTATGCAAATATCTTTACAATATTTCCTGTACGGAATTTACCTAGTATAGTGAAACATGAGCATGTCAAATTTATACTAAGAGTTCTAGACCCTAGCTTATCCCTTTTGAATCTTAACATCAATTATTATTGAGAATAGTAATAAATGTAAGAAAAGTACAATATTTAAGAATATTGGATTAATTACTACATATCAAACTAAAGGAATTTCTCAGTTTTGTACATAATGGTTTACTTTAGAGACATTATTATTTCATTAAAGTAATGAGATATGAAAAAGTTGATAGCATGATTGTTAGCTAGATACAAATTTATTTTGCTAATTTGAATGAAAAATTATTTGTATCTTTTGGGAAATGAAAGAAATGATGGTGATGAAAATATAAGAATTCTGTCAATTGAAGTTTGAAATGAACAATGACACATGAAGGTTTAGGTGCCATAAGCATGAGACATGATTCGAAGGGAAGGATAAACTTTTTTTCTATTAAGTTTCGAATAAGATCTTATACATGTTTATACATTCTTTTTAGATTGAACTTAAGTGCAAGTGTTCATATGTATTTTTTCTGTGTAACTTTCAAATCAAATTCTATAAATGTTTATACTTATTTTAGTAGTTGAACTCGAGCACTAATGTTCAAATTTTTAAATTGTTTCAAAATGCCATTATGTTTGTTCCAATTTTCCTACCAATAAAATTTTTATTTGCCTTCATAATAGTTCTTTTGTTAAATGTTTTTCCTTTTCACTCTTGAGGCATGTATTGGAATCGAATGAAAAATGATTTATGAAGTTTTTTACGATTTTTGGCATAGAATTTGAAACATAATTTATGACATAAAAGTTTGGAGAATATCTCCAAGAAAAGTGTTAGAGATTAATAAATAGAATATTTTCCGCATTTAGGTTTTCTAGTCTCAAGATGTGTATTGATTTGTATAAAAATAAAACAAATCAAACATATCAGGAAAAGATGGTACAAGGAATAAAGAGTTTCTTGAGATAATGCATATAGACGCATGTAAATCTTTTCTCTATAATGTTTGATAAATATAAGTATTTCATTACCTTCATAGATGATTTTTATGGTATGAATGTATCATTCTGCTACATGAGAAGTCTCAAGCCATTAGTAATTCTTGAGGTACTTCTCATGGGGAGGAAATACAGCTCGGTAGAAAGGTGAAAATCATCGAATTGGATTGAAATAGTGAGTGCCAGGAAAAGTATTATGAGTAAGGTCATAACTCTGACCTATTTTGTTAACTTCTTGAAAATATGTGCAGTAAAATTATTAAAGACAATGGTATATATGTCTTAAATTGTGTTCCAAGTAAGTAGTCTCAAAGACTTTTGTGTTGTGGAACTTGATTTAACGCATATACATGTATGGATAGTCAATCTAAAGTAAGACTTTACAATCCAAATGAAAGAAAATTGAATCGTATAATAGTTATTGGATACATTATTAATTACTCAGGAAGATCCAAATGATTTAGGTTGTATTGTCTCTATTCATAGTTTGAATTTTGAGGACATTGAAATGTCAAATTCCTTATAGCTGGCAAAATCAGTAGGAGTATAGAAACTAGAGATGTGATTATTGTGAAGTGTATTATTGTACTTTGAAAATGGTTATAGTTCATTTATGATTATCTTGATGATAACATGGAACAACAAGCAAATGATCATGTATCTCATTAGAGAAATACCGCTGAAGAATTGGCCATGGAGACATCAGAACAGGTAACCTCATGTGATCTTTTTTATTTGATTTTGATTAGGTTACGTGGTATATTTTCAAATTTTGAATTTGACATAGAAATAAATGAAGGTTCGCATATGTTTTCATTAGTTATAGAAATAAATGATTTTATAAAAGACTAATGCATAAAAGAGTGAGTGAAATCCATGAATCAATATAAAGTTTGTAATTTAGTCTAAGTTGTCTGAAATATATAAAGTCGAATGTAAATGGGTAGTGGAGACAAAATCCTGACTTTAAATTCAATGTTGAATGATATAGAGTCAAACTTGTAATTAAGGATATCACTCAGAAATCAGCATTGATTAGAAAGAGATTTCTAATAAACCTGAAAGAACTCATTAATAATCACTATGGCATTAGTAGCTCACTGTAGTCTAGAGTTACATCAAAGAGATGTGAAAATAATTGTAGAGTAAAAGTCTAAAATCTACCAGAAATGAATAAAATGATTACTTAGAAGAGGCAACAGATTTTCTAAAAAATTGGTATCTGAAATTTGATATTGTTTTGGAGTTAAGAAAAATATTGTCAATGTATATACTCGTAAGTCAGTGGGAGTATATTTGTATTTATAGCCATGCATGTATATGACTTTTGGCAAGTATGAATTATGGTTTGTAGTATGACATTAAAATTATGTCTCTAAAGAACTTTAGAAATGGAATTCATGAATGAGAGATCATTCCTAATTGGAATTGAATTTTAATACCAAGACGATGACTAATAGGATTGTCTCTGTATAGTTGCATAGAGTTTTGGAAGATTTTACATGAAGAATTGTTGTTCAATAGATGCTTTAAAAAGAAAATGTGACATGCTCAGTATTTTATAGTATCCTTAAATTGACTAGGTTATTAAGAAAATTTTGTATATGATTGTTATAATAAATCTGGTAATTGCACAACCTGTATAAGGCTGAATATCAATTTTGTTCAGTTGGCATTCTTGGTTGTTGCCAAAGTAACCAAGGATGTTAAACCTAAAAGTTGTGAAAAGAGTGCAATGTTATTTGCAAGAAATTAAAGACTATATTGTTGCTTTAAGAAAAACTGATACTCTTAAGGTAATTTGATATTCAAACCCTATTTTGTGGTATTACTCTAATGATAGAAAATACAGTTATGATTATGTATTTTGCTATCTAGTAAAGTTATTTTATGAAAATTTATGAGACAAATCTCTTACTGCTTCATGTGTAATCGGGACTGAGTCTGTGGTATGCTTTGAGGCCACAATGTATGGTATCTAATTGAGGAAATTTATCTTAGGACTTGGAATTGTCGACTTATAGCCAAACCGCTAAAAAAGTATTGCAAGAATTCCTCAGAATGTTTTTTTTCCGAGTGATAAGTATTTAATGAAAATTTAAATACACAAGTATTAAGGAGAAAGTATAGAAACAAATATATCTATAATAATAGTGTATTAATGATTATATTTTAAAGGACATGTTGAAAAGATGGATCATATGCTTATACCCATGATGTGAACATGTTATAGAGATAATTGATATGCTGAGTATTTTGTTACAGGAAATTGACAGATATTTATTATGGTTGTTTCTGTTTTCTTGTCTTTCCACTTTATATATACAATAAATGGTGTGGATGAATGATGACAGGATAATGTCTACAATAGATATGAATTGGAAAGATATTACAGTATTAGCCTTAATTGTCTCAATTAAAGATCGTGTTAAATTAAGTTGTTGGTGTTTTGGTACATGGAAATGAATTTGTTGATCATACAACAAAGGACTGCCATAACTCGCATCGGTACCTAGTTTGACATTGGTATTATGGAACTCATGAAATGTATTTTTAGCCATGAAGTTTCAGGAAATGAATTTGCGCAGTATGATTAATTTTCTGTAACAAACCCATGAACGGAAAATATTAATTTATAAGTGTATGGGCCAAGTGAGATAATGTAAGAGTTTCATTTAAATTTTGTGTCCCACACACCTATATTGATAAAGTTTGGAATAGCTCAAAACTTATCAGCTAGTAGATGAGTTATAAGAGGATAAGAAAACTCCTAAGAGATAAGATTAACTCTATATCTCTAATCACAGTCAAACACAAAGTCTTAGATTTGCTGATGGTCAGAAGTCTATAAATAGTACTAAGGGGTTAAAAGATTCTCACCTACAACATTAGAGTGCCTTTATCCATCAGGAGACACTAGTGAGGCTAAGTTGTTAGGGTGATCTTTCTCTCATAGTCAGATCAAATTCTTCATCAAACAGATGAAGAAATGTAAGTATTTAATTATCATTATTTTTTATTATTGTGGAGCATTGAAAATCAAAGATCCAATTATTAATGTTGATGTTAAAATATCTAACAAACATGACTATTGGCTAGAAAGGAGATTAAATGGAGGAAAATAAAAATTGAATGGGGAGTTGTAGTTGGAGGAAGGGACTAGCTAGGGGTCGGGTGGTGGTTAAGAGGAACTTAATTATATTTAGGATGTGGTTAACATGAGCTGCGTGAGAAGTGGGATGTGATTAAAGAAGGATAAGGGTGGATTGGAATTAGGAAGAATGGCATCACGTGGTGCATGGGAATGGAACAAAGAGATATTTTATAGCTAGGATCGTGGCTCACGTTAGCTAAATAGTTCTCATAACATAATACAAAATACAATAAAAATTAAGATGGAGAAAGAGTATGAGAAGAATAAATAAGAGAGATTTTAAGGGTTACATCTTTGTTATAATCAATTGTGATTGAATACAAAGTATAGAACCATATTTATAAGAAAATTACATGCATGGAAGAGATAAAATAATATTTCCAATTTCTGAATACCAAATTCTAAATTTTTATTATTTATATTAAGGGATCTGTTTGGATAGTGCGATGAGATGAGACGAGATGAGTTAAAATGATTTTTGAATAGTAGGAAAATTATTAGTTAAAATTATATAAGAATATATATATATATAATGTGGATGCGTTCTTTCTAGTCAAGATCCCCACAATCTTTTAATAAATATTGACTAAAGGTGAGGTATTATCTTCTTCTTTTTCTTTCTTTCTTGTTTTTTCAATTTTAATTTATTTCGCTACGTACACACATAATGACGTTTACAATTCAAGTCTTATCTAATTACCGCGTCTCATACTTATGACCGTACAAATTCAAATGGCCCCTCTCCCTCCCCTCCCCTCCCCTCCGCAATCTATCTTTAAGCGAGTTTTGATATTAATCATTTTCACATACCACACATCTTTTTTTTATTTATTTTTATTTTTTTATTTTATTCTTGTTAAATTAATTGAATTTGTTTATTCATTATTCATATACTACACATTTGGTAAGAGAAAAAAAAATTAGAAACATAAATAAGTGTGGTGTGATGTATGAAGATAATGAATATAATTTTTCTTTTTAAGCAGCCCATGTTGTTAGGCTCTGAAAATGGAAGAACCATATGTGGATGCATTAGTGAAAAACAGAGAACCGGATTCATTTGTTAGCATGGATGAATATATATGCATGGGAGCTAGGGCAGCTGTTCCATAAGGCGAGTTAGGCGGTTACCTAAGGCCACGTAGTGAAAGAAGGCCCAAAAAATACTAAAAGTTAATTATTAAAAAAATTAGAAAAAAAAAGTTATACCTGAAATTTTTATTAATCTCTAACTCTCATTTCAAGAACTCTCATTTTATACCTAAAATTTACAAATTTTATTTCATCTCTCTTGTACTCTAGACTCTAGTCTACAATCTCTAAACTCTAACTCTCTTGCATCCATATTGCTTGTATTTGGCATAGGCAGCCTCTCGCATCTCTGCATTGCACTTGTAGACGTTGAGCCACATCTCTATTGTGCTATGGTTGACGAAGGTAAAGGTAAAGCTGAAACATTTTGTGTTATATATACAGTAAACACTACAAGAGATTGGGTTTTTTGAGACAAAAAAATTTGTCTAAAAGGACCCACATTTCGTCCTTAATTGTTTTTGGAGATGAAAAAATTTTGTCTCTATTTTATCTCAAAAAGACCATCTCAAAAATGATTTTTAGGGACGAAATTGGGCGGAACCAGTCGAATCTATTCGACAGGTGTTTTTTTGAAGACAAAAATTTTTCATCTCAAAAATCCATTCAAATGGAAAAAAATAGGTTCGAACCGATACGTACCATTCAAATGTAAACAATATTAATTCGAACAAATGACCATATTTGATTTTGTTTGAACGGATGGAGTATTCGAACCGATTTTATGCATTCGAACCAATAAATTTATCAAATGACTTTCTGTTGAACCGACTGTTTATTTTTTAAATTCATTCCATTCGAATGGGGTTTTGGAAATTAATGTTGTTCGAACAATTATTTTGCCATTCGAACGAACATTCGGACTATATTTCACGGTAGTCGTTCGAACGTGTTATTTTGTGTTCGAATGGGTTTGCTTTGTTCGAATGAATTTAATAAAGGTAATTAACGTTCGATCGATATTAATCATACAATACAGAATTTGATTAAAAACAAAATACTAATATTACAAAAATTGTAATTCAAACATCACAATTGTTCAAATGTTTTTTTTAACAGCATAATAGAAAGACAATTAAAGAAAAAATAAATTTTAAAATTATGGTGGTGGCATAAAGTTTTAAGACATAATTGACTACAACTGTTCAAGTACAGGTTTTTGTACCTCCTTCCCCAATCTCCTCTGGATGTTTTCTTCTAATCTCACCTCAAGATCCACTGCTTGATTTAATCGGGTCAGCGATTCTTTTTCCTTGGACCTCAATCATTCTATTTCAAGTGTTGCTTCTTCCAATTCTTTAGTCTTGTCATCATTTGATCTGGCTGAAGAAGAAGTTGATGATGTTAAGGATGACTTCACGTAATTTCCTAAGCCCCTCAAATATCCAGAACGTGATCCATGAACTTGAGAAAAGATCTGAGAATCGTTGACAGATGATACATCAGATAGATCCATAACATTTTCCTTAAGAGATACCATCTTGTCCTACAAAAACAAAAATATTAAAATTAGTATAACCAACAAAAATATTATCCGACAATGGAATTAAGGAAATTTAAACTTACATAATTTGCCTCTGCTTTGGAACTGGTCCAAATACCATCACAATTTTTATGTGCTTTAGCATACAACTGTGTCAAATCATGGTCAGTAGGACTTTCTTCTTTCTGTAAAAGTAAAATCTATATTAGAATTTAAATCAGAAAAGTGTATTATATGTTAATATTTAACGTGGATTAGAATAACTTATGATTTTGTTAGATAAACGATGAAAAGATAAAGAACCCGCATAATGGTGTATCGTTAAATATGATCTATTTGCTTTGTTGACAGTACTCCGTTGCTAAAAAAAAAATATTATGCCTATATGTTTAATACATCTATCATATATTATTAAAAAAATAGCAGGAAAATTACCTGATAAGCAGGATCTTCGAACTATCACAAATCATTTCCCATTCGTTTGGTGGCATTGCTTGGAATGGATTTTGGTGTGCCTCTGTTGTAGTACTGAACTTCTTATAATGTGCATGATATCGACCTTTGTACCACCGAAATGCATTTGACATCAGTTCCTCAGCTGTTAATTGATCTTCTCGTCAACCAAAATTAAGTTCAAACTCGTCCTTTCAAAAGTTATAAACAATTAGTATAAATATAAAGTAACTTTAAATTAACATGTTATATACTTCATTGCTTGGAATGTAGGTTATTACCGAGCAACGATTTTTTATGTGATCTTTCTCATCTTGGAAAATTTTAGACCAGGAGGATGTAGCAATTGGTGCATACATGCAAGAAAGCGAACCAACATAAGAAGCAAGCTACGCTGTCGAATCTCTGGAGCTACCAGTGTAATCATTAGAAATATCAACTTTAATTTTACCTACTTTCCTTACTTTCTCTATACAGACACCCATCGTAGTGTCTCGACCTCGATGCTGGCTTACAACAATTATATATACAGTAATTAAAGCATATATTTGAATTAAATTATTCTTATTTTATAGATATATTACTTAAATCGAGCATAAAATGTGGTATTTAATTTAATATGATATACCTTATTCTGAGTCTATGATGATGGCCCACTATTGATGGCAGGTAAACCATACGGGGAGTTGGTAATGGATGAGGATGGCACATTGGTTGCTTTGCATTTGGGAGGCATATCTATTTGAAATTGTAATAAATTATATGTCAAACAAACGTTACGGATATTTATAAGAATGATACTTACAAAAATATTTGTTTGAAATTCATTCACTATCAGTTTTGGTGGACCAGTCGCCCTCATCTTCACTAGACACTTCAGTTGATTCATCTTCTTCCGACATTTCACCCTCAATTACTTTGGGTTGAACATATTCTCTACGCAATGGGACCATGTCATATTGGCTTAGATCAACAAATAGATTGATGTCTGACTCGTTTTCTTCATATGCTTCTTCATTTGCTAGACTATCATCTTCTTCATATAGTTCGTCTGCCTCTAGAATGTAATCGTATACATTTCTTGATGCAAACTTCTCCACTACCCACCATGGGTTCCTGTACTCCAGATCATCTAAATAAAAAACTTGATTAGCTTGGTAAGGGAGAATGAAAGAATTGTCTTCATACCATATGCGAAATGTACTGATACTCACATAATATTCATCATTACACACTACTAACCTAGGATTTGAGACATCCCACCAATTACATTTAAACAACCAAATCATATATTCCTCCGCATATGTTTACACTATTATATCTTCCACAATTCCATACAAGTCTATATTATCATCTCCATGGCTTTCTTCGACAACGACCCCACAATTTTGATTTTTCCTATATCATTCTCTGTCAGTTATGTTAAATCTATATCCACGTACCAAACATCCTGAGTATTTGATAGCCCGCCTGGACGGAGCACATGCCAAAACATACAATAATACGTGGACAGACCACCTACATCAATAAATATTATAATAGTTATATCAATTTTAGATAAAAAAATCTATGGAGTTTAGTGGTATGTAGTTCGTATTATAAGATCAGGTTTTACAGTAATATCATATATTCAAACCACGAGACAAATTCATCTTCATGCGTCTTTTCTACGTCAGTTATACCATTCATGAGAAGTAGTTGTATATGTTCACTGCACATGTTCATGTAAACTCTTAAAACATAATCAAGTTATACTATAGTATTATATATGAACATAAAGATAATATTGATTTAGAGGATCATCACTAGTCTCAAGTAGTGGTCAATCTCTGCGCAGTTTTTCAAGACATACAATCGAGCTCTTTCAAACTCTCGCCCATATAGGTCATAGCCCCCTTGTGCGCCTATGGGATGTATGGTCTGGGAAAACAAGGTAAATGTCGATGAGACTCCCATTTTTCCACCATAATTTTGATCCGGTCTCATAAATCTAGTATCAACCCCACGGAAATACATTGAACAAAAGGGATGTCATTCATTATCAATGTATGACTCTGCAATCGAACCTTCCGAATGAGCCTTATTCCCCACGGATCATTTAAGTTTTCTCAAAACTTGTTCAATAGGATACATCTATCCATACTGAACCGAACCAGCAACTAAAAACTTATGAGGTAGGTGCAAAACCAAATAAACAATTATCAAAGAATGAAGGTGGGTACAAACTCTCTAATTTGCACAATATCAAATTCCCATTTTCACCAATGTATCAACTTTCAACGTGCTACTACAAATATCCCTGAAAAGTCTCCCTAATTCTGTGATAGTATGAACATCTCGAGTAAGTTTTCCATGCACACAAACCGGCAACAACCACTACAGAAATACATGATAGTCATGATTTTTAAGACCGGTTACCTTCCAATCATGAGTTTGAACACATCTTGACATGTTTGAAGCATAACCATCAGGTA
The DNA here is from genome assembly GCF_004785595.1 of Juglans microcarpa x Juglans regia. NCBI lineage: Eukaryota > Viridiplantae > Streptophyta > Magnoliopsida > Fagales > Juglandaceae > Juglans > Juglans microcarpa x Juglans regia. The sequence continues at coordinate 9,152,108 of NC_054599.1, read as the reverse complement.
ATTCCCTTGTCATGAACCAATCATAGAATTTCTTTCTCTCATCATTTGAAAGAGTATACCATTCGATGGGCATACAGATAGATGACACATTATCTTGCAAATGCAACTCCGGTCTTATCTCCAACTCCTTTAAATCTTTACTAGAGTCAGCTGTATCTTTTGTCTTCCCTTCTATTGACATCAGAGTGCCCAATATATTCTCACATATATTTTTCTCAATATGCATAACATCTAGATTGTGGCCCAGCGTTAAGGTAGACTAGTATGGCAACTCGAAAAAAATAATTTTTTTGTCCAATTCAACTTTTCTGCTTGTCGTTTTCTCTCTCGAACTCTTGCATCTTTCCCAAATATGTTTTCTAAAACATCCTCCAACTGAGCGATAATATCATTCCCAGACAAGTCTGGTGGTGACAACTTGTGCTCAACCCTTCCATCAAACATTGCTCTATTTGAACGCCATATATGATCATGTAGTAAATATCGACGGTGTCCCATGAAATATAATTTTCTACTATTTGTCAACCACTGAGACTGTGTATCTTTATTGCAAACAAGACAAGCCATTTTACCTTTTGTGCTCTACCCAGGCAAGTTTTTATATGCTGGAAAATTATTTATTGTCCACATCACTGCAGTATGCATCTTGAACTATCGCGACGAGGCCACATCATACGTACTGACACCCTGATCCCACAACTCTTTCAACTCTACAATTAGTGGTTGCAAATATATATCTAATTCGTTCCCTGGTGACATTGGCCCTAGTATTAGTAAAGTCATCATAAAATATGGATCTTCATACACTTCCACGGTGACAAGTTATAGGGCATTAATATGACAGGCCAAGTACAATTAGAAGTGCTCATGTTGCCAAATGGATTAAAACGATCCGTTACTAAATCAAGACGTACATTGCGAGGTTCTTCGACAAATCATGGATACTCAACGTAAAATTTCCTCTATTGTAAGGAATCTGCAAGATGCGAGAGGAAGTTTTCATTTTGGACTCTTTCTATGTGATGCCAAGACATATCTTTCATAGTCAATTGGGACGTAAACAATCTTTGAAATCGAGAAATTAACGGAAAATGTCTTAACACTTTTTGTGTTACATTAAGCTTATCGGATGTTCATCTCGACTCATGAGACACTGGACATGAATCAAATCTGTATATTGCTGCCAAAAGAGAACACAATCATTTTTACAAGCGTGGATGATATTAAAATCAAATCCTAACTCTTGGTTCAATTGCTTTGCTTCATAAGATAGTTGGTTCTATCCCATTCGAGTGACTATCATCTATATCGCATTTATACTCAGTTCAGACCCTAATGATAGTCAAGATTTCAGTAGCATTACCCTACAATTCTCCAAGTATGCTAGTCACGATAAGTCATTGACCCTATTCATGGGACAAACAACTTACGGGCGGCATACCCACAGAATGTAAGAAAACACTAAACCAAAATTTTAATTGACTAACACAATAGTTTAAACTGAATATATCTGCCATATCGATGAAAGAATCTCAAACTGACCACTTTGGACAATTTTACAGTTGTACCATGTTTGGCCACAACTCTCGAACGGGTCTAAGGTTCAATTGCATATAAAAATAACTCTGAAATCTATCTAGCTCGTAACAAGTAAACCAAACCACTAGTAAACCTACTCCTACAACTATCACATTCCAAATCACCAATAATATATATAAGTAGAAGCATTAATAATTATTTAAGTGGGAGATAATTCATATGTTTCTTGTTTTTTAAGTATTAATTATAATTATACCTTATAGCTGCTAACCCAATTATCTTTTAAATATTAATTCTAATTTCAGTAATAATGTAAATCTTAAGTTTCTTATTTTTTAAGTATTAATTATAATTTAAATTCACTTATTTTTGTAGTAATACCTTATAGTTTTTAATAAGTTATCTTTTAAGTATTAATTCTAATTTAAGTATTATTAAATCTTATGGGAAATCATTTTTTAAGTATTAATTAAAATTAAAATTTACTTAGTTATTAGTAATACCTTATAGTTTTTAATAAGTTATCTTTTAAGTATTAATTCTAATTTAAGTATTAATGTCCATCTTATATTTCTTATTTTTTAATTATACCTTATAGTTTTTAAAAAATTATCTTTTGAGTATTAAATTTTAGTTTAAGTATTACAACATAAGAGTATACCCATTCGAACACTTCAAGATCTGTTCAAACAAGATAACACGTTCGAACGGGAAATCATTGTGTTTGAATGGTTGCAACCCAGATTCTAGATACGAAATAGAGACAAACACCATCTCAGAGAACACATTCATGGGATAAATACAAAATCATAAGATGCATATTTCACAAACATTGTACAAACACAAATACATTTTGATATTCCCACATCCAAATACAAATATATTTTCATATTTGTTAAAAAATACAAATATATTCTGACATCCAAACACAAATATGAATTATAACCTTAATCTTTTGTTCAAAACAGAAGAGAAAATAAATAATTTGAGTTTAAGAGAACATAAATTTGAGTTTTTTTAATAAGAAAATCCCATGGAAATAGAATATTAAAGTAAAAGAATTTACCAATTTGAAGAGAAAGAAAGAGTTGATGTCCAGCCCTCTCACAGTCCCTCTCACGGTCTCTGTATCTCAAGGAACCAGTTTTCCCAACTATCCAGCACGTTTGTACTTCTAGATGTCTTATTTCTTATTTTCTCGTTCAAACGTAATTTACTAGCCGTTTGAACCCGAAAACAGGGAAGCGGGAAACATTTCCCGCCTAGACCAATTCAGCTCACACCCGTTCGAACGGATAATTGAAAGTGTAATATGGTGCAAATTGATCCCGCCACAGCTTATCAATGGCCCCAACATATTTTATACGTTCGAAGTAAATTTCCATTCGAACAGGTAATTATACCGTTCGAACATGGATAATAGAAAGTTCGAACGTACAATATATATATATATCTAATTTTATTACTATATATATAAAAGTATAGGTATATAGAACACTTAATATTTATGTTAAGAAAAAATATAAAGTATAAGTTAATAAGTATGATATAAGTTAAGAATATATAATATAGTAGTATATATATAACTATATATGTAAGTATATTATATATTATAGTTGTATGTCTAACTACAATATAAGTTAACAAATATATATAACTATATAAGTATATTATAATTATAGTAGTATATAATTATGAAGTTGTATGTTTGAAGTATAATATATTGTAGTATATAGGTATATATAAGTAGTATATAAGTATTAGTATAAATATAAGTATATAATAATTAAGTATAAGTATTATATATAAGTAGTATAAGTATATTTACTATATTATATAACAAATATAATAATAACCAATAAAATATTTTTTTCCCATTGGAATGGTATTCGTAAGTGTTCGGACATCATTACTAGTTGTTCGAACGAGAAAAAATAAATATTAGGCATCGGGTCCCGACCCAGCGTCGTTAGCATGCAAAACCCTTTCTCCCACTCCACCGCTCTAGTGCCACAAGCTTCCAAATGCCACCATCAAAGCCACCGTCCACCACCACTCTCCAACCCGCAACAGGTATGTCCTCTCCCAATCGTTTTTATCGATTAATTTCTCCTAAAACATGTTTTAAATGGGTTGAAAATGGGATTTGGAAAAAAATACCTCATTTCAATCTTGTAGTCGGCTAGAAATGGGGGACGGGATGACTCTATGGTCATTAGAGTCATCCCGACCTCTCATTGTTGTTGTGGGAGGAAAAAAGATCGTTCTAAACCGATTATTTACGGTTTTAGCCCATTCCGAACTAGAAATCTCTATTTGAACGTGTTGTATACGTCGAACAACATAGAATTGGTTATTGTTCAAACCACAATTAGATAGTTCAAACGGAAATCTATGAGCATTCGAACATATATTTATTTCCGGTCGCACGCACTATAACATCGTTGGAACGTGTTGTTAAGCATTCGGAGGGTACATTTTTATTTTAATTTTTTTTATAGATATAATTACTTTGATCTAATTATAATTATTATATTTTGTAATCATTGTCATTAATTTTATATCATAAATTTAGCGTCATTCCAATGGTTTCTTAGGAAAAGAAGCGGGTTGCGCCAGGGCAATCATGTAGCAAAGAAGTTCAAGAGAGGACTATTTTGTTGGAGAGGCAGGTGAAGATAGATGGTTTTAGGGATCTTCTGTGGGAGAGACATTCTCTCGCATCTGTCTTTCTCGATTGTGGTTGGACACCGATTATCGATCAAAATGATGAAAGCACGGACAAGATAGTTTCGTACATCAATATTGTATTTAAGTTCTATAGAGAACTTGGTCGTGCCAGCCAAGAGGATGACGCATACACTTTGTCCGTCTGAGGCAATACAATTTTCATTTGAAGCAGTTGCTAATTTTTTGATATTTATCGACTGCCCACTATATATCCTAACGTGGTGCCTTGAGAGTCTACAACTGCAGGTGATTGGAAGACTATATAGGAAGAGGATACTGTGATGCCTAATGAGATCGATGGCGTCGTTGATCATGAGGTTTGTCAGTTGGTTGTGAGTCCAGATGCTCCTTCCTATGATGGGAGAAGAGCATTAAATAGGTGGACTTATCTAGTTTTTTAAAGATCATGAACAGTATAATAGCCAACAACATCGATCATCAACTGCACAAGACTGAGGTGAGCATGGACCGGACACGATTTATGTTCCAGGTCGCTCGTGGGGTGCCTATCAACCTAGCGAGATATATATTCGCTAGGATTCAATCAGAGGCCACCTATATTATGATAGGTAGAGTTTGATCTTATTTAGTGTATTTGCTTACTCCTTTTGATATATATGATACTTGTACTTATCAAAAAAATTTATGACAGATATATTGTCATTTGGAGTCATGCTCACACTATTCCTTTTAGCAAAAGGAGTCTAGCCAGATGAGTTTGATTGTGTTCGGGAGCCGATTGGACCTACTAACTCGACGACCTTGTTTCGTAGCACCAAACACTCCAAATTTCGTATTCTTGCACCCACTACAAAGGTGGTTGACACTAAGGGAGGTGCACAGGGCGTATCTGGTGAGGCATCTACACAAGGTGCATCACACAGTGCTATTCGTGAGGAGATTGCAGATATCATGCGTGCAGAGATGCTCGCATAGACATCAGAGATCATTGATGCAGTTCAAGTAGCCCTTGTAGAGACTGAGTCGAAGCTCATGTCTCAAGTGACTGATATTGAGGCACGCATTTCTGGAGCCAAGGAGGTGCTACACGATCTGGCCCAATGTGTATATCTTTTATTTGTATTAAATGTGCTTTTCTGTATAGACAATCATGAATATTTGTATTTTGTATAATTATTTTAAATATCCAAATAGTCATACATTATATTCCCGCCATACATTATATTTTTGGGATGCAATTAATGTATGGTTTTATTTTTAGTGTTTGCTAGCTATATTTTTTTTTCATTTTACTTATCGTCCACAATAATATAAAAAAATAACACTATAAGTAATATTTATTTAACATAAATAAATCACTAAAATATTTTTACATTAATTACATAAAACTAATTTTTGAATTCGTAAATATTTTATGTTCTGTTTGAACAAGGTTTAAAAAAATTCCCCCCAATATTAACTTAATTTCCAACCAAATGTTCTATTCGAATGCATAAATTTTGTGTTCGAACGAGCCTGCAACCTTCCCGCCTATTTTTCCCACCAAATCTTTCCCATTCGAATGATCCAATTTTTGTTCGAACGGATTTGAACTTTCTCCACCAAAATATATTATTTCCCTGCCAAGATTACCATTCGAACAAATTATAAACCATTCGAACAAACATTAATTCCAGGTTCAAACGTATTTTTGACCATTTGAATGGTTTTAACTTTTTGAGATGACCTAATTTGTCACAAAAGATCTAGTTCGAATGGATTTTTAGCAGTTCAAACATTTTTATAAAGTCATCCATTTTTTGAGATGAAATTTAAATTTCGTTTCCAATAATTACTTTTAGGAATGAAATTTCTTTCGTCCCTAAAACTAAAATTTCTTGCAATGAAAATTTTGTGGCAATAAAATAGTCTCTAGAACATCCTTTGGTTTTTTTTTTTTTTTTTGTCTTCTTCTTCAAGACTTCAACCTACCACGACGACCAGAGGTTTCACAATTGAATTCACGTACATGGCCCATGGGCCACATATTCCTTGGCTTTTTTGTCAAAATTTGTGTTCTTTTTCAACTTCTATAATGTAAAATTTATTTCTTGATTTTGAATATTAACATTAAATTATTTAATTTTTTGTTGAAATTAACAATTTTATATAAAAGTGATGCTCATATGTTTTATAAAAGTGAAGCCAATTTACTAAATCAAGTTCTATTGTTTTATGTTAATATATATTTTATTCTAGAATATTCATAAGCATAATAAGAATAGTCTAATCATATTATCAATTGAGAATGAAATATTAGAAGAACTTGAATATAAAAATTTAATTAACAATTTCGAATTTCAAAAAAGCAAAGAATAATTGTTAAATAAAAATATATATAAGAAAATTGTTGCATTTTAACTCTCACCTTAGGTCTCAAAATCTATTGAGCCGCCCTGATGGGAGCCGCTGGTTGAATCTGCAACCTTCAGTGATACGTGTTGTGAAATACTATGCAAAGCACACACACCAACAATGGCAAATAAAGTAAAAACAACACAATCAAGAACACGACACAGTATTTACATGGTTCGGCAAATTGCCTACGTCCACAGGAGCTGCAGAAATCTTATTAACCAGAGGAGATTACTATCACTCAATCTCAACTCACACTCTCTAGGGCTTTTGCTCTCTCACACAATATGCACTCACTAGATAATTGTTCTCTCTCAAAATATGCTTTAAGGCCGTACAACACAAGTCTAATATGACATATATATAGTGAGTGGCGCTGGAAACCCTAATCTGGCAAAATCTGCGTACTTCGCTCGAGCGGAATGTCGAGCGCGACTCGAGCGAACAGCCAAATGAACATTGGCTCGAGCGGAGTGTCAAGCGAACACTAGGGTTTGTGTCTCGCTTGAGCGGAGTGTCGAGCGAGACTCGAGCGAACCTCTCTGACTTGCCTTCGCTCGAGCGGTCTGTCGAGCGATGTCGAGCGAACCTCTCTGACTTGCCTTCGCTCGAGCAGTATGTCGAGCGAAGTTGAGTAAAATTGGCTCGAGCCAACTGTGGAGCCAACTTTCAACAAATACTTTTTCAGCTCCAAACCAATCTCCACATATACCCCAACAATCTCCCACTTGGAGACTGGGTCTCCACATGCCAGCCATTGTTTCTAGCCAAGCCCTATCATCTCTACAGCTCACAGCTCCCGTCTTCAAGCTAGAAAACGCCCTGAAGTCAAGCCCGACTTCAGTCTTCCACATACATCACCCTTAGGGCGACTCACAACTCCCATTGCACCAGGAGTATCCGGTCTCGAACCGATCTTGGCAACCTTAGCCAACTTTCTCAGGCCTTCATGAGGAACGACAAAGCTGACTCCCTTTGGCTTCCTCACATGTTTCACGCGATCAAGCCTGCCTTTTTGCACTCTTGTATTTCCCTGCACATCATTCGATCCTGATGTCAAATACAAAGAATTAGATCTCTTACCATGCGCTAGGACCAGCGCACCCTTAGTGATCTTCCAAGCTCCTCTAGAGAATGCTACTGCAAAACCATTGTCATCAAGCTGTCCCTCAGAGATCAGGTTTTTCTTCAGATTTGGAACATGTCTGACTTGTTGTAATGTCCACACGCTCCTGTTTGGAAGTGTGATATGCACATCACCCACTCCCACTACATCCAATGCATCTCCATCAGCCACATACATTTTCCCAAAATCACCAGCAACATAATTCTGCATGATTTCTCGATATGAAGTGCTATGGAATGAAGACCCTGAATCCAACACCCAATCATCAATCGGACTGTGCACTGCAAGAAGTAAGGCATCATGAATTTCTTCTGCCACTACATTCATAGCATCATTATCAGAACTTTCTTGATTCCTGCAGTTTCTCTTGATGTGACCCGGCTTGCCACAACTCCAGCATGTGATCTGCTGCCCAGATCTCATCTTGTTATTTCCCCTGCTCTTGGAGCTTGACCTGCCATGTCCTCTGCCCCTATTGTCAACAATCATGGCAGATCTTGAACCCGAGGACTCACCAAAGTCTCTCCTACATACTTCTTCAGCAAGTACCATGTCACGTATGTCATCATAGTTCAGTTTTGACTTGCCGGCTGAACTACTCACTGCCATCCTCATGGCCTCCCAACTATTTGGCAACGATGCCAACAAAATCAATGCTCTGATCTCATTATCAAACTCAATCTCTACAGAAGACAGTTGATTTGTGATCGTATTGAATTCATTCAAGTGTTGGGCTACAGACATACCTTCAGACATCTTCAGATTGAACAATTTTTCATCAAGTGCACCTTATTGTTCGCAGACGGCTTTTCATACATACCTGACAAAGTCGCCATGAGATCCATCGTGGTTCTCTCCTTACTGACATTGTGTGCCACTGTTCTAGCCAAAGTCAGCCGAACAAGACCTAGAACCTGTCAATCTAACAAGGTCCACTCAGCATCAGTCATGCTCTCCGGCTTCTTTCCCAACAGTGGAAGGTGGAGCCTCTTCCCATAGAGATAATCCTCAAACTGCATCTTCCAGTATCCAAAATCAGTGCCGTCAAACTTCTCGATCCAGGGTGCGTTCACTTTATCTCCAGCCATCATTCTCCTTCAGATCCGACCTTGGCTCAGTTGTTGTGAAATACTATGCAAAGCACACACACCAACGATGGCAAATAAAGTAAAAGCAACACAATCAAGAACACGACACAGTATTTACGTGGTTCGGCAAATTGCCTATGTCCACAGGAGCTGCAGAAATCTTATTAACCAGAGGAGATTACAATCACTCAATCTCAACTCACACTATCTAGGACTTTTGCTCTCTCACATAATATGCACTCAGTAGATAATTGTTCTCTCTCAAAATATGCTTTAAGGCCGTACAACACAAGTCTAATATGACATATATATAGTGAGTGGCGCTAGAAACCGTAATCTGGCAAAATCTGCGTACTTAGCTCGAGCGGAATGTCGAGCGCGACTCGAGCGAACAGACAATTGAACATTGGCTCGAGCGGAGTGTCAAGAGAACACTAGGGTTTGTGTCTCGCTCGAGCGTAGTGTCGAGCGAGACTCGAGCGAACCTCTCTGACTTGTCTTCGCTCGAGCAGTATGTCGAGCGAAGTCGAGCGAACTTGGCTCGAGCCAACTTTCAGTAAACACTTTTTCAGCTCCAAACCAGTCTCCACATATACCCCAACAATACGTACAGGGATCGAATACATATATAGCAGCTGCATGCGTGAGTGCGTGCAGTTACGTAATCTTCTTCTTAATGCAACAATCTCCCAGGCAAGTCGCCGGGATTATTGCCACTTTCCAGGCCAGAAATATTCATCTTTTAGTCAATAATTTGACTACGAAACTGCTGTCTCTGCAACCACACCTTTGAATGACGTCGCAATATCTTTGCCCGGCATATTTTTTATCTCTAGGAAGGCCTCGTACGTCTTTAATGGATCTGGGTTTCTATTTAAAACGCAGCGGAGTTAATTTACATTTCTAGCCTAATCTAGACTATAGTTAGGTCAATCCCAATATATATATATATAGACACACACATACATGATATGCATGGTCATTGAGAGTTAAAGACCGTCTGATGATGATCAACGTCGACGTCTAGGATGAAACTTTTGAATGAGACTTCTATTTCATATTTTCTTGAGTTCCACGGTATGGAAGAGTACCAGATCATTCAATTAATAAACATATATATCTAAGAATAATATATAGAATCCAATATAGGACTTGACTTGGGTAGACGTCATGCATGCATGTGTTCTGGAACAAGATCATTCAATTAATAGACATTTGTCCCTCATTCAAAAAGTCTAGTTGTTGAAAATGGATGCAAATAATTTTGTTAATTCAAACTCGATTTATTATTAGGATAACAAGTTATTTTTATGAAATAAACTACAGAGAATTGAACGAGATGGGATCGAAATGCGTAATGCTAGTAGAACTGTAATGTAAGTACTTTCGAAATACATCGACCATATTACTAATAAAATGGCACTTGACACGACTTTTTGTCACGTTAAGGTGTTGAATATTGGATGATATATTTGAAAACAAAGAAATTTATAAAAAGAGGGAAAACAGATAAGAATTAAAAAGAAATGAGAGAGGTTTGGGTATGTCGTCATGAAATAATAGTATGATTCGCTGAAGAGGATTAAATATGTTTTAGTGATCAGACGTTATTTTCATATATATAATTAATTACTAACAAATTTTTGACTTATGAACATTAACCATATTAATAATACAATGGTACGTATGTAGTTGATATGACTTTCTGTCACGTTAATGTTGTTAATGATCATAGGGTATTGTTAAATATTTGAAAACAAAAAACATAAAGAAAGAAATAGATAAGAATTGATCTAAAAGAGAATGGAGTAGGCATGACAAGAAAAATGTATATTTTAGATTGAAATAATAGTATGGCTGAAGAGAGTTGAATTAGTAATGCTAGCTACTTAACAATTTTAGGATGTGCAAGCTGGATTATTGTGTACTATTTTTCTAAAAAGTTGATAAATTTTGGATTCACATGAAAATTATTTTTTAATGACGGATCCTATCCTTTTTTTTTCAAAAAGAATGTGTGAGACTTGCATACCCTAATACTATATCTAGCATTACTCGAGCTTAATATGTTTTAGTCAACGATGATCATTTCTATATATACAACCTACTAAGAAATGTACTAGTACCATTCCCAAATTGTTTTCTACATGACTAGGACATAGATACTAACTCCTCATATATATTAATATGAAATGCGTTACCACAAACATAAAATAATGAATATGATAAATTAAAGACTAAAACTAATAATTGCATTTTATAAAAAAAGATTAAAAAATTCATTCCTTTTACATTCGAACATTTAAATTCACCGTTCAAACGGTACAAAAAATAACAAACGTTTGAATGTAACATTTTGTTGGAGGTTTGACTCATAACGCTCGAACGCAACATTTCTATAATTTGAATGTTTAGGTATATGTTCGAGCTGTATACATCAAACATTCGAATGTAATGTCTCCTGGGACGTTTGAGTCCTAACGTTCGAACGTAGAACTACAATAGTTTGAACGCTAGGTATACGTTCGAACGCACTTGCACGTTCGAACGTATATACATGAAACGTTTGAATGTAACGTTTCATGGGTCTTTTGACTCCTAACGTTCGAATATGATTACCATAACATTTGAATGTTCTCCTTTGATGCAGGAGGATTTGAGTCAGATGATGCTAAGTTGTCAGACTGTACATTGACTGCACTGAAATATGTAGAGGTGGCAAATCAATGCAATTAATGCAAAAAATCATGATCTCTCCTTGATTGGGGCAATTTTGGACGCATTTCAGTATTTTGGCCATAATTTTGGCTACGGGTATCAAAATTGCGCACATGATCCTAATTTGGAAAGCACTTTTTGGCGCGCACATTGTGGGCACCTAGCTATGTTCAGTATGCATCATTTTCGAAGCCAAATTCCACTGTTTTCCCCTCTGATTGCCTATTTTTAGTTATTTGTTTCCTTTTATGGTAATATTTCATTTTCTATTTTAGAAGTGATTCTAAACTCGGTTTGGGCAAAATTTTTGGCAGATTACTTCTTTATTTACGTATTTAATTTTTTCATGATTATTGAAATTTTACTATTTTTGGTAAAATTCCAATACAATCGATTTTTAGCTATTACAGCCCAACTTGTAGGTTGATTTGGTCACTCTTGAATATTGATAATTGAGTTGAACATCAGAGACATTTTCTTTGTGTTTTTGGGTGATTCTCTTATTTTTTTCCTGTGAATTATTTGTTGAAACTAGTCTGCAGAATAATCGCTATTCTGTCCGGCGTCATCCTTGTATGTTCAAACTTAATTTAGAACAGTTTTGATTTGTTACCCTTTATATATATATGTATACTCATTTTTTCTTACTGCAAGATATGATTTATTCTTTGACAACTAAGAAACGAAATGGGGTAGGGAAGGAACCCAGGACACTTCTCAAATAGATTGGAAATGTTATGGCCAAATGCGATGTGTATATGAACGAGTTTGACATGGGAGGACAAGTGTCTAAGGTCCGTCTTTATTTTCGAAGGTTGGACCATCGCGGTGAGGGGTAGGATATAACTTTCCATCGTTCACAACTTTTACATAGACATGTCATCCATGTCTCAGGATGCAACTACTCACACATAACTGTACGTGGTGTTCACTTTGAGGTATCGGTGAATGTCATCGTCGAGCTACTCAGAATCCATCGCGAATATGAGGCATCAACTACAGTGGATGCTCAAGCCAAGGATGCACCAGATTTAGGCACAATTGTATCATCTACTGGCCTAGTCGAATCTATAGCCAAAGATGTAGACCAGTTAGATGATCAGCCTCAAGATGACAACTGCAATGAGGATTTCTTCATTCTCACTAGGAGATATTGCAAACCATTCGATAAGAAGAACACCTTCTCCCAGACATTGCTGCTGCCATTTTTCCGCATGTTGCATCTCATAGTTGTAACAAACATGGATCATGTGGGACATAAGGCCACTTCAATAGAACTCTGGCACAGTTCCTCCTACAAGTGGCACGTGAAGAGCCCATCGACTTACTACTGCGGATATTACAGTGGATTCGTTATGAGGCGAGTATCATCTTCATTGACAACCTACCATATGGATGATCATTACTCGGCTATTATTAGAGCTGACAAGACAAGAAAAACGTATATTTTAGATTGAAATAATAGTATCGGCTTAAGAGAACATAATTAGTAAGGCTACATAAAAATTGTAGGATCTGCAAATTGGATTGTGTTACTATTTTTTAAAAAGTTGATAAATTTGGGATCCACATGAAAATTATTTTTTAATGGTGGATCTCACTTTCTTTCTGACGAGAATGTGTGAGATTTGCACACCCTAATACTATATCTAACATTACTCGAATTTAATATGTTTAGTCAAAGATGACTATTTCCATACATACAACCTACTAAGAAATGTACTACCATTGCCGAAATTGTTTTCTACATGACTAGGTCATGCATCCATGATCCGAGCTAACAATAATAATTAACAGCTAATACTTGTAGTTTCGTCATCTTTCAATTAATAAATAGTAAATATAATTAATAACCAATAAATGTTTTCTATAGAAGTTGATGAGATTGTATGTGGCATTCTATTATCAACAAGAAATGACTATAATATTTTAATTATTTTTCAGCAAATACCACTATAACAAAATTTGATTTTTGGAACGATTTTTGTTTGGAACAAAATGAAAATCATCTCAAAAATGAGATATTAGGATGAAATTTAGAGTCGTTCCAAAAAAAAAATGAAACATGTTTACCGTTCGAACACGTTGGAACAGTATATGTAGGGAAGATAAATTTCGTCCTGAATAAAATAGCAGTTCGAACGTGGTAAAGAAATTGGCGGATTGTATGTGGGAATTTGATTTTACGTTCGAATATACCACTTTACTGTTCAAACATGTAGATCATCAATGTTCAAATGCGGATAAAAAAGTTCGAACGGTTATTTTTCGTTCAAATGGGATATTTGTTTTTCGAATGCTAACATTAATTTTTATTAAAGAATATATAATAGAAATAAAAAATTTATTTATAAAAAAAATTATTCATAATTGATTAAATTTACCAAACCTCACATATTGTGCATACCAAAAATAAAATAAAATATAAATTAAAAATACAAAATACTAAGATCTTAGTCTCAGCACACATCTTTGACAAAAGCTAGGCATGTCTTTATTTGTGTCAGTCGAGTGCAGATCGTCCCCTATCTCTAAAGTATGTGCACGGATTTCTGCACACACTATATTAGTAATCTGGTTAGGAGTAACAGTGTGTGAGGCCTCGAGCTGTGTGGATGTCTCACCGGCTGATACTCATGATCTGTCAGGTGTGCATCTCCGACTTGAGCATCGACCAACTCATCCCTAAAAGCATGACGATGAAGTCTCAAGTGCCTCGTGTTTTGTGACAAGGTGGAGGAGTTGATCGGTCCAATCAGCTCCCGGATACTCTCGAAAATAGCCAGCAAGACCCCGTCTTACAAAACAAATTGCATGATGAAGATCCCAAAAGACAAAATATCTATCGTAACGTAGGCAGCCTCTGATTGAATCCTACTAAATATATAGCCCACTATGTCGATAGGCACCATACGAGCGATTCGTATCATAAACTTCGCCCGATCAATGCAAACCTCTATCTTATGCTGCCTCGGATCAATATTGTTGGCAATGTTCAAGTTCATGATCTTGAAGAAAGAAGATAAATCAGTCTATTTGATGCTCTTCATCTCATCATAGGGAGGAGCATCTGGAACAACAACCAATTGTCTGACCTGTGGCGCCCCCGACCCCCATGTAAGGAGACACGGGAATCGAGACGCCGGGATGATGACAACACAGTCACACATCCCAACGATAGTGTCAATTATGTGCATATGCAATAGTGTACAATAAACAACGCAGCGGATAATATACATAAGTCTACTAAGTACCAGAAAATTAATACAAATATTCAAAACAAATCATCTTTAAAAAGTTATACAGTCATCCAAAATAAAAATATATACAAGTCTCAAACCAGAATACGAGTGATCCCAATCACTCCTCGGGCGGAGCCGACTCCTCAGGCTCACCCTCATCCTCCTCTGCATCAAAATCTGCGTTACCATAGAACGGTACCGCAAGTAAGTATAACCCAAACAACCACGAGATAAAAATACATTAATGCGACCAACATGCATGCATATGATGAAATATGCAATAGATCCAAAAATATAATTTTTCCCGAAAATAGATATTTTCAACACACGCCAAAATCCCATTTTGGCCCAAAAATAATACTCCGTCATTTTCCCAGAAAATGACCCAAATCAATAAAACCTCATTTTCCGAGAAAATGAATCACATAAAATCCTTTTAATCAACACACACTATTTTCCCAGAAAATAGCCCATTATTCCATTAACCAATGCACCATGATCTCCCCTAGGGATCATCCGCACATCCTGGCTTCGTAGCGATGCTCAGTTCCGTGCCCAGCGCCTTCGTGGCTAAGCACCCACTACGCAACGAGCGATGCCCAGTTCCCCGCCCAGCGCGTTCGTGGCCAAGCATCCTCTAGCCCCTGCCAGCAAATGGGCCACGGAGTCGACACGAGACCATCTCGTCCGATCCCGTTGTCGCCCAGCGACAATCTAAGGGACGTCACTCAGTATATTATGCTCCCGAGTGACTAGAGGAGCTCCACCGAGATAATGCCCCATCTCGGCTTGGGGTCGTGATACACACGCACCCAAAATCTTTTAACACATGAAAATCCAGTTTTCATGAAACACATGAACATGAATGCATGTACACAAAAACTCAGTTTCTTTTACAAACAAGATCATGCGTGCAATATGCCATGTACATGAACAACACCATACCAACAACTAACATTTCACAATACCAACCAAATACACAATTCCGTCCACAATCCATCAGACTCCCGAACTCGTCGGACTCAATCCGGCATGTCCAACCAGTTCACAATAATATGGATTAGTGCAAAAATATATTTAAATCACGATAGTTATTTGGAAAAATACTTACAGTGCTATATAATAATTTCCGAAGGATCACGGTAGTGCAAAAGGTGGTGGCTCAGCAACGAAACAGTGTAAAATACACTGTGGCCGTGGGTCTCAAAAACTCACTTTTCAACGGAGACAAACCAAGACCCGAAATTGATAGGGTAGGGCCTAGAGAGGTCGGTGAAGCCAATGGTGGTGGTGGTTGGCCGTGGGTGGCGGCGCAAATGGTGGTTTTAAGGCTAAAAAGTCTGAAACGGAGATGGAGATAGATGAGCTTCACCGGTGGTAGATCGGAGCCAGGGATAGGTGCATTGGGTTGCTAAGAGGTCGAGAATGAAGTGGTGAAGAAATGGTGGCCGGAGGTGGCGCAACGGCGGCGCGCGAACGAAGAGAAGGCCGCGGCTTTGGATGGTTCGTGGAGGCTAACGGTGGCGCGATAGGAGCTGAGACTGGAGGGAGGTGGCTGCCGGCAGGTGGGGGAGCGAATGGGCTGGGCGGTGAGGGCCACGGCGGCGCGGCGGCGGTGGGCTGGGAGAGGGACGAAAATGCACGGGGAGAGAGAGGCAGAGAAGGGTGTCGCGCGGGGGGAAAGGTAATGCAGCGGAAAGAAAAGAAAACAGAAAGAAAAAGAGAAAAAATAAAAGTGGGGAAAAGAAATGAGGTCCAATCCTCACCTCTTGGGTCACAAAAATGATCCAACGAAAATGATTTCAAAACGGCAAGTTAAATAAAATAATTTAAACGTAATGATACATTTAAAATAAAATAATTAAATCCAACAATCAATTAATTGAAAAAGAATAACAATTTAATGCATAACAATAAATAATATTAAGAAAACATATCAAATTTAATTTCCACAATTTAAAGATCATAAAATAAACCATTTAAAATATCCGATAATTTTAAAACAAGGGAATAAATTTTTGAATTATTAAAATAATCATTCAGTGAAAATACACTAAAAATACGGGGTGTTACTTGACCCCATGATCTGCGAGGCCATCAATCTCATCTCTATCAGAGTGCTTGTCCTTAACTATCTCCTCATCAGCTGTAGACTCCCTAGGCACCATGTTCGGATACGGAGTTCGGAAACATGGGATGCCGATGAAATCAACAAGTCTGTCTGCTAAAAATATAAATGTTGCTCCTAGTACAGTGATCGTATATGCATCATCAGCATCTCGTCTGGAGCCACTGAGCGCTCTATAAAACTCAGTGATGATGTCAATGTATGAGATGAGGTGGAACATCTCATCCTAGTGGTCTAGAATCGGTGTCCAACTGCGCTCCAAGAAGACGGACGCAAGGAACTCCCCTTCCAGAGAAGGTCCTGAAAGTCAGATATCTTCACCTGATGCTCTAATAACACTGTCCTGTCAGTAAATGTATTGCTAGCAGAAGTTTTTGGCCTTGATCTACTATACTTCCTTTCCATAGAAGACATTTTCAACCTAAAATTTAAATAAAAAAAATTAAGAAAAATGAGTTATAAAATAACAAATATAAAACAGTCACAAAATTATATAATGGCTAAAATAATTTAAATTTCTTTTACTCTTAAGCGTTCAATCGAATTAGAAGAAGTTCGAATGCCACAATATAATTTAAATTAACTGTTCTCACAATGTTACATATGTTCGAACGGTAGCAAAAGTGTTCAAATGGTTTTCCAACCGTTTGAAATTAAAACTTGTTAGAAATATGTTCGAATGCCTTCAAACATCATTTTTAAGGTTTGAACTCCATCTTAATAGATGGTCGAGTGGTACACTAACCGTCTGAAATACTGACCTTTGAGCTCTAACCGTTCGAACGGAATTTGGATCGAGCTCAGCAATGGCTGAGTCAATTCATTGGCCATTGAAATGATCCTCCTTTCATTTCTTCTACAAATAATACACACACAAGGCCAAAAATTGCATAGAAGCATTCCAACCTTGTGTTTTCTAGCCCTAGAATACTAAATCTATAAATTATATTAGTTTTCTAGTTTTTTTTAAAACTAAATCAAAATAACCAAAAAAAAAACATTTAAATCGAGAAAAAAAGTTACCTTATGAATAGTTATACTATTTGTCGACAATAGTGGTGATACGACGTGCCTTCGGTTTGTTTTTGAGTTTTGAACGTATAAAATGACAAATGCTTCGATCAGTCAAAGAACCAAGCGCATCTTATATTGTAGCTACGTTCGAACGCATTTATGCAACTATCGAACATATGTTCAAATGTTAAATTCCTTTGTTCAAATGGTATATTTTTTTAGCTCATTTCAAATACAATATAGTAATATATACAATACTAATAACTATATATTATACAATAATATATATACTATATCGAATGTGTGTGCTCCTCAATCATGATATAATAATATTATACACTATATAATTATGTATTATATAGCAATACTATAGTGTTAGTAATACTATAGTATTCTAACACTAACACTATATATTATATTAATAATACTATAGACTATAGTGTTAGAAATACCAAGACAGGCGGAGAGACAAGATGAAAAAGAAGATCCCTCAACTCAAGAAGCATACCATGAGAGTCAACTCTTATTTAACTTTGTGGATTTGAGCCACTATGACATAATCCCATTACAAAGGAAAGATATTGATACTGAAATTGTTAATGTGATAGTTAAGCAAAATTTTAAGTCATCTGAAGTATCAACAGATGATGAGAGCAAATCTACAAATGAAATTTATCGTAAAATGGGTAACATTAAGGTTAACATTTCTGACGAACATGTTGAACATATCTCAAAGATCTGGGGTTATTGGCTTTTTATAAAGACAAACTGGTTGAGAAAAAAATGATTAATTGAAAAAAGTAAGAAGATATTAGAGAGAGTCTTACAAAATAAAATGTAATGAGAAGAATTGCAAGCAAGAAGGACATGAAGACATTGAGTATCAAAGCTGCAATACATAAAGAAATGCATGCAAAAACAAAAGCATGCATAAAGTACACTGCAACACTCAAGAAATACATGTAATAGCAAAAGTAAAAATAAAGCATACTACAGCACACAAGAAGTAGAAAGCAACAACAAAAAGAAGAAAGCTTTGGGACAGAAAAGATTTGTGAAATACATGGCTACAGACAATGAAGTATCAGGAATCAATACAAAGCATTGTCTAAACCATATTGTCCATAAAGGTCTAGATCATTACTTGTAACTCAATAGAAGATTTAAAGTAATTTAAAGTTAGTTTTCGAACATTTTATTTTCTGCTTTTGTAATGTATATATAGCAGTAGTTTTTGTATCATTAAACAAATAAATGAGAATGAGATTTTTCTCTACACTGCTTGTTCATTTCAAATTTTTGTTCATGTTTTAACATGGTATCAAAACAGGACATCTCTCCTGCTATGTTTCCATAGCTTGCAAACAGACCTCATCTCATAAATCATGACATCGTTCTCTTCTCCTTCCCCTTCCCTTGAGGATCCAAATAGTCACTTCTTCCTACATCACAGTGATGATGCTAACACTATCATTGTCTCACCCTCATTAACTGGTTCAAACTACATTTCTTAGAGTAAATCATTTCTACTTTCCATTTCCATCAAGAACAAATCAGCTTTCCTGGATGGCACCATCGCCACTCTTGATTTATCAGACCCTTATTATGTTTCATGGCTAAGATGCAATAGCATCCTTCTTGCATGGATTCTAAACTCTTTCTTAAAGGACATTGCATCTAATGTGTTTTTCATGACTTCAGTCAAACAGGTATAGGACAAACTTAAGGAGTGTTTTGCACAACCTGATGAGGCTCGAACCTATCACCTCCAACACAGGCTAAGTGGCATTGTACAAGGACACTTCTCTATAAGTGATTACTTCACACAACTTAATGCGATTTGGGGAGAGTTGCATAGCTATAGACCTCTTCCATGTTGCTCTTGTGGGAAGTGTACTTGTGATGCCTTGAAAGATGTTGGTGAAGTCCAACAAGGAGATTATGTGTTTAAATTTTTAATGAGCTTAAATAACAGTTATGATGCTATGAGGGGACAAATAATTTGCAAGAGGAAAGACAAAGGCAAGCAAGGAATATAACCTTGCCCACCTCAGAACCTTCTGTCGTACTTGCCTACCAAAACTTCCTAAAGAAAAAGGACAGGTCAGACCTGGTTTGCCACCAGTGTGGTAATGTTAGTGGGATTCCCACCAAACTTCAAGTTCACCAAACCAAGACTTGGAAACACTTCTGTTGCACCTTATTCTACAAATCAGGTTGCTGCTTAGATTACTACTTCAACCCATGAAGCACCTATTCCAAGTGTCTCTCAATTGAACCTCTCTCAAGCACAATCACAACATCTTATGGATCTTGTCAATGCTCAATTTCCCCAGCTAAACTCAGGATAGAACAAATCTATACTGCCTACTCCTGCTCCTATCAAACCAGCAACTTCATAACCAAATTCCTCGACCACATCCTACTCAAACCTAGCAGGTAACCACCACTGTCTCTCCTCCCTTTCCATACCTAGTAATTACTTTCATTTCAATGCTTTGGATCCTTGCAAACACAACTGATCCCCTCACTCTAAGCACCCTGATGTTTATGTCACACCATGGATCATGGACACCGGAGCCACTGATCACATGGTGTGCTCTACCTCCTTTCTTGATAAACTCTCTCCTTGCATACAAGCCTTTGTACAACTCCCAAATGGTACAAGGGCTCAAGTCATAAACATAGCTCTTCATGGTTGACAATTGGACTTGCTAAGGTTCATGTTGGCCTCTATTATCTATTGCCTCCTTCTCATGACAGCTACATCAACCCTTCTTTAACTCTTCCCAATCAAGCTCGAGTAAACCAAGCAGCTATACAACAAGATTTTGATCTATGCACTTTAGATTAGGACATTTATCTTCGCAAAGAATGAATTTAATTCATTCTCTTGTTCCTAATGTAAAGTCCAAATACCAATCTCATTGTAAAATCTGTCCTTTGGGCAAGCAGAAACATCTTCCTTTTCTTTCAAGTGTAACCACTAGTTCATTTCCTTTTGACTTAATCCATTGTGATATATAGGGCCCATATTCTCAAGCATGAATTCAAGGTTTTCATTACTTTTTAACTATTGTGGATGATTATTCAAGAATCACTTGAGTTTTTTTAATAAAATTGTAATCAGACACAAGGCCTATCTTGCAATCATTCTTCCAGCTAATACACACTCAATTCAATAGCAAAATTAAGAAAATCAGAACTTTCATTGGCCTTGAATTCGACATGGCTGATTTTTATAAAAACAATGGCATCATTCACCAAAAATCATGTATGTGTACCCCTCAACAGAATGGTGTTGATGAGAGGAAACACCAACACCTTTTGAATGTTGCCAAGGCACTCTTCTTTCAAGCTGGATTACCTACTTTTTTGGGAGACGCCATCTTAATGGCAACCTACATCATCAATAGGATCCCTACATTCCTCCTTTCTATTAAATCTCCCTATGAAAAGCTCTTTTCATCACCGCCCTCCTATGCTCATCTTCGAGTCTTTGGCTGCCTAAGTTATGCTAGCACTCCTAAGCATCACAAAACCAAGTTTAAACCTTGAGCTAGGCCTTTCATTTTCCTTGAATACCCTACAAACATCAAAGGCTACAAGCTCTATGACATAGAGACTCATTCCACCTTCATTTCTAGGAATGTTATATTCCATGAATCTATCTTTCCATTTCACTCCTCCACCTCCACTCATTCCTCTAATTCCTCTTTAGATATTCATTCCTCCTTCCCTCAAAATCGGGTTTTACCTCCTCCACCACCAAATGACTCTTTTTCACCCTCTCCTGTTTCACCCTCTTCTGAATGACCTCATCTTGAACCAATCCACCCTATTTTTCAATCTGAACCACCTCATCTTGAACCATCCCTGCCTGCTACTTCTTCTGATTCACCTCCCTTTTCACCTCCATCAATACCTCTTCGATGATCCACCAAAGATAGGCATCAACCTGCCTATCTCCATCAACACCATTGCCAAGTAGCAGAATCTATACCTTTCAATGCATCCTCTCTATCCTCCATACTTCATCCACTCAATCATCACCTCACCTACAAACACGTCTCCTCATCTCACCAATCCTTTTCCGTTTCCCTCTCCCTATTCTCAAAACCTAACTCCTATAGTGAAGCTATGAAAATTAAACATTGGCAAGATGCCATGCAAACTGAACTCAGCGCTTTAGAGGAAAATAACACTTGGACTATGACTACCCTTCCCCCCAACAAAACTGCCATTGGTTGTAAATATGTCTACAAAGTAAAGCTCGAATATGATGGTTCTTTTGAAAGACACAAAGCTAGACTTGTTGCCAAGGGGTATACTCAAAGAAAAGGTTTTGACTTCCAAGAAACATTTAGTCAAGTGGCTAAACTCACCACAGTTCGTGTCTTCCTTGTCTTAGCCTTTATTCACAACAGGTTTTTATCTCAAATTGATATCTATAATGTCTTTTTACATGGGGATCTATAGAGGATATTTATATGGAGATGGCACCAAGTTACCACATCCACAAAGATTGAATGGGAGAAATTAATATGCAAACTGAATAAGTCCCTCTATAGACTTAAACAAGCATCAAGGCAATGGTTCTCAAAGTTTTCTAACTCTCTCACTTCTATTGGATTTTGTCAATCTAAATCTAACTATTCTTTATTCACTAAAGGGTTCACAACACTCCTAATGTATGTAGATGATATCAAAGTGGGGAGTAATTCTCAAGATGAAGTTGTTTCACTCAAAGCTTACCTCTATAGCAAATTCAAAATCAAGGGCCTTGGACCCCTCAAATATTTCCTAGGCCTAGAGGTTGCAAGGTCATCTTCTGGAATCAATATCTGTCAAAGAAAGTATGCCCTCGAATTTCGGAAGATGCAGGACTACTTGGCACCAAAACAGCCTATACACCCATTAAGTTAAATCACAAGTTGAACCACACCGCAAATGAAATTCTGCAAGACCCTATAGCCTATAGAAGACTCATTGGAAGGCTCATTTACTTAACAATTACAAGCCCAGACATCACTTATGTTGTGACTGTTCTGAGCCAATTTATGGATAAGCCTTCACAAACTCATATGCACTCAGCTTACAAAGTTATCAGATATCTCAAAGGACCCATAGGCTAAGGCATCTTCTTGTCATCAAGATCATCTTTACTCCTAAAGGCATATAGTGACTTTAATTGGGTTGCTTGCCTTGAGACTAGGAGGTCTATTGCAGGTTTTTATGTATTCATTGGAGACTCATTGATAAGTTGGAAATCAAAGAAACAAGTAATTGTCTTTAGGTCTTCAGTTGAGGCAGAATATAGGGTATTAGCTTCCACAAGTTGTGAAATCATGTGGCTTTTTGGTCTGTTAAAAGAATCCAATATCAATCATGAACAATCTGCTCTCCTGTTCTATGGTAACCAAGCAACCATCTACATCACAAGGAATCCTACCTTCCATGAAAGAACTAAACACATAGAACTGGACTGCCACTTTGTTCGAGAAAAGGTCCTAGCTGGAGTCATCACTCTTGTCCACATAGCTTCAAAGTTTCAATTGGCAGACATCTTAACTAAGGCTTTATTAGTTTCTACTTTTCAATTTTTATTGCCCAAGATGAGAATCCTAAACATCTACGCCCATCTTGAGGGGAGTCTCACAAAATAAAATGTAATGTGAAGGATTCCAATCAAGAAGGACATGAGGATACTGAGCATCAAAGTTGCAATACACAAAGAAATTCATGCAGCAACTTTAGCAAACATGAAGTACACTACAACACTCAAGAATTAATACATGCAGTACCAAAAGCAAAAATAAAGCAATGATCTGCAACACACAAGGAGTAAAAAGCAGCAGCAAAAAGAAGAAAGCTTTGGGACAGAAAATATTTGTGAAATACATGGCTACACACAATGAAGTGTCAGGAACTCGATATAAAGCACTGTCTAAACCATACTGTCCATAAAGCTGCACATCATTACTTGTAACTCAATAGAAGATTTAAAGTTAGTTTTAGAACATTTTCATTTATGCTTTTGTAATGTATATAGAGCAGTACTTTTTGTATCAATAAACAAATGAATGAGAATGAGATTTTTCTCTACATGACTACTTGTCAATTTCGAATTTCTATTCATGTTTTAACGGAGAGAGTGTTTTGAAATTGGAAATTCACCCAGGAAAAGTCCCGTGTAATCCATATCAATGTAGCAACCCGAGATAAATGTACAGACCAAAACATTTTTCCGCATGCAAACAACAAGTGCTTCGAATAGCAAAAGAATAGTCAAATGCCAATCTTTTCAAGTCTTATCTAATTACAGCATCTCATACATACATATGACCATACGTACTAAGTTCAAATTCAAATGGCTCCTCTCCCTCCCCTTCACAACCTTGATATATATATATATATATATATATATATGCATGGTCATTGAGAATTAGACTGCTTATGGATGTTGAGCTGAACTAATTTGAGTTCATAAGTTGAGTAGTGGATGACGTTATGTGGGGCCATCTAAACTGAACTTAAAGTGTGTTTAGATGTTAAGATGAGTTTAGTAATTTTAGAGTTTGATATTTGGATGTTAGACTTAATTTAAAATTAAATTGAGCTCAGTTGAGCTCAACTAAGTCTTACAACCAAAACGCAACCTTAAACACCGTTTGATGATCAACGTCCAGGATGAAGCTTTTGATCAATGAGACTCTTATTTTATCTTTTCACGAGTTCCATATGGAAGACCATGAGATGGATATAAATATATTATACAAGAAATACACTACAACAGAATGTGTGTTTTGTGACAGAGAAAACTGTCACAAAAAAATGGCAAACCGTCACTAAACATATTTGGTGACGGTTTGAAACCGTCACCATGACCGTCACCTAAAGTGTGTCACAGAAAACACTTGGTGACGGTTTACTGTTCAACCGTCACAAAAAATATTTTTAGTAACGGTTGGAAGTGTTCCGTTCGGTACAACGTTCGAACGTTTCTTTTTTTGTGACGGTTATGAACTGTCACAGAAAATCACATTCGGACGTTATACCCGACCGATTGGCATTCGAATGAGAGAAGTTGACATTCGTTGGATATCGTGTTCGAACGTATAAAATTTACGTTCGAATGTTAATGCGTCCGAACGTTAATTACATTAAACGTTCGAATATTTGTTCGAACGTAAATGTAAATGTTCAAACGTAGCGCGTTTAATGTTCAGACGTTATTTCGGATGTAAACGAAGGAGCGTCCGAATGCAAGTTCTTTGTTCGAACGTTAGTCGCTTTACCGTTCGAACGGTTTGTTCGTTTTAGCGTGAGTACGTTCGAACGTATAGTTTAACGTTCGAACGATTCAATTGTATTTACGTTCGAACGTTTGTTACAGTGTGAACCAACGTTCGAACGATTTTTATTTACATTCGAACGTACAGATCAGTAATACTAATTTCATAAAATTTAAAAACATAATACCAATTGTATCATATTACATACCCAATTAACAAGTAATAATGTCTTATAAAAGTACAAAATTAGATATTAAAACTAGTCAGAAATATTGATAAAATTTATTTCTTCTTTTTCCCTCGCCCACGGGGATTCTGTTGCAACGACATAACATGTTCTATTTGCACCATCATCTCCCGTTGCACTTGCTCTTGCACTTCATTGCGTATTCTTTCCTCCTGGTCTCTCTGTTGGTCCTGCAAACGCGTCTCTAAATGAGACTGTCGTTCTAAGAGAGACTCTAACTCTTGTTGTCTCGACCTCATATACTCATTCTCACGCCGTGCAGCTTCTAAATCTGCCGTATGATTATTAATTTTTGAAGCCGATGAGGTTGAGGAGGATGAACATTTATGCTTGATAGATCGTCCCAAACCTCTTGCCATACTAGACTGCGGCCCGAGCACTTGCGTGAATATGTCTATGTCACTAGGAGATGATTCCTCAGAAGCCGACTGCATCTCCAACATTTTGCTCTGCAATTTAAAAGGTAATGATCGTAAATAATTAGTAACGTATTAAAAGAAAGAGAAATAAGAAATAAACTATTAAAATATTATATAAATAATTTATTTAACAAAATTAACACTACTTACATAATTATCTGCAGCGACAGGATCCATCCACTCACTATGCTCATTAGTGTGAGCAGCAGCATAGACATGAATGAGGGAAAAGTTTTCAGGATCATCACGTTTCTAACAAAGCGAGAATATTAGCAATTTTAAAAAGATAATATTAATACTTATCAGAAATAATATCAAGAAAATAAATGAATTCTATAATTTTTTAATTACCATTTTTTCAGCAAGACGGTGGAATGACCTTGAACCGGCACGATGGTGGACAGTCAGAACGGATCTATTCTGTGCATTTGTAGAACTCAAGTGCTACAAAATATATTAAAAATGTTAATTGTAATATGTATACATATAATATATAAAACCAATATGAATGTAAATAATTAAAAGATATAAATGTAAAATACCTGATAATCTGGAGATGCGAAAAGATCACAACACTTTCTCCAATCATCTAACTTCATCTGCTGAAAAGGAGACTGCGTAGCCTCTTCCAACGTCTCAAACTTCTTGAAGTGGTCATGACATCGTCCTTTGTGACGTCGGAATAGTGTAGCCATCAACTCATTCACGGTTCTCAAATCCTCGCTACGGCCAAAGTCGAGGTCGAATTCATCCTAATAAGGGAATCAGGTAAAAAATATAATATATTAATCTAGGTGAAAAAAATGTACTGAAAAGTAAACTCACCAGCACACGACTTCGAATGTGCTCCTTAATCTCATTCGGAACATCTCGCCATGAGCGCACATAAAATGGAGCATAAGCTCGAACTACTGTGCCAATATAGGAGGAAAGCGCTGCTGCACTATCATCCACTCCTCCAGTGGAATTATCAGGAATTGTGATATTCAGTTTACCATGCCTTCTATTTTTTTCAAGAGAGATTCCACGTGTATAGCCACGACCGCGACGTGCAGATGCATCAACTACATGATAATAGATATACTATAATTATAATTATATAGTTATTGAGAAAAAAGTATTAACTATATATATAATTATCAACGACAATATTTCCTTACTGGTAGGTGTCGACTGGCTGTTGTTCTCTTCTGTGTTAGCTTGATCTTCAGGAACGGATTCCTCGAGTGGGAAGTCCTCAATGGGTTCAGGACTTGGACTTGGCGGAGGCACATTTCTTCGTTGTCGTTTTGGTGGCATTCTTGAAAATAATTAATTATATCAAAGAAAATTAATTAGAAGAAATTATGAAAATTTAAGATATTTTATAGTCACCTATATGAATAAAATATTTAGTACTTTTATTGTTCAGATGAATTTTCCATGCTTGTTTCAGAATCTCCATCAATAACATCTTCATCATCATCATGCACCTCTTCTTCATCATCTTTATCCACCTCCTGCCCGGATTCTGATTCGTCTTCATCTTCTGACTCGTCTTCTTCTTCTTCCTCCTCACTGACTTGAATTGAATGATCATTTAATACAGACGGGTCGAGATGTACGGGTGGGACATCATCTCTACACAAGGGGAGCAACTCGAGTGCACCGAGGTCAACAAACAAGTTAATACCCTCTCCATCTTCCTGGTATGCCTCAACAATCGGAGTGTCATCTTCATCTCCACTATTCTCGTAATCTGCACCCGTTCCTGCTTCATATATATTTCGAGGAACAAATTTTTGTACGACTCGCCAAGTTATCTCCCCACTATCTTCATCAGCACTTTTCATTGGATCAATCAAGTAATAGACTTGGGTAGCTTGACAAGCCAATACGAATGGATCATCTTCGTACCATTTAGATGCAGTATTGACACTCGTAAAGTGATTATCCCTATGTATCGAAACCCGACCACCGCCTAGATTCCACCAATCACATTTAAAGATATATGTTACAGACCCACCCAGATATTTCAATCCGATAATATCACGTATGACACCATAATAGTCAATATCATCTGTTCCATGACTCCCCTCGACCAACACACCACAATTTTGAGTCTTTCTATTACGTTCACGGTCCAAAGTATGGAATCTATAACCTCGAACCGTGCATGCAGTATATCGAAGTGCTCTATTCGAGGGACCACGGGCCAATGCATACAATTCAGAAGAAATTGATCCGGGATCACGAGCACGTTGTTCCAAAATCTATAAATTGAAATAGTATATATTTATTATTTCATTATCCAGAGTTAAAAATTTCACAATATAACATATATATAATTTTAGTTCATACACGTTCTTCAAACCATCCGGGAAATTCTTCCTCGTGTCTTGCCTCTATATTTTCTACGCCTTCCGTCCTAAGTTTGTCCATGTGGTCACTGTTATAACATGTTGCAAAAGAAGTATATTTTGAGCACAACAATTCTAATTAATTTAAAGAAAACTATAATTATTCAAAGAAATGAAATGACATACCTAAGATAATCATCAATCTCTCGGCAGTTATTTAGCACATACCACCGAACTTTACCCAACTCTCCATCAATTAAATCATAACCTGTTTGTGCACCCAAGGGTCGTACATTCTGGGAAAACACTGATAGCTCACAAGGAGGCGGAGTAGCAAGATCAGCATTTCGCTCTTGATGATTAAATCGTGTCTCAACACCACGAAGATATAGAGAGCAAAATGTTAACCATTCATCGTGTATATAGGTCTCTGCTATTGAACCCTCAGCTTTGGCTTTATTCCCAACAGTGCGCTTCAATCGACCCAAATATCTTTCAACTGGATACATCCAACGGAACTGCACCGGTCCACCCAGAAGTACCTCTCGCGGTAAATGTATTGCTAAATGGACCATGACATCAAAAAATGATGGTGGAAAGATCTGCTCGAATTTACATAGTATAGTAGCAATATCTTCTTCCAATTTCGACAACACATCTCGATTTACTACCCGAGCGCACAAATCCTTGAAAAACATACATAGTTCAGATATGGCCACACGTACATTAGATGTAAGCTTCCCACGAATTCCCACAGGTAATAACTTCTGCAAAAATACGTGACAATCATGACTTTTCAATCCATTGATTTTCCAATCATCAGGACTCACGCATCTACCAATATTTGAAGCATAACCATCTGGCAACTTCACACCTTGCAACCATTTGCAGAAATCCATCCTCTCCTCCCTCGTCATCGTAAAACATGCATGCGGCATGACCACCCAGTTGCCTTCCACCCGTAAATGCAGATTATGTTTAATTCTCATTCTCTCAAGATCTTTCCTCGTCTTAATCGTGTCTTTCGTCTTTTTGTTAATACTCATCAATGTACCCAGTATATTATCATAAATATTCTTCTCTATGTGCATTACATCCAAACTATGTCGCAACTTGCATGACGACCAATACGGCAAGTCAAAAAAAATATTACGCTTTGTCCAATTCAATTCTGGTACGGCTCGTTTTCTCTTGTTCTTTCCCCGACCTTTGCCAAAATTGTTCGCTCTAACATGTTCCAGTTGTTCCACTATCTCTTCTCCAGATAACTCTTTTGGTGCAATCCTATCCTCTACTCTCCCATCAAACTTGGCACATTCTCTTCTCCATGCATGATTTGCTGGTAAATAACGTCGACGACCCATGAAACACAACTTCTGAGAAAATTTTAGCCACTCACTAGCAGTTTCTTTATTACACGTCGGACACGCTAACTTCCCTTTCATACTCCAGCTGGAAAGATTCCCATATGCCGGAAAATCATTTATGGTCCACATTACCGCAGCATGCATCTGAAAAGATGTCGACTTAGATGCATCATAAGTTCTAACCCCTGTTTCCCATAACTCTTTCAGCTCTTCAATCAACAGCTGCATGAATACGTCAATATCATTCCCATGTGATCTAGGGCCAGGGATGAGTAAAGTTAACAAAAAGTTTGGCGCCTTCATGCACCTCCATGGTGGAAGATTGTACGGAATCAATACCACGGGCCAAGTGCTATAACTTGTACTCATATTCCCAAAAGGGTTGAATCCATCGGTTGTGAGTCCCAGGCGCACGTTCCGAGCTTCTAACCCGAACTCTGGATACTGATTATCGAAAGACTGCCACGCAAGTGAATCAGCTGGATGCCTCATATACCCGTCATTCTTAACTCTTTTCTCCTCGTGCCACCTCATATCATGAGCTGTTTTGTTACACATATATAGTCTTTGCAACCTAGGTTTCAAGGGAAAATACCGCAACACCTTAACCGGGACGTTTTTCTTACCTTTCCACCTCGACTCTCCACATACAGGACATGCTTGTTTCTCCTCGTTCTCCTTCCAGAACAATACACAATCATTCTTGCATGCATGTATGGACTTGTACTCAAATCCTAATCCCTTTCTCAACTGCTTCGCTTCATAAAAGTTCTTAGGCAATGCAGACCCTTCGAGAAGCACCTCGTTAAATAAGTCCAATACCATGTTTATTGCTTTCATCGACATCCCACACAATGATTTAATGTGAAGCAACCGCACAATAAACGACATTTTGGAATGTTTTGTACAACCTGGGTAAAGCTCGCGCTTTGCATCTTCCCACAGTGAAGGGAAATTTTCACAATCAGTCCCTGATCCACCAGTTGAGGCATTGTCGTTAACCTCATCCATAAACATCCCAGCTCCAATGTCACCCAACATCTCCTCCATCTCATCATGCTCATAATCATCATCCATGTGCCGCAAATAATTGTGTTGATCGACCAATACATCTGCTGACCCTTCATACGGCTCACCATGCAGTACCCATCGCGTATACCCCAGATCCATACCGTTCACAAATATATGACGCTCTACTTCATCCAATCCTATCGCACACAAATTTTTACACCCTCGACATGGACACTTAATGTAACCACGACTATCAGCAGAAGCCCGTGCAAAATCAATGAAAGTTCTTACTCCACATGCATAGGGTACGTAATCCTTTCCAAGTCTATCGTCCAGACGCATCCAATTTTTGTCCATTTCTAAAAACATCTATATATTAATAACACGTACATTGAAAATTCACATGCATGTCATGCTCCAATTCTCATTACTTTTTTGATAAGGTAGTTGGTCCTATCCCATTCGAGATTATATTCTCCATATTACACAAATCTCGTCGCTCTACTAATTTCTACGTTAGTAGAAATTTCGGCAGCACCTCCCCATAATTCTCCAAGTATACATGTTCAAATATCGGGATTGTGACCCTACGAACAGTATACCCGAAGAACAATAGAAGAAGACACCGAAACTTCATATTAAACGTGGAATGTAGCGAGTAACAAAAATGTGCAATACAGATAATATAATCTCAAACTGTCCACACTGGACAATTCAGGAATCAGTGGACACATAAATGTACACTGATTCCCAAACGGGTCTAAGGGTATTTATGCAATGTCACACGCATCTAGCAGTATAATCATACAACAATATCTCCATATTGTTAAACTAAAGAGGGATGGAAGATTATGTGACCCCCTACTTTGTGTCTTGTACACAACGAGGGAGAATGATCTTGAAGAAATGTTTAAATTTTGGTCTAATTACTTAACCGTCACAAACTGTCCGATCTCGACTCTCCTCTCAAGGCCGAAGAGACTATGACAGTCAAGCAATTAGACCAAAATTTAGAGATTATAATTGTTATATATAATTTTAAAGGTTATTATATAATTTTAATTATTATTATTCTACAATTATAATCTTAATTGTTATACTTAATTGAGTGAGTTATTTACTTATATAGACAATAAGTATATAATTTTTATATAAGAATCTATTTGATCCTTATTTCCTTTCTCTTTAGTTTATAATAAATAAGTATATTTACATATTCAAACTCTACTTCTTTAGTAGTTTCAAGACTTTTTTATTGAAGAGTATTTTAAAGGTTATATTATAATTTTAATTATTATCATTCTTAAAATATAATTTTAATTGTTATACTTAAATTGTAAAAGAAGTATAATATAATTTTAAATATTATAATTCATAAAGAGTTAGTTTTATTTGTTATTATTTAATTTCAAATATTATTATAAATATTTAATTATCATTCTTAAATTTCAATGGTTATACAATAATTTTAATTATTATAATTCTTAAAGAGTTACTTTTATTTGTTATTACTTAATTTGAAATATTATTATCACAATTTTTCAAATCCATATCACAAAAACACATTGTATAAATATCATAAAATTCAAATAAAGACAAGAAATAAAAAATTTTTCTTACCAAACTCAACTCTCTCTAACTCTCTAACTCAACTCTCTCTCTCTGTGTTGAGCGCACGGGAGAAGAAAAAATGTTCAATGGACCTCCCGTGCGCGAACTGATTAAGTTCTAAAATTATTAGTTTAAACGTTCGAACGTTTAAGTTGTACGTCCGAACGTTATATGATAAAATTTCCCCCGCTCATAGCGTTCGGACGTTTACAGTACACGTTCGAACGTACCTTTCTTATTTATAACATAAAATCTAGCGGGAAAGTTCCCGCACTTTCCTCATATATGTTCGAATGTATCACAATTTTTCGTTCGAACGTTCGCAAATTTACAGATAACGTTCGAACATTTAACTTAAACGTCCGAACGTACATTTCATCAAAGTGTTACCATATTTGAGCGGGAAATTTTCCGCACTAATTTAACTAACGTTCGAACGTTAATATATTTGGTGTTCGGATGTACATAATTTTCTGGTGATTTTCATCAAATAACGTTCGAACGTATAGTCTAAACGTCCGAACGTCTGAATAATCACACAGATACCTTAATCGAGCGGGAAATTTCCCGCTCTTATTTTAACGTTCGAACGTTAACTTGAAACGTTCGAACGTACGATTCCTACTATACTAACTTATTGCTTATTTGTAATAATGTAAATATATTCAAACGTCATTCACAAATAATAATTTAAATATTTAAAGTCCATATCACAACATATTCATAATAACTCACAATATATTCACAAAATAACATGCCACATGTATTAACATATTTTTAAAGTTGAGTAAGTAATAAACATGTATTAACAAAGCCTAATGAAAATATATTTCTAATAAGAAACACAATATTTCAAATTCATATCACAACATATTTACAAACACTCACAAACTATTTACAAACTATACAAATAATAATCACAATATTTCAAGAGTAAGCATAAAATCACAACAATATATTGATAAAGTTTAGAAATATACCTAGCACTCACAATATCCTCTTACAAATCAAAATCTTCCAACTTCCCAAAACAAGCAATCCTTCAAAAAAATACAACACTAACTTATTAGAAATATTCTATAACAAAAACACATTGTATAAATATCATAAAATTCAAATAAAGACAAGAAATAAAATTTTTTTCTTACCAAAACTCAACTCTCTCTAACTCTCTAACTCTCTAACTCAACTCTCTCTCACACTAACACCCGCTCTCTCTCTCTGTCTCTCTCTCTCTCTCTCTCTGTGTCTGTTGCGCGCACGAGAGAAGAAGAAATGATCCGCTTCCTCCCATGCGCGTACTGATTAATACCGCAAATTATTAGATTAAACGTTCGAACGTTTAAGTTGTACGTCCAAACGTTATATGCTAAAATTTCCCCCGCTCATAACGTTCGGACGTTTACAGTACACGTTCGAACGTACCCTTCTTATTTATAACATAAAATCTAGCGGGAAAGTTCCCGTACTTTCCTCATACATGTTCCAATGTATCACAATTTTTCGTTCGAACTTTCGTAAATTTACAGATAAACGTTCGAACATTTAACTTAAACGTCCGAACGTACATTTCATCAAAGTGTTACCATATTTGAGCGGGAAATTTACCGCACTAATTTAACTAACGTTCGAACGTTAACATATTTGGTGTTCGGATGTACATAATTTTCTGGTGATTTTAATCAAATAACGTTCGAACATATAGTCTAAACGTCCGAACGTCTGAATAATCACACAGATACCTTAATCGAGCGGGAAATTTCCCGCTCTTATTTTAACGTTCGAACGTTAACTTGAAACGTTCGAACGTACGATTCCTACTATACTAACTTATAATATAATATATATACTACATTTTATATATATATTTATAACTATATACTACATTGTATAGTATGATAGCATAATATTTTAAATGAGAACATAAATGTATATAATATATAAATTATACCATATATATAAATCAATGATATATATTAAATTGTTACTTATTAAATTCTTTATTATATACTAACTTATACTATAATAAATATACTACATTTTATATATCTATTTATAACTATATACTACATTGTATAGTATGATAGCATAATATTTTAAACGAGAACATAAATGTATATAATATATAAATTATACCATATATATAAATCAATAATATATATTAAATTGTTACTTATTAAATTCTTTATTATATACTAACTTATAATATAATATGTATACTATGTTTTAAATATCTATAACTATATACTACATTGTATAGTATGATAGCATAATACTTTAAATGAGAACATAAATGTATATAATATATAAATTATACCATATATATAAATCAATAATATATATTAAATTGTTACTTATTAAATTCTTTATTATATACTAACTTATAATATAATATGTATACTATATTTTATATATCTATAACTATATACTACATTGTATAGTATGATAACATAATACTTTAAATGAGAACATAAATGTATATAATATATAAATTATACCATATATATAAATCAATAATATATATTAAATTGTTACTTATTAAATTCTTTATTATATACTAACTTATACTATAATATGTATACTATATTTTATATATCTATAACTATATACTACATTGTATAGTATGATAGCATAATACTTTAAATGAGAACATAAATGTATATAATATATAAATTATACCATATATATAAATCAATAATATATATTAAATTGTTACTTATTAAATTCTTTATTATATACTAACTTATACTATAATATATATACTACATTTTATATATATATTTATAACTATATACTACATTGTATAGTATGATAGCATAATATTTTAAATAAGAACATAAATGTATATAATATATAAATTATACCATATATATAAATCAATAATATATATTAAATTGTTACTTATTAAATTCTTTATTATATACTAACTTATACTATAATATATATACTACATTTTATATATATATTTATAACTATATACTACATTGTATAGTATGATAGCATAATATTTTAAATAAGAACATAAATGTATATAATATATAAATTATACCATATATATAAATCAATAATATATATTAAATTGTTACTTATTAAATTATTTATTATATACTAACTTATAATATAATATATATACTACATTTTATATATCTATTTATATCTATATACTACTTATTAAATAATCAATAAACACCATAAGCTCATAAACTATTCACAAAATTCACAAACAATAATCACAATTATTTCAAGAGTAAGCATAAAATCACAACAACATGTATAAACATATTGCTAAACTTTAGAAATATAACAAGCACTCACAAAAAAACCAATAATCTAATTGTCAATAATATTATATAACATCCTAATATATAACATAAACATTTATAATATAATATTAAATTGAAAAACGTTCGAACGTAATAATAAGTACGTTCGAACGTTCTGTGTATATAAGGCCAAAACCGAACGTCGAAACGACATTTCCAATACATATCATCGTCTACTCCGTTGCACGCCGCCACGCCTCCTTCACCGCTGCCGTCAACTCCGCTACAACCGTCATTAAAGGTAGGCATTCATCTTTTATTCAAGTAACATGTATTTTATTGAGATTTGGATTGAGTTTTGTTTAAAACCGGATAAGTGGTTGCCGGATTTTCAACTTCATTTTCCGGCCACCGCGGCTAGTCATTGGCCGAATAGTCACCATAGAAATGTTTCTTGAAGTGTATACTTCATTTCCACGGTGACATTTCGGTATTTAGAACCGTGTAGAGAAATTTTTGAGATTTCAATAATGGCTGAGTCGACTCAGCCATTCTGCGTCGAAACGTTCGAACGTTTCACCAAGACGTTCGAACGTACGACGTTTAAATTACAGAGCCGTTACGGCTTCCACGTTTGAACGTTTAATTATAACATCCGAACGTAATAATTTTCTACATTATTAATGCTTCGACGTTTGGACGTTCATATTTATGTTCACACGTAAAACAAATACGTTCGAACGTATTTGTTGTAACGTCTGAACGTACGTCAGCCAATATTTATTTACTGCTTATGTTCGAATGTACATTGTTACATTCGAACATATTTGTTTTACGTTCAAATGTAAATATATTGACATTATTTTACGTGCGAACGTATAAATAAACATCCGAACGTTTTATCTTTAACGTTCGAACGTTAAAGATAAAACGTTCGAACGTTATGGCAGAGCATCTTAAAATTAATAAAAAAAAAATGCATTATTGTAAATAATTTTTTTTTTCCTTTTCTATTTTCAGGATATGGCTCTTCCACTGCATACTAGGAAACGAGGGAGGGAAGGAGCCACGTCGGACACTGCCCGTATCGGAGCTCGTACTGTTATGGTAGAACGAGAGGTCTTAATTAATGAGTTCGACGAACTCTGTTGGCAGCAGACGAACCTGAGAGATGTTTTCCTCAGTAGAGGCTGGGGAAATATCTGCACATTGAGGGGGAAGGTATACCCCTCAATGGTTTAGGAATTCTATATGGGGATGTGTGACATGCCTCAGGATGCATCCTCTCACACCGTGACTGTACGCGGTGTTTCCATTGAGGTATCAGCAGATGTCATCGGCGAGCACCTTGGGATTCGTCGAGGAGTTGAGAAATTTGCACACTCGACACCCCGTGAGGATGTAGGCACTTCTACATCATCTACTGGTCAGGGATGTGAGCCAGCATCAGCCAGAGATGCAGGCCAGTCAGAGGCTGAGGATACTGGCGTCGAGGCTCGGGATGATGACCGAGACGAGGATTTCTACATCCTCACCGGGAGGGATCGCATGCAGATCGAGCGGAAGAACGCCTTCAACCAGAACCATCTGTTGCATTTCTTCCGCATGTTGCACCTTATTGTTGCAACAAATGTCGATCCTGTGGCTCATAAAACCACATTTAGTCGGCTTCGGGCACAATTTTTGATACGAGTGGCACGTGGAGATCCTATAGATTTGCCATTGCACATCTTTCAGAGGATCTGTTACGAGGCGAGTATCGTCTCCACGGATAATCTCCCATATGGTGTCCTCATCAGCCGACTATTACTTGCACGGGGAGTGCCGACCCAGCCAGAGAAGCGGGTCAAAGATCAGATGAGCCCCCTCGACATGACCACGCATCGACGTAGCATTGGACAGGCGAGGGGACGTCAGCCACCCCCTGTAGAGGATCTAGTTCCTCCGACGCAGCCTGAGCCAGGTCATGTCGGGAGTAGTAGTCAGCATACGCCGAGTACATCTGCAGGAGATGTGCGGCCTGCTTGGGTTGATGCGGTCATCTCACAGCTGACTGCGCATATCGATCATAAGATCGATCAATCGCTCGAGGCTATATCGGCGTCTGTTGCCGAACTCACCCATCGTGTAACTATCCTCAACGACAAGGTTGATACCTTGACTGAGGAGGTACGGAGTTCGACTTTTGCGGATAACGTTATCATCTGACTGTTAATATCAAATTTTGTATTTTATTTTTAATATTTGTAACGAAAAATATTATTGAATATTTCTATCGTTTTTTAATTTCAATTTTTAATCTTCTTTGATGTTATATTTTTCAACTTTAATACTAAATCACTGCATTTCAAGTATATATAAATCAATAATATATATTTATATATTACAAAGTGTGTATATATAAATATATACAATTCAATTTTTTAGACTTGTTCACAAATTATGCACAATAAAAATCACATAATTTTTAAATTAAAGTCATTTAATTTAAATTTACAATGAACGTTCGAATGTTATTACTTAACGTTCGAACATTGGTGCAAATATTTTACGTTCGAACGTAAAATTAATAACATTCGAATGGTTGCGCCAAAACATTTTACGTTCAAACGTAAACAGACATAATGTTCGAACGTATATGTAACGTTCGAACGCATATTTCCCATACGTTGGAACGTAAAAAAATCTCATTCTATCTTTAGTGACGGTTTCCAGAAACTGTCACAGAAAATGCCTTTTAGTGAAGGTCTAGGGACTGACACAATTTCCTAACCGTCACTAAAAAGTAATTGTGTTGTAGTGCTAGAAATATGCTAATTTATACAAAAATGAATGGTCATGATCATATTAATTAAATTAATAAACATATATCTAAGAATAATGTATAGAATCCAATAATATAGGACTTGGCTTGGGTACGTTGAAATTGGAAGTTTCGGATGAAGACATCATGCATGTGTTCTAGATCGAACAGGATCATTCAATTAATTAATAGAAATTTGTCCCCATTCAAAAAGTCGAGTTGTTGAAAATGGATGCAAATAATTTTGTTCAACTCCATTTATTATTACGATAACAAGTTATTTTTATGAAATAAACTACAGAGAACGAGATGGGATCGAAATGCATAACGCTAGTAGTACTGTGACGTAAGTACTTCCGAAATACATCGACCATATATATTACTAATAAAATGGCAGCTGACACGAATTTTTGTCACGTTAAGGGTGTTGAATATTGGATGATATATTTGAAAACAGAGAAATTAATACAAAGATGGAAAATAGATAAGAATTAATAAAAATGAGAGAGGTTAATTTGGGTATGTCATGAAAATGTATCTAGATTGAAATAATAGTATATATTCGCTGAAGGCGACTAATAAATATATTTTAAACAAACTGATTATTTACGAAGACTTATTTTGGATGGATTATTTGCGATGATAACGACTATTTACAATAAAAACAGACTCATTTTAATAGGAAATAACTATTTTTCCTAAAAATAACGGGTCACAAATATACAGTTTTCTTGTAGTGTAGTTATTTTCATATAATAATTTATACAAACAAGTTTTTGACTTATGAACATGCATTAACCATATTAATAATATATCGAATGGTACGTACGTAGTTGATATGACTTTCTGTAACGTTAATGTTGTTGATCATAGGGAACTGTTATATTTAAAAACCAAAAACATAAAGAAGAAATAGATAAGAATTGATCTAAAAGAGAAAGGAGTGGGCATACCAAGAAAAATGTATATTTTGATTGAAATATAAGTATTCGTTTAAGAGCCTATAAAAAAAAATAGTATTAGCTTAAGAGAATTGAATTAGTAATACTATATACAATTTTAGAGTGTGCAAGTTGGATTGTGCACTCTTTTTTTAAAAAAAATGATAAATTTGAGACTTATATGAAAATTATTTTTTAATGACGGATTTCAATTTTTTTTTTTAAAGAGAATGTATGAGATTTGCGCATCGTAGTACCGTATATAGTATTATTCGAATTTAATATGTTTTAGTCAAATATGACAATTTCCATATATACAACCTTATAAGAAATGTACTACCATTGCCAAAAAAAAAAAAAAAAAAGACACTGTTGTCGTGTCTATATATTGAGGCCACAAATTATCAAAGGAGACAATCTCGATCAGTGTATGGACGTACTTATGTAATAGAAGAAGATAAAATCTAGCTTTCGATCGATGATGTCTGTATTCGCTGTACCCATATGGCTTCCACTTCTTCTTCTTCTCCCCATTCTGCTACTCATGAAAGACAAAATTCATGGTCGGAGGCAAAACAAAAACCTTCCACCAAGCCCTCCATACCTTCCCATTATAGGCAACATGCACCTGATTGGCAATTTACCTCATCAATCTTTGTCGCGACTAGCCCAGAGATATGGCCCCGTGATGCTCCTCAAATTCGGTGCTAAACCGATTGTTGTTATCTCTTCTGCTGAGGCTGCAAAAGAGGTCTTGAAAGTTCATGATCTCGACTGTTGCAGTCGACCTCTCTCAGCCAGCGCAGGAAAACTGACGTACAATTATCAGGATATAGTCTTTGCACCTTATGGCGAGTATTGGCGAGAGATAAGGAAAGTCTGTGTTCTTGAGCTTTTTAGCGCGGCAAGGGTGCAGTCATATTGTTCCATCAGGGAAGAAGAAGTGGCTTTGCTTGTGAATTCAATATCTCAGTCTTCATCTTCTGAAACCCCTGTGAATATCTTGGAGAAGATGTTGCCTCCTACTGCAAGTATTCTCTGTAGGATTGCTTTTGGAAAGAGCTTCCGGGGGAGTGATTTGGATAATGAGAAGTTTCAAGAAGTTCTTCATGAGGCTGAAGCCATGCTTGCAAGCTTCAGTGCATCTGAGTTCTTTCCATACGTGGGATGGATTGTGGACAGGCTCTCTGGTAGATTTCAAAGACTTGACAAGATTTTCCATGAGTTGGATAACTTTCTACAACTGGCAATTGATTTTCATCTTAATCCTGACAAGACAAAAGAGGAACACGAAGACCTCGTCGATGTGCTGCTCAGAATAGAAAGGGAGCAAGCCAAGTCTGGTGGAGCTCCGTTCACTAGAGATAACATTAAGGCGATCCTCTTCGTAAGATCACAATCTTTCCTCCCATGCGTTGTTATTTACTACGGGTTCCTAATTTGTTTTTGCTTCAAGTTTTCTTTAGCTAAATAGAAAATATAAATACATAATCTCTCAACTTGTTATGATCCCAACTTAATATTTCAACTAGAAGAAAAATATATATACAAAATGAAAATTTTAAGTCAGTACTAAATGAGCAATGGATAATGTAAAACTATAAATCTCATGTCTCTCTTCCAGTTAAAATCTTTAAGTCCAGACAAAAAAGTTGAAGAGACCTTGATCTATATGGTTATGATAATATATATATATATATATATATATATACACATATATATAGACTATCTCAACACTTCAAAGATTTATAAGGACAATAATAAATGTCAATGGCCGACACCTTTCTAGTCTTTTCATTTGAAACTTTACGGATTCAGCAATACTTTGAGACCCGAATTTGGGTCCGAATGGTTTTTTTTTTTTTGTTTGAGTGATTAAGGAAGTGTTTTTTAATGATGTTGTAAATTTTTATTTTTTTTAAAAATGTTTGTTGTGAGTAAAAAAATACATGAAAAAAAGAAAAGAAAAATAAAAAAACTATGTTTGCCTTTTTCGGTGGGTTCTCGGGCAACATCCCTCGGGGGATGTAGCTGTACTCTTAGGGATTAGGGTTGTATTTGCTATTATAGTTATGAACCTACGTACGGTTCTGATCACCTGCTGCAATTAACCCTCATATTTGTGTCCGTATCAGGATATATTTTTAGGTGGAAGCAACACTGCTGCAATTACCACGGTATGGGCAATGGCAGAGCTTGCAAGGAACCCACGAGTGATGAAGAAAGCGCAAGATGAAGTCAGAAATCTCGTTGGAAACAAAGGAAAAATCGCAGAAAGCGACACTCCTCATCTTCCTTACCTCAAGATGATAATGAAAGAAACTCTCAGATTGCACCCTCCGGCCGCAATGCTTCTTCCAAGAGAAACTATGGCACCTTTTAAGATCAGCGGTTACGACATTTGCCCAAAATCATTGCTGCAAGTAAACAACTGGGCAATAGCAAGAGACCCTGAATACTGGAAAAACCCAGAAGAATTCAACCCAGAAAGGTTCGATGATAGCTCTATTGATTATAAAGGGCAAAACTTTGAGTTCTTGCCATTTGGATCTGGTCGAAGAGGTTGTCCTGGGATGCATATGGGAACGACCACAGTTGAGCTTGCACTAGCCAATCTTTTGTACTGTTTCGATTGGAAATTACCCAGTGGGATGAAAGAGGAGGACATTAACATGGAAGAATCGACTGGTCCGGGCCTTACCAAGAAAAGAACACCACTGAAACTAGTTCCAGTCAAGTTTTTTTAGTGGGAGTCAGGAAATAGCATTAGCCGAAGAGCATCCCCTCTGGAATAGCTTCTTTTGTCGATACATCCATATGCTGCTACAGTACTTCATGTGAAATAAGTGGCAGCAAATAAATGGCGTGTATGCCTTGATTAATTTGTTTCTGATGATCATTGTTAATTTCTCTTACTAATAAATGATATAGTAATTGACCACAAGACCCCTTCGTAATTTGGTCTATCATTTTGTATTATATTGATTTGGTTTCTCAGATGAATTTTAAGGAGATTTCAATCTTATGTTGTTTTAAACTGTATTCTTGCGTACTATTAACATGACATAATTTTATTTATAAGAAAATTTTAAACTCGAGTCTTTGGTGTTTGGTTTCGACAACAATTTATAAATATAGTTTTTCTTAGAATTTTAAACACAAAAGATAAAGGCGTCGTTCTCAATATAAAATGAGTAATGATAAATACAGTTTTAAAATGTTCAAGTCTCGCGCATTCATTTTGAAAAAATGAGGTCCCCTATTAAAGTTTTTTTTTTCAATTGAGTACTAAATTTATTTATATTTTTTAAAAGAATTACGTAAAATTTGTACAGCCTAGTACCGCAAGTATCAATTATTGTATGAAAGTTATATAAAAAAAAACTTCAAGCATCAAGAAAAGGGTTCAAAGCCGACTCCAAAATAATTTGGCGTAATATCGGCCATATTTTAGATATGAGACCGACTATACATCAGCTTACACTCTCCACGCACCTTACGTGGTATTTTTTTTTCTTTTTTAACCCAAAACGTTAAGTGTGATGCGGCTGCAGCCAACAGTAGACTGATGTAAATATTTTCTCTTTAGATATCAAGTATAAAAATCCAATATTGAGACTAATTACAACTTGGGTCTCCGACTGCGGCATGAGTACGTTAGTTAATGGGGACTTCAAATTTCAAACATAAAGAGAAATTAAACCAAAAGTTAAGAACCGTACGTAGCCAAAAGAAATTCCCAAGTAATTTTCACGTTTTTTAATGAGAGATCATAAAACTTTGTAATTTTATAATTGTGTTTCATGTCCTTAACAGACGATTGCTCATGGCGGAGAGTGCTAGCCTACCCAAGTTACGCCTGAAATAAGTAGTCTACGTTTATTACTATTCTACTTTATTTTTTATAATATCTTGTATCGCGTCAGGGTATATATTCATATGTAATCAAAGTATTTTTCAACCTATATAAATTAGAATTATTAATAAGATTATATAGGTTTCATTAGGATGTTGAGTTGAGATGAAAAGATGTAACAACCCGTCCCTTTTTCTCTCAATTGGTTATGAGTCTCATCTTCGCGTTTTAAATATTGAAGCTATATTTTTAAATATAGTGGGTGATTTTTAATGAAGCCCAATGTTTTCACTACAACACAATTTGTCTTTTGTGACAGGAGAAACTGTCACAAAAAAATTACCAAAACGTGACTAAAGATATTTGGTGACGGTTTGAAACCGTCACAACAACTGTCACCTAATGTGCATCTTGGTTTAGGAGGTGTTCCGTTTGGTGTAACGTTCAAACATTATCTATTTTTATGACGGTTGAGATCTGTCACAGAAAGTAACAGTCGGACGTCCAATTGAACGTTTGAACGGCAACCCGACCGATTGACATTCGAATGACAGAAGTTGACGTTCATTGATTCTAG
The DNA here is from genome assembly GCF_004785595.1 of Juglans microcarpa x Juglans regia. Classification (NCBI taxonomy): domain Eukaryota; kingdom Viridiplantae; phylum Streptophyta; class Magnoliopsida; order Fagales; family Juglandaceae; genus Juglans; species Juglans microcarpa x Juglans regia. The sequence goes on along the minus strand of NC_054599.1, from coordinate 9,108,439 downwards.
TTCGAACGTATCATATTTACGTTCGAACGTTTATGCATCCAAACGTTAATTGCAATAAACGTTCGAATGTTAACAGACCAATGTTCAAACGTAATGGTTTTAATGTGCGGATGTTATTTTGAATGTTAATGAAGAAGCGTTCGAACGCAAGTGGTACGTTCGGAGGTTTGTTCGAACGTTAATCTTTTAATCATTTGAACGTTTTGCTCGTTTGAGGGCGAGTACGTTCAAACATTGTGGCCTACGTTCGAATGTTATTGTATAATTTTGTGTATTCATGTTCGAACATTGGTTCAAATGTTAACCAATGTTTGAACATTTTTAATTTACATTCAAATGAACAGATCAGAAATACTAATTTCATAAAATTTAACAACATACCAATTGTATCATATTACACACCATCAATTAACAACTAACAATATCTTATAAAATTTCAAAATTAGATATTAAAATTAGTTATATACCATGATAAAATTTATTTCTTCTTCTTTCCTCGCCACCGATATTTTGTTGCAACAACATAACACGCTCCATTTGCTCCATCAGCTCCCGCTGCACTTGCTCTTGGATTTCACTACATATTCTTTCCTCCTGGTCTCTCTGTTGGTCTTGCAAACGCGTCTCTAAATGAGACTGTCACTCTAAGAGAGACTTTGCAAACGCGTCTCTAAATGAGACTGTCACTCTAAGAGAGACTCTAACTCTTACTGTCTCGACCTCATATACTCATACTCACGCTGTGCAACTTCTAAATCTTTGGTAAGATTATTAATATGTGAAGTCGATGAGGTTGAGGAGGATGACCATTTATGCTTGAAAGATTGTCCCAAACCTCTTGTCATACAAGACTACGGCCCGAGCACTTGCGTAAATATGTCTATGTCAATAGAAGAGGATTCCCTAGACGCTGACTGCATCTCCATCTTTTTTTCCTGCAATTTAAAAGAAAACACATCGTTAATAAGTAACGTATTAAAATAAATAGAAATAAAAAATAAATTATTCACATGTTGCATAATTTATTTAACAAAATTAACACTGCTTACATAATTATCTGTAGTGGTAGGATCCATCCACTTACTATGCTCATCAGTGTGAGCAGCAGCATAGACATGAATGAGAGAAAAGTTTTCAGAATCATCACGTTTCTAACAAAGTGACATTAGAAATTTTGAAAAGATAATGTTAGTACCTAAATAAAAGAATATCAGAAAAATAAATAAATTCTATAATTTTTTAATTACTATTTTCTCAACAAGACAGTGGAATGATCTTGAACCGACACGATGGTGGATAGTCAGAGTTAATCTATTCTATGGATTTGAAGAACTCAAGCGCTACAAAATTAATTAATAATGTTAATTGTAATATATATGCATAAAATAGAGAGAATGAATATGAATGTAAATAATTAAAGGATATAAATGTAAAATACCTGATAATCTGGAAATGCGAAAATATCACAACACTTTCTTCAATCATCTAATTTCATATGCTGGAAATGGGACTGCGCAGCCTCTTCCAACGTCTCAAACTTCTTGAAGTGGTCATGACATCGTCCCCTGTGATGTTGGAATAGTGTAGCCATCAACTCATTCATAGTTCTCAAATCCTCGCCACGGGTAAAGTCGAGGTTGAATTAATCCTAATAAGTGAATCAAGTAAAAAATATGATATACTAATCTAAGTGAAAAAATGTACTCTCAAACTAAACTCACCACCACACGACTTCGAATGTGCTCCTTAATCTCATTCGGAACATCTCACCATGAGCGCACATAAAATAGAGCACAAGGTCGAACTACTGTGCCAATATAAGAGGAAAGCGTTACTGCACTATCATCCACTCCTCCAGTGGAATTATCAGGAATGGTGATCTTGAGTTTTCCGTACATTCTATTTTTCTCAAGAGAGATGCCACGTGTATAGCCATGACTACGACGTGCAGATGTATCAACTATATGATAATAGTATAATTATAGTTATACAGTTATGGAGACAAAAGTATTAACTATATAATTAATTATCAACCACAATATTTCTTTACTGGTAGGTGTTGACTGGCTATTGCTCTCCTGCGTGTTAGATGCCAGCTTCCCACGAATTCCCACAAATAATAACATCTACAAACATATGAGACAGTCATGACTTTTCAATCCACTGATTTTCCAGTCATCAGGGCTCACTCATCTACTAATATTTGAAGTATAACCATCTGGCAACTTCACACATTGCAACCATTTGCAGAAGTCCATCCTCTCCTCCCTCGTCATCGTAAAACATGCATGTGGCATGACCACCATATTGCCTTTCACCCGCAAATGTAGATTATGTTTAATTCTCATTCTCTCAAGATCTTTCTTTGTCTTGATCGTGTCTTTCATCTTTTTATTAATGCTCATCAATGTACCTAGTATATTATCACAAATATTATTCTCTATATGCATTACATCCAAACTATATTGCAACATGCAGGACGACCAATACGGTAAGTCATAAAAAAAATACTACGCTTTGTCCAATTCAATTCGGCTATGCCTTGTTTTCTCTTATTCTTTCCCCGACCTTTGCCAAAATTGTGTGCTCTAACATGTACTAGTTGTTCCACTATCTCTTTCCCAGCCAACTCATTTGGTGCAATTTTGTCCTCTACTCTCCTATCAAACTTAGCACATTCTCTTGTTCATGCATGATTTGCTAGTAGATAACGTTGATGACCCATGAAATACAACTTCTGAGAATATTTTAATGACTCACTAGCAGTTTCTTTATTACATGTCAAACACGCTAACTTCCCTTTCGTACTCCAGCCGGAAAGATTATTATATGCCGGAAAGTCATTTATCATTTACATTACCGCAGCATGCATCTAAAAAGATGTCGATGTGGATGCATCATAAGTTCTAACACCTGTTTCCCATAACTCTTTTAGCTCTTCAATCAACAGATGCATGAATACATCAATGTCATTCCCAGGTGATCTCGGGCCTAGGATAAGTAAAGTTAACAAAAAGTTTGGCACCTTCATGCACCTCCATGATGGAAGATTGTATGGAATCAACACTGCGGGCCAATTGCTATAACTTGTACTCATATTCCCAAAAGGGTTGAATCCATCAGTTGTGAGTCTCATGCGCACATTTCAAGCTTCTATCCCAAACTATGGCATTGATTAACAAAAGATTGCCACGCAAGTGAGTCAATTAGGTGCCTCATATATGCGTCATCCTTAACCATTTTCTCCTCGTGCCACCTCATATCGTTAGCTGTTTTCTTATACATATATAGTCTTTGCAACCTAAGTCTGAAGGAAAAATACCGCAACACCTTAACCGGCACGTTTTTCTTACCCTTTCACCTCGACTCTCCGCATACATGACATGCTTGTTTCTCCTTGTTCTTCTTCCAAAACAAAACACAATCATTCTTGCATGCATGTATGAACTTGTACTCAAATCCTAATCATTTTCTCAACTGTTTCGCTTCATAAAAGTTCTTCGGCAATGTAGAACCTTTGGGAAGCACCTTGTTAAATAAGTCCAATACCATGTTTATTACTTTCATTGACATCCCACACAATGACTTAATGTGAAACAACCACACAATAAACGACATTTTCGAATATTTTGTACAGTCTGGATAAATCTCACGCTGTGCATATTCCCACATTGTAGCAAAATTTTCACGATCAGTCCTTCGGCCACTTGAGGCATTGTTGTCAACCTCATCCATAAACATCCCAGCTCCAATGTCACCCAACATCTCCTCCATCTCATCATGCTCATAATCATTATTCATATGTCGCAAATAATTTGGATGATCGACCAATACATTTGTTGAGTGTTCATACAGCTAGGGGTGTAAGCTGGCCGGTCTGGACCGAAAAAACCGACCAGACCGACCGGTTCGGTCCGGTCCCGAGTTAGAGATTTCTCGGACCGGACCGGACTGGACCGACCGAAATCTTTTTTTTTTCTAATTTTTTATAAATATATTATTTTATATTTACTTGCAAGTTGCAACTTAGTTAATTATGAATTGATAGACTATGAGTCTATGACCTAAGTTGCAACTTGCAAGTAAATATAAAGCATGTATGGATGTATGGAATCATGGATAGTTAAATTATTTATGCTTATTACTTATTGCTTCATATACAAAATGTAAAAAAATTGTAAATTTTTTATTTTCTTTTTTGAATCAAAACATACCTCAGAATTTCATTAAGAAGAATCAATTACAATTTTGTCTTGTAAAATCAAACTTTACAGACCCTCAGGGCCATCTTCCATCCAAACTAAGTCTTCATCTATATTTAAAGCAATTTTTCCTAAGTAATCCGCAGCCTTATTTGCCTCCCTTCGTGTATGACAAGCAGACCAATAGGGTCTGTTGTTTAGCAACCCCCTTATGTCTTCAATTATCTGGCCTCCCCATTCCCAACTCTCATCTTTACTATTAACTGCTTTGACAATGCATGAAGCATCACCTTCAACCTCAGCTTCTCCCACTTGCAAATCTTCACATAACTTCATTGTTTTCCACAAGGCCACAGCTTCTGCTTGGCTTGCTGTCATAACATTTGACTGCGGCATACAAGCAGAGAACAGAATGTCCCCCTCTTGATCTCGACAAACAATCACAGCTCCCATCCTCTTACTATCATTCATGAAGGCAGCATCCCAATTTACTTTTATCATCCCTTCTCTGGGCTTTCTCCATTTTTCCACTTCTCTTATTTCAGGATTTCCTTTTTGGCTCTCAACACAGTTGGCTTCTTTGAAATCAGCCCATGTTATTTCAGCCTGCTTAAAGATGTTTGCTGGACTATTGAACAAAGATTCAAAAACAAATATGTTTCTCCTCAACCAGATGTTTCTTAAAACAATAGCAACCAAATCCAGATCTTCCATGCTTAGAGATTGTATCATTTTCTTCCAAACCATCCCAAAATCTGCCACTTCTGATGACCATTTCTGAACTGGACTGCTTCCCTCTGCCCAAACATCCACTGCTGCATCACAGCTCCACAAAGCATGACAGATTGTTTCTTCATATCTGTTACAAATTGGACAGTTGGGATTCTCAATTACCTTTCTTCTATATAGGTTCCTTCTAGTAGGCAAGCAATTATTTAAAGCTTTCCAAATGAACAGCTTTGTGACCACTGGTATTTTTAGCCTCCAAATATCACTCCAGCCTTCCTTTTCAAAAGAAACCTTCGAGGACTCCCCTACCAGCCTTCTCCTTCTTTGCATTTCAAAGTGATAAGCTGATTTCATATTGAAAATCCCATTCTTTGAGAGTGCCCAAATTTGCTTGTCTGACCTGCCAATTTTACTAATTGGTAGCCTGCATATAATCTCAGCCTCACCTTCATTAAAGACTTCCTTCACTATTTCCTTCTTCCACTCACCCTTGTTTTCATCAATAAGCTTTGCCACTTTATCAACCTCAGTTAAACACTTGACAGGAGATTGGATTTTATAGGATGAAAGTTGAGGGATCCATCTGTCCCCCTATATATTTATGCTTTTTCCGTTGCCAACCCTCCATACTAGCCCTTCCTTTAAAAGATCCAAAGCTCCCCACAAGCTTCTCCAAATTAATTAAGGGTTTCTACCCAGTTTTGCATCTAGCACACCAGATGACTTAAAATATTTATCACGCAAGACCTTGGTTGTAATAGATTCGGGATTTGTTAAGACTCTCCAGCATTGCTTTGCTAGTAAAGCCTTATTAAAGCTCTCAAGTTCCCTAAATCCAAGACCTCCACAATGTTTTGAAACTCCCATTTTATCCCAGCCCATCCACCTTATCTTTTTATCATTTCCTTTAAAGCTCCACCAAAATTTCCCCATTTCTGCTGCTATCTCCTTACAAAGTTTTTTTGGGAGTGCAAAAACACTCATACAGTAAGTAGGGATTGATTGGATCACAGCCTTTAAAAGGACTTCTTTCCCAGTAGGGGACAAGAATTGATTCTTCGAGTTATGAATTCTTTGCCACACCCTATCTTTGATACCTTTAAAAGTGTCATACTTGGATTTCCCAACCATTGCTGGTAATCCGAGATACTTTTCAAAACTGTTTTGAAATCAAGCACCCAGGTCTGTTGTAATTCTCTCCCAGTCCCCTTTTCTACCATTTGAGCTAAACATGATGGTGGTTTTCTGCTTGTTGAGGCATTGCCTTGAAGCCCTTTCATAAAGCTGCAGAATACCCCTTATCCTCACCCATTCCTCCCAACATGCTCTTCCAAAGATGATGCAATCATCAGCAAAGAGGAGATGAGTGAGTTTTACTCCTCTTGCCACTGCCACCCCTCTAATCCTGCTTGCCCGTTCTGCCTCATTGAGTAGTCCACTTAACCCTTCAGCACATAATAAAAAGAGGTATGGAGAGAGGGGACAGCCCTGCCTCAAACCTCTTGTTGGAATTATCACTTCACCTAGCTGTCCATTCAATAGCACAGCATATGACACAATAGTAATGTATCCCATGATCAAACTGATCCATCTCTTCCCAAACCCCATTTTCACCATTATTGCCTCAAGGTACCTCCACTCAACTCTGTCATATGCTTTCGAAATGTCTAGCTTCAAAGCCTTTGCCCCCATTTTGCCCTTAAGTCTAGTTTTCATGGAATGTAGTGCCTCATAAGCTGTCACAATGTTGTCAGTGATCAATCTGCCTGGGATAAAGGCATTTTGGTTCTGTGAAACCACCCCATCTAATACTTTCTTCAACCTATTAGTCAAGGTTTTTGCAATGAGCTTGTACAAGACATTGCACAAGCTTATTGGCCTGAAATCACCCACCTTCACAGGATCAGACAGCTTTGGAATTAAAGCAATGTAGGTGAAATTCAAGGATTTATCAATTCTACCATCATTCAAGAAACTCAAAACTGCATCAATTACTTCTCCTCCCACAGTCCTCCATAGATTTTGATAAAAGCATGCACTATAGCCATCTGGCCCAGGGGATTTATGAGGGCCCATATCTCTCAAAGCTATCTCCACCTCCTCCCTACAGAACCTTTTCTCCAACACCTCATTCGTACAACTTGTTACTTTTGTATTAATAGGGCGTATGCATTCCTCAATGGCCTCTCTTGAAGGGGATTCAGATCTGTAAACCTCAGAAAAATGCCTCTTGAAAGCCTCTGCAATCTCATCTTCTCCAGATCTCAAAACTGATTGAGCATCCACCATTGTCAGCACTTTGTTTCTTTTCTTCCTTTGATTGGCACAAGCATGGAAGAACTTTGTGTTCTTAACTCCCAAGTTGTACCAATTCATTTTTGCCCTCTGCCTCCACCTTAGATCCTCCTGCTCAAAAAGTTTACCCACCTCTCTTTTAAGCTTTTTTAATTCATCAACCACCTCAGGACCCTCAGTTTCTTGCAAATTCTTTATCTGTTTTGTTAACAATTCAATCTTCCCTTCTCTTTCCCTGTCCCTCTTACTGAAACCCTTGTTAGCTCACCACTATATCTTTGTAACAGATTCAAAACTTGCTTAATGGGTTCAGAATTCATCTGTTCCCTTTCCCACACTCAATCTTCCCTTCTCTTTCCCTGTCCCTCTTACTGAAACCCTTGTTAGCTCACCACTATATCTTTGTAACAGATTCAAAACTTGCTTAATGGGTTCAGAATTCATCTGTTCCCTTTCCCACACTTTCTTCACTATCATCTCACAATCCTCCTCCTTCAGCCAGCTAGCTTCAAACTTAAACCAGAATTTTCTTCTCCTCTTCCCATACTTAATTTTCATTCCCTGCAATCATTAATAACGGTTTATGGTCTGAACTCCTAGCAACCAGACCTTCCACCTTTACTAGCTGGAATCTCTCTCTCCATTCTTTGTTTGCTACAAATCCGTCAAGTCTTTCTTTGGTAAAAGTATGGTCATTGTGACCATTACTCCAAGTGAAACAATCTCCCACATAACCCATATCATACAGATCAATTTTTTCCAAGGCCTCTCTAAACATCCCCATCTGACCCTCAGATCTCATTTGACCTCCTTTTTTTTCACTTTGGGTCAGAATTTCATTAAAATCCCCTGCAACACACCAGGCTCTCCCTTCACTAGGTTTTGATCTAGTCAACAACTCCCAAGTGAACTTTCTCTTTGCTACCTCAGGATGTCCATAAAAGCCAGTGAAATTCCACTCAGTTGAGTTGCTTTCTTTAACACTTGCATTGATATGCCATTGAGAGAAGTTAAGAATCTCCACACTAACTTGACCATTCCAAAATAGAGCCAAACCTCCTCTCCTACCCAATGAATCAACCACAAAACAACCTTCCATTCCCAGCTTTGATTTCAGTCCTTCTACTCTTCTAGTTTTAACCATAGTCTCCATCAGAAAAATCACTTCAGGCCTCTTATCCTTAACCAAAAGGCTAAGGTCTTGAACTGTCTGAGGGTTGCCAAGCCCTCGGCAGTTCCAGACTAAGGTTTTCATTGATCTTGGTGGGGCTGCTCAACAGCCTCCACCATACAATTTGGATTCACATCTCCCCCTTCTACAATTCATCTTCTCAATCTTTTGCCTCTTCCCTCCAATTTCTCACCCTCATCTCAATTACAGACTGCATTTCTTTTCAAAAGTACATTAGAGGTTAAAGACTCACCATGAGCTTTGTGAACATGAGCTCTTCTCTTCCAGGTGCTTGTTCTACTCCTTTTTTGTTCATTATCGAGCTGTATGTCTGCTGCAACAATTTCACTATCGGTGACAGGTAGGTATCCTTCCTCAGGGTCATCTGGTATACTAACTAAGCTTTGCAACTTGACTTTCTCTACTTTCTTACCCAAAGGTTCTTCAACCTCTTGTGTCATCTCAGTCACCCCTATCTCCTTCGAGCCACCCTCCATATTACTTTTTTCCTTCATCAAAACACCTTCTCTCCCTTTTCCCCCTGATCAGTACTTGCAAAGTTCCTTCCCATTCCTGAGGCTTTTGACTGCCTTTCAGCACGATAACAACGTGCATTTGAGGCCCTCATCCAAGCCCCAAACTGTCTTGGATCACCATCTACTTTAGAACCTTCCCCCTCTCCACCCAAACACCCTTGTTTTGAGTGCAAAACAGCCACATCGAAAATTATAATACATTAATGTACTCTAAGTTAGTAACAAATAACAATTAACATCATCAATATAATTATATAACTATAAATTGATAACTAAACTAAATCACTATGTCTATAATACTATAAGTCTATAAGTCTATAACTATAGTCTACAATTATAAATAAATCACTATAAGTCTATTATCTATAAGACTATAAGTTATAACTATATATAGTATTAAATTATTAATATCAGTATGACTAATGACTATAAGTTTATAATTAATACTAATATATAACTATACTAATAGTATAATATTAATACTATTATATAGTCTAATATATTATATAACTATACTAAATCACTATAAGTTTATAACTAATACTAATATATAACTATACTAATAGTATAATATTAATACTATTATATAGTCTAATATATTATATAACTATACTAAATCACTATAAGTTTATAACTAAGACTAATATATAACTATAGTCTAATATTAAATATAGTTATACTAATATATAAGTTTATAACTAATATTAATACTAATCACTATAACTAAATCACTATAGTCTATTAAAAATTTAAATGTATTACAAATATATATATATAAATTATAATTATCAATTTTTCAAACCATAAAAGAAAAATTTAATTATCATTTAAAAAAAAAAACCACATTTGATAATTTGAGGGAGTCCCAAGTCCTCAATAAACGGTGCCGTTTCCACTTTCCTCTCTTTTCAAACCCTAAAGCCTAAAATCAATCCAGAGTCCCAGACTCCAGTCCACGCACACGGCACAACTGCACAAGCCGCCTCTCTCTCAGACTCAGTCCCTCGACTCCCTCGTCTCTGCCTCTCTCTCGTGACTCGTCTCTGTCTCGAGTCTTCACAAACCAATCGCGCCTCTCTCTCAGTCCCTCGTCCAATCACGCCTCTCTCTCGTCCCTCGTCTCGTCCCTCGTCTCGCCTCTCTCAGTCCCTCATCTCGCCTCTCTCTCGTCCCACACTGCCACGCATGGACGCATAGACCCACGGGCCACGGTAATGGAATTGTGATTGTGTTTGTGTTATTCATTTTGAATCCGAAATTTATTCATTTTGTGATTGTGTTTGTGAATTGTGATTGGGTTTGTGTTATTAGGGTTTTGTGAATTGTGAATTGCGATTGGGTTTGTTTTATTAGGGTTTTGTGAATTGTGAATTGTGACTAGGTTTGTGTTATTAATAATTAGGGTTTGGTGAGGTTTATATCTTTAAGAATTCTTGCATGGTTGAAGTGTAATGTGGGAGTAATGAGCATTGTAGTGCTGTCTTGAACCCAAAAAAATTGCAGAAATCCAACCCACAAAACTGAGTTATGACTGAATGAGATTTATAACTTTGAGATATAACTTTGTAATGTGGGAGTAAATTGTAAATTGTAATGCTAAAACTGAATTATTGGTATATTGAGATATAGATGCCGATGGATACTGCTTGTGAAAGATCATTTTATTTTTTATTTTGGGGTTGTTTTCTGTAGAAGTATGGTTTGGGCAATAAAATAATTTCACTTCCCATTTTCCTATATATATATATAATTGATGTAACTTATATACTAAACCCTTAATTAGTATTTAATTCCCTTTCTTTCTTTTTCTAGATGGACTATATTCCAGAATTGATTCCACAAGATTCTACTACAGATGATGTAGGGTCAACACAGGCTACACATGGGCAAGGCATTCCTCCACTCCCACCCAATGTAAGTGCTAATACTAAACTGAGTGGTAGTGGTAGACAAAGGTCAATGGTTTGGGATCATTTTACAATAATACCAAAAGGTGATCCAACTAAACCTAGGGCTGCATGTAATTACTGTGGTGCTCGTATGCATGTGATACGAAGACCAAGGTACAAAGTCCATGAAGTATCACATTGAAAAACATTGTAAGAAATGTCCATTGAGACAGACGGATAAGTCCCAAACTACTCTCGGTTGGAAGGTGGGTGTAGGAAGTGATAGTGGGGGATTTGTGCCCATATCATTTAGTGTTAAGGCTTGCAGTCAAGCTTTAGCAGAAATGATTATTCTTGATGAGTTACCCTTTAGTTTTGTTGAATGAGAGGGTTTCAAGAAGTTTATGCTCATTGTTTGCCCTAAGTGGGTAGGGATTCCATCCCGTGTTACGGTTGCGAAAGATTGCTTTAGTGTGTATATAAGGGAAAAAACTAAGTTAAGAAGTGCTCTTCAAGAGTAACGAGTTTCCCTCACCACGGATACATGGACATCCGTCCAAAACTTCAATTATATGTGTCTCATGGCACACTTTATTGATGATAATTGGAAACTACACAAAAGAATTCTTTCTTTTTGTTTGGTTGAGAATCACAAGGGTGATACACTTGGTAGGGCCATAGAGATATGCTTGCATGATTGGGGGAGACCGAAAGTACTTGCAATCACACTTGATAATACAAGTTCTAATAACGGAGCAGTTTCTTATTTGAAGAAAAAAACCAAGTATAGGAAGGACACTGTTTTGGAACATGAATTCTTGCATGTTCGGTGTTGTGCCCACATCCTAAACTTAATTGTCTGTGAGGGGTTGAGGGAATTTGATGAGTCTATTGTGAAGGTGAGATGTGTTGTAAAATATGTTAAGTCCTCACCTCAAAGGTGGTGTGACGCCCCGACTCCCACGTACAAAAAAAACACGGGAATCGTGACATCAAGATGGTGACAACACGGTCACACATCCCAACGATAGTGTCAAGTATGTGCATATGCAACAGTGTACAATAAACAACAGAGCGGATAATATACATAAGTCTACTAAGTACCAGAATTTTAAATACAAATATTCAAAATAAATCATCTTTAAAAATTTATACAGTCATCCAAAATAAAAATATATACAAGTCTCAAACCAAAATATGAGTGATCCCAATCATTCCTCGGGCAGAGCCGACTCCTCAGGCTCGCCCTCATCCTCCTCTGCATCAAAATCTGCGTTACCATAGAACGGTACCGCAGGTAAGTATAAACCAAACAACCATGAGATAAAAACATATTAGTGCAACTAACATGCATGCATATGATGAAATATGCATCAGATTCAAAAATATCATTTTCCCTGAAAATAGATATTTTCCAACACACGCCAAAATTCCATTTTCGCCCAAAAATAATAATCCGTCATTTTCCCAGAAAATGACCCAAATCAATAAAACCTCATTTTCCCATAAAATGAATCACATAAAATCCTTTTATTCAACACACGTTATTTTCCCAGAAAATAGCCTATTAATCCATTAACCAATGCACCATGATCTCCCTTAGGGATCATCCGCACGTCTTGGCTTCGTAGCGATGCTCAGTTCCGCGCCCAGCGCGTTCGTGGCCAAGTACCCACTACCCAATGAGCGATGCCCAGTTCCGCGCCCAGCGCGTTCGTGGCCAAGCATCCTCTAGCCCCCGCCAGCAGAGGGGCCACAGAGTCAGCACGAGACCATCTCGTCCGATCCCGTTGTCGCCCAGCGACAACCCAGGGGACGTCACTCAGTATATTCCGCTCCCGAGTGACCAGAGGAGCTCCACCTAGATAATACCCCATCTTGGCTTGGGGTCGTGATACACACGCACCCAAAATCCTTTAACACATGAAAACCCAGTTTTCATGAAACACATGAACATGAATGCATGTACACGAAAACCCAGTTTCCTTTACAAACATGATCATGTGTGCAGTATGCCATGTACCTGAACAACACCATACCAACAACCAACATTTCACAATGCCAATCAAACACACAACTCTGTCCACAATCCATCCGACCCCTGAACTCTTCGGACTCAGTCCAGCATGTCCAACCAGACCACAATAATATGAGTTAGTGCAAAAATATATTTAAATCATGATAGTTCTTTGGAAAAATACTTACAGTGCTATATAATAATTTTTGAAGGATCACGGAGCTGCAAGAAGTTGCAACACAGCTGCAGAACAGTGCAAAATGCATTGTGGCCGTGGGTCTCAAATACTCATTTTTCAACGGAGACAAACCAAGACCCAAAATTGATAGGGTAGGGCTTAGAGAGGTCGGTGAAGCTAGTGGTGGTGGTGGTTTGCCGTGGGTGGCGGCGCAAATGGTGGTTTTAGGCCAAAGATGTCCAAATCAGAAATGGAGATAGATAGGCTTCATCGGTGACGGATCGGAGCTGGGGTTGGGTCCATTGGGTTGCTAGGAGGTCAAGGATGAAGTGGTGGAGAGATGGTGGTCGGTGGTGGCGCGACGGCGGCGCACGAGCACAAGGGGTGCCGCGGCTTGGTGTTGGGCGTGAGGGCTATCGACGACGATGGAGGAGCTGGAAAAGGAGGGAGGTGGTCGCCGGCCAGTGGGGGAGCTGAAGGGAGGGGCGGTGTCATGCACGGCGGCGCGACGGCGGTGGGTTGGGTGAGGAAGAAGCAACGCACGGGGAAGGGGAGAGAAATGTGTCGCGCAGGGAAGGAAAACAGCGGAAGAAAGAAAGAAAAAGGAAAGAAAAAGAGAAAAATAAAGGTGGGGAAAAGAAATGAGGTCCAATCCTCACCTCTTAGGTCATAAAAAATGATCCAATGAAAATGATTTCAAAATAGCAAGTTAAATAAAATAATTTAAACGTAATGATACAATGAAAATAAAATAATTAAATCCAACAATCAATTAATTTAAAAAGAAGAACAATTTAATGCATAACAATAAATAATATTAAGAAAACATATCAAATTTAATTTCCACAATTTAAAGATCATAAAATAAACCATTTAAAATATCCGATAATTTTAAAACAAAAGAATAAATTTTTGAATAAATAGAAATAATCTTTCAGTAAAAATGCACTAAAATACGGGGTGTTACAGGTGGAGTACGTTTAAGAAATGTATTAGGTTGGAAGAAATTGCAAGCAAAAGTGGCATTTGTTTAGAGTACCAACAAGGTGGAACTCCACCTATCTTATGTTGGAATGGGCTTTAAAATTTCAAAAAGTTTTTGAACGATTGGAAGAAGAAGATTCGGGGTTCCTTAGTAGTGTTGGAGACGATGATGACGATGATGATCAAATTGGTGATGTGGTGAATAGGAGAACATCAAACAAGTTAGGGCCTCCCAATAATAACGATTGGGAGAAGGTAAAGTTGTTTGTAAGGTTTCTTGAACTATTTCATGATGCAACTTTATCTTTTTCGGGGAATGAATATGTAACTTGCAACTCCTTTTTTCTGGAGTTAGTTAAAATATCCGATGCAATTGATGTGGAGTGTGAAATAGGAAGCACTGTAGTGGGATTAATAGCCACAAATATGAAGAAAAAATTTAACAAATATTGGGGCGACTTAGATAATATGAATATGCTGTTGTTTGTTGGGATTATTCTTGATCCTCGGTATAAGATGCGATATTTTGACTTTGCATTGGAATGCATGTTTGTTGATGATCCCACAAAAGCTGTTGATTTGAGTTGGAAGGTTAAAAATGCTTTAATCCGCATGAATGAGGCATACGCTGATAATGAGGGAGGCAACAATTCTGATCTACAACAGCAGCGCACAAGTCCCCCACGTGAAGAAGTAAATTCTACAGTTGATAGTGGTAGTGTTAGAGTTGATAGGACGGCAAAAAGAATGGCCATATTCAAGCAACGGTTACAGTCGGAAAGCACTTTGGGGAGCAAGAATGAGGTTGATAGATATCTAACTGAAAGTTGTGAGGAGGCATTCCCAAGTTTTGACATTCTTATTTGGTGGAGGGTTAATTCAGTTAGATATCGTGTACTTTCAAAAGTTGCACGAGATGTATTCGCAATACCGGTATCTACAGTGGCCTCTAAATCAACATTTAGCACAGCGGGTCGCGTCCTTGATCCTTTTCAAAGTAGTTTATCTCCGATGATGGTTGAGGCTCTCATTTGTACACAGAATTGGCTTCATTCTTCTTCTACTCCAATCAACCTTAGGACTTTAATGAATGAGGTGGAGGATTTTGAGAGGCAGTTGGGTATGTTTCTTACTTACTTCATTTTATAACTTTTTTTTTTTTAAGTACTTCATTTTATAACTTTTTGTTTATAAGTACTTCATTTTATTGTATAGAACTTGTTCGGGACGGTGACAATTCTATGGAGGCTTCAAATACAATGTCTACAACCAATGCAAGTTAATGAGGTGAATTGTATTTTAGCTCGTTAGATATCAATTTTCACTTTTGCTATTTGCTAATAATTCCTTTGTTTACACTTTCCAACGTATTGTGAAAACTGAAAGGTGAAAAGTATACCAAGCCAAAAGATGTAGGAAGCTAGGACTTATGAGCTGCCAAGAGAATAATTGTATAATTTGCATTGATGTAAATTGTAATTTGTATTTAAAACTTTTAATTTTTCAGTTATTTGCGATCTGTATAATTTTTAGTTTTTATTATCTATGCTTGGGAATGGTTTTTTTTTTTCTTTCTTCCTTTTAGAAGCCAAATTTGCTTCGGAATGTTTTTTCAATTTTCTTTCATTATCTAGTATAATTTTTAGTTTTAACCTTGTTTAAATTGTTTGGATAGATTAGTAGTAAGAAAATCAAGTAGTTATTCCTTTTTTGAAGTTTCTAATGGATATAGATAAAATTTATTTTTTGTAGTAAAACATTTAATTTAAATTTATTCACTGTAATTTAGTTGGCATGTTGCTTTGTAATTTATTCCTTTTTAGACTATCGGTGAATAGCTTTGTAACTTGCATTTTTTTTTATAAGCATTTTGTGGGTGGCTTTATAAGTTGTATTTTTTTGCTTCAAATTGGATAAAATGTTAGTGGATTTTACTATTGGGCCAAAAAAACAGAAGAATAAGCTTGGGCTATTGGCCCATCTGGAATAGGGTTGGACCGAATAGGACCGACCGGACCGAATTGGACCGGACCGGACCGGACCTTATGCCTATTCGGTCCTGTCCAGGGTGAGAAAACCCTGGACTGAATTGGTCCGGTCCGGTCCACAAAACCTCCTCCGGACCGAACGGACCGGACTGAATTCACCCCTACATACAGCTCACCATGCAATACCCATCGAATATACCCCAGATCCATACCATTGACAAATATATGACTTTCAACTTCATCAAACCCTATCGCACACAAATTTTTACACCCTCGACATTGACACTTAATGTAACCATGACTATCAGCAAAGGCCCGTGCAAAATCAATGAAGGCTCTTACTCCGCACGCATAGGGTACGTAATCCTTTCCAAGTCTATCGCCCAGACGCATCCAACTTTTGTCCATTTCTAAAAACATCTATCTATTAATAACACGTAAGAAAATTCACATGCATGTCATGCTCCAATTCTCATTGCTTTTTTTATAAGGTAGTTGATCCTATCCTATTCGAGATTATATTATCCATATTGCACAAATCTTGTCACTCTACTATTTTCCACATTAGTAGAAATTTCTGTAGCACCTCTCCATAATTTTCTAAGTATACATGTTCAAAGAGAGGGATTGTGACCCTACGAACAGTATACCCAAAGAACAGTAGATGAAGACACCAAAACTTCATATTAAATGTAAAGAGTATGAGTAACAAAAATGTACAATACAGATAACATAATCCCAAATTGTCCACATTGGACAATTCCAAAATTAGTGGACAATTAGTGTCACCGCAATAAGTAGTACCAACAATTTTTGATTCACTGAAAACGTGAAAATGAGATTTACATATTTGCGGCGACTTTTTTAGTTATTTTGGCGATATTAGGTTGCTGAAAAAAACTAATAAAATTAACTTCTTCCGTGCGTTTTCCCTTGGTCATTTCCCTCCTGTCTCCCCCCACCTCCCCCCTATCTCTGCCCAATCCCTCTTCTCCCTCAAGCCTCCGCTCGCGCACAGACAGTCGCCAACAACCCCACCACGCCACCGCCACCTCACCTCGACGGCCACCCCCTCCTTCTCCCCTAGCCTGTTGCCAATTGAGGTTGCGCATTTCCTTCTTACACGCCTGCTACAATTGGTGAGAAAGATAACTCACTTCGAGGGTGAGAGCCTCCAAGGAAATAAAAGGAAATATTCTTTGTATTGATTTTCGATGAAAATGAATAGCTCACTCACGGGAAGCTATATGCTCCTAGACTTGTAACAAATTGTAACTGACTCCAATAGTAAAGCTAAAGTTACCATGACTATCAGGAAGTAAAATAACAGACATTCAATCATAAGCAACGTCCTTTTAAAAGGGCTTACAAGGGACTATGGGCCAAGCCCTTACATACAGTCAAACCATAATGGCCCAACCTTATTATTACTCTAACCAATACTGCCCAAGGTCCACGAGCCCAAGGCCTATGAGCCCAGAACACATACGGGAACCCTAAGTTCCCTTTAAGATCCTTCTCGACATTTCCTCTTCACTATTGCCGCCCTCTGTCACTCCCCCACGCTGTCGTTGGTTCCCTGGCCACCGCCTCCAGCCGTCACTTGTTACATTCCTCCAAAATCTGTCACAATAAAATCGCAATTTGGGTATTTTTTACAAACTAATTTGCAATTTGGATTTTGCCATGTGTTTTGCTTTACATGGGTTTCGATTTACACTCTGCTTTGATGTGGAATTTATTCTTTTATTGACTGCATTTTACCCACCAGAGCTTGGAGAGGCAATTTGTTTGGAAGGGTAGTTTTAAAACAATAGTTGGATGGTGCAAATAACAACAAGTATTTGCAGGAAGATTTTAAGTTCTTGGAAAATTGGCTTTTTGGTACTATCGGTTTCTTTGTTTTGTTTGCAAGAAGATTTTGTTTATTCTGGTACTATCGGTTTCTTCTGGCTCTTCGGAATGGTTTCTGTTTTCTTTTGGGGTTGTGAAGAAACGGTAGTTTTTATGGGTGGTTGTTGGATGTGATCTAGAATCTAGGAGCTCGAGTTTCTTCTGGCTTTTCAATTTAGTTTCTGTGAATGTTAAATTTGTATCACATTGATGTACTTTTTTGAGTTTATTTGATGCTTATCAATGGTGGAATGTTAAGTGAGGGATGCTGAATGAGGAGGTTGGCTACTATAACCCGCGCTCCTTTCTTCTTACGTAACCTTCTCTCTTTCTTACATAAGGTTCCTCCTTTTTTACGCAAGTAAATTCCGATAACGGAATTATGCAACAGTCTGCCATTCTTTCTGGCGACTGCGAGCATCGTCATGTGTGTCGAACCATGACGACGTGCCTCTCGGGATATTAGGTGACTTCTAAGGCACGTCCAATGTTTTAAATGTACTGAAAATATTTATATGAGGTATTTCCAGTATCGTTGAGTTAAACTTGTCTTTAAATGAGACAATTATAATATTTTGATGAGCTCTAAAATATTATAATTGTCGGAGATCATTTTAATATTAATTATTAAATGATTCCCGTTATTTGAAATATTATGGGATTTAAATTATATTAAAGGCTTTAATTAATTTAATGGTTTTATTCTCTTAAAGATATTAAATAAGACTTCATCATTTTATTAATGATGAAGAAATATTATTTTATAAACTAAAGTTAGTTTAAAATAATATTTACCTTAATTCCTCTAAGTGCTTTTAAATAAGTTAATGTTTACGCATTTTGAAATCAGTATTTTAATATCTCAACGTTAGATCCTTTTGTAGACCCCAAGACGAAAGGACTGGATTAAATACCCAGACCCCCTCTCTCTTTCCCTCACTTTTTCCCCTCCCTCTCTCTCTCCTCCCTCTCCCTCAAGCGTACGCTGTACGCAACTTCTCTCAACGCCCGTAGCTTCCTTCCTCCAGCCCAGCGCCGCCGTGCACCATCCACTCTCACTGCTGACTCCGTCGCACTCCTCTCCCTCCGGCGAGCCCCTCCACGGTAGCCCCTCTCCCTCACGCTCTCTCTTCCTCTCTGCTGAAAGTGTAATGCCCGAATGGGCATGATGCCCATTCCACCGTCGTGCGCCACCTACCGGCGCCACCACCACCACGAACAGCCTCCCCTCTCACCGGTGAACCCCTCCAATGGAACCCAAGCCTCGAGAAGCCCCCTTCCCCCTCCGTCGCACGCACGCACGAAACCCATTTATGGGTTTCGCAAGGCTTCAAGCTACCAATGCCTCTAGCACTGCCGTGCGCGACTCCCACATCCACCAGGCATCACTGTGGGCCTCGCCTTACCTCCCCCTTCCTCCTCCCTTGGACCCGAGGCCCATGGCCCTTCCTCCATGCAAGGGTCTCCTCCCCACGCACGCACAGGTTATGCGTCCCCCACCACAGTGCACCGCCACCGACGGCGGGTAACCACCCTCTCCGGCATCCTCAGGCCACCACCGAGTCAACCCAACCACCCACGGTCTCGATCTGTCACCCATGCACACACACACTCTCTCACTCTCCCACGGCTTCTCTTCCATCATGCGGCTAGATCCGCCGCCGTGAGCCACCGTGGCGCCACCTCGACGCGACCACGAGATCCACCGCATTTCCCTTAGCCAAGCCCTAGGTCCAAACCACCACATTACGTGGTGGGTAATCACTGCACGTGATGGACAGTCACTACGCGTGACTGACCGCCACTGTACACGGCTAGAGCCGCCATGTTATGCCCCTCACCACCATCACGAGGCCTTCACGAGCCCTTCCAAGACCACACTTGGCTATCCAAATGCCCAAACGATCCTCGTACGTGGCATAGTCACCCCGTACGATCTTTCCGACGTCATCGACCATCACGGTCTACGGGCAACGCATGAGTTATCCCGTCGATGGTATAACTCTCTATCCCTTTTAATTATATTAGATATTGATTAGTTGATTAGGTTGTGGACTGTGCTGTTAGTATTAGGGGAATGAATGGGTTGTATTGAGATGCGTTGTGTAGTGCGCTGTGAAGTGTAGGGCATATCGGTGTAGTGTGGTGACGTGAAGTGCTGTGTATGTGAAGTGTTGGGCATATCTGTGTAGTGTGGTGATGTGATGTGTTGTGTATGTGAAGTGTTGGGCATATTGTGTAGTGCGCTGTGAAGTGTTGTGGACTGTGCTATGTAATGCAGTTGTGGAGTTTGTGTTGTAATGATGGCGTGGTTGTGTTGTGCAGTGTAAGCTTGGGCATGTGCCGTATGGATGGTGTGGCGTTGTGCGGAATGGGAATAGTACACACTGAGTGTACTCTGTGTGTGGCATAAAGTGAGATAAGGAGAGTATATGTGAAATATACTCTCCTGGCGTATTGTGGATTGGGAAGAGTACACGTAAAGTGTACTTTATATGGCGTGATGTGTGTAACGGAAGGATGGAGCGATGCACCATACGGCAGGTATGCCGTAATGGTGATGTGGCGTAACGTGTATGGAGTATACGCTGAGTGTACTCCATGTAGTGGAGTGACGCACCATACGACGGGTAAGTTGTAATGGTGATGTGGTGTAACGTGTATGGAGTATACGTGGAGTGTACTCCATGTAGTGGAGCGACGCACCATATGGCTGGTATGACGTAATGGTGATGTGGCATAACGTGTATAGAGTACACGTAAAGTGTACTCTGTATGGCGTGATGTGTGTAACGGGAGGATGGAACGATGCACCATATGGCGGATATGCCATAATGGTAATGGGTTGTAACGGGTATAAAGGGAGTACAGGCTGGATGTACTCCATGTGATGGATTGATGCACCGTATGGTGGGTATGCCATAATGGTGATGTGGCGTGTATGAAGGGAGTACACGCGGAGTGTACTCTATGTGGTGGAGTGATGCATCGTATGGCAGGTATGCCATATTGATGATAGGTTGTAGCGTGTGGAAAGGGAGTATAAGTGGAGTGTACTCCACGAGTCAACGATACACCGTATGGCGTGTCGCAGAGATAAGGACGGTTGAATGATTGAAGGGCATAGCGAGTTGTGTCGGGAACTGTGGAACAGTGTCCCAAAGTAGTTGTGGCGCAGCCTGTAGTAGTCTGAAGTGACAAGTGTCACTATGATGGACTTACGGCCGGAAGTATGGGTGTAGTAGTAGAATAAGTGTAAGAGTGCGCAGCGGAAGCATGACTGGG
The DNA here is from genome assembly GCF_004785595.1 of Juglans microcarpa x Juglans regia. Lineage (NCBI taxonomy): Eukaryota > Viridiplantae > Streptophyta > Magnoliopsida > Fagales > Juglandaceae > Juglans > Juglans microcarpa x Juglans regia. The sequence continues at coordinate 9,087,272 of NC_054599.1, read as the reverse complement.
AAACTTCACGAAGTGACGTGGTTACTGACAATCGTGCTTATGATGGGTGAAGAGCTAGTGTGGAAATCTCCCGATGTGACGGGAGTACGTGAGGAACCGTACTCGTGATGAGTTAGAAGTTGGCGTAGAAGTGACGTGACAAGGTCATGGTGTAGCTTAAGAGTAGTCTCGAGCTATATGACGTGACATAAGACATAGTTGTGAACGGAGTCTTGTCGCAATAAGTGTTGGGATGAACTGTCAAAACGGACGGATAGCATGAAGAGTCATGTTAGCCGGGTTAAGAGAATGTTGGTATCGGAATATGGCCCTCATCCCTACAAGCAGGTGATCAACATGTTATATGTTGATCTTAGGTGATAAAGGGGTATGGTACATGTGTAATCTGGTTAGACACATGTGCCGGACGGATTCACCATATGTAATGGGTAGTCTGTCCTGAGTACAGTTACACAGTGCTTAAGCCTCAGAGTTGGCTTAGAGCCATGTGGCTTGTATGGATGGGAATGAAGAATTAGTATGTGCTAGGATGTATGGAGGTAGTGACGGGTGTATTGTCTAGGATTGGGATGCGTGACTTAGTTGGTCTGAGTCATGCATCAATATGAGTTCAAAAAAAGGAGAATAAAATGAATGTCTTAGTGTCTTAATCCTAAGGTGAATCATGGGTTCACTTTAGTGAATGAGCACTCAAGGCAAGACTTTGAGTTGGAAGATGTAGTGACCGTAAGTGGTCCCCGAAGGTTTTAACATAGTAAAAGGCACGTAAGTGCATGGGATAGAAGGAGAGTGTTCCAAGTATAGCGTAGTTCTATTTATAGTTTAAGTTGCTTATGCACTAGATAGAGAATGACATTAAAGTTATGTATGCATGTAGGTTGCCAGCTGACACGCATGAATGGACTGCATGGTATGAAAGTAGCATGGAGTCCAGGTAAGTATTACGTTCATGCCCTTCTAGAGTTTTCTAGAAATTACGAAACGAAAACGCATGAAAGCCCCTTTTTACGCACCCAAAGTTATTAATTGTACCCATGCGAATGGATGACTATAAGATGTATCTATTGTATGTATTTTCTAAGAAAACGAATGAACTTATGTAAATGCACGAAAGATGAGCTCGAGCCGACGCCTTCGTGGATCCCACGTACCGACGCTGTCGCGAGCGCCACGAGGAGATGCTCGCGGACGCCGCAAAGGCCGACGTTCAAGGTGATGCTTACGGATGCCGTGAAAGGCGAAGTTTGAGCCCGTGCTTTATGTTTTATGGACGGTACGAATTGATACTTTTATGAATGCCACGAGGTGATGCTCGTGGATGTAATGTAAGAGGAGGTTCGAGCCCATGCTCACGAAATGATGTTTTCTCATGAAAAGAAATGTTTTCTCATAAAAGAACTGTTAAAGGAAAGAAAGAACTGAATGAAAGCTACAGTTTTTTCGAGCTGACATGAATGAATGAAAGAATGAAAGGAAAGCATGAAATGTATGAAAATATGTAACGGCCTCATGAATGAATGAAAAGGGGTACCCAATGAATGAATGGGCAGATTGCAATGACGGGCAGTAGTACTGGTAGTGCACACAGTGCTGCACCCTAAAGGAATGGGGTTCCAACCCGTGGCCACGGGTGAATCCATCGGCCATAGAGCCGCTAACCCTAACATACGGGGCGTAATAGTGTGTACCAGCCTATGAAAGTGAAAGAAAGAATGTATGTATGTATGTATGTATGCACGCACGCACGAATGCACTTTATGATATGAAGGCACTGCACTCTTGTAGAAATGAAGGTACTGACGGGTGACACGTTTTACGAAAAGAAAGGAAAATCCCGTCCAGTAACGTTTTCAAATGAACGCATGTATGCGCGCATGCATGTATGTATAGTATGTACGAATGATGAATGAATGAATGAAAACTTACGTTATTATATTTAACTGCATGAAGTAATGCTTACGAGTTTTCGACTCATTTTAGTTTTTATGTATGTCCCTCCCCCCCCCACAGGGAAGGAAATGAAGTATGCGTCGGGACGGACACGGCCCATGGGGAAGAGCACGGAAGTCTAGGCACGAGCATTTAAATGTAAGAGAGGCCTTTTATTATTAAAAATGATCTTTTCTGCTGTAAACCTCTTTTATTGTAAAAACACATTTTACTTTATAAACATAGAGTCTTGCACCCTGGGAAGAAAGCAAAAAGTTTTAAATCGGACAGTAATTCTTGTCGTCCTTTCTCAAAATATTTTATAAAAAGACCCACCACAAGGACGGGCGTTACAGCTACCCAGGGAGAAGAGAAGAGAAGAAATGATTTTTTTTTTTTTTTTAATTCAGGGGAGGAGGTTCTATATGAGTGAGGGATTGTTTTTGGGCCTTGTTGGTCATTTTTCGAGATGAAGTAAATCTAATATGAGCAATGTTTGTTTCTTCATATGGTTGATACTAGATTTGGTTTTGCTCATTTTATCATAATATAGTTTTACAATGCTCATCAGGTTATTCTAATTGACTCTTCAACAAACACGTCAACTCTTACTTCTTTTTATTTTTCACTTTAATTACTTCATAATTGTTTCTTGCTTTTTGTATAGGAACATTATGAAATCCATCATCTTTACAGTTTGTGAGGTAGATTAACATTATATTCAAATGGTTAAGGAAATCTAAGTAGTTTATTGATTGAATTGAACCTCTTAATTTGCATTTCTGCTACGAAGCTTAGTAGTCAATGCACAATGCACAATGCATTTTCTCCCAACCTGACCTTTTTACACCTTTTCATTAATACGTTATACTTCACATCCTGGAACTGCACGAGAGTAAAAATTTAGAATATATATGTCGTTGATTTCATTTTTAATCTAGTTGAACAAAGACATGCATTTATGGAAACAAATGTCACATGGTCTCTTGGTTTAAGATATCACCTTGATCTATATTGGTAGGGCAGGTTCACTATTTATTTGCTTCCACCTGAATTAATCTGGTTCATCTTCATGATCAGGCTTAGATTGTTCTTTTTCACCATCTTCTGGTTACAAGAGTGAAGATATATTAGTCTGATGCTAGTCTTCCAAGTTAGTGGCTATCTTATTGTTCAAGTGATAAATAAAACCAATGCAATGCTAGAGTTCAAGCCAGTTAATGTCCTATATAGACAGTTCTACTCTACCCTTTTTTTTTCTCGAATATCTATTGAAGAAAAATGCTTGCTGATTGACTACAAATAATTGAAGAAATTCATGGGCCTAACTCATCTCATAAAATCGGTTTCACAAGAGAAGATTGCTCATTGCTTATAAATATATCCAAGACCTTGTCTACAGCCAATGTGGGATTATTCCTCAATACCCTCCCTCTCGTGCAGACCAGTATTTTTTCTGGTCTTTGTCACCGGGTAAGTAGTGTGGGTCCTCATTCGTCCTGTGGCAGGCTCTAATATTTTGAAGAAATTCATGGGCCTAACTCATCTCATAAAACCGGTTCTACAAGAGAGGATTGCTTATTGCTTATAAACATGTCTAAGATCTTGTCCACAATTAATGTGTGATTATTTCTCAATAATAATGTGTTTGTATGTGTGTGAGAGAGATGGTTTACATATGTGCATTTTTTTAGTTGCAAATGATAGCTAAATTTTTAAATAAATGTTAAAAAATCTAAAACTAGAAAATAAAAATAACTTGGTTCGCATAGGTGAAGCCATTTGTCAAAAAATGGTGCATTGGAACTTGAGTTCCTTGGGACTTGAGTTCTGGTTGTTTTGTATTGTGCAAGTGGCCAAAGTTGATTCATTCTAACTGTTCTACGGAATGGGACTTCTAGTTCTAGTGACTGCTAGCTGTTGAACAGCTAGCTAGCAGGAGTCACTTACATGTATGTCATAGAATAAAAGGGATACAATAGTATTAAAAATCGACGGACTGATGTCTTCTTCTTTTGATTTTCCGTTTTCTCAAGCCATGTAATTGGTCACTATTATGATTATAGTGAGTCTTTTTTGTGAAGTGGACCGGAGCAATCAATTTGGCAAGGATAGAGCAGATGGAAAAGCAATTATTCTCCATTGGATTCTGTAATGTATGGAAAGAGCATATCATGTTAGTTTAAGATGCTAGAACGAATTAATTTTGTGAAAGACATTGGGAATAGTGGGCAACAATTTTCTCATTAGTCAGATATTTTCAACAAGAGTCTGAGCATGGATAAAACCAAATTGAAATTATCTCATATACTTTGATTTGATTATGTAATAACAGAATAAAATCTTATCAGGAAAAAATAATTCTTATTAAACAGCCAAAAGGAGAAAACAACCATTTCATAGTAATATAGCCTCACTGTCATTATGTTTGCAAGCACACCCTCCTTTGCCAAAAATAATGCATAGCTTCACCACATTTAGATACGTAGTTCTGGAATGATATATAGTATATCTGAAAATATATATGGCTGGTTGATGGAATGAATCTCCAAGTGGGTCTTTTCAGCTTCTCTAAAGTAGTCAAAAACCAATTGATTAATTGACTTGTCTCCCCAATATTACACTGAAGTTGCTCTTCCTAAAATGGTAATTACCGAATACTATTTTTTTTTTCCTAATCAATCTGCACATTACCTGTCATTATTGTGATGTATCAGAACTGAATCTCAGTCCCTACTTGCATGTGGTCTTGATCTATATACTTGATTCAAAACAAGTATATAGAAGATAATGACGTTGTGGGCACTAGAGGAAATATGGTTCCCTTTGAAGATAATGGTCAAGTTTCATCAAATAAATTTAGGAAATGTACTTCCCATTTAGTGCTTTCGGACTGCTGCCTAGGCCTTTTAGATTCAGAAATTAAATTTTCATCCTCCATATATTCCTGACCACCATTTTCAAAATTCCAAAGTCATAACTTGTGACCTCATCTTTCCTGCATGTCCTTTAATAATTGGGTGGATTAAAATTGTAGAGGCCCATCTGGTTGGTTTAAAATTGAAATAGAATTTTACCCTGGCCTGTTGATATTCTTCATGTCAAGGAGAAGTTTCTAATTTTTACGAGACGTTGCCGTGTTCCTCTAAACTAATTTGTGATTTTAGATTTCGAACTTTCTGACTTCATTTATTATAAAATATGTATTGTTGAGTCAACGTCTCTGTGTGCCATCCCACCTGGAAAACACATATTGAGGGAAGGAAATAGTTATTGTTTCTTGCTTCTTGATAATGAAGTGATGGGATATAGTTAGCATGGATATTTTTGTTGAGGTTGTATGGATTTTTTTTCCAGGGTCAGCCTCTTTCTCTCTATTTTCGTCATCTTTATTAGATAAAGTTTCTAAAATGCATCAAGTTAGAATAATTTTTTTTTTTTTTTTTGAGAAATATCCCAAGTTTTGATAATGAGAAACCTTATTCTAATCTTTTCTTCTCTTTGGGTTAGGATTCATTGTTATAGCTGTAAGGATCTCTAGTTTTGTTTTCTTTTGAATTTAAGATTGGCAGAGTATTATACTACAACATATAATGCACTACTTGTTTGACTATTTTTTAATGTTGTTTGAATGAATATCACTACTGAATGGATTTTGCAACTCACTTGAAGTTTCTGGTTACATATTAATTTCCATAGTTGAATAACACAATATATGTCAGGTTTATTGAAGACCAAGACCTCAGAAGCTGATGCTGATAAACAAAATGCGTAGCTTGAGGTATTTGTTGCCCTTTTTTAAGGAAGTGGGTGATATTGGCTCCTGCTCTATTTCAAAATTGAATGGATTATCAATTAGCTAGGAATTCCTCCAATACGCCACCAGCTCAAGTTCTCTCATTTTCCCTTTCTGGGTTTTGGCCTGGACAGACCATCCTCTAGCCTTCTCCCTCATGGTACCACTTTTTTTATTACAAGGAATGGAATCAATTACTTGTTGAATGTGAATGAGTATTAAAGGAGGTGGTGTAGTAAGTATGTATTACACATTGGGGACAGATTATGTTTAGTTTTATGGCTTATGGATTGATGTTTTATGAGATAATGTAGCATACTAGCTAGTTGAACAGATTATCTCTTGTTTGGAAACTGTTTCCATGTAATGTATATATGTGATGTTTAGTGATTAAAGTTAGTTTGAAGTTAATGAGTTATGTTTGTCCAACAGAAGGTCTTGAATGAAATAGGTTTTATTATTTTACAGGGTCTCTAATTTTGTGGAATTTTTTTTATTATTTTGTGAAATATCTTTTTCGGAAAGTAAAATTTGCCAAAAATAATTTTTTCACATATTAAACTTATTTCTAGCGATAGTATATCGTTGCATTTTTGTAGTATTTGCGGCGAATAATAGTCACTGCAAATAGTTTTCCCAGCCGTTGGAACATATCTCCTTATTAGCTGCAATTTATTAATTTTTTGCGATGATTTAATTAGGCCGTTGGAATGATTTACCGGTGATTTAAATAGGCCATTGGAATAGATCTCATTATTAGCAACGATTAATTAATCTTTAGCGACGACTACAATTCGCCTCAAAAGATTTTCTTGCAATTAAATAGGCAAACTAAATGGATATTTGCAGTGTTTTATTTAGAATTTGCGGCAAAAAAAATCGCTGGAAAAAATAACTTTTTAGTAGCGATTTTTTCCTTTCGTTAGGGTAGAGCAGAAGTGGAGGGATAATACCTGTGAACATGCAGCGATTTGTAAATCGCTAGAAAAAGTCAATGGCAGTGATTTATAGGACTTTTCCCAACGAAAATAATTGCTAGGAAAAGTCACTTCCCTTGTAGTGCCTATTGTATTTCTATTTTAATTTCTATTATCTTGTTAGTTTACTTTATGTGTTTAATCTCTACTGTTGGATCTAGGTTAAGAATCCTAGATAAAGGGCATAAATTAAATACATATGAAGCCTAGAACCCTCACTTTTCTTCTTCCCTCTCTCTCCTTTCCCCTCTAGCTGCATTGTCCTCTCCCTCCTGATCTCTCTCTCTCGCCTTCCCAACCACTACCCGCTGTAGCCCAGTTGTGCACCACCACCGTCGGTGACTTTCCCCATGTCGAACCCTCCTCCCCCATGGATCTCTCTCTCTCCCCGCAATAGGCCGAAGCCCGTAGCCCTCTCTCTTCCTCTCCCTTCGATTTCTCTCCACCACGCCACCACCGTGCCGCCAACGTGAGCAGCCCTCCCATGAGCTTCGCCGGCCACCTCTTCCTCCTCCCCCAACCTCACGTCTCCCTTTCTTCTCCCTGAGCCGCATCTCTCTCTCGAATTCCTTTAGATCTGTAATGAACTCTTTTGTAAATGGAAAATGTAATACAATAATGTAAATGGTAAGAGTAGAACTATAAAGTGGAAATAGAAGTAACTTCACTCATTCAAAGATTCCTACAGATAAACTGGGTATTCGAGGAATCCAGATCTCCCAAAAGAACAATATCCAAGCTTGCAAGTTTTTCCAGATACAAGATGATCCCCCTCCACCGCCTCCCTTTCGACTATATTCACTCTTTACAACAGACTAACAACTTCTAGGTTGATAAAATGACCTCTATGAAATTAAACTAAACCTCACAGACAACTCAAAAGGAAAAGAGCATCATAGCCAATAAAACATCTTCGTATTAGGCGCCTTTAGCTCCACTGCTCCATCATGCCATAAGTTGAAATGCTGCATTCCAGGCCAAGGTACTTTCCAGCAAATGACGACACATTACGACAAGACCATAACAATCCCCTCTCCTTAAAGAACATTGTCCTCAAGGTTTAGAGCACGAATCATTCTCCTAACTCATCATATATCATAAAAACACTAGCCCACTACCTCACTTGTGAAATACAGTAATAAAAGCCTTTTGTATGTACTTTTCCATGGTTTGACTGCTCTCTAAGAAAGGAACCAGATTTTTATTTTTTATTTTTATTTTGTTTTTTGCAAGTCCCAATTTTGTTGCAAAAATAGTATGATTCACTGGGTGAGAATGATCCAAAATACCTTGGATTCGACAGGTTTACAAACAAATCTGTGCACATGTTTTACATCATGAATAATGGTTTATTGGTCATCCATGTCCAAATCCATTGATTTTACGATTCCTGAGACCACCTTGGTATATATCCATGATAATCTTTCAGGAAACCGACTTTCACCCACGTCCTTTAATATACTTTCATCACCACTTGCAACATTCTTAGTGTCAAACCTGCTCTTCTCAGAACAAAATATCCCACCAAGATAAAAGGAACATCAGAATAGTACCAAAAACATAATTGACATGGGTACACGCCTCAAACTTTTGTCCCCTTGGGAAGCTGGTTTTCCATCTTTATGCTTCATGATTCTTGAAGTCGTAAACCATATTGCCTTTCTCTTAAAAAAAAAAAAAAAAAAAACCTTGTCCTCAAGGTTGGAGCATTAACACCTTGTCTTCATCCCACTGCAACTTTTTCAAATAAGATGGAGAAGCCTCGGAGATTGACAATCTACTTACATGTACACAATGCAAGCAACAAAAATAAAGAAAAATTCCGAAAATCAACATTAGTAGCTCTGTAAGCATGGAGAGACTACTAAACTTATAATAGACCTGGAAATGCTTTGGCATCACTGTTAAATCCTTTTTGTCATCATCTAAGCTTCTCTTGGGAGCACTGGTTGCTGTTACAGACTTGCTAGTCCAATCTTCACTATTCTCAAAATCTATACCCACGGCAAAAGCAGACACTGTAAGCCTAGAATCCAAACTAGACTGCTTTACAACCATGCTCAAGTAATCCAATCTATCCAAGTCTGTTTCCTCTACCATCCTCTTCACTAGCAACGTAAGGATCTGGACTTCATATTTCATAACATCCAGGCCATCACAATCTATTCCAACAAGGTTTCCTTCCTTTCCTTTATCAAAAGGCTCAAAAATTACCTTAAGTGGCAATATGTCAAACAGATAGTTGGAAAACAATTTCTTCCCCTTACATTTTTCAGCAAACTCACCCATGTTGCCTTCTTCTTCAATGTTCATCCACCCCAATGCAGAGTCACAATTATCCTTACATACCAACCCATGAACAGATTCAATCTTCTCAATCCATCTAGAAAATTCATGCAGACCCATATGAATACTTTTTCTTCCTCTATCAAAGGGTGCAAAAACACCCTTAAGTGGCCATTCAACAAACAACTTAGGTGCCCTTAAAACTATAGCATTCAAAGACCCCACATATCTATGAGGCATTTTCTCAAACAACTCTCTAGCATCACCTCTATTTCTGCTTTTTTTATGTTCCCCCAAAATTTCCTTCTTGTCTGAGTTGCTCTCTTCTATGATAAACCAAACATTCTTACTCTTGCGTTCTATAGAAATAAAATCTCCAATAAATAAAATACCAGGATTTTCTTCTTTACCTCCATTGCTCTCTTCCATAACCAATTTGTCTTTCGCAAATTCACCTTCTCTTGAAAGTGAATCTTCGAAGCTTTCATTCAAGTCCATATAGAATTTCCATGGAGGTTGGGAAACTAGACAAGGTCCAACCTTCCCGTTGTTGATGAGGTTCATGTTGGTGATCTAGTTCGTATCTCATACCCGATCAAAGGTTCCATCTCGGTGAGTTTGACATCGGACAAAACATGGAGAGGGAAATTGATAACTACGGGTCCATCCATTTGCAGCTTCACAAGCTTTGTTTTTGATGATCACATCTTGTAAATCGAATCCATTCAAGAGAGGACCCCTGCAATTTACAATCACTATGGCTTCAGTGCTCTCGATCTTCATGATGGCAGTATTGTCAATCCCATTCGATGACAACCCTGGGCGAACATAATCCCCATATGCAGAGAAACTATTGGCTTCAGAAGCAAGGCACAGAAGATTGGGAGGAAGCTAAAGATCGACCTTCAGTAGAGATCGAGAGGAAGCTTCCAGCATGGACCCCCCCAAATCGCTTGGTCTGCAGATGTATTCTTCATCCTTTGCTCCACTTTCGTTATGTACTAGCCCTTTTTGTGTTTCTTGAATTGAGTCCATCGGGTTTTCTGTCCCTTCTTTGAATTTTTCTGATCCATTTTCTTTGCTCGTCATCTTAAGAACAACACAACTGCTGTAAAATATCGTCATTCCTAACAAGATAACATCATCTTCTAAAAGAACTCCTATGTGTCTCACTTGTTGTCGCTCCAACGGATAGATGTTTCTTCCATAAATATATTCGATATTGAGCTTCACATAATAAATAGTGAAGGAAGAATCGATTAAGATTCTTAGATTTTTACCTTTGGAAGACTTCACTGTAAGCACCATTTGGCCAGGATCTCTAAAGAAACCATCATATAGTGCATTGTGATAATTCTGAAAACATTCTTGAAGTTCTTCATTACTCAACTTTATGGAAAATTGGTAGTTCTAGATACCAATTGTAATTAACCCTTTTGTAAATGGAAAATGTAATACAGTAATGTAAATGGTAAGAGCAGAACTATAAAATGGAAATAGAAGTAACTTTACTCATTCAAAGATTCCTACAGATAAACTGGGTATTCGAGGAACCTAGACCACCCAAAAGAACAATATCCAAACTTACAAGTTTTTCCAGATACAAGATGATCCCCTTCCACTGCCTTCCTTTCGACACTATATTCACTCTTTGCAATAGACTAACAACTTCTAGGATTGATAAACTGACCTCTATGAAATTAAACTAAACCTCATAGACAACTTAAAAGGAAAAGAGCATCACAGCCAATAAAAAGACTTGGTATTAGGTGCCTTTAGCTCCACTCCATCATGCCATAAGTTGAAACGTTGTATTTAAGAACAAGGTACTCTCCAGCATACAATGTCGCATTAAACAGGATCATAACAAGATATGCCACCACCTGAAGCTGCGCCACCATCGCACCATGCCACAATGCTACCAGCCCTTCTGCTGGAGCTTTCCCCTACTCCTCCATACCCAGTCGAGCCCCACCCTCTCTCGCCCTTCATCTTGGTCTCTCTTAGGCTCAACCCCTTTCAGGTGCTAGACGCCACCACAAACTACCACCATGGACCACCACTCCACATCGAGCTCCACCCCTGTACCCAGCAACCAAGGCCTTGCCTCCCTCTCCTCTCTCAACTAGCCTCCAACACACACACACCACTTGTCACCACTGTACACAGCCAAGCTAGCCAACAAGGACCACCCCTCTCCACCTCCTGTCGCCACAATGAGGCTCCACCAAACCCTAGCCACCCAAATAGCCCCTATTTCTACGGTCACAACACTGACCACTGTGCCTCAACCAGCCCATCCTTGGACATGCAAGCCGCCATCACGAGACCATGCCAGGCGGCAAGCAAGGCGACGTCTCAGCCCCGACGCATGGTATAATCTCTCTTTCTTTCTCTCGAGAGTTCTTTATTGTGAAGCTGGATGTTGTTATGGACTGTGATGTGGCAGTTGTGTATTTCGTTGTGTAGTGAAGTGATATGAAGTGTGTGTCATGGTTGTGTAGGTGAAGTGATGGGTGTAGTTATGAAGTGTGATGTATTGTTTTGTGGACTGTGATGTGTGAAGTGTAGAGTGAGGTGTCGAGATTTTGTGTGTGGTTATGTTGAAGGTGTTGGTTATGTGCTTTGTGAAGTGTTGGACTTAATGGATCAAGGGAGACCATGGTTGAAATTGTGAGGCTATGTGTTTGTGTGGATGTGGTATGTGCTTGAGTACTTGGCAGATTTGTTGTGTTTAATGCTGGTGTTGGTTGTGGTGGACTTAGAAGAAGTGAGGTGGTTGGGATTTGTAATGGAGTTAGAGGTGAAGTATGCAGATTGTGGAATATGATGTTGTGCTATTTGTCCTATGTGGAGTTTAAACGGATCTTGTTTGAATATGTACATAAATTTTCAAAGAGATTTTAATTGTGCTTTGTGAATGTTTGGAGGATTGATTTTATGCATATGGATATGATACAGAGTTTATATGACTATTTGGTGGTGTAGTGCTTTTATGTGGAGCCCAAGTGTTGGGTAGAATATTTATATTTTGTTGGATTGATGTACTTGGGTGGGAAATTGCTAGTGTTTTTTATGATTTGAATGGGATGAGTTGAATTAGTACTAATTATGGAATTAATATATGGTTGTGGTTTTGGGGAGTCATGATTTGTGACTTATAAAGTTTTGTAATTGTGGTGTAGACGTACAAATGGTATGGACAGATTTTAAGTTTATTGTTGGGTTCATCGCTTTGGATATTGAGTGTGTGAGTGGCTTGTAATTTATATGGTTATGCTCGATGGTGGATAATGCTACTTAGTTGATTCATTTTGGGATGATTGGTGTGAATATATGAAGTTGAGATGGATTGTCTTGAAGTGTTGGGATTTAACGATGAAATTGTAATGAGTTGAAGAGCAATGTCATGACATTGGTTTTTAAATGGACATATTTGTATATTCTTAATGTATTATGTATGGATGGTATTGTGGATACTTAGATGGATTATATGTTGATCTTAGGTGATAAAGGGGGTATGACATATGTATATTTGATGGATTGTAGGGGTAGGCTTGATTGACTTGTGTTATGCATATGGATGTGAGGAAATGAATTGGGCATAGGATTGGTGTTGGATTGGATTAAGTATGGGGGAAGGATATTATTTAAAGACTGGTATTGTGACTGTAGTTGAGTCATATGGTGAAGTGAGGTTAAACTGTAAGCTCATGAACAATGGTTGGAGATTAAAGTGAAGCATGGAAGCTCACTTTGTTAATTAGGAAACAAAGTTGGGATTCTAGATTACAGGATTGGATGATGATGATGACGAGGATTGGATGATGACATGTGTAAGAAGTGAATGGATATTATAAGTACCTGGAGGTGTAAGTTTGTACAATTAGGTAGGGGTGCTACCCTCCCCCTATGGGGCGGGGTAGCCCCCACCCCACCGCCCACCCCTGCATGGGGGGGGTGGCGAGTTTAATCCCCCTTCCTGGCTAACTGGGTGCGGGTGGGGGAGGGGGGTCATTCATCCGCTCCCCCAACTGGGTCATTTTGGGCCCATTAAATTAGACGTTAAAAAAAAAGTTAAAAAAGGAAAAAAGTTACATGAATAAAAATAATATATACATGATATAAATTTATATAACTAAGACTCTAATGAAGTGCTACAACAGACAATAAGTCTACTATCTAATAAACTAATAAATAATAATAATAACTAAGCTATTAAAAAAATAAAATGTAAAGTCTAAACAATTACAAAATTACAAACAAACAAGTGTCCAAGGGACATTGTATCAACATTAACAAAATTACAAATCAAATACATAATACGTACAATTGATTCAAATTTCAATATTCTAAGAAATTAAGAATCTAAAAATTGAGGCGAGTTGTTTGGGTCTTTGACTGTGACATTTGAGGCGGCCTGGATAGGTAGTCTTTTGATGCTTGAGCAGATATTCATATTGTAGTGGAGGTAGACATCATCTAAGTAGTCTCATGTGTTGCTACAACAATCAATACTAAAATTAATACTGATGAAATTGAAATGAATATAAATAAATCAAATAATAAAATAAAAACAATAATTGCCAGATGGTCCACAGGTCCAGACTGATCACCACCCTCTTCGTCATTCTCTTTAAAATTTAAAACATCCGGAACATAAATGCCTCCACAGTTGTAGGAGACAATGAACTACGGAAAGAATCCAATATGCACCCTCTGGTACTGAAGGTAGACTCCGAGGCAACGGTGCTAATAGGGATGAATAGTCAAAGACATATAATTGAAATTTTGGACAGAAGTCCAAGTATCGGTAGTGAGGCAAACTACCAAACTCGCCAATTGGCCTCTCAAAACATCTTTATCTTTCCAGTACATCCTTTTAATATCCTTTGCCACGGTGTAGCGAGAAGGAAGCATAAATTTAGGTTCCAATTCTAGGAACCCTCTCCCATCCACAAATTGAAAAGGTAACTCGTTTATGATAACCATACGAGTTAACTTCCTTCTACACTCATCAACATTATATTTCGTATACCCCTTCAATATTGGACCCCCATTACTCGCATCCGCCATTTTTTTAGTCCAATTTCTAGTCTAGATTGACTCTTCTCCAGCAAGGATCTCAATATTGGACTATTCTTGCATTGTTCCTTTAAATGGACCTTTAACTGGTATATACCATTTTCCTAGAGTGGCATCTATATATTTTTTCACAATAATTACATTTAGCTTGGGGTTATTAGGGTCACCACCCTCTAATTTGGTAAAATGAGACCAAATTATGGAAACAGGTTTCTTGCTTTGTGTAGGCTTGGGGGCGGGACAAGGTGTACTCCCACTTCTAGGAGTTGGAGTAGGGTTAGGTTCTGGGGCAGGGGTACTGGTAGGGATAGGAGAGCTATCAGTGAAATCCATTTGAGAAGACATTCCTGATTCCACAACACAATGAAAAATTATAAAATCAATCAACACAAGACACAAGAAAATCATAATAATACACCACACATGAAAAAATAGGGCAAAGTGCAAAGCCAACACAATTTAAAGGTTTTGGATTGAAACCCTTAAATTGAAATTTCAGGAGTTTCAATTGAAACCCCTAAATCAATTTATTTAGGGTTTCAGATTGAACCCCTAAATTCAATTTAGGGTTTCGGATTAGAACCCCTAAATTGACTTAGGGTTCCAAATCTGAATACCTAGAAATACTAAAATACAAACTACAAAAAAAAAAAAAAAAAAAAAAAAAAAAAAAAAAAAGAAAAAACAACAGAGAGAAGAGATAAATTTCAAATACAAGCACAAATCAATCCACAACACAAATTCACAATCATTCACATCCTCCATCTCCGACTCAACCCATCCTTCCTCCAATCTCCAATCCAAAAATAAAAAAAGAAAATCTTGGGTTTCGGATGTCTTATCTTTAAGTGGTGGCTAATGCGAAGTTTCAAAATAACAAGTTGAAACGATGGTGGAGTGACTAGAGTCCTGGTGGTGCTTGTGCAGTTGTGCAAGAGAGAGAATAGATCAAGCGAGAGAGACAAAGAGACTGAGAGAGTGCGTGAGAGTGAGAGACAGAGAGTGAGTCTGAGAGAGAAGAGAGTTCGAGTCTTCGAGAAGGACGCAGGGGGAAGGGGGCGAACTTCACTAAAAGTGAAACGGCGCCATTTCACTTACTTATGGGGTTTATATATATATAATTTAAATTATATATATATATATATATATTAAGCGGGGCGGGGGAAAAGTGGAGTGGGGTTTAGCCTCCTCCATCTCCCGCCTCCGCAGGCCTCCTAGAGTGCAGGCAGGGCCCCACGCACCCCGCTAAAGCTGGCCGGAGCCCTCGCCCCTCATGGGCGGGGGCGGGGCAAACGGGCAAGGCAGTGGGGTGTGGGTCCTCGCCCAACCTTATGAGAGAGAAGAGAGTTCGAGTCTTCGAGAAGGATGCGGGGGGAAGGGAGGGAGGGGGGGACTTAACTAAAAGTGAACTTACTTATGGGTTTTTTTTTAATATATATAATTTTAATTATATATATATTAAGTGGGGCGGGTGAAAAGCGGAGCGGCGCTTAGCTCCCTTAGTCCCCTGCCTTTGTAGGCCTCCTAGAGTGGGGTACGGGGCCCTGCTGCCCACCCCTACAATTAGGAATGTCATGAAAAAATGTGCAAGTAAATAGATAATGGAGGTCATTTGGACGATGGCTAATTTAGGTGGAGGAAGTTTAAGTCAAGAATCAATGAGAGGTTAAAGTCATAAGGGAGAGAATGGACTAAGAGTTTTAGGGATAGTTTTCTTATGCAAGTTTTATGCTTACTGTTCTTGTAATGAAAGGAAGCTACGTGAGGTTGTGAATGCATGTAGGTTGCCGTCTGACACGCACATGAATAGATTGGATGAAATGTGCTTAGCATGGAGTTCGGGTAAGTATTACGTTCATGCTCTTTTAGAGTTTTCTAAAAGTATGAAAATGAAAATGAATGCTTTATGAAATGCTTTTACGAAAAATGTTCTTTTTTATGAAATGAGAGAAAAAAAAATGTTTTCTTAGAATGAACATGTTTTACGAATGTATGCTGAGGTATAAGTGTTCAAGTACATGTATGTAATGGCTTTCCATGGTAGCCTCTTTTTCTGCACCCAAAGAACATTTGTATGCTTGTGATTGGATGTTTTACACAGTATGTATTGTATGTATATTCCATGAAATGAATGATGATGTTTTATGTTTTATGATTATGAAAATATGTTTTATGAAATGAACTGATGGAAAGGAAATGACTGAAAATGATTGAATGTTTTAGTGTATGAAACAACGTAATGGGGATGACTGATGAATGAATGATGGTACCAAAGAACTAGGCAGATTGCAATGCCAAGTAAGTAGTACTAGTAATGCACTCAGTGCTATCCTATGACTGAGACATTCCCAACCCCTGGCCACGGGCGGCATTAGGTCCATAAGACCGCTAACCCCAACACACATGGTGAAACAATGCGTATCGGCCAATGGAAAGTGATAAGAATAATTGTATGCTTGAAGGGTTTTAGTTTTATGAAGGAAAGTACAACGTGGAAAACGTTTTGAGGAAAGAAAACATTTTTAAAAGAAAAACCCCACCTTGTAATGTTTTAAAGAAAAGAAAACGTTTTATGTGAAGTATATATGTGAATGAGAATGCATGAATGAAATCTATGTTCTTATATTTTTACGGTATGAAGTAATGCTTACTCAGTATTCGATTCATTTTGTTTTTATGTGTGCCCCACCCAGGAATGAAATGAGGACGAACCTTCAAGACAGACACAGCCCAAGGAAAAGGTGACGGAAGACTAGACCATTATGTGTAATTTATGAAAAACCATTTTTGTAAAAGAACTTGTATTTAAATAAATGATTTCCGATGCAAAATTCTTTTAGCTTTGTAAACATAAATTTTAAATCTTAACTGTAGAGTCTTTGATATCCTGGGAAGGGAAAGAAAAATGTTTAAAAAGTCAGTAATTTCTGTCTTATTTTCTAAAAGTCCCACTATGAGGACGGGCATTACATATGAGGTGAGAAATTTGTGAATAGTAATGAGATGATTTTGTAAAAGTATGTGGGTCCCATTGTGAAATATATTTGGATGTAGAAGTGATTTGAGAAAGTGATGGATCCCATAAATTATTAGAAACAAATTTTAATGATTGAGTATTATTTATGAATATACTTTCTATTAGCTAAAATCAATTATTAAATGAAAAATCCATAACATATTAAAATGGAAAATTTTAATTTTAATTTTTCCAAAATTTATATATTTCAAAAATTTGCAAAAATATCAGTTATCAATATAAACAACACCATTTTAATTACCAATTACAGTTAAAATATTAAAAATCTATTATCCATAAATAATGTATAGTACCTCCATATTAAATATAACAGAGTCTATTTATTTTTAAAATTTTAAAAATTTTAAAAAAATTATAAAAATATATGATAACCCAGTAATTTTACCCTAGGTGAAGTTGAGTCACTCGAATGCAGCAAGGATGGTGAGGTTGATGATCAACGCAAGTTCCAAACTGTTGTTGGGTTGTTGCAGGCATTGCGTGCTAGCTAGTGCCCTATGTTGCTCTAGAACGTGCCAAAATCACATAGATTCTCCTTTCTCTTTTTCAGGTTTTCGTGTTTATGGGGATCTTCGTTCTTCGTCTTTAATCCTTGTCCTATTAAATATTTTTAAGATGTTTGAAAAATAAGATCAGATAAATATTTTATGGATAGTAATAAAATAATTTATAAATAATAATATTGTGCATGAGTTTCGAACACTGGCTCACTAGCTCAATGAACCTGCAATACAAGAGACGTGAAGGCTAGGTGGGTGGATGATACCTCCGATACCAAAGTTAATCCTATCTCTTGAGAGAGAGTTAGTGCATGTTTGGGATTACAATAGAAAATATATAGCTTTAGGGCTTATAATTTAGCTTAAGTAACAAGTTCTACTATTAAAAAGTTATTTACTATTCGATAGCTATATGTTTAATGCACTTTCAAACATTATATTTCTTTGAAAGCAAATTAAGAAAAGTGATTTATGAAGTAGAAATGATGATCATTTGATTTTTTTAAAAATTGTAACCATATCTTTAAAAGTTTGAAAGTTATAATTATTTGAAAAATTATATGGGTATTTTCGCTCATTGACAACTTTTTTAAAGTTTGAACTACATTCTATGTTATCTAGAAAAACACATTTGAGGAAAAGTATCAAAAAGTACTTTTTAGTTTATTTGATATTAAAATGTATTTTAATATGTAATACCCAAACAATCTAATTTTTCAATTAAAAAGCTTTTAAGGCTTTTTTAAGTACTTTTTAACACAACCCCAAGTAGACCCTTAGTCTTTCAAAATCCTTTTACCCATGGCTAAGCTTATATACCTCAATCCTTAGTTGGGACCTCTACTTTCTCTATGTCGAGGGTGTTCGCCCATTGTACTAAGGACCATTCTGTCACATTAAATGCGTCGTGACTTTTCCGGTTTGTGTCTCCTATGACAGATAGTAAAGTGCAGCCTTTGTCAGGGGAAGAGCCTCCCGCCAAGTTCTCCTGTCTGTGATCATATTTGGTCATTTAATACGAAGTGGCTCTCTTGCGGATTATTTTGTGTGATGTCCTATCTTCCCACATTGCTCCTCTTCCAATACTGACCTTGGGCCCTCTTCTCCTTTACCATTTGCTGGACTAGTTATATTTTGGTCCTGGGGCCTTCTCGAGGATGGTCAATCCTAACCTAGTCTAGAACGAATCTACCCATTCCAATTACCCTACAAATTCTTATTGTATGAGTGCGAGGGGAATTATCTTTTTGACCTCGCGATACTTTAGTAACCTGTAACGTATAATGACTCGGTTTGTGTTCGTTGTCTGCACTGGTACACCTTTCCACACCTAGGGTAACGATTGACGGCTCATTTCTCATGTTTCATCGTGCAACGAGGATTGCTGGATCTATTTCTGATGTTCCCTCTCCAGTGACACCTGTCATGTTTCTACTTGAAGTAGTCCAATTGATGTTTAGCCTCTATTCAACCTCCAAGTCCTGACCTTCATTTCTTCCCTTCTAACGTACTTTTCTCATTCTAGCTTTTTGTTTTTTTTGAAAATCCCTAGCTTCTTTTTTCTGCACCTTCTTCCTCTTCGAAAAATCCTAACCATTCTTTCTTCATTCTTTTCTTTCAACGTCGATGGCACCCAAAAATACCTCTCATTCCTCATCTTAGGGCTCACGCTTGTCATGCCCTAAGGGGTTTTCCGGTAACACTAGGGCCTTTTATTACCCTAGGGTTTGGGATGACCATTAGTATTTTGAGGGATACCATTGGTCCATGGCCATCTCCTCGTCGGATCTAAACCTAGTGAGGAACTCCTACGAGGTGATTGACTCTGTTGTTTTGGAAGTCCAGATGGCATTGACTTTTTGGGGTTTGCAAAGAAGGTCGCATTGTACCCCTCCATCTTTTCAACGGTTTGCATCTTCCTTTCTACTGCCTTGTTCGGGAATCTTCAACTAACTGGTGTTGACTCCCTCCAATTTCATCCCAATGTGTGAAGGATTTTGATCTCGTGCTCCATTGTCTAGCACATCGTAATGGGGTTTGAGGATGAAGATTACCCCTACCTGACAGGCAAGGAGTTCTTTTTCACGCACGGGCTGCAACGCTACAAAGGCAACCGATGCAACTTTCATTCCCATGGCAAGTACTAGGTTGCTCGCCTGGAATGCACCTTTTCCCGTGTCAAGAAATATTTCAAAAGGTTTTGTTTCGTATTGGGCCATGGTTGGGAATTCCCCAACGGTAAGGCTATCCATCAAGAATTTCCCATTTGAGCTGCGTGGGGAGTGGTTTTGAATATTCACTACTTTGAGTAGGATTCCCTCTATCGTGTACTAGTTCAGAAAAGTTTTTCGACCTTAAAAACTGAAGAGAGAATTTTTAGTGTCATAAATGAATTGAATATTCACTAATTTGAGAAGGATTGCTTTCTATTGTGTAGTGTGTACTAGTTCATTAATATCAAGAAATCAGCTTAAAGAACGTGGATCCATCAAAAGGACATGATGGAGTCAGATTAATAAAAAAACATGGGCTGGCTTTTGAGTTCGACTTCTATTAGCTTGGGTTTCTAATAAACGCTAGACATGATTTAAATGGTTTTGGGCTTTGGCTATTCTTAGGGCTTTAAGGAAACCTGGATTTGAATTTTAGGATCCATTTCACAATATAATTGTTCTTTAGTATTATACGATATTCTTATAAATTTTTAGATATTTCCTGCTCAAATGTCACTCAAATGTAAAACATTTTTCAATTTTAATTCTTCAACTTTTACATCTAATCATTATAATTTTCTCAAAACTCTCAAACAAAACACAAAAAATAATATTGCATTTTCAAATTTCAAGACAAAAATAGTATTAAAAAATTATATTCAAACAATATTTTAACTTTATAATATTTTTGTTCAAGTTTTTCTCTCTTTTTTTCCAAAACCCAACCCAAAAAAATATTTTCTTTCGCTTAGCCTCAAAGTTGAGTGTTTCTACACTCGCACGGCAATCAAAGGAAGGAACACCTTTCCGAAGTGTTTCTCCTGCTGGCAACTAGCATGGTCGAGCCCATCTCCCACCTAACCTCGATGAGTATTTGTATATTTGCACAACAATCAAAAGAGAGAACACCTCTCCTAAGTGTTCCACTACTCGCCAACTACCGTGGTCGAGCCCATCTCTCGCTAGCTTCAAAGCCAAGTATTCCTACACTTGCACGACGATTAAAGGAGTGAACACCTCTCCTAAGTGTTCCACTCCTCACCAACTAGCATGATTGAGCCCATCTCCCCCCTAGCCTCAAAGCCGAATGTTCCTACACTCGTACAGTGATCAAAGGAGGGAACACATTTTCTAAGTGTTTCCCTCCTCGCCAATTAGCCTAGTAAAGCACATCTCTAGTCTTCTATTAAAGCTGAATCTTCTCGTGCTCGCAACTGGCCATCAACGCCAGCGCATCTTCTCAAACAATGCTGAGTGTTAACACTCGTGCTACAACTGCCGCCCGCGTGTTGCCTCTGGGAATGAGCATCCGAGCTCCACAACCATCTCGCGCGGGTTACCTTTAGGAAGGAGTCGACGGGCTCGAAAACTGTGTGAGATAAATCCAAGGGGTCGACTGGCATAATCACAGCCTAGGCTACAACTAATAAATTATAATCTCAATGCCAAAATGAAAACATCAACAGAAAATCACCTCAAGGGACAAAGAATCCATTACTGCCAACAAAAGTAGAAACAAGTATGGAAATATGCATTATTTGCTAACAATAAATAGTCACCAACAATCATAAGTACACTCGATTAAAGACGAACTTCCCAGAGGCCCATCCTCGTAGGCCCTTAATATAAATTTCACGAATTCTCCTCGAGGACCACTAACAAGGATCTTCATTGTATTACACAACAACAAAAAACTTGGGACAAGTTCCCAAAATTTCTCTAGAGTTTTCTAGACTATCTCTATCGTGGCTTGACTTGAAAATTCTCAAAACTTTCTTATTGAGTAAATTGATTTTAATAATTACAGGCATCTATTAGGGATAAAGTTGACTGCAGCCCATTGAAAACCTATCACTAATAATAAGGGAAGAGATACGCTAAAAGAGGTTAACTAAGATACAAAAAGGAGAAAGTGACATAAGATAAGTAGGACTCAATCACTCTGAAGAAAGAAATAAACCTCTATAAAATAAAGAGATCTCTACAAATGTACAAACACTCTACAACTTCTCTACACAATGCCTCCACCATGCATAGTGACTCCAAAGGGTCTTCTCTCGAGGCATCTTCTTCAACATCCATCAATTCCTAATTTCGTCCTTCTATTAAGAGATACTTGAGGCCATGAAAGATTTTAAAATCACCTATTATAGTGGATTTCTCCCAAAAACAACACGCGGACGTAGCCTTTATGCTGAATGACGTAAATTTTTGTCTCTCTTTATTTATATTTTGTATATTTATTTATTTATTATTCTTATAGATGAACACCAAGAGCACTATATATATCGACGCCCGAATCACCATCATAGGCCGAGGATGACTCTTCATCCGTTCTAGCTTGTTGTGTGAATTTATGTATTGACACCTCCAACAATTGTGGATATTTTTCTCGTATTTCTACGTCAATATCCTATCAAGCCTCTTCGATCGGTGCAATTTTAAATTCCATTCTGATAATGATTCCGGCTTAGATGAGTGAAAAGTGGGGTGTGATTAGAGAAGGACAAGGGTGGACTGGGATTAGGAAGAATGGCATCACGTGGTGTACGGAAATGGTATAAAGAGATATTTCTTAGAATCGTGTCTCACGTTAGCCAAATTGTTCTAATAAGATAATAGGAAATATAAAATATAATAGGAATTGAGATAGAGAGAGAATATGACAATGAAACATATAGATTTTAAGGATTAAATCTTTATTATTGTCAGCTCATGTGATTGAATACCAAACATAACGCCCTATTTATAAGAAAATTACATGGAAGAGATAAAATATTTCCAAGTTCTTTATTATCAAATCTTTTGATCAATAATCAAATCCAAATTCTTAATTTTTATTATTGTGTATGACATTTTTTATCCCGAAATATAAACTTTAGAATAATTATTGAAAAATAATACTCTTATCAAAAAAGTGTATCGATCAGTATTTTTTTTTTTAAAAGCATTTGTGTGTTTATTTTTTTATATATTTTTTTAAAAAAAATACAAACAACAATGAGTTTAAAAAATAAATAAATAAATAATACTAATCGGTACCCTGGCGTTTTGGTACCGATCCTTTGTGCATGTAATACAGTCCATAATTATATATTGATATGTACTTCCTTTTAAAAAAATAAAATAAAATCCTGATTTAGGGCAATTTTCAGTCCATGTTAAAAAAGTTATCCCAAAAACTAAGATCACCTATTTAGTGCCTTGAGGGAATTAATGGTACATTCTGTCAATGTTAGAATGAATTGAAACGAAGGGGTTCTTGACATTATACGTAAGAACAAATTAACATGATCTGTACGTACATCCGTACTCTATCTATGAGGATGGATACATTAAAAGATTCATTTATAAATTAATTTGATTTTGATTCATTATTTATTAATAACAGTCTAGACTTTTACACAATTATATATATAACATCTCAAATCGAATTTCAATTAACAATGATTTAAGTAAATAGTTTATTTATAAATACTTATTCAAACAAAATCAAAATCAAAATATCGGGAGTTACTAATTTTTGTCTGGCTCACTAGTACTATTAATATTAAATTATTACTATTATATTATGAAGATTCACAAAGTGATCTTATGGATACTTTCAGGCTAGGTTATTCAAGATCATCGAGATAATCGAAAAACTATTGATTTATATAAGAAAACCAAACTCATAAAATTTATAAACAATGCTACTATATATCACTACAACAAATAAGGTCTTTTGGAACGAAAATTTTCATCCCAAAAGACTGGTATTTGATCCCAAAGTATATTTTGGGACGAAAAAAACTGTCCCAAAAGGTATTTTGGGATGAAAATCACAAATTCATCCCAAAAATATCTTTTGGGATGAAATTAAGTTTGATCGTTCGATCGCGTTCAAATGGATTTTTTTTCTTGGACAATTTAAATTCGTCTCGGAAATTTGTTTGAACGTAGTAAGTAACGTTCGAACAATGAGGAACTGTTCGAACGGGTATTTCATAGCCGATCGATCGATATTAGTCCGTTCGACCAAAATATACTAAAGTATACTATAAAAATGTAAGATGATATCTATTAGTAATATATACTATCATATATGTTAGTAATATATACTATATAGTATCATATATATTATACTATACCAAATTAGTATAAAGGAAAATTTAAGATCATGTGTATTAGTAAATCCCACAATCATATATAATAGTAATATATACTATCATATTTATTATATTATACTAAAGTATAAAGGAAAATGTAAGATGATATATATTAGTAATATATACTATATGATATATAGTAATTTATACTATATATCATATATATCGTATCATATATATTATACCATACTAAAGTATAGTGGAAAATATAAGATCATATGTATTAGTAATATATACTCACATATATATAGCCTTAAATATACTAAGATCACATATAAAGTATAGAGAAATTTATAAGATGATAGTATATTAGTAATCTATACTCTATATATATGTTGTATAGTATCATATATAACATATATAGTAAAGTATAATGGAATATATAGTATGGTATATATTAGTGAAGTATAAACGCATGGTATATAGTACTATATATTACCATATATAACACTTTGATAGTAAAGTATTATGATATATTATTATACTATAATAAAATATATACAAGTTATTATGTTTTCATTTAAAGTATTATACTATCATAATATATATATTATAATATTTTATAATATTACATCAATATTACAGTATATATAATGTACTATAATAGTATATATATTATATTAAATTATAAGATTATAAATATAATATACATTTAATATAAATTTTTACTAAACTTAAAAGAAATACCATTCGAACTGTAAATATTAACATTCGAACGGTAATTTAAAACTGTTCATCGTTTCATTGAATTGTTCTATCAATTAATTTATTAAATTGCTATTAGTATATAATTTTGTAAATCTTTTCGTCGTAATTAGATTTTATCACGAATGTTAAATATATTTTATTTTTAAAATTTTATGATCATAATAATATCTTATAGGGGCCGTAAACGTGGTAGATCAGGGGAACCTTCCATCCAAACAGTTTGAGAGCAAACTGTTTTACTTGAGCAACAAGTAAAACTGTATGATTTTGTGGCTCTTATATGGGAGGGTCATTCCCTCCCATCAGTATTTAATGATCGTGGTTGGGTACCAATCTTAGGTCAATGAGAAGAAGAAATAGAGCTCATTTCCTACATTGTGATCGTTACTGAGTTCTATAAAGAGTTCGGTGGTGCCAGCCCAGACGATGAAGGGGCATACAGGATCTGTGTCCGAGGAGCTACTGTTATATTTTCAGCAGACGGACTCGCTACATATCTCGGTATTCCTAAGCTTCTCGATGCTTATCCGAACCTGCCGCCTGAAGAGTCTGATCCTTCAGGTGATGCAAAGATGTCTCACGACAAGGGACCAGTTTACACAGATGAGATCGATACACTTGCTGATCATGAGGTCAGAGACTTGATTGTTGGTTCAAATGCTCTAGTGTACAATGAGACGAAGAGTATTAGGCAAACATATTTATCTTCTTTTTTCAAGATCATGAATTTGATCATCGCCAACAATATTGACCCTCGGCAGCACAAGGCTGAGGTCGGCATGGATCGAGCAAGATTTATGATACGGGTCACTCGTGGCATTCCGATCGACCTTGTGGGTTATATATTTGAGAGGATCCGATCAGAGGCTCAGTTCATTACGATAGATATATTGCTGTTTGGGATCCTCATCACTTGATTTTTACTACATACCGAGGTCGTGCCAGAAGTTGCTGAGCGTTCCTGGGAGCCGGTGGGACCGATCAACAACACCACCCTATCACGGAGCACAGGACACTTGAGATTTCATTTTCGTTGAGTTGTTCCTGACAGGACTGATATTCAGAGAGATGCACAACCGGGAGATACTGGAGTATCAGCTGGTGAGACATCTACACAGGTCGAGGCATCACGCACATCTACTCGCGAGGAAATGGCTAACATACTGCATTCTAAGGTCGGCATACACACATCAACAGTGATCGATGCAGTGCATACTACCATGTCTAAGTTACGTACATAGATTATGGCTAGCGTCTCTGGATTATGTACAAAGGTTAATGAGTTACGTACAGAGATTAATGCCAATAATACAACTCAGGTTACGCTTAGTACTCGACTGGCACAGGTAAAGAGACAATTAGTTACAGTCAAGGATGTGTGTAGAGACCTCGCAACACAGTAGTTTCTATTTTTTATTTATATTTTTTTTTGTTATAGTTATGAACAATATATATGGTGTTTTGATATTTTGCTTTAGTTGTAAATTAAATATTTTATCTTTTCTGGAGTAATTATTGATTTATATTATGTGGTGTATGTTTGATAATAGTTATTTAACATAAAAGAAATCATTAAAATATTTTTAAATTAATTATATAAATTAATTAATGAATTTGTATATATGATATATATATTTTTTATATTTTGAGTTTCGTACCGAGATTAATATTATACATTCGAATATATAAATGTGATGCTTAAATATGTTCAAACTAAATATATTCCATTCGAACAGTTTAAAAACCTTCCCGCCAAGTTTTGCTACCAATATTTTCCATTCGAACGCAAAAATTTTCATTCGAACGGTTGTGAACTTTCCCCGCCATAATAAATTACTTTCCCGCCAAAATTTTATTGTTCGAACGTATTTTTTCTATTCGAACGGAAAATACTTTTTGAGATGATTTAATTCGTCACAGAAAAACTGTTCAAACCGTTATTTTACCGTTTGAACGATTTTGTAAAGTCATCAATTTTTTTAGACGAAATTTTGTTCATCCCTAAATAATTTGGTCCCAAAAGCTCAAATTTATTGTAGTGTATTCAAATAAAATAAAGATAGGCTTTTAAACTTTCAGAACTTATTTATTAATTATTTGTCTATTTATTATTAAAAAAAATTTAATAAT